>NC_053149.1:16898732-17544840 GCF_016808335.1 Panicum virgatum
TCCTAATATGGTATTGGAATATGTTTTTACAGCTCTCGAATAATCTCATCCCAATACAACAGATATATTGGGAGAGGAGAAATTCTCCATTTATTTGAGAAGAGTTGGAGTGAAATATTAGGACAAATTAATAAGTATAATTAATCGGAGAAATGTAGATGTATCGGAAAACCATTGGAGTATATCTTTTTATAATATTAATAGTTTATTTAAGAAAGGAGATTGCTGGAGGTGCTCTTAGACTTTTGTACTTGTTCTTAAATTGCAAGCGGGTTTGTTCTAAATTCAACATGGCACTTAAACAAAAATGGACTCTGCTTTTTTTTTTGAAAAGACTCTGTTTTTTATACCGGTCAGTTCTATACTAGTGGGAGGGTGCCCACCCTTTTGATACCCATGGAATCTTAAAAAACTCCATCGATGGACGCTTGCGTAAATTTGAAAAAAAAATCTTTTGTGACCTACAAAAGTTATCATCATTTTTGTACAGCAAACAGTCATTGTATTTCTCAGACTTTTTACCACGTACTATGCATTTGTGGAGATTTTATTTAAAAAATGAGGACTGATACGTAAACAAATTCAAACTGGCTGCACGCTCACAGCGTGAGGTTTGCCTCTTCCCGTTGTGATCATCTCCCGGTGAGAGATGTAGGGACGTCTGTGAGTTATGAGTTGTGACCTGGTCAATATTCGGCAGGGATAGAATTGAGTTTAGCTATAGACTATGGTGGAAGCTTCTGAAAAAAAACAAAACAAACTCAGCTATAGAGATGTGAGTGAGGGCTCTTGTTGAAGCAGTAGAAGTGTAGAATACCCCACTAATCCAGCGGCCGGCGGTTGCAACTTGCAGTAACCAAAGGCGCCATCTTCAATTCTTCATCTGGTCCAAGCCACCTAATCCTCTCTCACAAAGTCAAAACTGCTCCACCGTCTCATCTGCTTCGATCGAACACGCCGGTTGATGTCAACGCTCCTTGGTAGCAGCACACAATTCTTAGGCCAGCTCCATCCATTGAAGGTCGAGCATGGACGCAGGAGAGGGAGGTACAAAGAGAGCGAGCCAAAGAGAGATCATGGGCAACGCTGCGCTGGCCTCGATCAGGTTCTCCGGATCGCCGAAGCACGGCGAGGTGAGATCCGGTGGTCGTAACCCGGCGGCGTCGCCTTCCTTCGGCCGCGCCGTCGATGAGGTTCGCTCTGCTTTGTTCCTCGGTTTTCGCCTATGGGTTCCGTGATTCCATGGCAACGGAGAGTGAATCTTCCTTTAAAGTCCTTTCTCCTAGGAATCTTCCTTCTGCAGGGGCAGCCGGTCCATTAAATTTGTCTATTACAGATTCGTTCCACACCTTTCTACTGTCTGCATGGAAGTTGAGAGGGCTATTGTACTTCGTCTTTTTTCTTGCCACAAGTTTCAGTAAAGTGTACCAAAAATAACTTATGCTCTTTTGCACGAACAAAGGAACACATGTATAGGTTGGTTGTTCAGTGTGCTGTGTGCAGCCGAGTCAAAAGCCATTTTGTAATGCTTGTTCACAAAATATCGATCTACATGGCATTCAGAAAATATAGTTCAGAATCATTGGCCGATTTCGACACCTTTTAGTATTTGTGCCATTAATTTCCATGGTAGTATTTCTTTTCACGTCAAACTAACCATATTTCTTTGGGCCAGACCTTGGAAGTTGCAGCCTCTTACAACTTTAAGCTGGTTGCCATGAAATTTCTGCTTCCGCAAAAGCCATTCTTCAGCATTTCAGCTCAGCTTTTTCAGCCATATGGCCAATCATTTCAGTGTCATATACTTCTATCGATTGAACTTGGCATTTTTCTTAAGTTGTACTGATTTCTAGTTATGAGGTGATGATAAATAAATTTGAATAATAAGGTGAACAATTTCTGAACTGCTCTCTTTCCTGAGCAGGGCCGTGTCATTAGTTTGTTGCAGGCTAAATGGGTACTGCCATACAAAACGGAAAACAAGAGCAAGAACATCAGAGGTAATTTCATAATCATCATCTATTTGGTTTCTATGTTCGAAGCTACATATACAAATCTTTAAATTAAAAATTTATATTAAGGACCAACTTGTTGCATTTACATTTGGTCCTTGCTATTAGTAACATTTTCCTGCTTTGGTGGTATAAGCAATTATGTATGTCATCAATAGGGGAACAGAGGCTAGCACCTGACTTGCTACACAGGTTGTGCCAGCGTTGCTCATATATGCTTTAGCAGACGTTTTTGCAGGAACTCATACTACCACCCGCTATGAAGAGGCTGCCGAGTGAAGGGCGACGAGGGACGCATATGCGCCATCCTTGATGTTTATCAAGGCATCGTGCTTTCCCTTCTCGATGATCACCCCATTTCTTACGACTGCGATTAAATCTGCATTTTGTATTGTTGATAGACGGTGCGCGACGGTCACTGTTGTCCGGTTCACCATTACTCTGTCTAGCGCATCCTGGACGACTCGCTCGGATTCAGCATCCAGTGCGCTGGTTGCTTCGTCCAGCAGCAGGATCCTAGGGTCCTTCACGATTGCGCGGGCGATTGCCACGCGCTGCTTCTGCCCTCCTGACAACTGAGCTCCACGCTCTCCAACCATTGTGTCATACCCCTACATTTTTCAGGTAACAAGCACTTCTCTCAGCAACAGTTTTTGTGCTTAATTGATTGCATACAAAAGCCACATTAAAATTTCTTGACAAAACCGGATGAAAGAAACTAACCTGGAGCGCTGAACTGATAAATTTGTGAGCATTTGCCAATTCTGCAGCAGCTATGATCTCAGATTCTGTTGCTTGTCCATCTTTCCCATAGGCAATGTTTGCCCTTATCGTGTCATTAAACAAAGCTGGTTCTTGACTGACCAGGCCCATTTGTTGCCTTAGCCACCTTAGCTGAAACTTCTGTATGTCCACGCCATCGAGTAGTATATGGCCTACATCTGGGTCATAGAATCTTTGAAGCAATGAAATTGCTGTCGATTTTCCACTACCACTCTCTCCGACAAGCGCAACAGTCTGAAAAAAACACTAGAATTGTTATGTTCTAGTAACAGTAAACAATGTTAACTCATACAGGATTTAAATGTTAGAAGGTCACATGCCTTTCCAGCATGAATTGTCAAGCAGAGGTCCCGGAAAATCTGAACATCTGGCCTTGTAGGATATTTGAAACTAACATGCTGGAATTCAATATTTCCTCGCAGTGTCTCAACAGTCACTCCTGCATCCTCACTTGGGTCTATCCTTGACTTTCGATCTACAATTGCAAATATAGAAGATGCAGCTGATTTTGCTTTGGAAGAATCCGATGTAAGGGTACTTGATTGTGACACTCCAATAGCCGCCATTGCAAGAGCAAGAAAAACCTGCATATAGGTGGCCAAATTATCAGAGCTCTTCATTTGAAAGCTACATGGTACTCACCCCAAATCACCTTTTTAGAGAAAAAAACATAATCCAAATCATGTTGCTTTGACTTCACATTTATTTAGTCCTGTAAAACATTTCTTTCTTCCTTAATACGAAAGCCACCTGAAGTAAACATTTTATCAGTACTACATAGAGTACTTACCCTGAAAACTTTAGGGAAGGTTGTCTTCCTGTCCTCAACAAGCCGAGCACCAGCATAAAAGCTAGCTGCGTATACCCCGAATAGCAAGAAAAAGGAAACACCAAAACCGATTCCACTTATAATCCCTGTCCTGATTCCTGTTCTAAGGGGGCCTTCACATTTCTTCTTGTACAAATCCATGACCTTCTCTTCAGCTGAAAATGAGGCTACTGTTCTTATGCTGCTTACTGCATCATTAGCCACTTGGCTTGCCTCCTCATACATCATCTGCATTCACAAATAACTAAATGAAGTTTGATGCAATCCACAATAAACCTAAGGCATAGACAGTTCGGTATTAGACAACAAACCTTGGCATCTGCACTGAAACCCCGAATAAACTTCATCTGGATCCATCCATTTAGGCCAATAAGTGGTATTAAAGCTAATATGATGAGAGATAGTTCCCAGTTTGATACAAAGGCAATTACCAGACCAGCAACTAATGTTGAGGAGTTTTGCACAACCAATTGAAGCGCATCTCCCACAAGTCCTCTAACTTTCGCTGCATCAGCTGACAGCCTTGCACCAATTGCTCCACTTGAGTTTTCTGGGTGATCAAACCATTCGATCTCCATATTTACCACCTTCTCAAATGTCATCAGTCGGATCCTTCTAATCAACCCACACCCAGCTACTGAGAAAAGGTACGAGCTCAAAGGGAGTGACAAGAAGTACACTGCACCAAACACCAAGAACATGGATGACCAGAACTGTGAATCCTTCCTTAGTAGATGTGGAGGCTCATAGAATGCTTTGATCACATTTGACAGAAGTATAGAAAAGATTGGGAAGATAACTCCACTGATAACTGAGGCAATAGAACCAAGGATAAGCACCGGGATCTCTGGCTTGTTAAGAGATGCAAGCCGACTGAGAGGCACTTCCTGTGGCATCTCATCACATAGTTTGTTAGATGAACCATCCTGAATATCAATCCCAAGTGGCATACCAAATGGTACCGAGAATGAATTGTGGCTACTGTTATCACGGGATGACCTCCTGCTAGCTGATTTATTTATTGACATTTGTTTGCTCGAACGAGCATTGGAATCGCCCTTCCGAGTGTCCTGCCGGTTTGCTTCCTGTAGCCTTATCAGCTGGCTATAAGCTCCTTCTGGATCTCTTAGAAGCTCATTGTGTGGTCCTGATTCAAAAGATTAAATGGTTAAGTGAAGATGCAATGGGCAAACAAAGACCAGCAAGCGATGATTTCGATGTTTCACAAATATACCTTTTTCAACTAGTGTTCCTTGATGAATGACAGCAATGGTATCAGCATTTCTAACAGTGCTCAGACGGTGAGCAACTATGACAGTTGTCCTGTTTGTCATGACCCTGTCAAGAGCTTCCTGCACAATCCTTTCAGATTCAGCATCCAGAGCGCTTGTAGCTTCATCTAATAGTAGGATTCTTGGGTCTTTCAGAATAGCCCTTGCAATGGCAATTCTTTGCTTCTGTCCACCAGAAAGCTGTGTCCCATGCTCACCAACTGAAGTATCAAAACCCTGTGAAATATCAGAAACAGAAGAGACCTCATTGCATGCTGCATAACTATCTGAACCACTGAGCGATGCTCATACATGTAGATTATCACCATCACTGAGAAATGTAAAACTTGCTGCATAAACAGCATTCTTACCTGAGGCATTTTATCTATGAATTTGGCAGCATTGGCAAGCTCAGCAGCAGCTCTAATTTCCTGATCTGTTGCATTATCTTTGCCATAAGCTATGTTCTCCTTTATGCTGGCAGCAAAAAGAACTGGCTCCTGGCTGACAAGGCCGATTTTACTTCTGATCCACCTTAACTGGAACTCCTTGAGATTAACACCATCTATCAGAACATCGCCAAGCTGAGGATCGTAAAACCGTTCAATTAGGCTGATGACCGTGGATTTACCACTCCCACTCTGGCCTACCAGTGCAATTGTCATGCCACTTGGTATACTGAGGGAGAAACCCTTGAATATTTTTTCATCAGGCCTTGTCGGATAGGAGAAATAGACATCCCTAAACTCGATATCCCCTCGGATGTCCTCCAGCTTCCTTCCTGAGGTGCTGTAAGCGTCGATTTCCGGTGTTCTGTTGATCGTCTCAAACATTTTGTATGCAGCGGCTTGCCCACCTGCAAATGCTTTCATGCTTGGTGATGCCTGACCTAGAGCTCTGGTGAATATGGTAAAAGAATGTCAGGTCACTGAATGAGCTTGAAATATTAACAGAAGAACACTAATGGAATTAAAACCAAAAGAGACAGCCAGCCACCCTCCAAAAAAATGAACAGATTTGGTTGAAACCTACTTGTTTTAAGTACATGAATAAATATAAACTCTCAACCGCTGAAACCTACTTGTTTTAAGTACTGAATTTTGTACATTTTGGAGTTGATTTTTCAGGTTCAATTGATGCCATCTATTTTTGTCGAACGAGAAAAGTATAATTAGGTTGGCCTTTCGTGTTTGGTTGAACCTGCCAATAGGAGTTGTCAGTTAGGTACCAACAGTCCAATACACTAGTAACTTGAAAGAGAAGGGACAGGGTCCATGAGTGGCTTCCTAATAGTGAAGCAGTCAACCAGCCCAAGTTCGTTAAGCAATTTGCCCACGATAACAAGGTGGCCTCATTGTCTGAAAAGGGCCGTATGGGGACCTAACCCATCCCAATCACCATAAACACGAAAGCTTTATCTGTTGCAACCTCCCCTTGCGCTAACAGCTTGCAAGTACGGATGATGAAGCAGGTTGTTAACATCCTCCGCCGTTAGCTTGATCGTGCGTCAACTACCAAATGCAGTAGTTTCAGATATTCCCCAGGATTGCAAACCAAGAAAATGACTGAACTAGAGAACCTACGAGTCTACGACCTACCTACTAACTGGAAACACAGGAATGGAAAAAACTAATTTCAGTTACTACTGATGTCACTGGTGTGGAATGGGATATGAACTTACAGAGAACCGGTGAGGACTGCAAAGATCACATTCATGACCTTGGCTCCTGTGTACCCTTTCTCCAGAATCAGCTTGGCACCGTACCAAATCCCCAGCGAGTAGCCGCAGAAGAGGAGCACCATGACTGTGCCCATCCCGAGCCCCGCGGCGAGGCCTTCCCGGACGCCGGACTTGTACGCACTCTTCAGGGACTTGTTGTACTTCTCCACCGCCCGTTTCTCGCCGGTGAAAGACGCAACCTGCAGCAGCGCTCGTCAGTCATGGTCACATCAGCATCGCCCTGTTGCGGAGCGGCTTGATGTATGTATGGATTCGATTCTGCTGCGTGCTCAGCGCTTACCGTTCTGATGGAGCCGATGGTCTGCTCCACCACCACCGACGACTCCGCGTAGGCCGCCTGGCCCAGGGACGCCATCTTGGCGACGACGTTGGACATGACGGCGCCCGCCACGACGAGCGGCGGGATGGTGGCCATCATGACGAGGGTGAGCAGCCATCCCTGCGCGAAGGCGACGATGAAGCCGCCGAAGAAGGTGACGACGAGCTGGATGAACTTGCCGACCTTCTCGCCCATGGCGTCCTGGATGAGCACCGTGTCGCCGGACATCCTGCCCACGACCTCGCCGGTGCTGGTGTACTTGTCGAAGAAGGCGATCTCCTGGCGCAGGATGGTCTTGAGGTACAGGTTCCGTATCCGCGCCGCCTGCCGCTCGCCGGTGATCATCCAGCACGTGACCTCTGCTCGCGGCGCGACACAACAAACCGGCCGGCCTTAGTCTGCGTGCTCAGTGCCCTGGCTCCTCGCGTCGCGCGGCGCGACAGGGAGAGAAAGAGAGCGGCGGACTTACGGACGAAGGAGGCGACGGCGGATGCGATGGCGAGGTAGATGAACTCGAGCGAGACGTTGGAGACCCGGTTGACGACGTCGTGGATGCTCATCGCGCCGCCGAAGGCGTCGATGAGGTTGCCGAAGAGCACGGTCATGAAGGGCATCGCGGCGCCGTTGGCGACGGCCCCGAGCGCGCCCAGCAGCATCAGCGCCACGTCCGTGGAGTCCGCGAACGCGAACAGCTTGTGGAACGGCACCCGCGTCGCCGCCGCCGCCGCGCGCCCCTTGCCGCCATTGCCCGCGCCCGGGCTCCGCGCCGAGGCGCCGGGGGTCCCCGCGTCGGGCGGCGCCGCCGCCGCCGCGCTCGCCTCGGCGGGTCTCCAGGACTCCGGCATGGCCCGAGATTCGCTCGCTCAGGAACGGCCCCGCCGCGCGAGGCTGCTGGGCAGCGCTGCTGGTGGTCGGCGCGGCGCGGCGCTGCTCTGGTCGTCCGGTTGGTGCTGCCTGGCGCCGCCTAGGTCCTGCTGCATACCAGCGGCGCCTCACTCACCACCTGCCACGGCCCAATAATAGCGGCCACATTCATCAGCGGATACATCTCATCTCAGTGCCGCACAGCTCAAAAGAAGGCGGTAGCAGAACCTCGGGACGGAAGCGAACAAGCGCAAGAGCAGGTAGCAACAGTAAGTCAGTAACAGCAAATCTGAATCTGCAATCGCTCTACTAGCGGAGTACCCGAGCAAGGCGGTCGATCCGGGATGGGAGTAGGAGCAGAGCGCGGGGGTTGGCAGCTTTCGCACTCGGCGCCGGGCGCGGAGGCAGCGGCGGCCAGCAGTCACCACACCACCGGGGAAAGAGAAAAGCGAGTTCGGAGAGAGAGAGGCGCAGTGATTAAAGCTAGTAGGAGACAGCAGTGGCGCTGCTGCGGTGGTGCTGGAATCCATGGCGGGGGCGAGCATATATATATATATAAAAGAATTAATTAGATGTGTGCCATTATAATTTTTTTGTTTTTGAAATACACCATTACTATTCAAGAAACTATGCCACTGCCATTATAACTCTGCACATGTTTGAGATACGCCATTGTATACGTTTGGAGACGATTTGGGCCCGGTGTCAGACATACCCGGGTACCGTATATTTGTATGGACAAGATTACTCATTCCTCTTCTCTCTCTCACTCACTGACATAAGGGGCTAGTCCTCAGCGCTCCGCCCCTCCCCTTCTACCTCCAGCGCGCATGGGGCGGGCACGCTTACCAGCGGGGCGGGGCTGCGGCGGCCGGTGTGCGGCGGGCGGAGCGCCGCGAGGGCGGAGGTTGCTTGGGCGTGCGGGCGGAGCGCTGCCGCCACGGGGTAGCCGGCGCGCGGGTCCTCCCTCCCCCTCGAGCTCCGCCGCCCCCTGCTCGAGCTTCTCCGCCCCCTTCTCTCCAATCAGCGGTGCTGGGAGCTCCATGCGCGGCGGAGGTAGAAGGGGAGGGGCGGCGCCTCCGCCATGGCCCCACGCGGGCCGCGCCTCGGCCATGGCCCCGCGCAGGCCTGGCGCTGGCGAGGGGGTGGGAGGGGCGGCGCTGGAGCGGGAGAGCTGGCGAGCGGCGCTGGCCCCGGCCTCTGCCGCCACCCGCCGCCGCCCACTAGTCGACTTGCCTCCCGAGCGGCAGGCACGACGCCCTGGCATCCGTGTCGCATTCCGACGACACCACCATGTCCATGGGGCAGGGCTGCCGCAGCCGAGGAAGAACACAGCCGGCTCGCCGCCGCCGACACGGGCACGCGTATGTGCTGGTGGAGCGCCCAAGGGTGCGGCGGGGCGAAGGCGAGCCAAGGCCCCGGCGGCGTGGCCCCGAAGCTCAACAAGTGGCCCTCCCCAGCTTCCTTGCCCTTGGCCCGTGCTCACGCCACGCGCCCCGCCGTCGCCGTCGTTGCCGCAAGAAGCTGCTCGCGTCGCGGCGGGGGGTTCGGTCGACACCGTCCTCTCCGGCCGGCCGTCGCGACGCAGCGAGCTCATCGCGTGCATGCGGGCAAAACGTGGCGCGTGCGGTTCGTCGCCCTCGCACGTCGCGGGGTCTCGATCGATTCACCGCCGGCCGGCGAACTGAAACGAAGGTTGGTAGCATCGAGCTTACTCTGTGTACGAACAATACCCACAAGGTCCTTCGCATGTTCTTCCCTCGGCGGAATTTCTTTCGCCAGCCGGCTCACCGGCGACCGGCCGGTGATGGGTCGCCGAGTGGAGCAGAGTGACCGCACAGTGCACAGATCGGAAGCGCGGGAGGAGATGAGCCCGCGGAAGCCGCCACTGGCAGCGGCACTTCGTACCAGCATGGGGCGGGAGGGCAGGTGGAGCAGGATCTCATCGGGGATCTCGCGAGCCAGCTCCTCACCTTTCCCGTCGCCGCCGATGACTCCGCCTCGCCGCCGACCCCGGCCATGGGCGAGCACGAATGGATGCGACAGTGGTCAGAGGAGCACCCTCTTCTATCCATTTAGGTGGGGTGGGGGCAAATCGTCTATACGAAAATACCGTAGGGGTGGGGGACGTCTCCATACACTGCAACTGGGCCCAACCCAGTGTCTAGCGTATACAGTTGCATATTTCCAATATTCGGTGAATTATAATGGCATCGGCGTAGTTACTTGAGAAGTAGTGGTGTGGTTCAAAAACGAAAAAATTATAATGTCACGATTCCAAGTAACCCTATAAAAAATAAAAATGCGGGGGCGAGGCGCACACGCCCTGCTGAACAGTGAACACTCACCATGGCATCAACTCGAGCAGAGGCGCGCAGGAATCCGCATCCGGTGACGGTCCCGTCCGCGTCGACTCCCGGTGCCGGTGCCGGTGCCGGTGGGCAGTGGCAGCGCTCTCCGCCGATCCGGCGTCTCCTCTCGAGCACCCACCCGGCTCCAGCCCCGAACCCGTGGTTATAATTGCTGGGCCGGACGCCGGGTATTTATAGCTGTGGGGCTTTCCCTTGGCAAATCGCAATTCAGAATTTCAGATCACACGCTTTTCTCTAAACAAATTGTTCTTCCTTTCTTTCGAGAAAAGGAGAAGAGAGGCCGGTGCCAGTCAGTCACACACACCCTGTCAAGAAAGCACTCTACTACTTTTTTTTTTGGATGTGTAGTAGAATATCAGAATAGCCACTCTTTTCAGTCACTCTGTTCGTTTGGCTTTTCAGCCAATCAATCATCAGTGTGTTTTTTCATACCAAATTTCATCAGCCAACCAGTAGTACTGTTCTTTCGTAACAAATCAGTATCAGCCACGAGCCACAGCTAAGCGAGCAGAGCTGAGTGTGAGCAGCATAGGCACACAGGAACTCAGGAAGTAGCATTCAAATGTCAGGGAGATGATAACTCCGCGTTTGAATAATCGGGTCATCATCGCCAATAACTGACGTTGTATGGGTCGGTACAGCACTTGAGCAGCCTCGTTAGCGTGATCGTTTAGCAGCACCGGTCGGTACTCGGTACGGTGAAACACGGTGGCCGGCCCGGGCATCATTGTTGAGTAATTGCAAGTTGTACCGCGGCACTGGTTGTCGGAGGACCCCATAGCATGTAGATGCAGGCGAGGCGAGGGATATCTTGGTTAACTCCAACAAAAAAACACAAAACAAGAGACGCAATCGGGAGTTTGCATCGCGCATGCAAAAAAACCCGATCTCTAACCGCGCCTCGCACTCTTCTCCCGCCGCCGCACAGCTCCTGTTCGCAGGCTGCCGCAGCAGCGGCTCGACGCGCGCACCACGCCTGTGCGGCTCCCCATGGCGGACCTCGCCGGGGGCTTCCGCACGCCGGAGCTCCCCGTCACGCTCCCTTGCTCCAGCGGCCGGCGCCGTGTCCACCTCCGCGGCGTGCTGCAGGCCGCGAGGCGCCGTCGCCACGCCGCCGTGCCCAGGCCGCAGCTCCCTCGCTGCAGGCCGCCGCTCGCCGCGCTCGTCGCGGCCCCACGAGGCGCGGCCATCTCCCCTGCATCCCGCCGGGGAGCCGCGGCCCGCGTCGCCCCATCCCCTGCATCCTCCGCCGGCGAGCCGCGGCCCGCGTCGCCTCCTCCCCTGCATCCCCTACTGCAGCGAGCATCCCTACCGCCCCGGCAGTGCGTGGCTAGTGGAGCGGCGGAGGCCATGGCCGAGCCCCGTCCTTCTCCAGCGCTCTCCTCTGCGACGGCAGCGACGGCAGTTTGCATTTGAGGAGAGTGAGAGTGTATATTTGCACCGTCTCTCTCCATCGACGGCAAAATGCCTCGCGCGTTGGCTCGCCTGTTGGAGAAGTCGCCGCGTGCGCACAGTAGCGGCCGGAGACGCATTTTGCTTTTGCCTCGCCTGATTGCGTCGCCTGTTGGGGTCCGTCTTAGATGGTTAGGCAGCAATCTGCTGGGGCTGCCTGACGCGCGGTACAGTAGCAGGGCGTGAGATCACGTGGCCGGGCGGCATCTCCCACATGATTGACACGGAGCCTAATCTCGACTCCGTCCGACGTTTATATTTATTAGAGTATATATATATACTTACTTTACATATATACTCATATGTAATTGTAAATATATAATCAGCTGCTAATGACCACGGTTCGTGCGTGCGAGCTCGCTATCGTACGTACACCAGTCACGCGTTGTGTCTGTCTGTGTGCGAGCGCTTCGGCGGCACACGTGCTGCGGGACGTACCGCACACGCATGGCGCGGCCGCAGCAGCTGACGCTTGGCGCGCGGCGCGGCCGGCCACACGGCCCTCCGCTCCGGCTTTTGCCCGGCCCGGCCGTGCCGTGCTACCACTACCAGCCGGCGGGCGCAGAGGTACACCCCAACCGGCTAGGTACCGTACTGGTAAACCTGTTGGTTGGACCAGTAGCATTGGATGGATTTGTCCGCGTGCTCGTGACATTTTGCGAATTTCCGATGCATTGGACGGGTCTTGTGCGTGGTCGTAACAAAAACCAAGATGCTTGTCCTCTTCTCTTTTTTTCCCCTATCTCCTCGCATTCGTCGTTTGTCAATTGTGATGCACTACTACTCATTTTGTGCTTTTGACAAGTTCCGGTAACAAGCAAGTCACAGTAGTCCATTCCCACGCACCAAAAAAAAGGGGACAGTAAAGCAGTAGTACCGTGAGCCAGAAACTTGGAGGATATACATCCATACAATCCAAACCGGATAAAGCATGTGGTGCCGATCTGCTTCGTCCAGCGGCCGGCGCGGTCAGCCATAACAAAGCTCGCTTTTCTTCCAAGATTTCCGCACTGGATTTTTGCCGGTGATGCCCGTCACCGCCGTGAAAAGGAAACCACCCCATATTTCCAAAAAAAAAACCCCCCACGCGGCCGGGTGTCGAGCTCGCCGCGGTTGCTGATGACCTGGTCGGTTGCTCCTGCTGCCGCGCCCATCCCTGCATCAGTATCCTCGTCGGAGCAGCCGAGCCGCAGTGTGTCGGCAGCACTCGGCATGTATGGGCTATGGGCGTCGGTTAGTTGAGAGGGCGGTGTCGCCCTCTTGGCCGCCCCGTCCGTCAGCCGCGCACGGGATCGGAGGTGTCTGGTTGACACAAAAAAAAAACAAAAAAAAACAAAAAAAAACGAATGTATACATGGAGTATTAAACGAAGTTTATTCACGAAATTTTTTTACGGATGAGTGTAATTTTTCGAGACGAATTTAATGATGGTAATTAATTCATGATTTGCTATAGTGATGCTACAGTCTTTTGATGTGTATTGTGATGCATCAGGTACGGATCTTGGCTCCAGTTTCATCCCTGTTTGTCTTCGCCGGATAATATTCGGCCATTAATAAATGTTGTAATGCAACAGGTACGGTCCTAGGCTGCGTCCTTATACAGGATCAGCGAGTGATTGATTATGCTTCCAGAGCCCTCAGGCGACATGAGGAGAATTATGCTACCCATGATCTGGAGCTGGCAGCAGTCGTACATGCATTAAAGATCTGACGCCATTATCTTCTGGGCAATCCGGTGCATATATACTCAGACCACAAGAGTCTCAAGTATATCTTTAACCAGAGTGAGCTAAATTTGCGCCAGAGGCGGTGGTTAGAATTGATCAAGGACTATGATCTGGAGATTCATTATCATCCCGGCAAGGCTAATATTGTTGACGATGCACTGAGTCGCAAGGCGAGTTGCAGCTGTGTCTCAGCTACAGTTCTGCAAGAGACTTTGTGTCAAGAAATGGAGAAGATGAATTTGGCTATTGTATCTGAAGGCACACTTGCTAATGTTACCCTTATTCCTACACTTCGAGATCAGATTATTGTTGCTCAGAAAAGTGATGTGGGCATGGGTAAGATTATACAGAGGCTCAGTGAAAATGATCCCAGAGTTCAGTGTTTTCATCAAAATAAGGAGGGGGTTCTATGGTTCAAGAATCGGTTAGTGGTACCTAAAATTTTGGAGCTTCGGAAGCAGATTCTTGATGAGGCGCACAATTCTAGATACTCAATCCATCCCGTCAGCAATAAAATGTACCAAAATTTGAAACAGAGGTTTTGGTGGACGAGGATGAAGCGAGAAAATGCTAAATATGTGTCCGAGTGTGACACCTGCAGAAGGGTTAAGGCAAGCCATCTGAAGCCCGCCGGGATACTTCAACCCTTGAGTATTCCATCAGGTAAATGGGAGGATGTCAGTATGGATTTCATTGTCGGCTTACCCAACACCTCAAAAGGGTATGATTCTATTTGGATAATAGTCGATCGATTTACGAAGGTAGCCCATTTTGTTCCAGTAAAGACTTCTTATACGGCGAGACAATATGCTCAGTTGTACCTGGATCGTATTGTGAGTCTCCATGGAATTCCAAAAACTATTATTTCGGATCGGGGTGCACAGTTTATTGCACGGTTCTGGGAACAATTTCATGCCGCTTTGGGTACACGATTGATCCACAGTTCAGCTTATCATCCTCAGACCGATGGTCAAACTGAGAGAGTTAATCAAATTCTGGAAGATATGTTGCGGGCCTGTGTACTTTCATATAGTAAGAAATGGGATGAGTGTCTGCCGCTCGCTGAATTCTCTTACAATAATAGCTATCAAGAGAGTATCAAAATGGCATCCTTTGAAGTCTTGTATGAGCGGAGATGCAGGACTCCACTAAATTGGTCGGAAGCCGGCGAGCGGAATTTCTTTGGGCCCGAATTGGTTGGCGAGGCTGAGGACCAGGTTCGTCTTATACAGGCAAATTTAAAGGCCGCCCAGGCCCGCCAAAAGAGCTATGCAGATAAGAGGCGCTGGCCTCTGATTTTTGAAGTTGGTGATCATGTTTACCTTCGGGTGTCCCCGATGAAGGGCGTGCAGCGGTTCGGAATGAGGGGCAAATTAGCACCCCGTTATGTTGGGCCTTTTCCTGTCACTGAGCGTTGTGGGCCGGTGGCATATCGTGTGGAGCTTCCCCCGCATTTGTCGGCGGTCCACAATATCTTTCATGTGTCCCAGCTCAGGAAGTGCCTTCGAGTTCCGACTGAGGTTGTAGATACGAAGAATTTACAGTTGGAGCCCGATCTCATTTATCCAGAGCACCCGGTGAGAATTGTTGATCACAAGACCAGGGTCACTCGGAATCAGAACAACAATTTCTATAAGGTTCAGTGGAGCAACCACTCCGAGCGAGAAGCCACGTGGGAAACTGAAGAGTTTCTCAAATCCAAATATCCGGAATTATTACAAGCCTATCAAGGTACTCACCAATTCCTACATTTTCAAATTAGCACTCCATTAAATCTCGGGACGAGATTTCTTTTAGGGGGAATGAATGTAACACCCAGGTGTTAATCACCATAATTTACACTAACCACGACCATTAGAGTAAATTGGCACGATCAAAACCGAGACCAAAAACTTCTACTGGCAGATTGGCTCGGACCGGTCTGACCGGTATGGGCGACCGGTCTGACCGGTCGAACCCGAGTTGGCGGTTTTGGGCCCCACAGCATTTAAATCGCTCTCCTCTCTCTCCCAACGACTCACTCATCCCCTCAGCGACCCGTTCCTCCCTCTCCCGAGCTCCCCCTCCCTCAAACCCTCACTCCCAAATCCATCCTCTCCATTGGATTCCAAGGGCGGGAGAGAGCTTCAAATCGGTCAAGGATCATCTCCTCCAAGTTCTCCTCCATGGGGTGACGCGGGATTCGCGAGTTCTTCGTGGGGGAAGGAGCCATTCAAGGTAAATTTAGGAGTTGGATCGATCTCTTGTTCTAGAAGGTTTTAGGCGGTTTCCTCTAGTCCAAAGCATCCACGTGAACCCCTGAACTAGCTCCTAGAAGGTATTTGCAGTTGGTGGGCGATTTTCGCCGCGCCAAGGTTCCTAGGTTTTACTCTGGGTGAGACCGGTCGGAGGGACCGGTCTGACCGGTATCATGGCAGGTTAAGGGGGGCCGGTCTGACCGGTCAGGTGGACCGGTCTGACCGGTATAGCTGGGCTGAGCAGGGGTAAATAGGTGGTTGTGGATACAATTAGTTGGAAATTTATTTGGGTATTGATTACTTGTAATTTTTATAAAATCATGCATGCATTTCTCATGTCGTATGCATGTGCATACGTGTAGCAGCTGCGGCGAAGGAGGTCGTATACGAGGTGGTTGCGGAGCCACAGGAGCCCCAGGGGCAAGCCCCGCCGCAAGAGGTTCGCGGGGAGTCGGCCCAAGGCCCAACTCACCCCAGTGTTGAGCAGCAGACACAATGCAAGCCCCGGTGCACATCCTACTATTTTAAATTATGTCACCTATATATGTCTCTAATAATTGTGCATTAGGTATAGGAATTGTTTGAAACCTTAGTTGCATGATCCCTAGGTTTTCCTGGGCCTTTTACTAGTATGAATAGGTCGCTAGCACTGCTATGCTTAATAGGGCTCGATAGAAGTCGAGTGATAATTCTATCACTCGCGAGAGATAGGTTGTTTCTATATTACATTATATGAGGTACTGTATTCCAGAGGAAAGAGATGGGATGGGAGACCGGATGTGGGAAAGAGTAGCCTCATCCGTGTCGATTAAGGACCGTTTCGTTGTCGGCTGTGCTGATCGGGGATTGAATTGTACTAGCCGCATGCCGGGAGTAGGAGGCAGTCGAAACCGGTAAGCCGAGTACTGCTTTGCTTCGAAAGTACAGGAACCCGCTGTTGTCGGTCGAAACCCACCGGCGAGCAGCGACGGGCAACACGAAGAGCCGGGAGGTTACTGGTGAGCTGGCAGGCACTGCTCCCTCGTCGACGGCCCGCAATTCCGTCACGCGCCCGTAGAACGTGGTGAAAGCCGGGCGTGCCACCTGACCTATACCCGATCAGGAGGGTGCAGACGTGCTCCAAACAGTTTCCTGCATACAAAGACACGTGTAAACATAAGTCCGAGCTGTGGTCGGCTCCCCGGGATGACTCTTGCATCGGCTTTAAAGAGCCGATCGAGTCCCTGTGTCAGATTGGATCTGTAACTATCCAGATGTTGATGAATAAAGTAAATAACTGTGGGAGCTGCTTCAATTAAATCTAGGTAATCTAATCCACGATGGTAAAAGCTTCACTGCTAGATCGGAACATCCTACACGTGACTAGGCCTAATGACCGTAACAGACAACTGAACCAGAACCCAAAACATAGGCCTAAGAACTAGCAAGAGCCGATTCCCGGAACAATCCCTATCAAGGCTAAGATAAAGCATCTACTACACCACCGGATCATCCAATCCGTTTGCAAGGCCTAACCTAGCAGATATTACGCAAACTCTTAATATAAGAGCAAACCATAACAGATCAGATCTACTAAACATAAAAGAAGCAGGATGTTGCCTCTGCGCGACTAATTCTATGCGACAGGAATTAGCATAAGATTGAAACGCGACAGCACAGAGACAACGCGATATTCGTAGATGATAAGTAATGAAGCATAAAAGATCTACTAAAAGCCATGCTATGAATATCAGGATAACTAGTATTACTCGCCATCAAAAACGCTTCAGTACGAGTAATACCAAGGTAAAAGCAAGAACTACGCTGCCCTGATCGCAAAAAGCGATCAGGGCAACATGGCACTTACTTGGATGAAACCCTAGGATTAGGGGTGGCGATGCGCCGAGAGTTGTTGTTTGCGAGACATGATGATGCTCTCCTTCATGAATAACAAAGGATATATATTTATAGTCCGGAGACTTGGGAAACAATCTAAACTAATCTTGTCCCGATTGGACTCTATCTCTAATCTTAAACTAAATCTAAGGATACACGGCCAATGTGGCCCATATGCTCACACAGGAGCCGATTTACAAGCCTTCCTCAATCTTCTGCTTTAAGCCCATCTTGCTTTCGGCCCATAAACTAACCCTATTAATTTATGACGATAACACATGCCCCCCTGATTTTGGCAATGATAATTCCAAAACCAATCCGTCGCTTCATCTTCCCGTTAATGCTCATTAACCATACTGCAACTACCAAAGAAGACGCAACATCTCTGCAACTGGCTCCTCGTAGAATGTGAAACTGCCGATCCATCTTCTACCTTTTCACTATTTAACCTCCCTCTGCATCGGCTCTTCTTCACAGCAAAATTCCTTCTTCCTCCCAAAGCCAGTAGCACAGAAACCCCAATCCTCCAACACCAATGGCGATCTCTTCTTCTTCCGACTCCAACTCCTTTGGAGACTCTTCTTCTTCTTCCTCTTCCCCTTCTTCTTCCCCCCTTCCTGCTTCTTCCGTCGACTCCATCCCGGAGAGTCGGGAGCCGACGCCAGAGTGGGACCCAACCGCAGCGTATGAAACGCTGGCTCCTCTGCACTGGGATGTAGAGGAGTTCGACTTCGGGGTCGCCTCCGAGGAGGACGAGCCCGAAACTGAAGGAGAAGACCTCCGGCTCCTGTTCCAAGAGGAGTCGGAGAAGGACGAGGAAGAAGACCCCTCGTCGGACGGAGTCGACTCTTCCTCGGAAGAGGAGATCGACTCCCCCTCCGATGACGACGAGCCGATGGGCGGAAAGCCCTTCCGATTCCTCGGGTCCTCCGAGGAGGACAGCGAGGAGGAGATCAGCAGCGACGACGACGGCTGGAGCGACTTCGGGTCTGAAGGAGGCAGCAGCGCCTTCAGCAGCGACGACGACGACGACGACGGCAGCGACGACGACGGCAGTGGGAATGTGCCGGCCCGAAGCCCCAAGCGTCGTAGGTACCAGGTACCTACGAACAGTAGTAGTATCGTAGGAGTAGGATTGCAAAGCCGAAGGATTACTTCCTTTGTAAAATCGGCTTTCCTTGTAATGAACTTTCCTTTTTAATGAAATCGAGTTTCCCCAATTTCGCATGTCTTCATTTATTTCTCAAAAAGCCGATGGCAACGCATCAGGCTTCCATAAATATCCAAAAGCCGACGAAATTCAAACTAGAAGCAACCCGCAAAAGAACAATACTTCCAGTCTGAACCGAACTCGACGAACCCTCAAATTCGAGTGTAATTCGAAAACCAAGCTCTACAAATCCGAGCAAGAACTCTTCGAGCAGCCGGAATTAGAATCAGAGCCCACAGCAAGCAAACCCTAAGTCAACAGATCTATACCATGGCAGATTTTGCAACTCCGACGACAAGCTCTAATGATGCGGCAACCCACGGCCTGAAGGTAATATTTGGCCTAAACCTTTAATTTTCTTCAGCTTGTCAAACTTCTGAAACTGAAACTCTGAAACATGACACCGTACGCATATTTCTGAATTTCTGAACTTCAGGTGTCAGACATCCTTTTGCCGCATTCCTCTAATCCAAAATCTTTCTGTCTTGGCCCACAAACCCATGAAACCCCCACAGATTTGATCTCTTGTGAAGCAAATAGGATCCCTTTTGTGAGTCAAAACATTGATTTGAACCTCTGGGCCGACTGCTTAAGAGCATGGCCTAATCCACCTGAGAGCTGGATTACATGGTACAAAAGAGTAGCAAAAGCTCACATGCCCTTGTGACAAGATTTAAACATAGCCGATGCACTTAGTTTATCACTATCACCTCTTGACAAAGATGAAAATCTTTTGAAAACCATCGGCTATTTCTGGTCTGATGCCCTGAATTGTTTCCTCTTTGGTCATGGACCCATGACCCCTACTCTGCTGGATGTTACCATGATCACTGAACTAGACATTAGCTCTCCTAATCCTGCTGCTCACAAAATGGCAGAAGTCCCCTTCAAGCTTCCTTCCAAAGTTAACTGTACAAACTGGGGTACTTACATGAGTCAGCACATGAAAACAAAAGGTCCAGTGACTGAGAAGGAACACACAGCCTTCTTAAATCTTTGGCTAGAGCACTTCATCTTCTGTGGTAATCACCTGGCCCATGGTAATCACACCGGCCTAGGCAAACTCTTCCTCAGAGAAACATACAGATATCTCCATCTGATGACATCAAACTTGCTCAACCACAAGAAACTGAGAACTGGATGCCCTTGGTGGTTTATTCAGTTGTGGGCACAACTGTACTTCCAACACCATATTCCCAACTTCCAAAGTCTAACCAAGAACTCCTTCCCTGATGAGAATGGCAAACCAATTAGATGTACTAGTTATGGCCAAGCTTTATTCAGTCTTTCTGGCAGTAAACTGAATTCAGCAGATGCAGCAAACTGGTTCAGAGTCTTCTACAAAGGACTAGATAATCCCCTATATTTCCCATTTACTGAATCTGAATCTTTTGAGAACCCAACTGCCTTCAGACTAGATAGTTTTGCCGATGACGACAGCACTCGGCATCTATATTCTTTGATGATTCGACCTAGCTTCCTTCCTATTGGCATTAGCACTTCTAATAGAATTATCAAGCCAGGCTATGAATCTTACCAGCCAGTCATAGCAGCTCGGCAATTTGGCCTAGGACAGGTCCCTCCCCACTTCCATATTCACCACTTGGTGGAGAGCAGAGCCGATCTGCCTGATGGTCTCACTAGCTCGAGATGCTACAGCATGTTTGACAATCTCCACATTCCAATACCAGCCGATTTGTCTTTCACCTCCTCATCAACCGGCTTTGATACTTGGTGGAACATGTGCAAAACTCATGTCTTCAGAAAAGCTCTAGGTCCTCAACTGCAGCAAATCGATCCTGAATATGTAATCCCCGAGGAAGAGGTATTGAATTTATGTATTTTATTTCTCCCAAATTCTCTACTCCTTTCTCTTGGCTAAACCTGCTCATCCTGTCAGCAGCAACAAGATGGTCCAGAACCCATGACCAGCACTGGGGAGCCATTTCACTTCCTTCCAACTGCTACTGATGTACTCTTCTGCAAAGGATCACCACCAATGAAGAAAGTGATAATGACTGTTCAGCCAGACTTACTTCAGTCGGCTTTCAAATGAAGACAAGCTTCTGCAGTAGTTGCCCCCCGAGTCTTGACCAAGAAAAGGAAGATGATCATGAGGCGTGTCGTCAAGAAACCAGTACCATCTTCTTCGAGTCCATCAGAGTCCAACACCAACCAGGTAACTCATCATTCAAGAACTTTTCTTTATTTCATACATATGTACCCTGGTTGATTATAATTCCATCTTCAGGATGCAGCTGAAGACATCCCCAACGCAGAAAGCCAAGTACAACATGAGATGACTGCTACTCCTAATGCACTGGTGGAGACAAACGAAGAACAAGCCGATACAACAGATGTTCTTGGCATCAACACCAGCCCTAACAGGACAATTGCTCTTGAACCGTCCAACACCTCATCTTCAGAACAGGTAACATTCCAAAACCAATTCTGAACCAGCCGATAGCTTCATAAATGTAACTCGTTCTAACTCCAGACATGTCTATAGAGCTTTGACATTTCAGATTTGCTTTCTTTCGACCCCGCATCGTTGGGTCTAACTGTCCCTGGAGTAGAAACATCATCTCTACATCAATCGGCTAACTTAACACATCAGCTTCAACTCATCAAGGATCGTCTATCTGCCCCAATCACTGCTCTAGTTGATGATTCCAGCAAGATAAAGAACATCTTCGAGCAAATAGAATCCCAACTTCCGGAGTCATTGCAGATCAAGCTCTGGTCAGCCAGCAAACTCCCATTCTTTCGGATAGAAGTCAGTAAAGCACAAGAATGGATGAAAGCACGTTGCTCTCAAGCTTCTCTGAAAGCCGACATTACTCAAAAGTGCAAGGCCCTCAACCAGAAGACGACAACTCTAGATATCAAAGCTGACGTGTCTGCCAACACGAACCGACTCGACCTCCTGAAGAAAGAACTGGCGGAACTTGAAGAAAAGGTCCGCACTACCAAAGAACTCATCCAAGCCGAGGAAGCTTCCATTGCAAACTCCAAACAAGAAACCCAGAAAATATCGAAGCAGATACAAACAGAGTTTGTAGAGATCAGCACCTTGAGTCGGCACATAGTTACAGGCGATGACAAGGATGACGAAGCGATTGTAGCACGAGCAGACGCCGTCCGTACTGAAGCCATCCATGCCATAGAAGAATTCCTGAACTAGTAGATCGGCTCAAGAGACAATTAGTACTGTGTATTGTCCTGACACTTGTAACTGTTCTAAAAACATCTTAAGTCGATGGTTACACATCGGCTGTTCGCTTCTTATACATATATTTCACTAATAGCCAACTCAAAGTGTTGGCCTGTCATGATTTTCTTCCTTTTTTTTGCTGGCCAACTCAACGTGTTGGCCTTTCATGACTCTTTTCTTTTTTTTTCTTTTTTTTTGCGCGGCCAACTCAATGTGTTGGCCTATCTCACTGCAGCCAGATGGATCTCATCGGCTCTTGTTAATCGCCTTCCCACATGCTCGGGAAATACTTCTTGAGATGCTGACCGTTGACAGCAACAGGAAACTTGACGCCGTCCAATTCCTCGAGCATGTATGCGTTCCCAGGCAAAACCTGATCAACCTTGTACGGCCCATGCCAAGTTGGAGACTATTTACCAATCTTTTTGTCTTTAGTTCCCAATGGCAATACCGCCTCCCAAACCAAATCTCCAACTTGGAAATCTTTAGGCTTGACCTTCTTGTTGTATGCACGGGCAACTCTAGCCTTGTTCTCCTTGATCTTTTCCAGCGACCAAAGTCTTAGCTCTGTCAGGTCCTCCACATTATCATTCATCAAGGCTGCATACTGTTCGGCAGATAGATCATTCTAAAATTCAACACGCCTTGATCCAGCCGTGATCTCCCATGGTAGCACAGCATCCTTGCCGTAGACTAGATGGTACGGCGACGTCTTGATGGACCCATGACACGAAATACGATATGCCCACAAAGCTTCTAATAACACCTCATGCCAGCGCCTAGGATATTCATCGATCTTTCTCTTTATGAGCTTGATAAGGCTCTGGTTGGATGCTTCAGCCTGTCCATTAGCTTGGGCATAATAAGGAGATGATCTGATCAGCTTAATCCCCATGTCATCGGCAAACTTTTTGAACTCCTCTGATATAAAGACCGATCCTCCATCGGTCGTAATGGTCTGAGGGATCCCAAATCTGTGGATGATGTGTTCTTTGACAAAGCTGATCACATCTCTTGACGCTACTGACCTCATGGGCACTGCCTCTACCCACTTTGTGAAATAATCTATGGCGTCTAAGACCCATTGGTGACCCTTGCTAGACGACGGGTTGATCTGTCCAATCATGTCCATGCCCCCAACCTCGGAATGGCCAGGGTTTGATGATAGGATTCATCACTGTTGCTGGCACTTTTGCCAAACCTCTGACATGCTTGACATCCCTTGTAATATTTGAAACAATCTTCAAGCATAGTGGGCCAGTAATAACCCGATCGCCTGATCAGCCATTTCATCTTATGAGCCGATTGGTGAGTACCACAGGCTCCTTCATGAACCTCATGCAAGAGCCGATTTGACTCTGAAGGTCCCAGACATTTGAGCAGTAGTCCTTCCAAGGTCCTATAGAACATGTCATCCCCTATCAGAACGTACTTCATGGCCTTGAGTCTTATCCTTCTGGGTGCCCCCCGAGCCGAATCCTTCAAGTAAGTGAAGATATCGGCTCTCCAGTCTCCGGGTTCTAGAAACTGAACCTCCACGTCGACCCCATCGGCTGCTTCCCTGTACCCGGAAGCCATCTGTGCCAAATCATTGACTTCATTGTTCAGAGTCCTGCGTATCCAGTGGAAATTGATGTACCTAAATTGTGACATCAACTCACGGCATTGCATCCATATTGGGAAAAGAGCCTCGCTCTCACATCTATAATCCTCCTTGAGCTGAGAAATCACCAACTTTGAATCCCCAAAATTTTCCACTGCTTCTGCCTCAGCTTCGATTAGCAATTCCATCCCTTTGCGAACGGCTTCATACTCCACCAAATCATTGGTGCATGGGGCAGTCATTCTGATGGAAAAGGAGTAAGTCGCCCCACGAGGCGACACTAGCAGAATTCCCACACCGCACACATCATCACAAGCCGATCCGTCAAAGAACATAGCCCAAGCACGAATAAATATCGCAACAATATCAGTGCTGATCCTGTCCGCAACAAGATCCGCCAGTGCTTGTCCCTTGACTGCTTTTGCAGGCTGGTATCGGATATCGAACTCTGACAATGCAAACATCCATTTTCCAAGTCGGCCTTTCAGGACAGGAGCTGACAGCATGTGCTTTATGACATCCGATTTGCATATGACAATTGTTTTCGCCGAGAGCAAAATATGACGAAGCTTTGTACATGTAAAGTATAAGCAAAGGCAAAGCTTCTCGATTTCAGGGTACCTGGTCTCGGCGTCTAACATGCGTCTACTGAGGTAGAAAACCACCCTCTCTTGGCCATCATGCTTCTGGACTAGCACCGAAGCAATGGAAGTGTCACCCACGGATAGGTACACGTAGAACGGCCTATCTTGCTGAGGAGGAACCAACACTGGAGGCTTTGACAAATATTCCTTAATTTCATCGAAAGCTTGTTGCTGTTCTGCCCCCCAGCGAAACTCATCATCGGATTTGATCTTCACTAAACTCATAAACGGCTCAATGCGTCCAGACAGATTAGAAATAAATCGCCTGACAAAGTTAATTTTACCAATGAGTTTCTGTAACTCCTTCTTTGTAGTAGGTGGCTTCATCGTCTTCACAGCTTCTTGACTCTTTAGGCCGATCTCGATTCCCCATTCATGCACCAGGAATCCCAAAAATTGACCGGCCGTCACACCGAAAGCGCACTTCTTTGGGTTCATTTTGAGCCCAAACCTCCGTGTCCGCTCTAAAACTTGACGCAGATCTTCTAGATGCCCCCCAGCCGACTTAGACTTGACCACAACATCATCAATATAGATCTCTACCAATTTGCCGATGAGATCATGAAAAATATAATTCATGACACGTTGGTACGTTGCACTGGCATTTTTCAGTCCAAAGGTCATAACCAAGTACTCGAACAAGCCGACTGCGCCTGGTACTCTGAACGCAGTCTTGTTCACGTCTTCCGGGGCCATGAAGATCTGATTGTAACCAGCATTGCCATCCATAAAGCTCATCATTTTGTGGCCAACAGCTGCGTTGATTAGTGTTTCTGCAACAGGCATCGGATATTCGTCCTTTGGTGTCGCTCTGTTGAGATCTCTAAAATCGACGCAAACACGCCATCGGCCATCCTTCTTTTGTACCGGTACTACGCTAGAGATCCATTCTGCATACCG
This sequence comes from Panicum virgatum, assembly GCF_016808335.1. Lineage (NCBI taxonomy): Eukaryota > Viridiplantae > Streptophyta > Magnoliopsida > Poales > Poaceae > Panicum > Panicum virgatum. The sequence continues at coordinate 16,923,788 of NC_053149.1, forward strand.
GCACGGCCTGATGAACCCAGCATCCAGCATCTTCTCCACCTCTTTCTTAACTTCTTCTAGGACTTCGGCCTTCATCTGACGTGCTCGTTACTGAAACGTCCGAAACCCTTTCTTGAGCGGGAGCTGATGCTCGACTATGCTTCTATCCAGTCCGGGCATCTCGGTGTAGTCCCATGCAAAGCAATCCCGGTATTCTTTTAGTAACGCAATCATCTCCTCTCGCAAAGACGGATCCAACTTCTTGCTGATAAATGTCGGCCGTGGCTTATCCCCAGGACCGATGTCGACCTCTTCCAAGTCATCAGCTGACGTGAACCCGTATCCGAGTTTGCCGTCGTCTGAGAAATCAGCTGCGAACGCAAGCGAGTCTTCGTTATCCACAAGCTCAGCGGCAAACACAGGGAGATGACTAGAAAAATTATTTGGCCAACCGCACGGGCTGGCCGCTTCCATAATTCCATCATCATTCGAAACTAAATAGTCGATGAGTAGCCAACTGCCAGAGCAGGCCATCGTGTGTACATGATGTAACAATTCTGAACCTAAACAGAATTTTTCTATTTTTTGGGGCCGATCGCTGGGACCGGCCTCTCTGTTTCTATTACACCCCGTGGCATGCCAGGATGCATCAATTCTGTGAGGCCAGTGGATAAGACCAGCCTCAATTCATTTTTTGTCTCCTCGATCCGATCACAGTCTTCCAGGGCGATCCCTGAGATCGGCTCTTGTCCTTCCGCATCCCAGGCGTTCATATCTGCGAGCGAGACCTCGCTGGAATCGTCTGCAGGGACCACTTCTACTTCATCGCCATCCCATTGGACGAGGTACTGATGCATTGTGGAAGGGATACAACAGTTGGCATGAATCTAGTCCCTCCCAAGAAGCACTGTGTATGTACTCTTGCTGTTAACGATGAAGAACGAAGTTGGGATCGTCTTGCGGCCCACTGTCAGTTCCACGTTAAGAACCCCCATCGCCTCTGATGGCTGTCCATTAAAGTCATTAAGCATCACATTGGTCATGATTAGATCAGCAGAAGAACGACCCAATCGGCGCAGCACAGAGTATGGCATCAGGTTGACTGCGGCACCAGTGTCGACCAACATCCTGTTCACAGGCTTGCCATTGATGAAGCCTTTGAGATATAACCCCTTCAGGTGTTTGTAGCTCTTCTCCTTGGGCTTCTCGAAAATGATTGGCCGTGGGCCGAGATCCAGCTGCGCGATAGCCAATTCCTCCGGTTGGGGTGCTCGAAACTCCGACGGGAGTACGAACACCATGTTCACATCAGCCGATGGCTTATCATCGGCTTTTGTCTGCTTGGGGTGCCACTCTTTTCTCAGAGGGCGCCTTTCTTCCCTTCGCGGTCGTCTGACTTGCTCCGTGAGATCCGGACGCGCTTTCCTCAGCACGTCGAGGTACTTTGCTTCCGCATCTTCCAGATTGCGCAAGCGCTGCACTCTGCGCTTCTGTGAGCGATTAAGCCCGTCAGGACACCACCGTGGACAATGGTGCCTGTCTTCTTCTTCTTGCTCAGAATCACCCCTGGCCGGCCTCCTCACACGGTCATCCTGACGTGTTCTGGGCCCTAAGCGCCGGAACACCGATGTTTCATCCTGCTGGTGCCCTCGAGGCCTGCACTCCAAGCAATCATCTATAGTAGGCAATCGGCTCATACCGGAATTCCAGCAATACCTGAAGAACGGGCAGTGCCAGTGGTCGCGTATAGCCTGGCGTCTTCCCAGTGTCCTCCCTGTGCAGTGCTCGTACTCGTCTTCCTCCGATTTGTATCGGCGGCGCAACTTGTACTGGTACTGGTACTTTGCCAGAAGCCGATTAGAAGCTGGAAGCTGGTTGTGGATGTGACACACCTGCTCTTCAGTCACATGCTGCTTTTCCAACTTGCGTTCATTCTGCGGCTGTTTGCCAGAAGCGGCCTCTCTCCTCTACTTGTCATGGCGGCGCATGGGTCCCACCATGTTGATCTGGAATGCCAGGTCCTGGCCCTCGGATCTGAAGTCTGACAGCTCCACCATGTTAGCTTGCGGTAAGGGCTTTGTGTCCACCTTCATAGTGTGCTGAGCCAGGATTAATCGGCCTTGCTCGATAGCCGATTGGATCTGATGACGCAGCTGCTTGCATTCACCCGTGGCATGAGTAAACGAGTGGTGCCACTTGCAATACAGCCTTCCCTGCAGCTCTTGTGCCGTCGGTAGCTTGTGATTTTCTGGGAGCTTCAGCTGTTTTTCTTTGAGGAGCAGGTCGAATATCTGCTCTGCTTTGGTCACGTCGAAGTCGAAGTCGAAGTCCTTCACAAGCCCCTGCTGCTTGATCCACTCGCACGGGATAGGATTTGCCCCCCGAGTCCACTCTGCCACGGCCACTTCTTGCTCTTCACCAGAGTCATCAGATTCTTCTGCCTGGGCCATGTTTACGTGGTGCTTAAACTTGTCCTGGTACAGCTCAGGATGATAATGCTCGTATGCCGTAAGCTTTTGTACCAGGTGCGCCAGAGATGTGAACTCCAACTGGAAAGCCGCATCCTTGATCGGCTTAGCAAGTCCGAGGACAGCCAGATCGACTGCCTCCTTCTCTGTGATGCGTGACGAGTAGCATCGGTTCTTGACCTCTCTGAAGCACTGTATATACTCCGACACAGACTCTCCTCGCCTTTGCTTGACCTGGGCGAGGTCGGCAATTCCAGCTTTAGCAGCCTCCGAATGGTACTGGGTATGGAATTGATCTTCAAGCTGCCTCCAAGTCCGAATTGAATCTGGAGCCGGTGACGCATACCATCCAAAAGCTGGACCCGTAAGGGACTGGCCGAAGAACCGGACCCTCAGAGGATCCGATACTGAGATCATCCCAAGCTGCGTTAAGTATCAGCTCACATGCTCTATGGAGCTGGCTCCTTCCGACCCGTTGAACATAGTGAACTCAGGAAGCCGATACTTGGGCGGCAGCAGGATCAAGTCATAATCACTTGGGTACGGCTTGGAATAGCCGACCGCTTTCCTCTTGGGCAAGATACCAAACTGATCTCTCAGTATTGCACTGACCTGCTCGACACTAAGAACTCCTGGGGCCGATGGCTCAGCACTCGGCCCAGTAGCGTACTTTGCCAGCCACGCTTGTTTCTCTGCGTCTACTCCAGAAGCTCCTGGGCTGGCCACCTACACCGAGCGTGTTGGACTGACGCTGTCAGGGATGTAGGCGCACGTGTAACCGTGCGGGATCTCCTTGGGTGGCTCGGTGAGGAATTGGCCTTCTCCAGGATCGCCGCCGATCTTATAGACGACGTAGTTCGACGAATTTTGTGGTCTTGGGGCCGCAAACGAGAATGGCAGCACCGGTCTAGAATGCAGCGTAGCTTCCTCTGTGTGACCCCCCACGTTGTCGAGAGCGCCTTCAGGGGAGAATCCCTTCCATCTGATGCCATGGTTGTGGGTCCTCTCGAAAGAGCCGATGAGATAGGCTTCCAGCAGAGCTTTGACCTCATCATACTTCTTCTTGTGTTTAGGAGAGAGCTCTTCATACGTGACGGGCTTAGGAGCAGGTTCTTGATCTTGAGCTCCGGTCATTGTTGTAGTGGACGTTGTTGCCGAAAAGGGTCGTCCCACCGGGCGTGCCAGAATGTGTTGTCGGTCGAAACCCACCGGCGAGCAGCGACGGGCAACACGAAGAGCCGGGAGGTTACTGGTGAGCTGGTAGGCACTGCTCCCTCGTCAACGGCCCGCAATTCCGTCACGCGCCAGGAGAACGTGGTGAAAGCCGGGCGTGCCACCTGACCTATACCCGATCAGGAGGGTGCAGACGTGCTCCAAACAGTTTCCTGCATACAAAGACACGTGTAAACATAAGTCTGAGCTGTGGTCGGCTCCCTGGGATGACCCTTGCATCGGCTTTAAAGAGCCGATCGAGTCCCGGTGTCAGATTGGATCTGTAACTATCCAGATGTTGATGAATAAAGTAAATAACTGTGGCAGCTGCTTCAATTAAATCTAGGTAATCTAATCCACGATGGTAAAAGCTTCACTGCTAGATCGGAACATCCTACACGTGACTAGGCCTAATGAACGTAACAGACAACTGAACCAGAACCCAAAACAGAGGCCTAAGAACTAGCAAGAGCCGATTCCCGGAACAATCCCTATCAAGGCTAAGATAAAGCATCTACTACACCACCGGATCATCCAATCCGTTTGCAAGGCCTAACCTAGCAGATATTACGCAAACTCTTAAGATAAGAGCAAACCATAACAGATCAGATCTACTAAACATAAAAGAAGCAGGATGTTGCCTCTGCGCGACTAATTCTATGCGACAGGAATTAGCATAAGATTGAAACGCGACAGCACAGAGACAACGCGATATTCGTAGATGATAAGCAATGAAGCATAAAAGATCTACTAAAAGCCATGCTATGAATATCAGGATAACTAGTATTACTCGCCATAAAAAACGCTTCAGTACGAGTAATACCAAGGTAAAAGCAAGAACTACGCTGCCCTGATCGCAAAAAGCGATCAGGGCAACATGGCACTTACTTGGATGAAACCCTAGGATTAGGGGTGGCGATGCGCCGAGAGTTGTTGTTTGCGAGACGTGATGACGCTCTCCTTCATGAATAACAAAGGATACATATTTATAGTCCGGAGACTTAGGAAACAATCTAAACTAATATTGTCCCGATTGGACTCTATCTCTAATCTTAAACTAAATCTAAGGATACACGGCCAATGTGGCCCATATGCTCACGCAGGAGCCGATTTACAAGCCTTCCTCAATCTTCTGCTTTAAGCCCATCTTGCTTTCGGCCCATAAACTAACCCTGTTAATTTATGGCGATAACACCCGCACTCAACTCCTGGGGCGAGTCGAGTAGTCGCGGAGAATTGGGATGCATATGTTTACTTTTGGTGGTCTCACGTTGAGCTCGGCTGACCATATGTCGTTGGGCTGGTTCCTGTAGTTCGAGGCGGGGAGGGGAAAGGTTGGTGCGTGGGGTCCGACGGGGCCTTTGCGTGCCGTGTTGGTTAGGTTCACCTTGCAAGGTTAAATCGGATCGATTCGTCGTGTCTCGCGGTTATGAGAGGCTTGATCTCTTGGTCACATCGTAGAAAGGAAAATGAGTAGAATGAGAAGTGATGAAATGTGGGCTGATGACATCCAATTAATGATTTGATTACTTTGATTGTTGTAGTTTCGCCAATCATAGATGATTAGTAATTTTATTGATAAAATGCGGCTAAAACATTGAAAGTAAGGATATACCTCTAGATGCTATTTCTGCAAAATAACCACCAGCCAAATGTCGTGCATGTTTAGGTATGTGGGTTATGTTATACCCACTGGTCGGGTAAGCCTTGCTGAGTATTAGAATACTCAGGGTTTGTTGGCACATTTATTATTACAGGACACCCGGACGTCGACTTCTGCCCCTGTTGTGTCAAGTTCATCCGCCGGGATGTAGAGGGGTGGCAGGTCGAGGAGAGAGACCCTTCCGGTTAGGGCGTTGTCGGATTGTACACTCGAGGGCTGAGTGATCAGCCTCTCTGTTTTGTGCGGACCGGTCTGACCGGCCCGTAGGACCGGTCTGACCGGTGGCGTCGGCAGGAAGTGCCGATCGGTCCGACCGGATGGTGGAATCAGTCCGACCGGTCGGGTAGGATCAGAACTGGTGGAAGCTAAAGTAGTTGTAGGATCTTTTGTATTCGAACTTCAGTCACAACTATTGTAAAGTTTTGTAAATTATCTATGTATTTGAACTCGGTTTGTAAAACTTGTTGTTTCGTCTTCTTGGAGTTTATATTTTCAAGTATTATGCCGTGCTTGTACCATCTGCGCCCACCTTCGCGTGGGGCTACCGGTGTTGTTTCGATCGGGCCGTGGGTTGGGAAGGAATCGCCAAATTAAACCGTTAAGCTAATGCGCCCGATGTGTTCAAATGACGACCATTACGGTTAACAATGGAGATGGTGGAGACCCACACGCACAGACACAGACACAGACACAGACACAGGCAACCGCAACCAATAACCCAACCCAACTGCAGACCCAACCACTGCTTCGTTTCCTTCCGTCCTCCCCTCTCCTCTCCTGCTCCGGCATACATCCAGCCATGCCCCTCTTTCTTTCCTTTGAAACTGAGCAACGTGGTATGATAGTACCAGGCAATCAATCAAGCATTTCGTTCAGGTACCTGCTCAGGGCCCGTCCCCTGCTGGTCCCTGTACTCCCCTCATTCCTAGTAGAATCCTACTATAGCTGACCCTCGATGTTGCGCATTGTCGTGGCATGGCATGGCACCGCCAACTTTGGGGGTGTTTAGTTCCCAAAAAAAATTTATACAGTATTCGTGCCAACTTTGGGGGTGTTTAGTTCCAAAAAAAATACAGTATTCGTCACATCGAATATTCGCAGTCAGACATATCGGCATCATGCATGCATGTTCCTCGTTTACTTGGCCTCCAAAACCCATAATACAGTACAGATTCTTTGTTGACAGGATGATAGGACGCCTAATTTCTCTTTGTCATCACTTGAACCTAAAAGCCTGAGAATGGTCAACTTAACAATCACATTAGTCCAAGTGTTGTGTGTGTCATCAATTGCCAAAACATTATATTGAAATATGACATGAAAGGTCATTTTCGCTACACCTGGACCTTTCATTACAGAAATTGGTTACTCTATTGTTTTTTGTTCTTAGCATAACACACACTCCCAACCACTTTTGAATGGAAACACCCGAGAACTTTTCACTGTATTTGCTAACAGATGAAATGGGACCCGGCCAGTACCTCCTTGCTCCTTGAACTCTGTATTGATGAGAAGGAGACCCAATTGAACTGGAACAATACGGGGTTAACAACATACGGATGGCAAAACGTGGAACGCAAATTCAAAGAACTTGGAGGCCGTCCATTTACTCGGAGGCAGATGAGCAACAAACTGCAAACTCTGAAAAAAAGTTTCACGAGGTGGAAGGCTCTACAGAAGCACACTGGCCTAGGCCGTAACAAGACTACGGGTGGTGTTGAGGCTGAGGAAGAGTTGTTGGAGGCTGAATACGGCACCGAGAATGCCCCCAATACGGAGGTAATTCCCCACAGATAAGATCTAATCTGACTTGTGGCACAATTCCCATGTGGTCCGTCGAAGTGTTCTAACCATCTTTGCACTACAGGATGCCCCAGAGGAAGATCACGTGCGTGGTGCACCACCTTCGTACCTAGAACAGCTGTTTAGGCTGTACGGTTCCCCCAAAGATAGGGGATCATTCATGTCTGCTGGAGGTGTTTGTGCGTCAGTCACTCCCCCAACAGAGGCACCCGCTGGCCCCTCCAACAAAAGAGCGACCGTGGACACAGAGGTTGACAGCCCACCAAAGAAAAAGAATTGTAGCACAGAGGAGTACATGAGGCAGCTAACTGAAAGCATTGTGCAGCGGTCTTCTCGTGAGCATATCCGTGAGCAGAAGGAGGTTTTCGAAGTCATGGAAATACTGAGAAATGATGGTGTTCCGGAGGGGTCGGAGCTGTACTTCAAAGCATTGGATCTGTTCAAGAACTCGGTTTGCCGTGCGGAGTACAAGAACATACACGACCCAGTGAACCGCATAGCTTGGATCGAATGGACGTGGACTCACAAGAAGCTAAAGTAGCATGGGTCATCTATCGCAAAGCAGTTAGCTGGACTAGTGTAGTCGTATTAGTGTCTTTCATGGTGCTTACGAACAATGATTGTAATAATGTTGTTAGGTTATCGCACTGGCCTTGCTTAGCTTCCTTCACCTTGGTTTCAGTTATTGAACTTGGTTTGTTCACTTTGTTGAATTTGGTTTCAGTTATCACTGCACAAGTTTGTTTACTTCGGAGAAGCTGGGTTAAGTTATTGCTGCATTAGTTTCTTGCACGTGTACTTTTTGAAATTTTGTCCATCACTTAAATATAAATGCTATGTTTTAGTTATTTCCTCATTCAAACCTGATGTGTCAAGCTTCTGCAGGACTTGTAGGAGAAGAAAACAACATCCGGGGCATACCTAATGGCAGGTGAACGGGCAAGTGATGCTTCAAGTGATTCAAGCAATACTTTTTGGGATTTGGCGACGTGTGCGGTTGCTGTTGCAGCATATGCGCCCGAAAATCCAAATGGAACGGCCATGGACAGCCAAATGGCAGCGACGCCCGTGCAATTCGATGTGCAAGAGGCTACTGGCCGACAATGGGTGGAAGCTAGTTTGAGGGTCCCATGGAGATGCTATGAGAATTTCCGTAAGTGAACACATACGTACTACATTTGCACCAATTTTTTTAGCATACTTATGAGCATATAGGTTCATTTTTTTTAGGTATGAATAACGAGACATTTCATAAGCTGCATAACATTTTAGTTACGAACCATGGGCTGCAGTCTACTCATGAGTTCCATTCCATAGAGGCTTTAGGCATGTTCCTATGGGCATGTGGGCATGGGCATTGCATGAGGCAGGTCAAAGACAGACTTGGTAGGGGTTTGGGAACAAGAAGCCAGAAGTTTGGGGACGTGCTACACGCGATGATGTCATTTGCAGATATAGTGATTAGGCCACAGTATCCGACTTATAGCACCGTGCATGCAAGTTTGAGGCCGTACTCACCTTTCTTCGACGGATGCATAGGGGCTATAGATGGAATACACATACCTGTGTGTGTGTCTCGTAAGTCACATGATGATTACACCAACAGGAAAGGCTGGCGAAGCCAGAATGTATTAGCTGTAGTTGACTTCGACATGAGGTTCACCTTTATTGGTGTGGGGATGGCGGGAGCTGTGCACGACATGGCAGTGCTAAGGCAGGGGTGGGAGGCAGAAACTTTCCCTCACCCACCACCAGGTTGGTTTTCTTAACCAAAACCTATTACATATTTGTCGTCAAACAATTGTAAGTGACTATGTTTTTTGTAATGTAGGAAGGTATTATTTGGTGGACAAAGAGTATGCCCAAGAACATGGGTATTTGGGACCGCATCGCCAAACCAAGTACTGGAAGAAGGAGTTCAAGAAAAGGGGTCCTCAGCATTTGGAAGAGGTGTTCAACTACCATCATTCGAAACTTCAAAATGTAGCTGAAAGGTCATTTGGGGGAGCCAAAAATAAGTGGCAAATGTTGAAAGGAATGCCTAAATATCCCAAGGACAAGCAAAATCAGATTATTGTGGCATGTTTTGCGCTGCATAACTTTGTACGGAATAAGAATGCACGGTCACTGACAATCGACATGCCGCCGATACCTGCACCAAGTGAGTATTCGTTTCAGTGGCTGGAGTCAACGGCGGAAGATGAGATGTCAACAGTCCGCAACTGGATTACTACCGGACTTGCAGTTATGGGGTTCAGGTATGTGATTTTAACTCATGGATGGGGTACCTAAGTTGGGATATTATGAATAGATGCATGTATGATTCAATTTTTGCTTTATTAATATGTGTATCCACTGCAGATGAACTTTGAGGAAGGCCGCAATGAAGCATTAGCACAAGGCGTAGCTTATTTTGTTACGGAGGGGTTCATGAAGTTGGAATTGCCTCTGATCCTTATTTATGCTTGGAATTGGCTTATATTTCAGAAAGTACTTTCTGCTGGCAATTTATGGTTGATGATGCTAAATATTTATATGCAAATGTTGACTGCTCAATCATTTTGGTGCAACTGTTGCAGTCATAAGTAGGCGCCAAAATTCGAGTTGTAAAATTGAAGCAGCCCTGTAATACACTTCAGCATGTAAGGAATTTGGGATCTGTGGTTATTTTATTATGCAGTGTATGTCTTGATGCGGCGTATGTTTGGATTTGATCCTGTATGTTCCTTGTAACTGCTGTGTATGTTTGTAGGTGGGCCATGTATGTGTTGAGTTGCCTTATGTATGTGTCATTGTATTGAAGCGCAATGAGTTGTTAAAACTGTAGGGTAACATTAGAATTAGCTTTGCTTTGAGGACCTTTCGTTAGCCTAGTATTTGAATTCAAATTTCAAAACCTTGCTGGGCCCAACTTGAAGCAGGGCTGGCAGCTGGGCGGCTGCTAGCTGCTTGTGGCTGGAAACGGCTGGGCGGCTGGTTCTGGCTGCACCAAGTCCAGCCAAAATCAGCCGCAAGTGCACCAGCCGAACACGGTGATAGAAGTCCCAGCATATCTGCATGTTTTCCATTATTAATTGGTGGGTGTGCTAGCTTTATAATTGATATATTATCATGTGATCATGTCCAGTTGTTTTCTTTCTAATTAAGGTCTTATATATAGCTAACTATACCACTACATATGTGAACGCTCATAATTAAGCGCTCCCACTACAAATAACTGTATATATAATTTAATATCGCCGTCGGGAAAAGGAAAGGAATATATTACGTACGTAACAACTATATATCCAAGGGGTTTGTTAGGGGATCCTCCATCTCGCCATTATTTCGGGACAGCATGCACAGCTCGAGTGTGTCCACGCCAGGACTACCCCCACCCTGCCCTTTATTTTCCTCTCGCTTTCCCTCCATCTTTGTCTCCTGCTGTGATGGGTCAGCTAACCCAATCATCCATCCCCTGCAAAAGTCGCTGCTCCATGCTAGCTGGTGCAAATATGGGGTAGCAAAAACAAAATTTTCTACCGCATAAATCAGGATTACTGCAGTTATAGATCACGAGATTACCACTAGACGCGTGGTTGCGGAACTTCTGTAGCGCGCCGGTGTAGTGCAGATGGAGTTGCAAGAACCTCCTCTTGTGCGGCTCGTCCTTGTGCAGCAGATGCGGCACCTCCAAGGTATCCACACGTATGGAAAGAAGCGTCGCGATCCGGACTGCTAGATCCGCGAAGGCGACCTAGGGCTTGGGCGCGAACGACATGAACAGTAACCATGCATAGTAAACAGTCCCTGCTACCAACCCTCAATGTGGCGCTCGCTGAGCATCGCTGCAAGGGTGCTGTTCGTGCTAGCGCTCCATGAGGACCACCGCGCCGCCATCGGAGCGGGCCGACCGCCCTGAGGCGGACGTGGCCGCCCCGCCGCGCCCTGACTGGCTTTCCAGCCCGGGCAAGAGGTGGAGGCCATGGTGAGGGAGGGGCTGCGGCGCACGCTGGAGCGCATCGCGTCGGTGTCGCAGACGCAGCCCGGGGAGCTGCTCGGTGCCATGGCTGGGGTAAGAACAAGAGCAGCGGTGGGGAGGCCAGAAGCAGCGACACCGCGTGCTTGGCGGCCGCAGCGTTGTCCTAGTCTGGCGAGACCGCCTCCATCGTCCTCCAGCGAGGCCGCCGGCGCCCCGGCCCCCGGTGTGCCGGCTGCCGCGGTCACCGAGTAGGCCATCTGCAGCAGTGCGTGGGCAGCTCCTTGCAGACGGGGTGTCCTGGGCAACAGGAGGCCGTCCCGATGCCGCGCACGGCCGTCTGCGCCTCTCCGCCGGTCACCGTCCCACTCCACTCGTTCGGCGCCGGCGACGAGAAGACGGAGAACCCCGTGTGTGCGAGCTGCCAGGACGGTGGCTCGGCAGCCGCCCCAACGACCCCAAGACGAGCTAGCTATCGCCGCGGCTGTGGCTGCTGCTTCGACCGTGGCTGGCATCTTGCAGCGCCACCACGCGGCTCGGGTACGCAAGCGCGGCCGCGCAAGCCGGCACGCGGCTCGGGCATCCCGGCGACACGAAGGCCGGCACGTGGTACTGGGTTCTCTTCAATTCAGTTGTTTCTTTGAATATACTACTCGTTCGAAATGGCCATAATCTGCTGATGCTTCGCACTGGAGTTTCTTCACCAATTATTCTATTTGAATTGTTCCGGCCCTTTGTTTGGCCTTCGATTGGAATTATTTCGCAGAATCTCTTCGTGGAGAATTTGAGATCTGCAAGCAACTGGTCATTCAGGGCCTGCGCCGAAGCAGCGGCCATGACCATCCCCAGCACCAGCTCGTTCAACAACTGCACCACAGCCGTCCACAGCCGCCGCCACCGAAGATTTCGAAGTCTCTATCTTTCATCCAGCAAGAGATTGAGGTAGCCGAGATGCTGTTCAGGCTCACCAGGCAGTTCCCGTGCCTTGTTTTTGGAGTTTCCGTACCTAGTATATTCACAATTAGCTTGGTCACCAAGCGGTGTTCATGTGTTCTTCATCCGGTGTACCACGATGTACAAAAGAGAAGTACCTTGTGGTACCTGATTTAATTAGTGTTTATAATTTATTTTTATGTACCTGGTATTTTATTATGCAAGAAAGCATACCATGGTGTACATATGAGTGTCCTGAGGTACCTAATTTTATTAGTGTGCTTATGATTTGATTTGATTATATGAGTGTCCTGAGGTACCTAATTTTATTAGTGTGCTTATGATTTGATTTGATTTTTTATGTACCTGGTATTTTATTATGCAAGAAAGTGTACCATGGTGTACATATGAGTGTCCTGAGGTATCTGATTTTATTAGTGTTCTTATGATTTGATTTTAGATTTCTTCTATTTAAATGTACTGTACAAAAGAGAAGATGGCTATGAATAAATATTTTTTTATTTTATTAGTGCGTGGTTATGAATGTTTGTTTTTTGAAATTTGTTGTGTACCTATTCTAATTTATAATAAATTGTAGATCAACTACTTTTAATACGTTGAGATTTAGTTGTACATTAAAGTTTCTAGTATACATGGGTTAAAAAAATATTTCAGTTGAACAAAGCTGATACATGAGAATTTTAATTTTATTTCTCTTGATATTTTTTTCTCATGAGCAAGATGTGTGTTCATGGGTTCTTCGTATGCAGTACCAATGTGTATATCAAAATGGTGCCTTAATTTGTGTTCAAATAAATAGGTCACCAGTTAAATTAAAAAATATGGTACCTTGGTTTATGTTCAAATAGTTGGACCATCAGTCAAATTAAAAAATAAGAAAGTGGCCGTGTGCAACGGTAGCTTTTTAAATGAGTGGTACAGAGTGAGTCAGTTTTTTGCATGTCTCAAAGTAATTTTATGTGCTCATGTGTCAGTCCGAGATTCCATCGGTGGCAGCAAAGGTGGGTATACTGTACAAAAAAAAAGTAAAATACCACTTGTATACGCCATGTGGGGACAAGATCTCACACGGTTGGCTTCACTATGGACGTCCAGGATAAGATCTGTCATAGCTGCAAGGTACACCAATTACTTTCTCGTGCACGCTCGGAAAGTCGTCTCTTTATATTCATGTATGGAGCATTAAATATAATTTAAAAAATAATTAATTGCACAATTTAATTGTAAATGATGAAATAAATTTTTTTGAGTCTAATTAGTCCATGATTAAACACTAATTACTAAATAAAAACAAAGATACTACAGTAGTCGAATCTAAAAAAATTCGCAAAGTAAACACGCCCAGCTGCAAATGGATATACATCTTGTCGAATTGAATTCCAGTTATGAATGGAATATAAAAAATCATTCAGGCCTCCTTTAGCTCACGGGCGAAACGGAGGGCAAACACAGGATATGATAGGATTGGAATTGATGACGTCAGCATGTCTTTGGTTTCACGGGAAACTTTCCGGAGGAAATCGACGGGGAAAGGAATTGCTCTCACTGTGTACGCAGGGAAAGAAAAATCCGGTCGGACCTCATGTTCGTCGCGGCTGGCGCGTGGTGGCTTGTGTCCGAGGCAAATCAAAGGAATGATTCTAGAGGAACGAGCTTGCTTTCCTATCCTGCGGTTCTCAATTCCTATCTTTTCCTGTGATCCACCCGAGAGCCAAAGAGGGGCCTCAACAGCTGCAATCTGCATCCAGGTTCGTTTCGCAGATACTGCCGCGGAGAAGAAGAAGAAAAAATATCGAGTTTGCTTTGACTGCTGTGACGCCCGGCGGCGACCTTATCCGACCCACGTCCGTGTCACCACCGGTCGCTTGGACTGGACTGGACCCTATTGTATACTATTTGTATACAGTATATCCCCATCTGCAATGAACAATGATAGGGAACGGGATGCCGATATATGCCGAGTTATTCCAGTCACCAACTTGGCTACTTCCTACCCCCGGTCAATGGCGTCCGACCTGTGTGGCTGTGTGTTGTACACACAAGATATACAAACTTATAAATATATATATCTTCTAAATATATACCCCTTATTTAGTTGTAAAGTTCAAAATTTCAAAAAAAAATTTCCGGCACCTGCATGGAGAATTAAATCTAGACGAAATAAAAAACACATTGCACAGTTTGCTTATAAATCGCGAGACGAATCTAATGAACCTAATTAGGCCGTAATTAGATGCTAAATTACTACAGTAATACTACAGTAAACAACCTCTAATTATGGATTAATTAGGCTCATTAGATTCGTCTCGCGATTTACAGACGAGTTCTGTAATTTATTTTGTGATTAATATATGTTTAGTACTTCAAATGTAGGAAGATGCACTTTCAAAAATTTTACACAGCGCAACTAAACAAGGGCCGCGTTTAGTTGGTGGAAAAGTTAGGAATTAGCTACTGTAGCACATTTCGTTGTTATTTAATAATTAATGTCCAATTATGGATTAATTGAGCTCAAAAGATTCGTCTCGTTCTAATCAGTTAAACTGTGTAATTAGTTATTTTTTCAACTATATTTAATGCTTCATGTATGTGTCTAAAAATTTAATATGACAGATGCTCTAAGCACTTTTCATGGAACTAAACGCCGCCAAGGCCATATTTTCTTTTCGCAGGAGGACGAGACATGAGCTTGTGCCGCAGCCGTGCACTTGTGCTGGTGAAGGGCTTGTTTGGTTCCAGGGATTTTTTTAAGTCTTTGAAATTTTTTAGTATTTAAAAGTATTAAATAAATGTTAATTATAAAACTAATTGTAGAATTCTGTGGTTAAATTGCGAGACGAATCTAATGAGGTATTTTAATCTATGATTAGCGAATTATTACTGTAGCATCACTGTAGTAAATTATGAATTAATTAGGCTCATTAGATTCGTCTCGCGAAAAAACACTCAGCTGTCAAAAAACATTTATAAACATATTTTATTTAATACTATAAAATAGTAAGATTCTTTTTGATGTGATAGGGACTTTTTAAAAAAATTTGGTTCCAAACAGGGCCGAAGTGTGAACACATTATTTGAACGTGACGCGACCGTTAGGTGAAAGCACGTACGCGACGGCTGGCGGGTGCGTCAGCGGCAACTGACCCGGGGGCGCCGGCGGGTGTGCGCGTGCTTGCGCTTGCGCTGTGCGCACGCACGTACGCGATCGTACGTACCTCGTCTGAGCTTATTTAATATTATCTTCGCCGATTCAAACCCAAAATGCATGCGTCCGACCCCGGATGTATCCATATCGAACGCAAAAAGGGAGGCGGGCGGCCTTTTCGAATTCAACCAGGACCAACACGGCGAATGCGTGCGTGCCTTTAATTTTTTCTATTTCTAAACACGAATTCGCTCGCGTGGATTTGAATTCCTTTGGCAGCAGCCAGGACGTACCGCAGCGCGTCACCGCATTTGCGTGCCTTGTTTAATTATAGTAGTAAAAAACATCCACGGGCCCTCCGGGCACACCGATGACAGCGGGGTCCACGTGAGAGCCCTTTTCACTTTCATCGGGGAGGGGGTGGGGGGAGCCGGGCCGGCAGCAGCGCAAAGGAGGCGGGTGCGCGCATGTGATAGGCCACTTGCGGGGCAGCCGGCCGGCCAGCCGCCGCACGTGCCGATGCCGCCGCCGCCGTGAAACGTGAGGGAATTGTACGCGGCCGGAAAAGCAGTGAAAAAAAGGGGAGGCTCTGGTTCCACTTCCACCACCACTAGGCCCGTGTTCAGTTGCAATATTCAAAATTCCAAATTTTTTTTCCGACACCTGCATGCAGAGTCAAATCTAGACGAAATAAAAAAAAGCATTGCGACTGCTGGCTGTAAATGACGAGACGAATCTAATGAACATAATTAGGCTGTAATCAGACGCTAAATTGCTACAGTAATGCTATAGTAAACAACCTCTAATGACGGATTAATTAGACTCATTAGATTCGTCTCGCGATTTACAGACGAGTTCTGTAATTATTTTTGTGATTAGTCTATGTTTAGTACTTCAAATGTAGAAAGATGTCTTTTCAAAAATTTTACATCGCGCAACCAAACGGGCCCTAGATCGATGCCCACCCGACCGGCCTGACGGACCGGCGCAGCCATCAGGATAAGCGTATCCTCCTCCCGATCGACCTGCTCCTCCACTAGTGGTAACAATCCAGAGTCCGATCCAGAGTGTCTATATTCATTTATTCAAAAATAAAAAGAGTGTCTATGTTCAGAGTTCAGAAGGAGATCCGCTGAGGTAACCGGACGACGATCGACGATCCGGGTTGCGTTGGAGGTCCGGAGCTCCACCGTACCACAGCACCTCCATTTTTTTTTGCTTCAGGTATCATAGCACGTGCGTTTGCAATAGACATGAAGCTGAATCTTTTTTTTTTTTATGCCGACATGAAGCTGAATCTTAAGTGTGCTACATTTGGCGTCTTGGCTCTCCGTCGCCTGGCCGTTGCTTATCGAGCGCACACCCTAACTAACGAGTAACGACTAACGAGCTGTTGGAACCTATGACTGCATGCCGTGTTGTTGCTAATGTTTGGGCACAAGCTCGTCATTTCTTCTTATTTAACTCTCGTTTGGTGTTACACCATGCCCTGGCATACTTCCCATCCGCATTTCTTATCTCTAACCTTAACTTTTTCTTTTGTCTTACTCTAGAAGCTAAGTTATCTTTAATCGGTGGTCAGTCAGTCATTTTTTATCCAACATATGTGCATATTTTCGTTGAAGTTGTGGTTTAGTCTTTAACGCTGATCTCCATATGAATCTCTTTCAATATGATGACAAGTTTCCCTCTCTCTAAAAGAAAAGAACTACCAATTTGCAGCAGTCCTGCAACGACCGATATTTGTAGGATCAAAAGACTATTATTTGTGAGTTGTAATACGAGACTAGACTAGCTACATCAGCAGAAATGATATATCGCCGTCATCTTTATTAGCCCTCTTTGTTCTTGTCTTCCTCTGCAAAAGCCAAGTTGTCTTTAACGAGCAGCCAATTAATCGTCTTTGATCCAATCATAAAACCTTATCAATAGTTCTCTAAAAGAAAAAGGACTATCAATATATATAGTAGTTTTGCAACAACTGACATCGTACTATTAAGACTACTATTTGTGACGCGACTAACTACAAAAAGGAAAAAAAATGATCGACCAGAATCAACACGTCTCTTCACTTCTATCTTTTTTTTTAATCTGTCCAGAATCAACCTAACCGTATGTGCGCACAGCACGGACAGCACTGCCAAGTTACATGGACGCTCCACTACGTATACACAAATAGATGTCGGCACCGTTGTTCGCGTATCGTGCGTTCAGTGCTAGGCTTTCTCTGCTCCTTCCTAAACGGATCGGTCTGAATGAAAGTTGGTCTAAGTGGCCAACCGTGATGCAGTCCCATTTAATTTCTCTTCAGTGGCTTGTTTGGCAAATGAGCACTGCGCAAACGACGAGTTTGAATTGGGTGCTCCCGTAGGTTTTGGTACTCAAAGGCTCCAGCTTTGGGCCGCTTTTGTTTAAAATATGTTGCACTCTGATGATGTTGAGATCACAAAAGACCCATCACAAAATGACGCTTTGTTTTCATAGGTTCTGGCAAAAGTTAAGATTGTGCGCTAAAAAGGGGGACATTAATATTTTACTTGCTCTGTCTACTTTTGATCAAAATCATATACCCACGCAAACCTCATGGTCTTTTATCGAGACCAAATGGCAATGTGATGCATCCAAGTCAGGGATAGGGATGCCTGGATGGGGCCGTAATTAAAATTTAAAACCAGCGGTTGATTTACAGAGAATAATCACCGGTAACTGCCGAACAAAGACCGTTTGCGTTGAATTTTACTAGTAGGGTATGGAGTGGTTTGAGGACTGGCCTTGTGTCCCGACTCACTCTCGTCCCTTGTCCGAGGGAACATTTACAAAACAGTGATGACCCATCACGCCAACACTACTAAATTGCAAGGGAAATTACAGTCATGTTGTTCTACTCTACCAAACATAATAGCTATCTACTAGAGGTAGCATTAAGATATGGCTCGAATAACAAAAGTGTGATTACCCAATCCAAAGGCGGGCGGTTAATTGTAAAATTACACAATCCTCTCATACCTCTTGGATGTTGATCCGGTGATTGCACAGTTTGCACGGAAAGATTGGTTTGTACCTGATATGTTCGCAATTTGTATTATATAAATAAAATAATAAAATAAGTAAGTGATGAAATGAAATACACCTTATAGAAAAGGAGGGATTAATGACCACCGCGAAGCTAGGTGGAACAGTGCCAACTTAACCATTACTCCCTCAATTTTAAACTATAAGATCTGGTTATGATCTCTGGATTTCGGAAGTTGTTTTTAACCCCCTTCAACAGCCACCAGCCCATCACAATGGAACTATGATAATAAGAAAACATATTTCAAATATACATCAAGGGCACCATTTTTCAGCACAAAATTAAACGTTAGCTATTTTTGTTATAAACTAAATGAAAAACGTGAATCTTGAAATGCGTACGAGCCTTGCAAAATAAATTGTGGGGAGTATGAAAAGAGAAGCCGATGAATAACTACTGCAAAGCGTGGCCTGTTGCTTGAAAGGGTGTTACTATTGCACAGTGCACACACCGTGTTTCTGAAAAACATGTCGTGGTTACCGAGCAAGTAGGATCAGAGTCATCTTTCCCATGGAACGAATTATGCAGAGCATGCTTGAAACATAGGACGCTTCGGGTAGCAAGTGGGCGCCACTAGTACAAACCCTGATGAACCAACGCCTAAATAGCCTCCAAAGTGGCAGCGCCACCTAAACTTTTTGGGGTTGTCGAACGTCATTTTCTCCTTGAGTCGTTAGTTTTCAGTTAGCCGCCCCGGCCGTAACCTTTTTCGGTTCCTCTGGCCTCCCTCCAGCTCCAACGCGTATGTTTCCAAACCAATGTGGGTGTTAGGTGGAGGAGAAAAGGATGGCTACTCCTACACACAAACGCAAGTTGCCGCCGCACGGCAGCGCCCGTGAGTCCATGTAGCTTTCCCATCCCTGTCATCGGCATGCTCATCCCTTGTCTGGGAGGAAAGATGGTCGCAGCTCGATCGCTTGGGGGCGTAGGCGGGTGGGTAGCTTGGATATTTCTGTTTGGTTCTTTCCTGATATTTGCAATGTTGCATATCAACCGGGCTGTGTTTGCCTGTTTGGATTGTACTATATATAATTATATATGTATCCAGCTGAGGAATGGGAAACAGTAGTGAAAGCTAACAGAGATTATGGGGCGTGCAATTGCAACAGGTAGAGTGCTGGCCTTAAACTGGAATCATGCAAAGCCATGTCAATCAGTGCTCCAATTAGTAGTAGATTATTGTTGCTGTGTGATCATTATGGCACCACTAATGATTCTCCTGCTCCGGGATGATGGAAATGAATTAAAGCTGCCTTGGCGTGTCCGGAGACAGCAACTCTGCGCTTTGTTCCTTTTGGTTTCGCGTCTTCTGCCCTCCAGACGGACGAATAATACACATCCTACTGATCCCTTGTATACTTACAGGAAGAATCCATATAATGCATAGAATCCATTCTAGTGACTGACTTTTTTTTTTGAAACTAGTGACTGACTTTGTGTTCTATGCAAGCTTATATATGTACTCCTTCCATTGTTTTTCATATGACATCGTTGATTTTTTTCTTCAACTTTAATCAATATTATTTAATTAATCAGTTAGTTAAATAAAGTGAAATGAGTACTTTTATGTCTATTATCAAGAGTTCCTTGAATCTAACTTGAAGATTTGGCTATTTGTATAAATATTTATAGAAAAGACGAAAAGTCAAATGTAGAAAAAAAAGTCAATGATGTTATATATTTAAAAACGGAGAGAGTATGTATTTAATACGGCCTCTCTTCTCTTCTTTGGGGAAAAAAATATATGGTATATGAATACGACGAGTAGACCACCGTCGCCAGAGCCTATACTGACAGCTTATCATATTTTACACGCGGATTAGATAGGCTAGCTAGCATACTAGTTAATAGCCCGTACGGACGGAACCAATCATCGTGGTCAGTGGCGCGTCGCTCGTGCCGCATCCGTCAGATGATTGCTCGCAGAGGCTGTGTTTAGATTCATAAAATGGTGATAAAAAGATTACATCCGACACTGTGACATATTATAGTATTTTTTGTTTTTTGTAATTGTTGTCCTACTATGATCTAACTAGGCTCAAAAAATTCATCTCGTCGTGTACATCAAAACTATACAATTAATTTTTTATTTATCTATATTTAATGCTCCATACATGAGATAAAAGATTTGATGTGATAAGTAAATAGTGAAGTTTGGAGAGAAAAATTTTGAAACTAAACACAGTCACAGTCATTGCCGTCCTCTCGGCAACTTCACCGTGCGCCCGGCCTTGCCGAGTCAACCGAATTTCTGGGACTAAATTTTAGACTATGTCACATTCAAGAATTTATTAATATTAAATAAAATTTAATTACAAAACTAATCGCAGAACCTTGGGACTAAATTCCAAAACGAATCTAATGAGGTATATTAATTCGTAATTAGCAGATGATTATTATAGCACCACTATAACAAATCATGAATTAATTAGACTCATTAGATTTGTCTCGCAAATTAGCATCTATATATTAAAAAGGTTTTATAAATAGTAGTTTGGGTCAAAGCATCTTATCTTGCTAGAATTTGCTTGTTGCTTTGGGGCCGTCGCAGTCCGTCGTCCGGCCCGTCAAAAAGCACCGTGAGTTAGGGGCCGCGGAGCATATGGGCAACGCCGTCGCCTATGGTAGCAGCGCGTCCATGTTCTTCCTTCCGCCATCTCTCGAGTCTCGAGCTCCAGCCCATTTGCCGTGTCATCTTCAGCAGGCCCGAGTATGGAATCTTGATCCTCCTGTCCCCGGAGAGTAAAAAAAAAATTTGACCTGCGGGGGTTAGACTACTCCTACGGCAATGTATGAGGTCTGTTGCTTGTGAATTAGTTGTCCATCACTGTGTTTTGAAAATGAGGGCAGACGAGGATATTTTTTTTGCCAGCCGGAGGTCGAACCCCCGAGCTAGTGCTGCCTGCCAGGGCCTTACACTAGTCGGGCTAAGCCCGTTAGGCTGTCCCCGGAGAGTAAATGGCCCCGTTTGGTTTCCATTCTAGGGATCCTAGCGCGGCTCTTCTAGCCTCCGCATGAAGGATCAAATGAAGTCTATTTGCAAAAAAAAAATTTAGGGATAGATGTAACTTTTCACGACGAATCTAATGACGGTAATTAATCGATGATTACCTATAGTGATGCTACAGTAACTATCCTCAAATTACGTGGTCAAAGACCTCATTAGAATCTTCAGGATTCCTAGCGCGGGGTTCTGAAGTTGGTTTTTGTAAACTGATTTTGTTTGACACCGTAATTAGTGATCAAAATATTATTATTTCCTAGCATTCTATAAAACAAAACAAGAACAGTGATGCGAGTTGCGACTTGCTAGACGACGGAGCTCGCCGTACAAAACAACCATGTGATCGGGATAGGTCTCTGCAGCTATCTAGTAATTCTTTTTTTTAACTGACCTAATTTGTAGTACAAATTGTAGTATTTGAACTTACACATAGAACCCTACACACACCACACCAGACTCACACACACCACCTATGCGCAAACTAAGACCTACAATCTACACTCACACACATGTCTTGAAGAGAACTGAGCACCGCCGTTGTGCGGGCGGCCGGCGCCACGTTTCTCACTGGGGGTACTGTTCATTTGAACAATTCCAGTAGTCTACAACACATGTTGAGTACTGGTGTCCGAGATGTCCGAGAGCTCTCCGGTAATTCGGACACGGGCAACCTGGCAATTCTTCCTCCTAGCTACTAGGACGATTCGTCCCCCCTGCTAGCTAGCTGGATCGCCGTCTCACCGAGTCAGAGTCAGCGATGGATGTGGGTCATGTGTGGCGCTCGACAGCGCGCGGCAGGCGTGGCGCCGCTGGTTGCTCCAGCATTTGGTTGGTGGCGCGCGTGAGATCAGAGGCGGCGCGGTAGTGGTGGGCTGGCTCGCGAAAAAGAGGCCATCGCCGTCGCCCGAAATTTCTTCCGGGCGGGGACAAGGTGCATGCACGTCCATTCCGGCGTCGGATCGATGACCGGGCTTGGAAAAGCTTGGCAACCGTAAATGCCAAGGCACCGGTTGTAGGTGCTCTTTGGTATCGGTTTTTTTGAATCAGTACTTCGAAAGTGGTATCAAAGGCTCGAATTTTTGGTACCGGATAAATTAACCGATACCTAAGGCTTTCAAAATTCACGAAAAATATTTTCTTTGGCTGGGATTTGAACTCACGACCTTTAGTCTTGCACGTTGTTCATTTATCATCTCAGCTATACAGTTCTTCTAATTAAGAAGGAGATGTTTTCCTTTTGAAGTAACCCATGGATGAGCCTAAGGTACCGGTTGGTATCTAAAGGTACCGGTTGGTGGTATCACCCGGTACTAATATAAAAGTTACCACCCGGTACTTATGGAGAGCCCTCATTCAAAGATTTCATCCACCCCAAAAACATAGGTACTGGTTCATCTCCATACCAATACTTTTGGGGTGGACCTAAGACTTTTTTCTAAGTAGTGGCACACACATTGCCATCTATTACCACAGTCCATCTAGCAGTATATGTCATCTTCACCGGCAGTCGTCTCCAGTCTTTACCACGAGGCGAGAGAAGCTATTCTCTGCTCCCACTTCAACGCAGCCCGGCCGGCAGCACTCCGTGCGTCCTCGCTCGCTCCTGAGAACGAACCTGAGTTTAATAGCGTCTTAGCTAGAGCGAATCTTAATTTGAATCCATCTCCATCAGTCCTCAACTCCTGACACCCAGAATTCTGAAGACCAGATTTGTGACGTCCCTTCTGCACATGGACGCTGCTTGCATTTTCCACAGCGAAGTCTTAAACTTGAGCAGGACGCCATTATTAAGGCAATGGTGGTTGCGTGGCTTGCTAACCTCTGTCAGTTGGGTCTCCAATCTGCAGCTTAATTCACAAGTGCTTAAAAATCATCCAATCTCGATCTGGTCTTTGTTAGCATTTGGTTCCCATCATAAATCTGAAGCTCATCAATAATTGTTAGCATCAAATTTGTCACCTCGCTTCTGCACATGGACGCTGCTTACATTTTCCACAGCGAAGTCTTAAACTTGAGCAGGACGCCATTATCAAGGCAGTGGTGGTTGCGTGGCTTGCTAACCTCTGTCAGTTGGGTCTCCAGTCTGCAGCTTAATTCACAAGGGCTTAAAAATCATCCAATCCAAGCCAACCCTAGCCAGTCTCGGTCTCGTCTTTGTTAGCATTTGGTTCCCATCATAATTCTGAAGCTCATCAATAATTGTTACTTGTTAGCATCAATTTTGTCACCTCGCTTCTGCGCGTGGAACAAAGATGCTTGCATTTTCCCACACCGAAGTCTTAAACTTGAGCCGGACGTACACCATTTGTTCAGGAATGGTTGCGTGGGTTTGCTAAATACTCTATCTGTCGAGTCTTCAGTCTGCAGCCTTAGTTTAACAGGTTCTTAAACATCATCCAACCACAAAGCCAGGCCTAGTCGGTCTCTGGTTGCCTTTGCGCAAATCGGCATCGGTTCCCATCGACAAGTACTTTTCTCGGAGTCTTCTAGTTGGTGCCATGCATGCGTTCATCTCCGCTTCCAGGACAAGTCCACAAAATAAAGTTGGAGTTACTTTTGGAGCACAAACAAGGCCGTCACTGCCCGGCATTGACAAATATGAGCAGCTAGCTGCTCGTTGCTGCAGAGGAGCCGAGCTAATTAGGTGATCGATCGGCGAGTAGCAGACGAAGCCATCCCTAACTGTGTCACTAATGGTACAGTCATGTTCTGAGGACCAGTGGCGGTCATCTCTTTGTGATGAGTGATTGACAACTATTGTGTGTTGATGTGTCCCTTGGCTGCGGATTGCAAGTGTAGGATGCGGCATGGCTTGCGGCGGCAAGAAAGGTGAAGATGAGTGGTGGCGTCGGCCGAGGGACCTCGAGAGCTGGGTGGAGTCAATGTGCGGTCCAAAGGGATGCGGTCCAGAGGGATGCGGCATGGCTGCCAGCAGCTTTGGTGAAGGCGAGCACCAGCTCAGGGCCGAGGGACCTAGAGACCGTGCGGAGTCTATGTGCGGTCCACACCGTGCATGAAGAGTCAAGACGACGAGGTGATTGAGACCGCGGGGATCCCAGGTCAAGGCGGAGGCTTTGGATGAGGGACACGCGTCGAGATCGGTTAGTCACGCCTGGTGGGGTGTGCCACGTCCAGATGGGGCGTGTCGAGGGTTTCCCGGTTTGGGCCTCAAAACCGGGGGCATGTCTCTTGGTTTGTGATGTGCAGGTGTGGAGTTCGGAGGCGGTAGCGACGGCGAGGTGAAGGTCATGCGGGTCCGTGCCGATGGACCTGGAGAGCTGGGCGGAGTCATGTGCGATCCGGAGCGATGCGCCATGGCGATCGATGGCTGTGGTGAAGGGCGGATGCTGGGCGTGATAAAGGGACCAGGAAGCCGGGTGGCTAGCCGCGGTGGCTGACGCCTGGGGACATCGACAAGCGCAAGAGTACATGGGTGACCGTGTAGACCAAGTCAAGACGGCGGTCGAGCAAGTCGAGCCGAGGCTCGGAAAGACTTGGCGGCCGGGTGGTCGAGGACGGTGGTGACACGTGTCGAGGAGGTCGGAGGACAGCTGGCGGTATCGCGAAGCTTGCGTCGAGGCGAAGCGAAGTCGTGAAGACATCGTGTCCGTCCGATGCTCCCAGTGGAAGATGGACAAAAATGCCCCTGGGCGAGTTATCACTAGCAGCAGTAGAGTAGGAGTAGTTTAGTCATTTGAACAATCTAGATGTAATAAAAAGAGGATGAGGGCTAGCCTCATGCCTGGTCTCTTTTCTTCCACCTTGAGACCACTTACTCTCTTCTCCCCTCTTCTTCTCTAGGGTTAGGGATTTGAGATGAATTTGTGAGATTTTGTTCCATGAATTTATCGGGAAAGGAGGCTCTTCCCTTCTTGTGCCCTCGGGGCTTTTGATTTGATTCATTCCGCTGTCTCCCTTGGTCCTCCCTTTGTTTTTCCTTTTGCTTATGTTCTTGCTCAGGTTTGGGGGAGGTCTGGTCGGCGTGACCCTTTGGTGTGCACAGCAGTAGCAAGGCAGCTTGGCCCTTGGGCTTGGCGTGGCTTTGGGCAGGTGCCTTGGGTGCATGCAGCAAGGGGGCAAAGCAGTGCGGCACAGCAGCGGCTGCTGGGCCCGCTGCGGCACGCAGCAGCAGAAGCTGCGCACCGACCGGCCTGGGCGGTGCTCTGTGCAGCGAGCTCCTCCGTGAGGGCGGCGGCCGGTGCGAGTGGTTCAAGCGCGATCTGAGGTTGCTGATCAAGCATGCGCCGGTAAGTGAACGAAGGTGAGCTGCTAGTTCCTCTTGTTGGAAATAAACCCAGCGCGATCTTGTTCACGGCTGGGGGGTGCGTGTGTGCGCGCGGTGTGAGCTCGGGTCCGGCCGTGTGTGCACGCCGGGACGAGCGGGATGCGATCGTGTGCGGCGATCGTCGTGGCGTGAGTGGAGTCGAGATCGGGGGGGGGGGGGGGGGGGTGATCGAGCTTGTTCGTGCGAGCCGTTGAGGTAGTTAGAGCGCCCGCATTGGCCGCAGTGTCTCTGTTCCGTGGTGTGCGCGCAGCGAGCGCGTCGTGGGCGCCATGGCAGAGCCACGCGGGCCGATCGGCGATGATGGAGGGCTGCGCGTGGTCGTGGGCGCGTCCGCCCGGCTATATAGCCTCCTTGTAACCCCTAGATCATGCTACCGCGGTGAATTGGAAAACGGCGTTCGGCGCCGAGCGTTTGAGCGCGAAGTTCCCCTGTGTCACTGTTCATCTTCTTCCTCCCGCCGAGACAAATTCATCGCGTGTGTGAGTGAGTTCGTCCAGCGATCGGTTCGGTGAGCTTGAGTGTGAGCTGGTGCGTCGATTCTGCACCAAGTTCCTGGCCGGGGATCGCCGGAAGAGTGAGTTCACCGTCGACCCCCTGGCGGAGCTCTGTTCGTCTCTGTTCACCGTTGTCGCGGCGCAAGGCTGAGCTCCAACAAGTGGCATCAGAGCCTCGTATGCCCAAGATTCTGCGCTACTACCTCGAGCAAGAAGACATGGCGCTGGTTCCGCAGGGCGCCGGAGGGAGCTCGGTGTCCATGGCGTACCCGGTGTTGTCGCCGGCGGGGTACACGGCGTGGGCGATCAAGGTGGAGGCGATCCTCGACGCGCAAGGCCTCTGGGAGGCTGTGTCACCGTCGGGCGATGGCGTGGTAGACGCGCACAAGAACAAGACGGCGGGGGCGCAGCTACTGCAGGCGCTGCCCGAGGACATCCTCATGCAGGTGTCGACGAAGAAGACGGCGAAGGAGGTGTGGGAGAGCCTCAAGACGAGGTTTGTCAGCGCCGATCGTGTCAAGACGACGCGCCTCGCCACGCTCAAGGGCGACTTCGACAAGCTGTGCATGGTGGACGGCGATGCGCTGGACGACTACGCCGGGAAGATTAGCGGCATGGCCGCGAAGTTCGCCGGCCTCGGGTCCACGCTCGTCGACGCCGCCATGGTGAAGAAGCTGCTCGACACC
This sequence comes from Panicum virgatum, assembly GCF_016808335.1. Classification (NCBI taxonomy): domain Eukaryota; kingdom Viridiplantae; phylum Streptophyta; class Magnoliopsida; order Poales; family Poaceae; genus Panicum; species Panicum virgatum. The sequence continues at coordinate 16,950,512 of NC_053149.1, forward strand.
GTGCCAGATCACCTGTACCCGGCGGTGGCTGGCATCAAGCAGTTCTGCGACGTCGAGACGATGAAGTTCGAGGAGGCGCTCGGGCGTCTGAAGGCTTTCGACGAGCGCTCGCGGCGACGCGCTCAGTTCACCGGCGTGCAGGCAACATCCGGTGGACAAGGCGGCGGCGACAAGCTCCTGCTCACGGAGGAGGAGTGGCGGGCACGGCGCAAAGGCAAGTCCGGGGGTTGGGTGGTGCTTCAACTGCGGCGTGCGCGGCCACTTTGCCCGGGATTGCCGCAAGCCCAAGAAGGAGGTCGCGATGGCGGCCATGGCGGATGTCGGCGAGGAGTCGACCGAAGCAGCTCTCCTCTGAAGATTCCGGCGTCGGCGGCGCTGGGATCCGGCGTAGGTGCGCTGGATTTAGGGGGTGATTGTTGGAAATAAACCCAGCGCGATCTTGTTCACGGCTGGGGGGGTGCGTGTGTGCGCGTGTGTGCGCGCGGTGTGAGCTCGGGTCCGGCCGTGTGTGCATGCCGGGACGAGCGGGATGCGATCGTGTGCGGCGATCGTCGTGGCGTGAGTGGAGTCGAGATCGGGGGGGGGTGATCGAGCTCGTTCGTGTGAGCCGTTGAGGTAGTTAGAGCGCTCGCATTGGCCGCAGTGTCTCTGTTCCGTGGCGTGCGCGCAGCGAGCGCGTCGTGGGCGCCATGGCAGAGCCACGGGGGCCGATCGGCGATGATGGAGGGCTGCGCGTGGTCGTGGGCGCGTCCGCCCGGCTATATAGCCTCCTTGTAACCCCTAGATCATGCTACCGCGGTGAATTGGAAAACGGCGTTCGGCGCCGAGCGTTTGAGCGCGAAGTTCCCATGTGTCACTGTTCATCTTCTTCCTCCCGCCGAGACAAATTCGTCGCGTGTGTGAGTGAGTTCGTCCAGCAATCGGTTCGGTGAGCTTGTGAAGCGTCCCCTCATAAGAGAAGACTTAAATGTGATACAAAGCACCAGTCCCAGGAGGCTGATGCCACATTTATTACATCAGATGGTTCAAAACCGTACAAACCTTGGAGGACACTCGATACAGATGATAATAATAATTAACCAGGCTACGACATAACACCAGACCGCGAACCACATAGGGTCTACTACGGGCTCAGAGTACTGCGACAGCGGAGGCATCTCAACAGGGCCGGTTCCACAGGCAAGGTTGGGTGTAGAACGATAACCCTACTCGGCGTCGTCTGGTACGAAGTCCGGGTCTTCTTCTGTAAAAAGTAAGAGTGGGGTGAGTACAAACATACTCAGCAAGTCCAACCACACCCACGGAGGGGGTTATAACAGAATAATATGCATAGGTAAATCAAGGGTAAGGTTACGGTTTAATTTGCAGAAAAACGACATTTTATGCAGGGGTTTATTTTACGAAAAAGACTTTTTAGAAATCAGTTTTTGCAGTAACACAGAGTTCAGGTTTTAAAACCGCTACCGGACTCCCCGTCCGTCGTAGCACACGGCACAACTGCCGGAACCAATTCCAAAACAACTCACACCAGCCCATCCCAAAGAAACACTAGTTATGTGACCACACCATAACTCGCCCAATACCGTGGGCACGGACTATTCGAATAGATTCTTAACTCTGCAGAGGTGTGCAATTTTACCCACAAGTAGGATACCACAACTCGAACACCGTCGTGTCGGTGTAGATCCCAACATAGCCATTACCCACCATAGCTAAGCCTGACTAGCCATCACGGGATGCACCAAGGGGTCATTGACCATTCACTTAGGTATAACCGGGCATAAGCCACTCGGGGCTTATCCCTTTTCCTTAGTTACCCGTTGCTCTCAGCTCTCCTGATGGTTACCACACCAACTAGTGGGATTTATGCTACGCCGTTGCCCATTCAACGGTCGAGTGGTTTGCACGATAGTGGAGTTAGGTGAGATGACACACCAACTCGGTCCTTAGACACGACAAGATGGATATCTCCCTTCTTTGCCCTGCCACACAGGCATAAGCACACCAGTCGGCATTTCACACAGAAATGCCGTCCATCCCGTCCATACTCATCTTTCGAAAATCCACGTTTTATCCCTTCCCACACGCACACATTTTCTTTATCAAATAAATTATGTTATGAGTAAAGTCCTAAGCGTTCTAATATCGATTAACGTCCAAGCAAAATCAGACATTAATCTAGGTGGTCAAGGAATGGTCATCACAAATCAAGGGGTGGCTATCCAACCGTGTTTTCATGCAAGTAAAACATATGCAACTTTTTAAAACAGGCCATTGGGTTGCGTTTATAGAAAACTAGGACAGAAACATGCATCAAAGGATGGGATTGAACTTGCCGTCTTCAAAGCCTTCTGGGATGTCCTGTCCTTCGGGCTCGGGGTCGTGGAACGGGTCCTCGTTCACCTGCTCACAGTACTGCTCGCTGACGGGCTCTCCTTCGTTCACTCCGTGGTCTACAGCATATACAACAAGCACACAATCAAAACACCGAAAATAAGGATCTATCGTTGAGCTCTAAATACAATTAAATTTTATAGTGGAAAGGTCTATCCTTGAAATATAATAAAGAGGGGGGGGGTCTCTTTTGTAAAGGGTACAAAGGGTGGGAGGACTCTTAGATAAAAGGAAAGAAGGCCAGGGGCCTTTGGGCAAAATTGCCCTGCCTTCTTCCTCCTTGCGCTGGGAAACAGGGGAGGGGTGCTCAGGGCGCCGGCGGCCCGGGACAGGGGGAAAAGAGAGAGGGTGGCGCCAGGGACCGATTCCCAGCCGCAGCCCGGCCAGGGGCGGTCCAGGGTGACCTGGCCACGGAGGCCGTCGGCCAACGGGCGGCGGAGGCCCTGGGCCGGCGTCCCAGAGGCGCGGAGGTGAGCAAAAAGGGAGGGGAAAAATGTCACGGGGCTCCGAGGATCCGATTAGCCCGCTCACCTCGGTTAGGGATAGCTCGGGGATGACTCTCCACGGCGGCGGGCAGAGCTTGGCGGCAATGGGGATGGCGGCGGCGCTGCAAGCTAGGATAGGAGGGCTGGGGTGGCGGTGGTGGCCGTGGGGGCGAAGGGGCGGTGCTGAGCGCCCTTTTATAGGCGAGCTAAGGCGGTGGCGGTGCAAGCGGGGCCGGCGAGCGGGATGGGACTCGACGGGCGGGTCGCCGGTGGCGCTGTGCGGGGGTCGTCGCCGCTGTACCGCGTCAACGACGGTCGGCGGCGTGGCGCGAGCGTGCGAGGATGGCTCGGTACGGCTGCGTGCGAGCAGCTTGAGTCGCAGCTCGGTGCGCCGAGCGCTGCGTGCGCGTGCGCGCGCGGGCGCACGGGCTGGCCGGGCGGCGTGCGTTGGAGCGGCGATGGCGAGCTGCGCGGGGCGCGGGCCGGTGCGCGCCGGGCAGCTGCAGGGTGGGCGCGTGCGGGGAGGAGGACCGGGCCGGGCCAGGCGTGCTGCGTGGCCGGAGCGTGGTCCACGGATGGCGTGTCCGGGCGGAGGGCGCGGCCGGGTGAGCAGGGGGCAGAAGGGGCCGGGTCAAGCGCGCGGCAGAGGAGGAAGGAAGGGAGAGAGGGAGGGGAAAGGAGAGGGAAAAGAAGAAAAAGAAAAAGAAAATGGGAAAATGAAAGAGAGAAAAAAGGAAAAAGGAGGGGAGAGAAATAAAGAGAGAAAGAGAGAGGGGGGGTGAGCGCGTCGGCGCTGATCGCGGCCGCGGTCGGCCACGCGTGGTGTCGGCCGCGTGCGACGCGCAGGCCGAGGGCCAAACAGGGATGGGACAGCGGAAGATTTGGATGTCGGCTCGGTTCCTCGGGAGTATCAGGAAATCAGGCGGGAGATGATTCAAGAAGGGGATCGAGCTCAACGACGAAACAAAAAATTTTTAGCGCACGATTTATTTTAGTAAATTTTCGGGATGTTACAAACCTACCCCACTTAAAATGAATCTCGTCCTCGAGATTCGACTGGTTCCTAAATAGGTGGGGAAATTCCTTCTTCAGAGCATCTTCGCGTTCCCAAGTAGCTTCTTTTACTCCGTGTCTGCTCCACTGAACTCTGCAAATTCGTACTTCGGAGTTTCTGGTCCTCCTAGTGACGGTGTCTAGAATCTTGACCGGTACTTCCTGATAACGCAGGTCTGGCTGCAGATCTATTATTTCAACTGGCACATGTTCCACTCCGGGTATCCTCAAACACCTTCTCAACTGCGAGACATGGAATACTGGGTGTATATCCGACATTTCTTCTGGTAGCTCCAAACGGTATGCTACTGCTCCAATTTTCTTCAGAACCCGGTATGGTCCAATATACCGAGGGGCCAATTTTCCTTGTACCTGAAATCTTCGGGTTCCTCGAATGGGTGATACCTTGAGATACGCGAAATCTCCTGGGTTGAAACTTATTTCCCGTCTTTTCTTGTCCGCATAGCTCTTTTGTCGGGACTGGGCTGCTTTTAGCTTTTCTCGAATCTCGGCGACTCTTTCCTCTGCTTCCTTTATGAGTGCGGGGCCGACTAGGGCACGTTCTCCAACTTCTGACCACATCAGAGGGGTTCTGCATTTTCTTCCGTAGAGAGCTTCAAACGGTGACATGCCCAAGCTTGCTTGGTACCCGTTGTTGTATGAGAACTCGGCATAGGGTAAGCTTTGTTCCCAATCCTTGCCATAAGTGAGGACACACGCTCTCAGCATATCCTCCATGATCTGATTCACCCTTTCTGTCTGACCATCTGTCTGTGGGTGATAAGCGGAGCTAAAGTCTAGCTTGGTGCCCATAGCTTTATGCAAACTTTTCCAAAATCTAGAGGTGAACTGAGTCCCTCTATCGGAAACAATTCGACTGGGCACACCATGCAACTTCACTATATTTTCCACGTAAAGCTTGGCTAGCTTCTCTCCGCCATAGTTGGTCCGTACGGGTATGAAGTGAGCTGATTTAGTAAGGCGATCCACTATTACCCATATGGAGTCATGTCCTTTCTGGGTTCTGGGCAAGCCCACTACAAAATCCATTCCTACTTCATCCCATTTCCAAACCGGAATGGGTAGGGGTTGCAACAATCCTGCCGGCTTCTGGTGTTCAGCTTTGATTCTCTGGCAAGTATCGCAATGGGCGACGAATCGTGCAATATCTGCCTTCATCCCATTCCACCAATATTTCTGTTTTAAGTCCATATACATTTTGGTGGATCCTGGGTGGATGGAGTAGGCTGAGTTGTGGGCTTCATCCATGATTATCTGCCTGAAATCTCCTTTTTGGGGCACACAAATTCTGTCTTTATACAACAACGTTCCCTTATTATCAACTCGAAAGTCTGGGGCCTTATTTTCTCCGGTTTGCCTCCGGATTTCCATCAGTCCCTTGTCCGATTTTTGGGCTTTCCTGATTCTTTCTTCTAGAGTGGATTGAACATTTAGCACTTGGCTGGAACCTCGAGGGACAATGTGCACATTTAATCGTGCCATTTCCTCTCGTAAATGGTCATTCTTGGGCCCGTAGGATTTCCGACTTAGGGCATCGGCTACTACATTGGCTTTACCTGGGTGATAATGAATTTCCAAATTATAATCTTTGACTAATTCCAGCCATCTTCTCTGCCTCAGGTTTAGGTCTGGTTGGGTGAAGATATACTTCAGACTTTTATGATCGGTAAAGATTTCGCACTTATTTCCAATCAAATAGTGCCTCCAGATCTTAAGTGCGTGCACTACGGCTGCAAGCTCCAAATCATGAGTCGGGTAATTTTTCTCATGAGTCCTGAGCTGACGGGAAGCATATGCAACGACTTTCCCATCTTGCATCAGCACACAACCCAATCCTTGTCGGGACGCATCACAATAGATGACAAAATCCCGATGAATATCCGGCAGGGTTAGCACTGGGGCTGTCGTCAATCTTCGCTTCAACTCCTGGAAACTTCTTTCACACGACTCCGTCCAGGTGAATTTCTTCTCTTTCTTGAGCAGCTCTATCATGGGCCGGGCTATCTTAGAAAATCCCTCAATAAATCTCCGATAGTACCCAGCTAATCCGAGGAAACTCCTGATCTCTCTGACATTGGTTGGTTGCTGCCAGTTGGATACTGCTTCGACCTTCTCGGGGTCTACTGCCACTCCTTCTGCGGTCAAAATATGACCAAGGAAGGCTACTTTCTCCAGCCAGAACTCACACTTGCTGAACTTGGCGTATAGCCTATGCATTCTCAGTTTTTCCAAAACTACCCTCAGGTGTTGCTCGTGCTCCTGAATACTCTTCGAGTAAATAAGTATGTCGTCAATGAAGACTACGACAAACATATCTAACTCATCCATAAATACTTTGTTCATGAGGTTCATGAAATAGGCAGGTGCATTTGTCAGTCCAAAGGACATCACCGTAAACTCAAATTGCCCATAACGGGTGACAAAAGCTGTTTTCAGGATGTCGCTCTCCCTGATCTTGAGCTGAAAATAGCCGGACCTTAGGTCAATCTTGGAAAAGTACTTAGCTCCTTTTAACTGATCAAAGAGATCATCGATCCTGGGAAGGGGGTACTTATTTTTGATAGTGACTTCGTTTAGTGCCCGGTAGTCTACACACAACCTCATACTTCCGTCCTTCTTCTTGACGAATAGAACCGGGGCTCCCCAAGGAGACGAACTTGGCCTGATGAAGCCAATCCGTTGTAACTTCTCTAGTTGTTTCTTTAACTCTGCCAACTCAGAGGCTGCCATCCTACAGGGTCTTTTGGCTATGGGGGCGGTTCCAGGAACAAGATCAATGACAAATTCTATGTCCCTATCTGGTGGCATACCGGGAAGTTCTTCGGGAAAGACATCGGGGTACTCATTCACTACTGGGACTTCTTCCAAGGACTTGGCTTCCATGCTAAACACCATCGGGTTTGCTCCACTTTCCCGGGTATGACAGGTCACTCGGACTCCCTCTGGGTTTGTTAGATGTACTACCTTATCCGTACAACCTATGAGGCCATTGTGTTTGCTCAGCCAATCCATTCCAAGGATCACATCTATCCCTTCTGACTTAAGTACTACTAGATCTGCTAAAAACTCTACCCCACTTAAATTGATCCTTACCCGTAGACAACCCAGTTGACACCTGATGTCTCCTCCGGGCGTCCGGGTTAATAGGGGTGTTTTTAGTAGTACTGTAGGTATTTTATGTTTCCCCACAAAACTTGAGGATATGAATGAGTGTGATGCTCCAGAATCGAACAGTACTGTTGCAAGAGTTGAGCTAACTAGGTACTCACCGAGTACTACTCCCTGGGCTCCTTGAGCTTCCTGTGCGTCGATGTGGTTGACGCGGGCTCGTCCAAAAGATTACTGGGGCTGCCTCTGCTGGTTGTTGTTGTTGTTGCTGTTGCCTCGGAGGGGCACTCGGTTGGCACCGGTCAGAACTGGCTTAGGTCCGTTCACTGTGTTAGAGAAAGCCGAAGTAGCAGGCTTGTTCTTGGCATAGGGGCAGTCGGCGATGAAGTGACCCATCTCACGGCAGTTGAAGCAGGCTCTCACGTTGCTGTTGTTGTTGGTGACCTGGCTCGCATTATTCTGTGAGGCCCTCATGGTGTTCTGGCTTCTGGGCTGTGTGTTAGGGGCCCGTGGTCCTGTCACTTGAGACTGAGTTTTGTACTGCATTGGGGCTTGGGACCTTGGTGAGTTGTAGCTGAGACTTCTGGTCTTCTGAAAACGATCCTGCTGGCGAGACTTACTCTCCAGGAACTTGCGCTTGTTCTCTTTCCTTTCATCAATCTTAGCCTTCTCGGTGAGGATTGCCTTGTTCATCAAGGTGTTGAAATCAGGATAGATCTGAGGAGTGAGTAGGGTCCTGAGTTCTGGGTTTAGTCCCTTCTTGAACATGTCCTGCTTCTTCTCGTCGTCGTTCACTTCATCTGGCGCATATCGAGACAGCTCCATAAACTGGTGAGTATATTCTTCCACCGACATACTCCCCTGCTGAAGTGCGCGGAACTCATCTACCTTGCGCTTCATGGTGGCCGAGGGGATGTGATAATGGCGGAACTCCCTCACGAATTCATTCCAGGTGATGGTGGAGGCATCTCTGGCAGCAGCGCAGTAATTCTCCCACCAGGCTAAGGCAGTCCCGGTGAGTTGATGTGCAGCCAGAAGAACTTTATCTCGATCCTGGCACCCAAATGGCTCGAGCTTCCTCTGGATCACGCGGAGCCAGTCATCTGCATCCAAGGGGTTGCTGGATCTGGCAAAAGTGGATGGCTTGGCCTCAGAAAAGCTGTCAGCTTGTCATTAAAGGTCTGCTCTCGTGGCTGCCTGTTCACTAGAGCATTGGCCAGTGTCTCCAGTATGAGAGTCTGGTTATGGATTACTTGTGCCAGGTCCACGAAGGGTGGTGGTGGTGGTGGCAGCTGTGCACCAAGATTTTCTCCTCTGCCCTGACTCACTTCTTGTTCTTCCTGAGGATGGTTTTGCCCGTCAGGGTGTATTCCTGCATCAGCAGCTGTAGGGTCCCTGACGCGGGAGGCCCTTGTGATGCTCCGGGAAACCATCTGCAGAACGAGTGGATTGGGACTAAGATTAGGTGATGTTTAAGTTGTTTAAGTTGTATTTTTGAAAAGGCAGTATCTATTTACTGCCGGCAAGGACACAATCAACAAGCAATCATCACAAACAACAAGCACAAGCAACTTTATTACAGCAAGGGTGGTACAACAAGGGGCAAGGCCAAACGCGTACTACACGACCGGGTACACAACTACAAAAGAAAAGGGGCACAGATCTTCTTCGGACCACACGGCTTCATCCCTTGACGGTCGCTAGCACTTTAGGCTGACTCATCGGCTTGAGTGGGTTCCTCCCTCGGAAAGGAACTCACGACCTCCGGGGAAATGAGTGGTCCCGGTTCGCCATCCTCTAGACCTCCGTTTTCCCGGGGTTGTGTCATGGCTTCTCTTGCGGCGGCGGCCGTAGACCTTCCAGGATTCTCGGGTAGGGCTAGTGGGTTTCCAACGAGTGGTCCCCATCCTATGACGGGCGTTCCGAGCAGAACATGGTCTTCTCCTATTGCCGGGACTGGGGTTCCACTACTAGCCCATTCTTGCATACGCCGGTCTCGGGCTTGCCTGAGGCTCTCCTGAGCAACTGCTTCACTGCTGACCGCTGCTGCGGCTCTTGCCTCGGCTTGGACTGCTCGGATCTGCTGCAGCCTTAGCGCGAGCTCTGCTTGCTCGGCTCGATGGGTCTGTTCCCTCAGCAAGTTGGCTTGCTCGTCAAAGAGCTGATCCAAGGAGGCTAGGTAGGTAGCTACTTGGTACAGGAGGACTTCTTCATGACGGCGCCGTTCCAGGCTTCTCATTCGAGCTTCCCAAACTGGAGTTCTGATGGCTGGTGGAAAGAACCTCATTGGTGTGGGGGTGAGGTGTCCTTCGAAAATCCGGCACAGGTAACGAAGTGCTTTCCTGACGGCTAGGGGATAGGTGTCCTGGTGCCTAAACCCTGTAGCAGTCACTCGCCATGACAGGATGTCGGGGTAGCGGTCACTTCTGGCGACGACTAGGATCACCCTGCAGCGGAGAGTGCCATGATGCTCGTACTCTCTGCTGTAGTACCTTGGGCGTTCCGTGACTCCAAGGCTTTCCAGGGCGTTGATCAAGAGGCTGGGGAAGCCAGGTGCAGCTTGGCAGTCGCCCTGGGTCCATCCTTCCTCAGCCATCTGAAAACAAAGATATGGTGAAAAACTTGCACAATTATTTGAGGTACACAAAGTGGTAGATGATTTTTATTTATGGCATCATAGTGGGGTACAACTTCATGGGTACATGATTATTATTAGAGCAAAAGTTCTAGCTTGGAGACAACTCCTATCATGGGGATTCTTCCTCAATCCTAAGAGGGCGCTTCTTCAGTGGGAGATATTGATCCATCATGTCATCCTCGGTCTGAGTACCTTTGTCCCAATGGGTTTCCTCGGGTTCTTCTTCTTCAGTTTGAGTTCCAACATCCCAATGGGTTTCCATGGGCTCTTCCTCTTCGGCCTGAATGCCTACATCCCATTGAGCCTCTTCGGGTTCTTCTTCTGCGTCTTCTTCTATCCATCCGCCTATTCCCCAGCGAGCCTCGTACCTCCGCATACGAGCTTGGAGAGCGGCTAGCGAGTCTTCGGCGCGTGTGGCTCTTGCCCGCTGTTCTTCTAGTTCTTCTTCTTTTCCATCCATTTGGACTTGGAGGGCGGCTAGGGAATACTCGGCATGTATGGTCCTCGACCGTTGTTCATCCAGCTCCTGGGTTGCCTTTTCTGCTCTGTGGACTTGCTGCTTCAGTTGTGCTGCTTGCTCGCGATAGAGCTCATCCAGGCCGGTGAGATAGATGGATAGGTGAGAGACCGTGTCTTCCAGGTCTTCTTCTTCTCTTCCAAGTCCTCTCATCCTGGCAATCCACGTGCGTCCTCTTCCTTCAGTCGGCGGGAAAAATCCCATAGGAGTCCGCTGGAGGTGATGTCTGTAGATCATTCGGAGCCGTCGCAGGGCCTTACGGGCGGCTTTCCGATAGGTATCCGGGAAACGGAATCCAGTGGTGGAGATGAACCAAGGGTCCACATCAGGGTAGCGGGTGCTTCTTGCTATGAAGATCATCAGGTCACACCGAAGAGTGCCCTTGGAGTCGTACTCCCGGTAAAGAAATTCTGGCGGATCCACAACTCCAATGCGTTCCAGGCTGAGTATCAACAACTTAGGAAGGCCGGGCTCTGCGAAACAAATTCCGCCGATCCATCCATCGTCAGCCATCTGGAACAGGGCAAGAACCAAAGGTAAGTGTTTGTGTGAGGAAAGGATTAAGGATAGAAAAGTCCTGAGGTGATTGGTCCTGAAAACGGGTTTCGCTCCTAGGGTCACGGCCTACGGCCAACCTACGGCTCTGATACCACCTGAAGCGTCCCCTCATAAGAGAAGACTTAAATGTGATACAAAGCACCAGTCCCAAGAGGCTGATGCCACATTTATTACATCAGATGGTTCAAAACCGTACAAACCTTGGAGGACACTCGATACAGATGATAATAATAATTAACCAGGCTACGACATAACACCAGACCGCGAACCACATAGGGTCTACTACGGGCTCAGAGTACAGCGACAGCGGAGGCATCTCAACAGGGCCAGTTCCACAGGCAAGGTTGGGTGTAGAACGATAACCCTACTCGGCGTCGTCTGGTACGAAGTCCGGGTCTTCTTCTGTAAAAAGTAAGAGTGGGGTGAGTACAAATGTACTCAGCAAGTCCAACCACACCCACGGAGGGGGTTATAACAGAATAATATGCATAGGTAAATCAAGGGTAAGGTTACGGTTTAATTTGCAGAAAAACGACATTTTATGCAGGGGTTTATTTTACGAAAAAGACTTTTTAGAAATCAGTATTTGCAGTAACACAGAGTTCAGGTTTTAAAACCGCTACCGGACTCCCCGTCCGTCGTAGCACACGGCACAACTGCCGGAACCAATTCCAAAACAACTCACACCAGCCCATCCCAAAGAAACACTAGTTATGTGACCACACCATAACTCGCCCAATACCGTGGGCACGGACTATTCGAATAGATTCTTAACTCTGCAGAGGTGTGCAACTTTACCCACAAGTAGGATACCACAACTCGAACACCGTCGTGTCGGTGTAGATCCCAACATAGCCATTACCCACCATAGCTAAGCCTGACTAGCCATCACGGGATGCACCAAGGGGTCATTGACCATTCACTTAGGTATAACCGGGCATAAGCCACTCGGGGCTTATCCCTTTTCCTTAGTTACCCGTTGCTCTCAGCTCTCCTGATGGTTACCACACCAACTAGTGGGATTTATGCTACGCCGTTGCCCATTCAACGGTCGAGTGGTTTGCACGATAGTGGAGTTAGGTGAGATGACACACCAACTCGGTCCTTAGACACGACAAGATGGATATCTCCCTTCTTTGCCCTGCCACACAGGCATAAGCACACCAGTCGGCATTTCACACAGAAATGCCGTCCATCCCGTCCATACTCATCTTTCGAAAATCCACGTTTTATCCCTTCCCACACGCACACATTTTCTTTATCAAATAAATTATGTTATGAGTAAAGTCCTAAGCGTTCTAATATCGATTAACGTCCAAGCAAAATCAGACATTAATCTAGGTGGTCAAGGAATGGTCATCACAAATCAAGGGGTGGCTATCCAACCGTGTTTTCATGCAAGTAAAACATATGCAACTTTTTAAAACAGGCCATTGGGTTGCGTTTATAGAAAACTAGGACAGAAACATGCATCAAAGGATGGGATTGAACTTGCCGTCTTCAAAGCCTTCTGGGATGTCCTGTCCTTCGGGCTCGGGGTCGTGGAACGGGTCCTCGTTCACCTGCTCACAGTACTGCTCGCTGACGGGCTCTCCTTCGTTCACTCCGTGGTCTACAGCGTATACAACAAGCACACAATCAAAACACCGAAAATAAGGATCTATCGTTGAGCTCGAAACGGGGACACATAAAATATAGAGCATAGAGTATTATTTTTGTATGGTTTCGGAATGGTATGGCCAAAACTGAGTTAAGAGAGGCGGGGTAAAATTTTAGGTTAATCCGGGGTCATTTGGCGCATGAAATGATAGGTCAAAGGAGTGTTTAGGGCCTAAACAGGGGTCCAGGGACCTAATTGTAATTAAGATTAAGTAGGCAGGGGCTTGGTTTATATTTTAGAAACTTCTGGGTTATACTAGGAAAAAGGCAGGGATCTAAATACAATTAAATTTTATAGTGGAAAGGTCTATCCTTGAAATATAATAAAGAGGGGGGTCTCTTTTGTAAAGGGTACAAAGGGTGGGAGGACTCTTAGATAAAAGGAAAGAAGGCCAGGGGCCTTTGGGCAAAATTGCCCTGCCTTCTTCCTCCTTGCGCTGGGAAACAGGGGAGGGGTGCTCAGGGCGCCGGCGGCCTTGGGCCGGCGGCCCTGGAGCTCGGCGGCGGCCCGGGACAGGGGGAAAAGAGAGAGGGTGGCGCCAGGGACCGATTCCCAGCCGCAGCCCGGCCAGGGGCGGTCCAGGGTGACCTGGCCACGGAGGCCGTCGGCCAACGGGCGGCGGAGGCCCTGGGCCGGCGTCCCAGAGGCGCGGAGGTGAGCAAAAAGGGAGGGGAAAAACGTCACGGGGCTCCGAGGATCCGATTAGCCCGCTCACCTCGGTTAGGGATAGCTCGGGGATGACTCTCCACGGCGGCGGGCAGAGCTTGGCGGCAATGGGGATGGCGGCGGCGCTGCAAGCTAGGATAGGAGGGCTGGGGTGGCGGTGGTGGCCGTGGGGGCAAAGGGGCGGTGCTGAGCGCCCTTTTATAGGCGAGCTAAGGCGGTGGCGGTGCAAGCGGGGCCGGCGAGCGGGATGGGACTCGACGGGCGGGTCGCCGGTGGCGCTGTGCGGGGGTCGTCGCCGCTGTACCGCGTCAACGACGGTCGGCGGCGTGGCGCGAGCGTGCGAGGATGGCTCGGTACGGCTGCGTGCGAGCAGCTTGAGTCGCAGCTCGGTGCGCCGAGCGCTGTGTGCGCGGGCGCACGGGCTGGCCGGGCGGCGTGCGTGGGAGCGGCCGGTGGCGGCCCGAGCGAGGACAGCAGCGGCGATGGCGAGCTGCGCGGGGCGCGGGCCGGTGCGCGCCGGGCAGCTGCAGGGTGGGCGCGTGCGGGGAGGAGGACCGGGCCGGGCCAGGCGTGCTGCGTGGCCGGAGCGTGGTCCACGGATGGCGTGTCTGGGCGGAGGGCGCGGCCGGGTGAGCAGGGGGCAGAAGGGGCCGGGTCAAGCGCGCGGCAGAGGAGGAAGGAAGGGAGAGAGGGAGGGGAAAGGAGAGGGAAAAGAAGAAAAAGAAAAAGAAAAAGAAAATGGGAAAATGAAAGAGAGAAAAAAGGAAAAAGGAGGGGAGAGAAATAAAGAGAGAAAGAGAGGGGGGGGTGAGCGCGTCGGCGCTGATCGCGGCCGCGGTCGGCCACACGTGGTGTCGGCCGCGTGCGACGCGCAGGCCGAGGGCCAAACAGGGATGGGACAGCGGAAGATTTGGATGTCGGCTTGGTTCCTCGGGAGTATCAGGAAATCAGGCGGGAGATGATTCAAGAAGGGGATCGAGCTCAACGACGAAACAAAAAATTTTAGCGCACGATTTATTTTAGTAAATTTTCGGGATGTTACAGCTTGAGTGTGAGCTGGTGCGTCGATTCTGCACCAAGTTCCTGGCCGGGGATCGCCGGAAGAGTGAGTTCACCGTCGACCCCCCGGTGGAGCTCTGTTCGTCTCTGTTCGCCGTTGTCGCGGCGCAAGGCTGAGCTCCAACACCTCTCTCTTGTGCAGGGAAACGGATCGAGTGAGCACGAGAAAAATCCCAGCACGGATCGAGCTCGTTCTTCAACAGCCATCCTCTGCCCGCAAGGTGTTCGACGGTTTGTTTCGCCGGTCTTTTCTTTTTCGTTTGATTTTGCTAGATTTGTTTTAGGCCCTAGTCGAGTACCTAGTCGCGTTCCTATAGTTGGTTTTAGCCGTAGCTCTGTTGTTATCACGGTAGATTTTATTTCTCGCTCTAGGCCATATTTAAACTCGGCTTCCGCTTTGTGTTGTGCTTTGCTCGAGCGTTTCATATTTCACTTGCTTCCGCTTTGCGTCGAGTTTTTTCTAACCATTCCTAGGATGAACTCGTCACCTATTGGCGTGTGTCACTTTGGCGGTTAAAAGGGAGGTGTGTCGGGTTGAATTCGGGACATAGGTCTTATTCTCTTGGAAAATTTTTATCAGTTCTCATTCAACCCCCTCTGGTCGTCTGTCCGGTCCTTCATGTTCCTTGTCAGTTTATCCATTCGGGTGACCTTTCTTGCAACTTGTGTGCACGCATGAGCATCAGAGTCGGAGATCAGACTGCTGGAAGTTGGCATTTGGCGCGTGGCGGCACTGTACCTCGAACTACTTCCCTGTGGACGGAATGGATGTGTTCCTAACCTGATAAAAGCTAGCCGCCATGCCCTCTCCTTCGAACATGCATACTGCTGAGTGGGGATGGGGATTAGCAGCAACACCATGATGGCTACTCGATCGATCGATCTAGTCGTTGTTTCTGCTGGTCAAGGCAGAGCGTGATCACCTTACCTAGAAAAACTGTGATGACAAGTGACATGCTGCATGCATGCAGGTACAGATTGCATACGACATCGCAAGCAGTTGGATCTTACTATTATTGGGGACATCAAAGATAAAGAGGATGGCACAGTTGCGTTGCTTCAGAGGAACTCAAGCTCACCCCTCGGAGTTCTGATCATTTGTCGTTGGCCACGGATGCATACAGTGTTCGATCGACGCTGAAGCTAATAAGAACGTAACGCACACCTGCCTTGCTTTATCAGTAGCATTAAACAATCCTCTCTAAGCTTGATTGCGCAAGCATCGTGCGTGTCACTTTCGTGCATGGATTAGCTTGTCGTCTCGGACTCTCGCTTTCTTCATTTTCCCCTAGCTGCTAGCTCCGGACCCGCCGGCCCTGCATGGATCGCACAAAGAGACAGGTCGGCTGAGTGCGTGGGAACGAAAGATTGGACCGTCGACCTCGTCCTTGTGGGAGCACGATGACCTAAACTGCTAAAGCTAGACCACTCTGGTTGGAAAATAGCAGCAGCAGGTGATTGGTAATTTCATCTGTCGTCATCCATTCGGTCACAAAGTAAAGGCTCACATTTGAGTTAGGTCTTTCTGCATTCAGTCAATGAACTCAATGTGCAACACTTTAGCTTATACAGTATAAATTAAAGTAGATGCTGCTGCATGTTCTGCCCTCTTCACACTGTGTTAGTTCTCTGCTCAAGTGTTTAGTCGGCAACCAGTGGCGGATCTAGAATCTCAATCTAAGTGGGCTAATTTTTCCTTCTTCCCTCACTTTTTCTTCTTCCTCCTCCTTTTCTTCTGCCTCCCCTTCATTCATGGTTGAAAATTCTTGGGGGGCTTGCCCCCCCCCCCTAGGATCCGCCCCTGTCGGCAACACGAAACTTGAGCGCATGTCAGGTTTTGCAGCTGATGCTGCGCACTTTGTGTAACGTGTCATGTTATCTTATGTAAGGCTGAACAATAACCGTTTGGTTGTTACCACTTACTACCGTAGCAAACAATGTGAACGGACAACAATCCTTGGCAGTTGGTCAAGGTACAAGAAAACGTGAGCGTATTAATAATAATCCGGTCCGAATTCAGACCTGGAGCCCAGCAGGGCCCATTAGTTCTCAAGAATACGGGCCCGCAACATATGCATACATATACCAAGAAAGAAGAATACGGGTTTCTTAAAAAAGAAAGAAAGAAAGAAGAATACGGGCCCCTGGACTCTTCTCACCTTCTCTCCCAACTTGCCCAGCCACTTGGGCCCTGCGCCCGTGTATGGGCTGGGCTTCTCTGACCGGCCTTCTGTGGGCCGAGTGAACCGCTTACAGGCTTATTCCCGCGGTTTTTTATTTTTTATTTTTTATTTTCGTTTTTTACAAAAATATATTTTCATTTTCGAAATTTACAGAAATATACCCCGCCGCCTAGCTGCCGGGCGGCCGGCACCTGGTCGCCCCGCTGCCGGGCGGCAGGGACTTATTTGTAAAATTTTTTGTAAAAAAATTGCGTTTCGGTCCCTGAAAGACCGGTCGCCCGGCAGCCGGGCGGCCGGCCCCCCGGGCCGCCCGGCAACTGGGCGGCCGGTTCAGGCTAGCTGGTTCTTCAATATTTTCAGAGGACGGGAAGAGCTCGTGTTTCATCTGTCTGCTGGTCTGATTATGACAGGCTCACTACTCTCTCTCCATCGAGCAAATCAGCACCTGCTCTCCATTTTCCACGCTAAGCACAGTAGAGCAATCAATTAGCAGCACCAGCTCTCTCTCTTCTCTCTCATGCATGCATGCACACTCACGCACTGGCACATAGCACAAGCAGCAGCCAGAGCTCCTCTTTAATGCCCCCAGTTATTTCTTTTTCCCCAACCACACCACTGCCAGCAGCCTGGGCTCCTGCTCCTCACGCCATGTGCCTCCTCTCAAGCCGCCGCCTCCTCTGTTCCTCACTGTCATAATCAGACCAGCAGGCAGATGAAACACGAGCTCTTCCTGGATAGGAGAGAAGGGTGAGTGTGCATGAGTGAGAGAGAAGAGAGAGCTTTTGCCGGTGCGTGAGTGTGCATGCATGCATGAGAGAGAAGAGAGAGAGCTACTGCTGCTAATTGATTGCTCTGCTGTGCTTGGCGTGGAAAAAGGAGAGCAGGTGCTGATTTGCTTGGTGGAGAGAGAGCAGTGAGCCTGTCACAATCAGATCAGCAGTCAGATGAAACACAAGCTCTTCCCGTCCTCTGAAAATATTGAAGAACTAGCTAGTCTGGACCGGCCGCCCGGCTGCCGGGCGACCGGTCCTTCAGGGACCGGAACGCAATTTTTTTACGAAAATTTTTATAGATAAGTCCCTGCCGCCCGGCAGCGGGGCGATAAGGTGCCGGCCGCCCGGCAGCTGGGCGGCCGGGGTATATTTCGGTAAATTTTGAAAATGAAAATATATTTTTTGTAAAAAACGAAAATGAAAAATATAAAAATAAAAAAACCGCGCCTATTCCCAGCGACGTTACCGTTGCTTCGCGTAAGATTCTGGGTGCGATCATCTCTGGATAGCAATTGAACCGCAATTAAGCCCACTAACTGTACGTTCTGTACTTCCACCTAGAGATAAGCCTAGTAACTGTACGCTCTGTTCCCCTCAAAAAAAAAAAACTGTACGCTCTGTGCTTCCAACTAGAGAAAAAATTTTATCCATGCAAAAGAGGATAGAGATGATGGTGTCACCCACATGCATGCAAATTCATAACTAAAAAAACTATAATTATTAAACCGAGTATCAAAATTAAATTTGGATTGCACCACTATCTTTTTTTTAATAAGATTTTCAAAACAAGATCATGTTTGCTTATGTTTGCATGATGTTTTTAAAAAGTATTTTTAATAATAAAATTTCGGCTACTAGAAATAAATATTTTAACAACATGAACAACTTATTATTTCATACGAACAAAAAGGTTAGATATAACGAACAAATAATAATATACAATGACTATTGATTGTATAGGATAATAATGAAAAATTGAGATCGCGAACAAGTGAGTCAACATCATGGAATAATTGAATTTACAAATCGAAAAAATAATTTGGTGTTCCGAACAAATTAGTTATATGATGATAAATAGTTTTACATCACGTCAAATGCATCTATATTGTAAAAATAATATTTTATAAATATAATTTTTCATCGTGAATACATAGTTTGTATAGAAGATAATCCAATAAAATATCTATCTCTTCTCTTCTCTTGTCTACTACTAAAAAGGCTGTCATTTTTTTTTCGTAATCCGAATATTCGTTCGTTCGTGCGTCCCCTCCCACCCGCGGCCTTTCCTTCGTTCGTCCCCTCCCCCCGTCTGTACCTACCGCCCACTTCCCCACGTCCCGCGCCCACGTCTCCTGGACGACCCTCGCCGCCACATTGCAGCCCTCGACGACCCTCGCCGCTGCCTCGCAGCCCTCGACGACGGCCCTCGCGCCGCCGCGGGTCGACCGCGCAGCCGCGGGTCCGGCCGCCGCGCTCGGCAGTCCTCCCCGGCTCCCTGCTCATCCTCGTGCCGCCGCGGGTCCTCGACGCCGGCCCTCCCGCCGCCGGCCCTCGCAGCCCTCGACGCCAGGCCTCGCGCCGCCGCGGGTAACGCGCGCCGCCGCGGGTCCGGCCGCCGCGCTCGGCAGTCCTCCCCTGCTCCCTGCCCATCCTCGCGCTCGGCAGTCCTCCCCGGCTCCCTGCCCAACAACCTCCCCGGCTCCCCCATCCTTGCGCTCGGCTGCTGCCTCCCGTCGATCCTGGCCAGCTCTCCATCGGGACTCCACCTCTCCGTCGCGCCGCCCCATCCGCTCAAGGTGCCCTCCATGTGGGTGTTTGCATCTCAAGATATGCCTAAATGGCCTTTAACGGTTCTTCCACTTGGATGCGAACCCACGGCGGATGTGAGGAGCTCCGGCCCATGCTCAAAGTAAGCAAGGGTATCCAGTCTGCAGGAATCAGGGCCAAATTCCTCTCCGCTTCCCTGATGCCAAGTAAGGATCGTCTCTTTCTTTCCTTGCTTACTTTGAGCTAATTTTGGTTACTGACGAATTCTGGAAGGATTCTCCATGTGGGTGTTTGCAGAAAATCTTCCTAGAGTTCGTGTGCATGGTAGAGGCCAAGGAACAGGTGGTGGCCAGCACACTGTACCATCAAGACATGTACCATCAAGACATGGATGAAGAAGGTATGTGAGACCAAGGTCCGGGTCAAGCTAGGGCTCAATTTCAGGGAGATTCAGTGCTTCATCCTCAAAGTGGATGCCAATTGCCAACATCTTCAACAAGGCCAACCTTAGCGCCAGGAAAGGTTGTTGCTCCCTATCGTTAGATCATTCTATTGCTTGGGTCAGGAACTGCGTGGTCAATGCAAGGTATTTGTAGAAACTAAGTGTTAGTTGTTGGACATGTGCCATGTCTTCCTTCAAATCGAGAACAGTAAAAGGTACAACTCATAGAGTATGAGGATTGGTACTGATCTGGTTTGGATCGAATGATCAGTGGCACATTATTTTGAATATCTAAATGAATCATGTTTTGTGGTCTCTGATAGAGCACAACTGTCTCTGCTTATTATAGGTTGTTTTATGCATGCTAATTGGAACCCAAACTTTTGACAATAACTATTCACACATTCAGCTATTATGATTTGAATTACAAATTATTGTGTATTTCTAAAACATTAGGAATATGGTGATGTATTATTGTGGTTACAAATGGATGAGAGTTGAGATAAGAGCAGAAAAAATTCTAAAGATGTGTTCGTCGTGTTCGTCTTCATAATATAAATTCACTGATGCAACTTTATCTAATTATCTTGGAAGATAGAAATTCTGATTGTCTACTTCCTACTACAGCAAGTGACGCCAACATTGTTAGAATCCACTACATTGTAGCGGCATCTGTTTCTCAAGGTTTTTATTGTTTCACCATTTCTACAACAAGAATATTGATTATTGTTGTTGGTGTGAAAGTTTTTGCTTTCCAGCAGGCAGCAGTAAGCTATCTGTGCCAGTTGGTTTGATATTATGGACCTCCTGTCCGGAAGTAGATCGCTGGATGTTATCTTGGTTATGATGTAACTCAGGGGCGGAGCTGCATTATCTCATCGGGGTCGTCGGACCCCCCACAGAATTGGAGGCATTCTCATTCTTTTTTTTTTCACATAGGTCTTTTTTAATCATCAGCACACCGCACTGGATTTCTTTGTTTTGCCTACTTTTGTCACACTTTAATTTCTATGGAGAGGCAATCTTGTGGTAGTTTCTTTCTTAAATAATCTGGTCATCTTTTATGATCATTTATTTCTAGCACTGTTTGTATGTCTAAGTCTAATTTCTTTAAGAGTGATAGGTACTGAAGTATATTTTCGGTAATAGGTTTTTTCAAATGATGGATAAGCATGGTAGTGCCAATTGCTTTTTAATCAATATCAACTTGTCAAGTTTTTTTTTTACTTGTGTAATGAAAGGTGTAGTGAAGTAGTGATATATTGCAAGTGCGGCCACCATTTCTCATTATATGGGCATCGTTTAAGTGCGCTGTTATGACCAGCTCAGCCCTGCTAGCTCAGTCATATCAGATCGTGGGTGCTCAGCATAACCTGTGTTCTTGAGTGGCTGACAACTATGCTGGAGAGTGGCTTCCGTGTTAGTGCATATGAAAAAAACCCTGACCCATGCCCGAGAGGGCAGCGAGCACAGCAAGGGGAATTTTTTTACCCACAAGCGGAAATTCATCCCAGCTGGGATTCGAACTCGCGACCTCGTGGAACCATACCTCAGCTCCTCTAGCCAACTAGACTCGAGGTGCTTTGGTGTGTTAATGCATATGAGTCCATCATATAGGTTTTTTAGTCACTTATCTGATTACATTGCATTAAAAAAATTATTTTTGTCCATTAGTTTCAAATGGGTTTTTAGACTGCTAATCTTAATTGTGCCGGCTTGAAATGAGCTAATCTTGACGGTGACCTGAAGATAGATTGCAAATTATTGCACATTATATCCTTTTATGTTTATTTGATGGTTCTAGACCATTTGTCTCAAAAATTTATTGCAGTTTTAGCCTTTTTATGAGCATCTTGCTTTTGCATTTGTATTCATTTTGATATGATCATCAGGTGCTTCGCATATTTTTTTTGAAGTAGGTTTTTTGAAGTGGGTTTTATGTTATTCAGATCTTGTATGATCGTAGCAACGCATGAGCACACACCTATTAGTGAATAAATTGAATATCTAGATATTTTTATACCTTACTATCTCTATATATACCAATCTTATCATAGAATAGTTGAGCACTGAGGTAGAATTCCGTGATCAATGTTTTGGCCTTTGACGAAATTCATATAAAAAAATATATAAAATATATCTTGACCGTATCATAGGAAAAACCATTTGAAGGTGAGTTTAGCAGACTTAGCTTTATACCTAGATTTATCTATTTTATAAACTATTTATCTGGTTGCTTGTGTATGGATTTTAATATACCCAAAAATATTTTGTATTGCCAGTGCTCTGTCTATTGTGACAAAAAAACTATAATCACCCGTAGCAATGCACGGTCACTCACCTATTTAATAATATACAATCATAGAATGATGAAAAGAAATAGAAACATGTTTTAGAAAGATAAAGAAAAAAATCATGATACAAATAATAAAGGAAAACAAGTAAACATAAAAGAAGAAAGGAAATTATTTTATATATGCATGCGTACAATAAAAATAAGAAAAGAAAAGGAAAAGAATGAAAGAAAGGAATAAAAGAATAAGAAAAGAAAAAGGAAGAGAAAACTACTCCCATGACCCAATCATGGCCTGCATGCATGCACATGCAAAAGAGTAAGAAAATAAAAACAGTGTGTCTGTACTCTGTAGGGGGTGTATTGTCCTCTCGTAAACTGGAAAAGAAAATCACACATGCACAGATGCAAATCTTGAATATGCATGTGGCGAGTGATAAAAAAGAAGAAACAATGAACACTATCGACGATGCATGGCATGCACGAACTCGCAGGCCCGAAATCTATCCTGTTAATATTGGGCCGCGCTCCTTCGCACGGTCCGTGCATATGGAGATTCTTCAGGTGATGAAAAGATTATCACACGCGCGATGTATAGCTATCCTGTAAGATTATTCTCCTCTAATCACCCGTTTGGCCACAACAACCGCTTGGGCCAATCAGCATGTTGCGTGCGTGTACAATGTCAGCAAGTCAAAAGAAAATGCCACTAGCAGCCGCATGCCTGCGAGAGGCTACGAGGGCCGGTAGAGAGGAAAGATATCGGGTTTAGATCATGAAACGGACATTCGAACGTTAAAAAAGAGGAATTCGTTAAATAACACTCGAGTGTTTTTTATCCTTCCTATCATTCAACCAATTTTGACGGCCTAAGAGCATCTCCAGCCCCCTCCCTGTTTGAGCCCCTACTCCATTTTTAGGAGTTAAGGAGAAATTTCAACTCCAGCAAAATCCCCAAATTGACTCCCATTTTAGATGGGCTCTCAAACTACAGTGTCAAGTCCCTAGGAAAAGGAGGGCCCGATCCTCCCTCCCATCCCATCGCCCTGACGCCTCCCCGCCCCGCGCCGCCGGCACGCCGGCCGCCACCCCGTCGCCCTCGGCCGGCCCGGCACGCCTCCACCCCGCCGCCCTCGCCCCATCGCCTCCCCGCCCCGCCCCGCCGGCGCGCCAGCCGCCACCCAGCCGCCCTCGGCCCGGCACGCCTCCACCCCATCGCCCTCGCCCCGTCGCATCCCGGAGCCGCTGCCACCCCTCGACGGGACCGCCGCCGCCACTGGCTTCTCCTTGCCCGTCGCCTTCCAGTACCCGGTCCCCGTGGCGCGGTTGCCGCCGGCTTCTCCTTGCCCGTCGTCTCCTGCCACCGTACCCAACCAAATCAGCTCCAGCTCCGAGATCCGGCTGCTGCACCGGCGAGCTCAGCGGCTAGCGGCATGCACTCACTTGGGGGCAGACCATCCCCTCCCCGCGCTGCCGCCTGCAGCCCCTCCACCCCACCGTAGCATGGAGCAGCTGCAGCCTCCTCCACATAAGGGACGGCCAGCGCCGCCTCCACCAACCCGCCCCCTTCCCGACATGGAGCAGAGGCCTTCCGGATCTCATGGAGGCACCTCCGGCGGCGTGTGTCCTCCACTGCCAACAGCGGGTAACCCGGCAAAGACTCGTCGTCGATCCTTCGTCGCGCCAGCTCCGCTGCCTACTACCAATCCTTCCAACTCCGTCCTTCCGCGTCGCCAAGAAGTGCCCAACTCCGGCCTTCCTCGTCGCCAAGAAGTGCCCAACTCTGGCCTTCCTCGTCACCAAGAAGTGCTCCGCTCCGGCCATCCTCGTTGCCAAGACGTGCCCCACTCCGGCCTTTCTCGTCGCCAAGAAGTGCTCTTTCCAGGTGGTGCTCCTCGACACGACCCTCTCACGGCGACCTTCATGGAACCTGCTTCACCACCACCCGGTGCCACCACCTGCTGGGACACCCGCAGCATGTCATCATCCCCAGCAATGATGGGATACGAGGCCGCCGGCACCTCGAAGCCGATGTTTGATTGGATACTGGACTGCTCTGCAAATGTATGTATTCATTTTTTGTCCTTCTAAAATTTAGCACCTTTGTTCATAGTATATTAGCAGGTTTCAGCTAGTATATTTTCAGCTATTTTTTGAATCTGGTTATTGATATTAATATGATGATGCAGTAACATGTCTCTTGTCATTTGTAGGATCCACAATACTACACAAATCTGATGACCCAGGATGAAGATGGCGATTTGGAACTTTCGATGCAGCTCGACGCCACTCCAAGTAGTCGTGGTAAAGGAGCATCCAAGCGGGGCAGCAACTACAGTCAAGAAGAAGATATCCAGCTTTGCCAGTCTTGGATAAGTATCAGCAATGATGCTAGACCGACCAGTCAGGCAAACACATGCTGGGAGAGGATCACCGCACATTTCCACAATTTCAGGGGCTTCCACTCCGATCGGACTGCTAATTCTATCGAGCATCGCTCCGGAGTCATAATAAAGGAGTGTATGAGATTCCAAGCGTACTATGGGAAGTTGAGCGGCATCACCCAAGCGGTGTGCCTTATCAAGAACATGTAGTTACTCATACATTTGTTCTTTCATTTAGTTCTTTGTTATTTGTGCATATAACTAACCATCCCTTGATCTTTGTTGCAGATCTTGGAAGCACAAGCAAGATATGCCAAAGCTTCGAAGGGAAAAAGCTTCGCATTCATCCATTGCTGGCTTAAGGTCAGACATTCAGAAAAGTTCGCAAAAGTTGACAAGAGGCCAATAAGTCAAAAGAGATCAACCTCTCGGTAGGAACTCAACAAGGTGACGGAACCCAATCTCCTTCGAAGAAAGCCCGACCTCCGAGGTGAAAGCAGTCCAAGGAGAAGTTGAAAAGAAATGAAGGAGGCGACGAGTACAAGGATATGATGGGGAACCTGATGGCAATGAAGGCCGAGGAAGTGCAGTTGAAGAAGGAAAGGTGGGAAAAGGATCTGATGATCGAACAGCGCAAGCTAGACATCGAGGAGCGGCGTCTACAATGGGAGCAAGAGCAGAAGATCATGTTCTGTGACACGAGCAACATGGACGTGAATCAAAAGGCTTACATGTTGGCCAAGAGAGCTCAGTTCGCTAAGGCAGCGAGTGCTAGTGTAGGTGACACTGCTAGTGTAGGTGATGCTACTAGTTCTCCGTGATGTTGCGAGTGCTCTTATTCAGATTCATGTTTTATTGTATTCATGTTTGAATTCTGAATTCTGAAATGTGGCTGGAAATGGAAATGTGGCTGAATTCTGAATTCTGAAATTATTTGGGCCATGATGTAAATGTGGCTGGTCCATGCTGTTCATTGGTAGCCTATAAATGGCATGGCTAGGATTAGTTGAACAACATGGTCATTGAGTTTTAGTTTCACATGTGTGTAATGAACATGATGCCAAGCCATTCAGTGACTGTCATACATTCTGGAGAATTATGGAGAATGCATTTATGCTCATTAATACAGATGGATGATTCTCTTAGCTGCTGAAAGAAAGGCAGAAACCTGCATATAATCAGTGTACTACTGCTTGCATCACCTCAACCTCAATTTTCTCTGAATGTCAGGTTACCTGAATACATTCACTGTGTAAATAATTTCAGATCTATGCTGAATATTTACTGTGCATATGCCTGGACATCTCTGAAATGCCTCACAATCTGGCTCTGTTTTTTTTTGGGGGGGGGGGGGTAAGAGTTTAAGCATACAATCTGTCAGACAAATTTCATCAATCAATTCATAGGATGCATCATTTGCAACATTCAGACAAATCCTAAATATGCATCACCTGACCTGCTGCTTTGCTGTTCAGGTCTCGGCATATATGTTTAATTTGTGACCAGCCTAATTTATTAGACACAATACTGTTCCACTTTCCCAAACATATTATGAGAAAAAAAGGATTCCTTCAGAGTTGAAGTACCATAGCTTACTTTCTGGTAGCCAACAAGACACAAATGGAAACTTAACTGCATAATATTCATTTGGCTTTATAATATTCATTGTCAATGTAAGTTGTAACACAGGAAGAGCTTGTCCGAATCAGGAGAACTGAACTATAATGAACCACACAAAAGGGTGCAAGCTTAACTCAGGATTCAGGTTCTATTCAGTAATTGTTGTATATGCAAGCTGAGGATGCCACCTAAATAAGATCTGAAAAAATCTGAAAGGGGGCCGTAAGATCTGAGATGATGGGAGTGCAGAACAATGTATTCTTCAGACTGAACTATACATATACTGTTAGATTCATGTGCTCTGCAACTGGTTACATTGAACATCAGAAATAAAGAACTTACTGATGTTCAGTGATAGTGCCAGACTAATTAAATCTGCCACCAGCAACAATAAGGTGATAGACCTTTCAACACAGTACATACCACTCTTGTTACAATAGAAAAAAAACCATTTCCAATGAACAGAACTGAACAACAAGTTACATGAAGCAAGTGCCCAACCTGAACTGAATAGTATAACCAGTTTCAGTTTGCATCTCGGAACTGAATAGAGCTGAATGATGAAGCCATTTTTCAAAAACTACACATCCATTTCAGAAAGAACAAAGTCATGAAAATCACCAAACCTGAATATAGCTGATCTTTAAAGAGTGCTCATACATGAAGCAGGTTGAGTACACCAGATATCAAACATGACAAAATACAAGTAGTTTATGACATATTTCAGATCTGAAATTACATTCAAGCTTGGCTGCACAAGAAAACCATAGATGCTCTACTAGCACTAAGTTATAAATTACATGAGGAAGTCATTTAGAAGAAGAGGATCACGATGCTCGTAGTCCTTGGGCTTCAACACACGGATACCGTTTGGCTCTTGATGGTAGTTACAATCGTCGAGCTCCTCACGCTCATCTTCAACTATCATGTTGTGCAGGAGTACACAACACTGCTTGATATACCAAAGATCTTCCTTACTCCATAACCTCGCAGGGCCCCACACCATTGCAAATCGAGACTGGAGTACCCCAAAAGCCCTCTCGACGTCTTTTCTCGCTGCTTGTTGTGCCCTTGTGATGTAGGTTTTCTTGTTCCCCTGGGGACTATGGAAAGCTTTCACAAAAGTTGCCCAGGCTGGATATATCCCATCGGCAAGATAGTAACCAATGTTGTCCTTGTTTCCATTGACAATGTATTCCAATTCTGGTGCTGTCCCGGACAGACTCTAGAAAAGTGGAGAACGGCGAAGCACATTGACATTGTTGAGAGAACCAGGAAGACCAAAAAAGGCGTGCCAAATCCATAAATCTTGAGATGCAACAGCCTCAAGAATCATGGTCGGCCCATCCTTATGCCCTGTGTATGCGCCTCTCCAAGCAGCCGTGCACTTGTCCCACTTCCAGTGCATACAGTCAATGGAGCCAAGCATGCCTGGCCACCCTCTTGCATGATTAATGGCCATCAATCTAGCTGTATCCTCAGCATTGGGGGCTCTTAGGTATTGTTCACTGAAAACTTTCACAAAATGTTTTAGGCACTCGATGATGGTGCTCTCTCCCATCCTCACGTAGTCATCCAGGAAATCAGCCGAAGCACCATAGGCAAGCATCCGAAGGGCAGCAATAGACTTCTGGATTGAAGAACCCCCAAGAGCTCCAACGACATTGGGCTTCTGACAGAAGTAGTCATCGTGAGACTCCACTGCAGCCACGATTTGCAGGAAGAGAGACTTGGACATCCGGAACCTCCTTCTGAAATGCTTGCAGTTGTATATGCACGGGTCCGCGAAGTAGTCCCGGAATATACCATCATGACCCCCCAAGATACCATTCCGCTCGCTGTGACGACCAGGCAAAAATCCACAAAAGTTCTTCCGCTTGTTCCTCTTTGAGCCCTCAATAAGACCAGCAAGAATTAGGAGGTCATCGTCATCAGATTCGTCGTCTTCATCCCACCACTGATGAAGACTTTTTCCAAACCTTGACATCTGCCATAGAAATAAAACACATAAGTTATACACATAGCTTGTACCAACATATGTGGCAGTATGTGGATCAAATATATAGTATGTGGATCTAAACACATAAGAAAGGGCGTCCAGTGGAGTCAATGGTTCAAATATATTGGACTGGACATATGTGGATCTGTAATTCTGAATCTCTGACTGTAGAATAGCCTTATACCCTTCATCTGTACAGGAGGGAGGACTAAGGTAGAATCAATTTAAGTGCCTGGTATGTAATACTAGAACTATCCATGTGCTGTGCGAAAGCATTCTATGCCTTTTTTTTCTCTTGCAGAGGCTTAAACATGGCAAATCATTAGAAGTCAGTGGGTACCATAATAATGACCGACCCTTTTAACAGATGCTAAAGAGCCATTCACTTTGACAAGTGACAAGCAAACCAATGTTAAGGCTGTTGAGTGGAGACCAAATAGTGGCAAGATGATTGCAGTTGCCTGCAATTGTGTATTACTACTACCAGATACTGTAGCTCTTGTTGGCATATGTTACTTTTTGATTGAGGTGATAATTTTCTTTTTAGGGGAGGGATATGCCTCTAGTTAGCATCATATCCTTGCTATATTAGTGCAAAAAAATTGAATTTTCTTCACCTGACGCAGGGGAGAGGGCGTGTAGGAGGAGGCTGAGGCTGTCAGGCACCTTCATCTCTGAATACCTGAAGCAACTGAAAGGTTTTTGTTTGGTTTTGGTAATTGAGTGACAACATTAGGTAGACTAATATTGTTGTATGGAGATATACACAAGGGATTAGTCCACATGAGAAGGAGCTCATTGCATATGAGTCATGACATGAAGTCATGTGACCAAGGTGGTGAAGATCAGGACAAGGCTTGGCTTGATGGACCGGTTGCAATGGAGAAGGGCAAGTCAAAGTTTTGAAGCGACCGACCACGAGGCGGTGAAGCTTGGGCAAGACCTGGTGCCGATGGATCGAGGCAACGGTGAAGAGCGGATAAGATCAAGATCGATGGACCAAAGAGGTCATGTGATGATATGGATTAGATCATATCATATCATTCATGATTGTGTTGGTTCATTGGTTGCATCGACATTTGGAGGATGGAGTTGATGAATGGAGATGAAATGGAAATGCGCAAGGCAAAGGTATAACTTAGGGCATTTCATTTCACCGGTCTAAGGTTGAGTAGAGAAGTGCTTGACCGGATTTAGGATAGATGGCCGTACTATCAAGAGGGGCAAACTTGTTTGCATATTGGTCATCTAGTGCCACTTGTGAGATCTAACATTGCGATGTTGCTAGGATCGAGTGGCATGGTGAGATCAAGTGAAAATCCTTTGAAAATTATTGTGAAAATGCTAACATACATGCACATTGTGTTGTTCACTTGGTGTTGCAAAGTCGAAGGTGTTGGAGTTGATGTTGATCAACTTGGGGAAGCAAGAAAGGCTTTTCGGTATTCTCTGGAGACTAGGTTGGCTCTTGGAGTGGAATACTACTTTGATCCATTGTGTTTTGGATCAAATATTCAATTTTATTGTATAACCCTCTGAATAAGCTTCTCATTGAATCTAAGATCACCTAATTTGGACATCGGAGCTAAGAGTTATGGCCGTTTTACCGATCGTTTCTGCTGGAAATGTACCTGCGGACTGTAACATCCCGAAAAATTCACCAAAATAAATTACTCGCTAAAAATATTTTTCAAAATACTTTCATTACCGAGCTCGAATCTTCTCCGGCAATTCATCGCCCGGGCACCAAAAATCTAATTTCCGTCCCGACATAAAAAATCAATCATCGTTTAAAACTTTGCCTGTCTCCTCGTTTCTCGGGCGCGTCGCTTCTTGTTGACGCCACGCCCGGCTCGCGACCGTCGCCGCGAATCCCACCAGAGCCTCCTTTTCTTTTTCTCCTCTTTTCTTTTTCTTTTCTCCTTTTCTTTTTCTCCCTTTTTCCTTTTTCTCTTTCTCCTTTTCTTTTTCTCCCTTTTTCCTTTTTCTCTTTCTCCTTTTTTCTTTTCTCCCTTTTCTCTCCCCTTCTGCGTCCTTCCTTCTCCTCCTTCCTGCGGCCTGCTCACGCACAACCCCTGTGCCACGCGCTGCACGCACAACCCCTGTGCCACGCGCTGCACGCCCCCCCTTATGCCCACGCGCATCACGCGCCCGAGATGCGTGCCGCGCCGCTGCCCGACCTGTCCCGTCGCCTGTGCCACCTCGACGCCTGAGCTCTCGCGTGAGCAGAGCCACACACGATGCCCCGCCATTGCCGCCGGCCGCACAGCGCATCTCCTCCCCTGGCCGCGACTCCCCCGCTACGCGCCACCGCCAACACAGCATCACCCTCGATGGCTGCGCCGCTCAGCGACACCCAGCAAGTGTCCTCGCCGGCCCCCACCACCATTAATGGCCGCCGAGCTCGCCGGCCGGCCTCCACAGCGCTCCACCACCTCTCCCCACCTATAAATAGGCCCTGCACGTCGCCCACCACGAGCACCCTCGCCACCGCTCGCCCCCTCCCAAAGCCCGCAACGCCGCCGCCACGGCCATAGCCGCCGCTCTCCGCCTGCCGCCGTGGGCAGCCCGCCTCGCTCCATCCCAGCTCAAGGTGAGGAGGGGAATCGAAACCCCTCGGCCTCCACTCCGTTTTCCCCCATCTCCCGGCCTCTCTCGCGCACCAGGGCCGCCGGCCCCAAGGCTGCCGGCGCCCCCTGCGCCTCTCCCCTGTCCCAGGTGACGGGAGGAGGAAGAAAGGGCAAGTTTGCCCAAAACCCCCTGCCCTTTCCATCTTTCTATTAAGACCCCCCCTCTATGTTCTTTTCTAAAAGAAGCCTTCCTATTTTTTATCTTTTCAACAATGAACCCTCCACCATACAAACTTAATTACTTAGAGGTCCCTGCTCCTTTCTAAGAGTGGTCCAGAGATTTCCAAAAATTCCTACCAAGCCCTTTCTCCCAGATAATTATAAATAGGTCCCTAGAATCCCGCTTTAGCCCTTGAACCCCTCTTTAACTCATCATCTCATGCGCCAAACATCCTCCGGTCGCCCCAAAACTCGACCCACGCCATTTCTAACATGATTTCGGCCGTGCCATTAGAAAACCACCTAAAAATATTGTTGGAGTAATGGGCTTGGCCCATTACTTCTAAAGCATTAAAAGAATTTAAAGCCCACTATTAATGCTAGGGAATCAATGCTTAATTCCGTACCGGGAATTGAGGAGGATCTCAACCGACTTAAAAAGTGGACTTCGTGTACACCACTTGTGAAGCCGGTAAGAGGAGGACGGTGAACCACGCGCGCGCGCGCTCGCTCGCCGCGCCACGCCAGGCCGGGCCGGGCCGGGCCGTGGCCGTGGCCGAGGCGAGGCGCGGCGCGGCACGGCGCGGCCGGACGGGCGGTGCGCGTGCGCGTGCGCGTGCGCGGCCGGACGTGACGTGCAGGTGCTGGTGCGGTGCGGTGCGACATGATGTGCTGAGATGAGAAGGATGTTTTGCAGTAAAGAGTATTAAAACAGAGGGTTAATGTCGTCACTAATGACCGGACATTGAAGGCTCTTTACGATGTCCAGGTTCGTTGAACCTGAGGCACATTAACTGCTGCTCATCAAAGCCATTCATGATGTCCAGGTTCGTTGAACTTGAGGCATATCGTGCCTATATAAACCAGCACCCTCTCCTCTCATCCTCACTCATCTCAAGCACTCATCCAGGTACTCCTCTTCAGGAGACCTCTCCCTTCTCCCTCAGCTGCTTTCTGCCTTCCCCACCGCTAGCACTGCGCGCACAGGTCTAGCGAGAGCAGGGCCTCCGGAACCTCTGCTCGCTGAAGGTCCTGCACGGGACGCGGGCAATTAGGTTTTTGGGGAGCGTCTTGACGCGACTGCTCGCTCCCTGAACGACTCCTTCGTCTACTTCCCGACGTAACCGCTCGTGCGAACGACTACTTCGTCTACTTCCCGGCGTAACCGTTCGTGGGACTGCACTGCGAACATCTTCCTGCATCGACATAGTTTGGCTACTTCGAGCAAGACCAGTCGAATAGCATGTCTATTCCAGCTGGTAACGGCGCAACCGGTGCCTCCGGCACTGGTCCCGCCTTGGGGTACTTACTAAACCTACTCTGGTTTAATTCTTTGTTCATGCTTATTAGTGAGAATAACATGAACACATGCACATATCTTGTACACACATTATCACTCATTTATATCATGAAATTGATATTAATATTTGGAATTAAAATATACCGAAAATTGCCTAGATAACTAACAATCCAAAAACCTAATTGTGTTAATAGGCTTTCGGTATCTAGCTTTGCTGTATTAATCAAACCACCACCTTTTGATGGTTCAAATTATAAACGTTGGCAAGAGCGGCTTATACTGTGGTTAACACTATCGAGAGTGATCCATGTGAAAGAGGGTAAGCCTGAACAATTCTCTCCAGAGGAAGGGAGTGCGTTCGATGAGGCTGATATTCTCTTTCGAGGCTTGATCATTAGTGTTCTCGGTGATAACCTGGTGGATTCTTATATCCGG
Organism: Panicum virgatum; assembly: GCF_016808335.1. Classification (NCBI taxonomy): domain Eukaryota; kingdom Viridiplantae; phylum Streptophyta; class Magnoliopsida; order Poales; family Poaceae; genus Panicum; species Panicum virgatum. The sequence goes on from NC_053149.1 coordinate 16,982,656, forward strand.
CTGCCAACTGGCAAAGCATTGTGGGATGCTCTTGAGGCTCAATATGGAGTATCTGACGCCGGGAGTGAGTTGTATATCATGGAGCAGTTCCTTGAGTACAGGATGGTCGAAGACCGTTCTGTAGTGGAACAGGCTCATGAAATACATACTCTGGCAAAAGATCTCAAAAATTGCAGCAAAGAGTCCCCATGTGTGTTACCCAATAAGTTTGTGGCCGGAGGTATAATCTCTAAGCTGCCACCTTCTTGGAGGGACTTTGCTACTTCTCTAAAACACAAGAGACAGGAGTTCACAATAGATGGACTCATAGGGACTCTTGATGTTGAGGAGAAGGCGAGAGCAAAGGACATACATGGGAAAGGAGTTGTTGGTGCTTCAAGTGCCAATCTTGTTCAGAAGAACAACTCCCACAAGAACAAGAAAAAGCCACCGCAGAACCAACCAAAGACTAAGAAGACAACCACTTTTAAGAAGAAGAAGAAGACGGGAGCTTGCTATGTGTGCGCTAGTACGGATCACTTTGCTGCAAAGTGTCCGAACCGCAAAGGCAACGACTCCGCCAACATGGTTATTAGCGAGCCTGGAGGAACTTCGGGGTACGGTAATTTATTACCTACTGTTCTTTCAGTCTTTGGTTCACCCGAGTGGTGGGTTGACACTGGTGCTAATATTCATGTTTGTGCTGATGCTTCTTTGTTCTCTTCTTACCAGACCGGCGGGACTTCCTCCTTGCTGATGGGGAACGGATCACATGCGCGTGTTCTTGGTGTTGGTACGGTAAATCTGAAGTTTACTTCGGGGAAGACCATGCAGCTGAAGAACGTGCAACATGTCCCCACCATCAAGAAGAATTTAGTCAGCGGCTCTCTACTGTGTAGAGATGGTTTCAAATTAGTCTTTGAGTCCAATAAATGTATCTTGTCTAAGTTTGGTACTTTTGTTGGAAAAGGTTATGAAAGCGGAGACTTGTTCCGTCTTTCTTTGTCAGATATTTGTAATAAAATTGCATACAATGTTATTAACGTTGATGAAACAAATGTTTGGCATTCGAGGCTTTGTCACGTTAATTTTGGTTGTATGATGTGCTTAGCTAATTTGAGCTTAATTCCAAAGTTCACTTTTGTCAAAAATTCTAAGTGTCATGTATGTGTTGAATCAAAACAAACTCGTAAGCCTCATAAGACCGCGGAGGCAAGGAGCTTGGCACCCTTAGAATTAATTCATTCCGATTTGTGCGAAATGAATGGAGTGTTGACAAAAGGTGGTAAAAAATATTTCATGACTTTGATTGATGATAGTACTAGATTTTGTTACATCTATTTGTTGAAGTCAAAAGATGAAGCTTTACACTATTTTAAAATCTATAAAGTTGAAGTAGAAAACCAACTTGAGAGAAAGATCAAAAGAGTTAGGTCAGATCGTGGTGGCGAGTATTTCTCAAATTTATTTACTTTATTCTGCGAGGAACATGGTATTATTCATGAAAGGACGCCTCCCTATTCACCTCAGTCAAATGGGGTTGCCGAAAGAAAGAACCGCACTCTAACGGATTTGGTTAACGCCATGTTAGATACAGCGGGACTTTCCAAGGAATGGTGGGGTGAGGCTATATTGACTGCATGTCATGTCCTAAACCGTGTTCCTACAAAGAATAAAGAGATAACTCCATTCGAGGAATGGGAGAAGAAAAGGCCAACACTGTCATACTTACGTACATGGGGTTGTTTGGCAAAAGTGAGTGTGCCAATAACCAAGAAACGTAAGCTTGGACCTAAAACTGTGGATTGTATCTTTCTAGGTTATGCTATTCACAGCATTGGATATAGATTTTTAATAGTGAAATCTGGAGTACCTGACATGCATGTTGGTACTATAATGGAGTCCAGAGATGCTACATTTTTTGAAAACATTTTTCACATGAGAGATGAAACAAGTTCATCTAGGCAAGAGTTCATCGAGGATGATGGCTCTGCTGAGCCGATAGAACACAATGAACATACACTTGTAGAAAATCCTGAGGAGGATAACAATGATGCTCCGAGAAAGAGCAAGAGACAAAGGACTGTAAAGTCTTTTGGTGATGATTTCATTGTATACCTCATAGATGATACACCCAGAACCATTGAAGAGGCATATTCATCTCCTGATGCTGACTATTGGAAGGAAGCAGTAAGGAGTGAGATGGATTCTATTATGTCTAATGGAACCTGGGAGGTCGTTGAACGTCCTTATGGATGTAAACCGGTTGGATGCAAGTGGGTGTTCAAGAAAAAGCTTAGGCCAGATGGTACTATTGAAAAGTACAAGGCTAGGCTTGTGGCCAAGGGTTATACCGAAAAAGAAGGAGAAGATTTCTTTGACACTTATTCACCAGTTGCCCGATTGACCACAATTCGAGTGTTACTTTCCCTGGCAGCCTCTTATGGTCTTCTCGTTCATCAGATGGACGTTAAGACGGCTTTCCTCAATGGAGAGTTAGAAGAGGAGATCTATATGGATCAGCCGGATGGGTTTGTATCAAAGGGTCAAGAAGGAATGGTTTGTAAGTTGTTAAAATCTTTATATGGTCTCAAGCAAGCGCCTAAGCAGTGGCATGAAAAGTTTGATAGAACTTTGACCTCTGCCGGCTTTGTTGTGAACGAAGCTGACAGATGTGTGTACTATCGCTATGGTGGGGCTGAATGAGTGATTTTGTGCTTGTATGTGGATGACATACTGATCTTTGGCACTAGCCTTAATGTGATTAAGGAAGTCAAAAAGTTTTTATCTCAAAATTTTGAGATGAAGGATCTGGGAGAAGATGATGTTATCCTTAATATAAAACTGGTAAAAGAGATCAATGGTGGGGTGATTCTTACACAGTCTCACTATGTGGAGAAGGTGTTAAGTCGCTTTGGTTATAGCGACTATAAACCTGTCTCAACACCATATGATGCCAGTTTAATTCTTAGAAAGAACAAAAGGATAATGCGAGATCAGCTGAGATATTCTCAGATCATTGGTTCATTAATGTATTTAGCGAGCGCTACAAGACCTGACATCTCGTTTGCTGTAAGCAAACTGAGCCGGTTTGTTTCAAACCCGGGAGATGATCATTGGAAGGCTCTTGAAAGAGTAATGCGCTATCTGAAGGGGACAATGAACTATGGAATTCACTACACCGGGTACCCAAGGGTATTAGAAGGGTATAGTGATTCAAATTGGATTTCTGATGCTGATGAGATAAAGGCCACAAGTGGATATGTGTTTACACTTGGTGGTGGAGCTGTTTCCTGGAAGTCTTACAAGCAGACCATCTTAACGAGGTCAACTATGGAAGCAGAACTCACAGCATTAGATACCGCCACTGTTGAGGCTGAGTGGCTTCGTGAGCTCCTTATGGACTTGCCGATAGTTGAAAAACCGTTACCGGCAATCCTAATGAACTGTGACAATTAAACGGTAATTGTCAAGGTGAATAGTTCAAAGGATAACATGAAGTCATCTAGACATGTGAAAGGCGGTTGAAATCTGTCAGAAAATTGAGAAACTCCGGAGTTATAGCCCTGGACTATGTTCAGACGGCTAAAAATCTGGCAGATCAGTTTACAAAGGGTCTTTCACGAAATGTGATAGACAATGCATCTATGGAGTTGGGCTTGAGACCCACGTGAGTCATTCTATAGTGGAAACCTGTCCTATGTGATCAGAGATCCCGTGAATTAGGATGGTGAAACAAACTAAAGTCTGACTGTGAGAAGAGAACCTTTGTGAAAAGGGCTCATTCCGTGTATAAGGTGCATTTCTCTTCTAATCTGTATGGCAGGTTGGTCTATACCTTAATGTGTGCCAGGTGGTTTCTTTTAAACAAATGAGTTGTTTTCTTGAAACAAAGATGTTGTCCTACAGAACATCTGAAAGGAACACACCTATATGAGTTTGACCATTGGTCATGGTCTATGAGAATTGGGTATTCTCTAGAAACTCATGAAGGGCCTGGAGTATGACTTATAAGCTCCAAACCGCGGGGATGCTTTTGCAGCCTAGTACCAGTGTAGGGCTCTGGTCAAACTTGTTTGCACAAAACTGGCAATTCAAGGCATAGTCCATTGCACAGTTGTGAATAAGTGTAGCCTTTGTCCTAGATGGAAGTTCAACTTAACAGTCTCTGTCGAATACTGGTATATCAATGAGGGAATGAGGGTATTTCTAGTGTGGCTTGAATTTATTGGTGGGGATTGTTGGAGTAATGGGCCGAGGCGAGGCGAGGCGAGGCGCGGCGCGGCGCGGCGCGGCCGGACGGGCGGTGCGCGTGCGCGGCCGGACGTGACGTGCAGGTGCCGGTGCGGTGCGGTACGACGTGATGTGCTGAGATGAGAAGGATGTTTTGCAGTAAAGAGTATTAAAACAGAGAGTTAATGTCGTCACTAATGACCGGACATTGAAGGCTCTTTACGACGTCCAGGTTCGTTGAACCTGAGGCACATTAACTGCTGCTCATCAAAGCCATTCATGATGTCCAGGTTCGTTGAACCTGAGGCATATCGTGCCTATATAAACCAGCACCCTCTCCTCTCATCCTCACTCATCTCAAGCACTCATCCAGGTACTCCTCTTCAGGAGACCTCTCCCTTCTCCCTCAGCTGCTTTCTGCCTTCCCCACCGCTAGCACTGCGCGCACAGGTCTAGCGAGAGCAGGGCCTCCGGAACCTCTGCTCGCTGAAGGTCCTGCACGGGACGCGGGCAATTAGGTTTTTGGGGAGCGTCTTGACGCGACTGCTCGCTCCCTGAACGACTCCTTCGTCTACTTCCCGGCGTAACCGCTCGTGCGAACGACTACTTCGTCTACTTCCCGGCGTAACCGTTCGTGGGACTGCACTGCGAACATCTTCCTGCATCGACATAGTTCGGCTACTTCGAGCAAGACCAGTCGAATAGCATGTCTATTCCAGCTGGTAACGGCGCAACCGGTGCCTCCGGCACTGGTCCCGCCTTAGGGTACTTACTAAACCTACTCTGGTTTAATTCTTTGTTCATGCTTATTAGTGAGAATAACATGAACACATGCACATATCTTGTACACACATTATCACTCATTTATATCATGAAATTGATATTAATATTTGGAATTAAATTATACCAAAAATTGACTAGATATCTAACAAATATTACTCATATCTCCATATCTTAATTTTTCCTGATTCGAGCTCAACGGTAAAACCTTTATTTTCTTTTTCTTTATTGTGTGCTTGTTTGTGTGCACTGTAGGCCACGGTGTGAACGAGGAAGAACCCGTCAATGAGCAGTACCACGACTCCGAACTTGAAGGACAGTACCTCGATCAGGACTTCCCGGAAGGCTTTGTGAACGGCAAGTTCAATCTCATCCTTTGATGCATATTTTGTCCCAGTTTTATAAACACCACCTGTCGACCTGCTTTCAAATCTGCATATTGTTTTGCTAGTAAAACCTAGTTGGATAGCCACTCCTTGATTGCTTTGACCATTCCTTGATGACCTAGGTTTGTCTTTGAATATGAGTTACTCTGTTTGGATGATAAACCTTGCTAGAACGCTTAGGACCCGATTACTCATTGCACTTCAAATATTATTATTAAATATTTTCGAAACAAAGAAAGGCGTGGGTATCAAAATGGGAAAAGTGGGATTTTTGGAAAACAAAAGAAAGATATGCTTAGATGAGATGGATGGTGATCCCTGTGTGGGATGCCAAATGGTGTGCTCGTACCTGTGTGGTTGAGCAAGGTTGGGATATATCCATCTTGTCACAATTAAGGACTGAGTTGATGTGTCATCTTGCCTAACTCCACTATCATGCAAACCACTCGACCGTTGTATATGGCAACGGCTTAGCATAAACCCCACTAGTTAGTCTGATAGCCATCAGGTGAGCTGAGAGCAACGGGTGATCAAGGAGAAGGGATAAGATCGTGGTGACTTATGCCCCGGTTAAACCTCGGTGATAGGTCAATGACCCCTTGGTGGATCCCGTGGTGGCTAGTCAGGTCTAGCTAAGGTGGGTAATGACTTTGATGGAATCTGCACCGACACTAAGGTGATCGTGCTGTGGTAGCCCGCTTGTGGGTAATGTTGCACACCTCTGCAAAGTATAAAATCTATTCGAATAGCCGTGCCCACGGTACTGGGCGAGTTACGGTTTGGTCACACAACTAGTACTTCTTTGGGAAATGGATGGGTTGGTGTGAGTTGTTTTGGAAAAGTGTCCGGCAGCTGTGCCGTGTGCTATGACGGATGAGGAGTCCAGTAGCAGTCTAAAACTTGGATCCTTAGTATATGATCAACTCCACTCAGTTGCTAAAGATTCGCTTTAAGAAAAATACGGTTTCAAAATAAACCCCTACATAAAAATTAGCTTTCCGCAAATTAAACCCAAGCCTTATCCTTGATTTATCATGTGCATATATACTATTTATACCCCCTCCGTGGGTGTGGTTGGACTTGCTAAGTATGTTTGTACTCACCCTCGCTTAATTTTTACAGAGGAAGATCCAGACTTTATTCCCGAGGACATTGAGTAGAGGTTCCGTTCTGCACCCAACCTTACCTGTGGATAGGGTCACCCGCAGGAAGCTTCGTATGGCGCAAGACTCTGATGACCTCTTCGTGTTTCATGTTCTTGTTTGTGTTGTAGTTGTTGTCCTCACGATAGTGGTGCTTCACTGCCCATTACCGCGTAGAGTTGTACGGTGATGTCCCATCTGATGTAATAATTGTGTTCTCCGTTGGTGGTGCTTGTTACTCTTGGAGGTTGCCACCTCCAAGAAGGCTTGGTGGTGTGTCTCCATCGTGAAGCCCGCAAAAAGGTTGTGCGATGCTCCAGAGAAGTGATTGTGAGGGGTATTGTGCTCACCCCGTGGGAGTCGCGGAGAGCAACTCTAGTTGAGCGAGACGCAAAGAGCAAAAAGTGGTCCGGCCGGGTCATGTGCTAGAGCTCGGTGTGAGCACTCCACGTGGGAGAGTGTGACTTGAGAGTCACCACTAGCAAGAGGATCGGTGGCAACCTTGGAGCTTGTCTCAACGGGGACTTGCATGGTGTCAACCAAGTGAACCTCGGGATAAAAATCATCGTGTCAACTTTGTCTACTCATTTCGGTGGATTGAATTCCCCAAATCACAAGCCTTGTATTTACATTCGTATATATCTTGTGCTTGTGTAGTTGCTCTAGTGATTAGTTAGCTTGTGTAGCTTGCTAATCATCTTCTTGCTTGTGTAGCATAGAAGTAAAGATCCTAGTGTAGCTAATTAGTTTGTGTAGCATAATTATTTGCCGTGCTTAGTTTGTGTAGCTAAGTTAGTTTGAGCCTTTGGATTTGGTTTGTGTAGCCTTGTCCATTGTGCATCTAGTGAGCTTAGGTTGGCTTTGTGCTTTTGCTCATTAGAATTATGTAGGAGCTCCCCCGGTGTGTGAAGTACTAGTGCTTAGATTTGAGTGACTTTGCATTAGAATTGGTTAGGTGAACTCTAACTAGCCCGGTTCTCCTTTTGCTTTGTGTAGGATCTTTTGGAGGTGCCTTAAAGTTATAGATAGAGGGGTGAAGTCTTGGCTAAGAGAATAGTTTCAATTCCGCATAAGTTTCGGTTAGCCAGTGCAATTAGTTTTAGAAAGGACTATTCACCCCCCTCTAGTCCACTATCTCAACCCTACAAGTGGTATCAGAGATGTGGTCTCTCATTTGTGGTCCTTACCGACCCGAGAGTATGGAGACTTATGGGCTAGATGTTGAGTGTCCACATATTTTTGAAGGCACACACTTTGCACGGTGGAAAAATTGGATGATATGCAATTTTAAGTTTATTTGCCCTCAAATATGGTGGATGGTAGATGTAGGTTTTTCTCATGTGTTAGATCAAGGAAATCTAACTCATACACAAGAGAAATGCTTAGATCTAGACATCCAAGCTATTAACATCTTGTTTAGATCTTTGCATGATTGCATACTTTGTGAGGTCATGGACATGAAAACCGCCCACGAGATTTGGAGTTATCTCAATGAGAAATATGGAGCGGCCTCTGATGATGATGATGATGATGATGATGATAAGCCCAAGGAGGAAGTGCATGAAGATGATGAGCACATCCATGACATGGTGGTTGTGGAAGTTTGCTCCACCTCATGGTCAAGTGATGATGATAATCAATTTACAACAAACTCACTTGACAAGATTGATGGTGATGATTCAAGTGTTGCAAATGATGATTCTACTCCAAGCACACTTGATGATCAAGTTGGTTCAGGCATTGGTTCCAACAAGAGCAAAGTCAAAGGCAAGAAATGGGGCAAGAAGAAATATAATAGGAAGATGAAGAAGCAAGAAGAAATGAAGCTCTCACATTTCATGTGCTTTCAATGCCATGAGATGGGACATATTGCAAATGGTTGCCCCAATAAAGAAAAGCTCAAGTTGAAGAAGGAAGAAGAGAAGCTTAAATATGTCAAATGCTTCAAGTGCCGCATTTGGAGTCACCTCACCTCAATGTGCCCCAACCAAGCAATTGGTGAAGCAACAAGAGAAGTCTCAACCAAAGCCACAAGTTGAGCAAGGGAAGACACCTCAAGATCAAGTCAAGATCAATCATGAAGATCAAGTTGATGACTTGAAGATGAAGAAGAAGAGAACAAGAAGGGGTGGAGAAAGAACAAGGCATCCAATGCATATCCAAGATGCCAGGATGATGAGCAAGAACAAGATTCAAGAGAAGATGTAGGAGGTTGCTCACATCAAGTTCCATAGTTGTGCAACATTGGGCCACATAGCTTCGGGTTGCCCAAACAAGCTTGAGAAGAAGGCTCAAACAAACAATGAGAAGCATCAAATGAGTAAGGAAGAAAATGCTTAACAAAAGTGAAGATGCTACTTATGCCGGGAAAGGGGACACATGGCTAATTCATGCCCCTTAGGTAACAATTCTAATCCTATTTCAATTTATGCAAATATTATGCTTAGAAAGGATGGTAATGGTACCTCATTGGTTTCTATTGCAAAATATCCCGCTATCCGTACTAAGGCATTGCCTAAGTATGTTGCTCCTAACTTGAGAGGACCCAATCTAGTTTGGGTACCATCAAAATGTGGATGAGTGTGTGTAGGTACCCAAGGCATTGGAGGCTTGATTCAAATGAAATTCATATTGTTAATCTTATGGTTGAATCAAGAAATTGAAGCTTATTGCATTCATCAAACCCCAATGCCATGACAAGTAAATGAAGTCCAAAGTGCTTTCGACATACAAGTGAAATTATCTAGTTGTGGAGAATTCATTGGATATTTTTAATGGCTTGGAATATTTTTGGAATGAATCTTACTATAGGATGATCAATGAGTTACCATGATTTTTCATGCTGTTTTTGTATTGTTTGGAAACATCTATGAGCAATGATCCCAAAATCAAATTTAGTTTGTGGAACTTCATTGGAATTCTGGACAGTCTGAAAAGTTCATTGCAGACAGTCCGCGGGTAAGTTGCGAACGGTCCGCCCTTGATTGGAAATCTTGGTTAGAGACTCTGAAGAAATATGTTTGGCAGCTGGATGGAGAGGCGGACGGTCCGCCAGGTAAACGCGGACAGTCCGCCAGGTAAACGCGGACAGTCCGCTATGGAGAAGTCGTCGGTTAGTCCGGCGCCTGTGCATCGGAGTAATTGGATGGCACGTGATGCAGGTGCGGACGGTCTGCCAGTAGTTCGCAGACGATCTACCTGAGATAAGTTGAATCCTCCCAAAAACAATCTTAGCTCTGTCAAAATCAGATCATGAACTTCAAAGATGACTTAGTGGTACACATCTCCACCAAATTTCGTGCCAATTGGATATGTACCTTGGGAGATATGGTTTATTCTTTAAGAAGTATAGAATCTGCCAGAAATGTGACAAACACTAGAATTATGAGGAGTCACTATGATTGAAAGGCTATCAAGTTGGAAATATATTTACAATTGGTTGAGAGTCATAAGTTTGGTTTTGAATTGAGAAACAAGCATGCCATGAAGGGGTACAAGGTCATTTGATTGAAGTGTATATTTGGCACACATTGGGTACTCAAGTTGAAGATCAAAACCAAGCTCAAGATGAAGATGAGGTTTAAGTTCTAGTGATTATTGGAAATCTTTATAAGAAAGAAAAGGACTTAAACAAATAGAAAGAAAAGGACTTAAAGAAGTAAAGATTACTCATCATGACAAGTTCATCAATTGATCGAACAATCTAAGTCATTTCAAGTGAGTATCAAAAGTGATTCTTGGAGAAATCACTTCTCTCTAGAGAGGGGCGAGCCACCCAAGTGTGGGATTGACAAGCGCAATGCTTGGAAGGCTAACATGGAAGTGATGATCTAGAGATTATTAGAGATGCTTAGTTGAAGCTATCTAATGGGTTGATCAAGAAAAGCAAACAACACCAAAATAGAGAGATATTCATGATAATTCAAGAGTGATATTCAAATGATATTCTCTCAAGCAAGCAAAGATCAAAGATGAAGCAAGCCAACCACAACAAGAAAAGTGCACTTGGTCATCATAAGTGGTTCTCATTTCATATGGGTGAACATGGAATTCATATTGGTATTCTTTGGTCTTCACCAAGCTATTAATTTGGTATTGGGCTTCACATCGCTATTGGAGTAATGAGTTGCAATCAAATGACTATCCTCTACTCCAAGATAGCAAAGGTGAAATTGATTGACATATGCATACATATATTGCTAAGGACATGATTAGTGCATATAGTCATATATAGTGATCATTCATGAAAAATAAAATGATTTTAAATGTTTATATGGTGCCACTATTGCTTCTATGCTTGATATGATCTAGTGGTAACATACGACATGTTCATGGGCTAGTAAACCCAAATAGTTGATCTAGAAAATGAGCTTTCAAGTGTTTAACTCGACATTGTCAAGATAACCCTTAGAATGAGGCATGAAGAAGCTTGTCATTGGTTCAAACCGAGTTGGATCATTTGGGGCAAGTAATCTAGATCAAGTCAAAGATAAAGAAGCTCATGGAAACAATCTAGTTCAAGAATTGATTATCAATGTCAAAATCAACAAGCGACATCAACCTTGCAAGACATGGCTAGATTATCATTCTCTTTCACGTGGTGTCATTCCTACATGTGGTATTTCATTCAAATGATATACAGTACATCATATGGTGGTTCGACAAGTGATCCTCAACTTTAAGAGATCAATCTTGAAATAAAAGCTACCCTCACCAACAAAAGCTCAAGTGTCAAGTGGATTGACATATGCTTTGACATAGGGGGAGGAGCCCCACTACACGGTATCTAGGTCAAGGATCCTACAAGTGATCTACATGTGGCATTTCAAGGTGGTCTTCATGCTTCCACATGTGGTTGTTACAAGTGGTGTCAATTCCAATCAATTGGTAGTGTCCATCAAAAATGAAAAATCAAAATTCAACCATCTACCCTAGTCCAACTCTTTGCATCAAGCCACAAGAGATTTTCATGATACAACCTTCAAGTGGTATTCATTGATCTTCACATGGCACAAATTTCATAAGGTGTCGGGCCTTTTATGGTCATTGATGACAAAGGGGGAGAAATTTGGACAAAGATATAAAATATTTGGACAAAGCTATAAGGGAGATGAGAGTGCAAGCATGGACATGAAATGGATCAAGAGGGAGCAATATTGAGGAGGATCAACATTCTTGGACAAGAGGAGCACACAAGTAGGGGGAGCAAGCTCATGAACTTGGTTGTTTGCATTTGATATATGCATATTCATATGCTTGCTTCCATTTGCATAAGTTTTAAAATTTGTATATGCAATGCTTGTGTGTGATGTATGCTAGTCATATAACTTGATTGATGATTTGATAACTAGCATGCATAGATTGTAGCTAGACATGTTATTTTTTTACAAGTGAATCAAGAGCCTTGCTAATAATTTTGATCTCATGAGGTATCTTGAGTTTTTGATGCATGTCTAGTTACTCATTGATGCTAAGGAATAAACTTCAAGGATGCAACTACCGATTGGTATCACACTTCAAAGGTTTATCCTATATACCTTTGCATCACTTAGTAGTGTTAACAATCCCGCAAAGTTCATGTTTATGCATGTGTGTGAGCTTAAAACCAAATCTCTTAAGCACACATGTAAGTGGAGTTATCACTACCAAGTCGGATTTTTATGGTGCTTATCCAATCTTTCACAAGTGGTCTTAATGGTGGATAAGCAACACAAAATTCAAACCAAGTTAGCTATTTACACATGTGTGAAGTGCTAACTTGGAATATACTTAAAATTCCATATCTTTGTAGTGTTGTCATCAATTACCAAAAATGGGGAGATTGAAAAGTCCTTATTTGGTTTTGGTAATTGAGTGACAATATTAGGTGGACAAATATTGTTGTATGGAGATACACACAGGGGATTAGTCCACATGAGAAGGAGCTCATTGCATATGAGTCATGACATTGATTCATGTGACCAAGGTGGTGAAGATCAAGACAAGGCTTGGCTTGATGGACCGGTTGCAATGGAGAAGGGCAAGTCAAGGCTTTGAAGCAACGGACCGCGAGGTGGTGAAGCTTGGGCAAGACTTGGCGCCGATGGACCGTGACAACGGTGAAGAGCGGGTAAGGTCAAGATTGATGAACCAAAGAGATCATGTGATGATATGGATTAGATCATATCATATTATATCATATCATATCATTCATGATTGTGTTGGTGCATTGGTTGCATCGACACTTGGAGGATGGAGTAGATGAATGGAGATGAAATGGAAATGCACAAGGCAAAGGTATAACCTAGGGCATTTCATTTCACCAGTCTAAGGTTGAGTAGAGAAGTGCTTGACCGTATTTAGGATAGATGGCCGTACTATCAAGAGGGGCAAACTTGTTTGCATATTGGTCATCTAGTGCCACTTGAGCGATTTAACATTGCGATGTTGCTAGGATCGAGTAGCGTGGTGAGATCAAGTGAAAATACTTTGAAAATGATTGTAAAAATACTAACACACATGCACATAGTGTTGTTCACTTGGTGTTGTTAGCACATTTGCAAAGGAGAAGGTGTTGGAGTTGATGTTGATCAACTTGGGGAAGCAAGAAAGACTTTTCGGTATTCTCCGGAGACTAGGTTGGCTCTTGGAGTGGAATACTTCTTTGATCCATTGTGTTTGGGATCAAATATTCAGTTGGATTGTGTAGCCCTCTGAATAAGCTTTCCATTGAGTCCAAGATCACCTAATTTGGACATCGGGGCTAAGAGTTATGGCCGTTTTACCGATCGTTTCTGCTGGAAATGCACCTGCGGACGGTCCGCTTCTGGAGGGCAGACGGTCCGCTGTTGTTTCGTTTGAGCTCGAACAGAACCGTTCTTGGCTTTGTATGGTGGTCCAAAGTGAATTGCGGACCGTCCGACCCCTGGGGGCGGATGGTTCGCCTTTAAAACAGAAATAGACACATAAACTTGGTCTTTCTATATGGGGCGTCCAAATGAACTGCGGACCGTCCACCATTTGTGAGGCAGACCGTCCGCCCGGGCTGTAATGGTCGACATCGAGAAGCATTTATTGAGGATATAGACATTGGATTTGAAATAGCGGACCATCCGGGCCCTGTGGGGCGGACTGTCCGCAAAAACTCTGTTTTCCCGGGATTTGAGTGTAACGGCTAGTTTGAGACTTCTCTATAAATAGAGGTGGTGGCCGGCCATTTGAGAGGTTGAGCACCTTGGGGACTTGGTGTCCATGTGTGAGAGTCCTTGAGAGCCCTCAAACTCACTTGTGTTTAGAGCAAATCATATCGCTAAGTGAGAGAGCAATTCTAGTGCGTTGCATTGAGATATTTCAAGGGATTGGCACTAGGTGATCGAGTTGCAAGTTGGTGGTGCTTGTTACTCTTGGATGTTGCCACCTCCTAGACGGATTGGTGGTGTGTCTCCATCATGAAGCCCGCAAGAAGATTGTGCGGTGCTCCCGAGAAGTGATTGTGAGGGATATTGTGCTCACCTCGCGGGAGTCGCGGAGAGCAACTGTAGTTGAGCGAGACGCGAAGAGGAACAAGTGGTCCGGACGGGTCGTGTGCTAGAGCTCGGTGTGAGCACTCCACGTGGGAGAAAGTGACTTGAGAGTCACCACTAGCAAGAGGATCGGCGGATACTTTGGAGTTTGTCTGAATGGGGACTAGCTTGGTGGCAACCAAGGGAACCTCGGGATAAAAATCATCATGTCATCTTTGTCTACTCATCTCGGTGGTTTGCATTCTCCAAATCACAAGCCTTGTATTTACATTTATATATATCTTGTGCTTGTGTAGTCGCTCTAGTGATTAGGTAGCTTGTGTAGCTTGCTAATCATCTTCTTGCTTGTGTAGCTTGCTAATCATCTTCTTGCTTGTGTAGCATAGAAGTAAAGATCCTAGTGTAGCTAATTAGCTTGTGTAACATAATTAGTTGTCATGCTTAGTTTGTGTAGCTAAGTTAGTTTGAGCCTTTGGATTTGGTTTGTGTAGCCTTGTCCATTGTGCATCTAGTGAGCTTAGATTTGCTTTATGCTTTTGCTCATTAGAATTGTGTAGGAGCTCCACCGGTGTGTGAAGTACTAGTGCTTAGATTTGAGTGACCTTGCGTTAGAATTGGTTAGGTGAACTCTAACTAGCCCGGCACTCCTTTTGCTTTGTGTAGGATCTTTTGGAGGTGCCTTAGAGTTATAGTTAGAGGGGTGAAGTCTTGGCTAAGTCAAGAGTTTCAATTCCGCATAAGTTTCGGTTAGCCGGCGCAATTAGTTTTAGAAAGGACTATTCACCCCCCTCTAGTCCGCCATCTCGACCCTACAGCAACGTTTGAATGTATGAATCGACTTGGGCTCTCTCTCGCTATTTCTCCGTTCAAGTGGAAGTCGGCGTCAATGTTAACGGTTGGGGGACTTCATCTACACTGAGTGATCAAGATTGGACGCTCCTGTTTGGATCTCTTATTATCACGGTTGTTTTCAGACGTTCTCCGTTCATTTCAGTTCAGTCGTGCAACAATATTTAAGCACCGACTGCAGTCTGTAATAAGCATCGTGTAACTTGAATTGTAAACCCTAGTGTAGTTTGTAGCTCTAGTAGTTGATGCTGTCCTCCTGGCGGTGCTTATCCTCATGTACCAGGCCTTCAAGTGATCAGAATCGAAGCTACCTCCTACTCCATTTCTGGTGTCTCATCTTCTTCTCTGAACAATTTCGCTTGTTATCGTTGGGATCCAATCCTCAGTAGCGAATTCCCGACAAAGGGTATCCAGAGCTCGACATCCTCGGCCGGATCTGATACTTCCACGGCCAGTCTTTCAGATCCTGTCCAATTGGCGCGGTGTGAGGTGGTTGCGGCTCACCCATTTAAAATCCCACCCTCCCACCGGATCTGTGAAGAAGAACTCCAATTTTCCCACAATTAGCAGGGAATTTGGAGTCAGTGAGGGTTGTGAGGCGTTGTTCTCACGTAAAATTCCTTAAACTGCTCTGAATTGGAACTACAGTGGCGTTGGAGGAGATACTCTTCGATTCAGGTTTCAAGACATGTTCTTGAGTAAAATTCGGAGATCGAATCCGTATCTCAGGCGGCGGTAGACTCGTTTGTGGATCTAATTGGGGGCTTGCGCGAACCGATTCCACAGACAAGAGGAGTGCAAGATGGTGAACTTTACTGAACCTGTCGATCCCAGTCAGTTTTCAATGACGGCAGAGGCAGATGGCATCAGAAGGACCCTGGATGATTTCATGAAAACCCAAGAAGCGTTGAATCAATCAATCAAAGATTCTCTTGACAGGTTGTTGCAGCATTTCACCACAAATCCTTAGCTGGGTGTTCCTACTCCTGAAGACAAAGGCTCCAATATGAAGGGTAAGGGCCAAGCTGCTCCTTCTCCTCAATTCCCAGTTACTCATGCTCACACCAGCAATTGGCACAAACACCAGCCTCCACCACACCCCCAGTATATGCAAATGTCACCTGATCAGCATAGCTATTATGCCATGTATCAACACACTTCCTAGTTTCACTGGTCCTCACAAGGCCAATTTGTTGCTACTGATGAATATGTGTTTGATTATGAGCAAGACTGGCAGGAACATCCTTGGAACATGCCAGAAACTGAAAAGACTTTGGTTCCACGCAATAATGCACCCCACTTTCCACAACCCAAAGAAACCAAGACCCCACCACAAAATTCCACACATCCCAAACCTACCCAACAAAACCAGCAAACCCATATACACCAGCAAGGAGAGCCTAAACATGACAGGCAACAACATCAACCCAACCCTCCTTATGCAATGCAACTGCAGCATCAACATAGTGCTATTGCTAGAGGTCCCAAACTCAACTTCCCTGAGTTTTCTGGAGAAGACACTAATGGATGGATTAGGAAAGCTGAAAAGTATTTTGAATTGGTGGGTGTTCCAAATGAGGACAGAGTAAAAATTACTATTCTTTATGTCACTAGCAAAGCTGAATATTGGTGGAGAGGGACAAGTTGTAATGCAAACAATTTACCATGGCATCATTTCTGTAGAATGATAACTGACATGTTCAATCTTGTCTCTGAATATGAGGTCATTGGTCAATTCCACAATCTCAAACAGGTGGGTACTGTAGTGGATTATGTTGACAGATTTGAAGAGATGGTTACAATGGTGAGAAAAAATTGTCCTCAGTTACCTGAAACTTACTACATCAGCAGTTTCATCTCTAGCCTAAAAGACTCAATTCAGTACCACTTACAATGTCACTAGCCTACAGCTCTATCCCAAGCTTACTGGTATGCCAAAAGGTTAGAGCAAGCAACTCCATCATTTAAGAAATACACCACAACCACTCAGCCTCAAAAATTCCAGAAGCCTTGGACCAAAGATAAGGAAACTACAACACCTTCTATGGCAAAACTTAGAGCTGGTGGCAAATGTTTCAAATGTAGGGAACCCTGGGTACTAGGTCACACCAAAGTTTGCAAAGGCAAACAAGTTTATTCTGTCATATTGGTGGAAAATGAACAGGGTCAATAGGAGGTAGCAGTTATAGAAGATGCTGATCAGCCTAAAGAACCTGAATTCCATGATGCTGAACCTACCCCTACATTTCATATCTCTATGCATGCCCTAACTGGACTCCCATCTGAAGCAAGTACTTTTGCTTTGAAACTGATAATTGGCAATTTCAGTGCTATAGCCCTAGTTGACAGTGGCAGTGATGAGTCTTTTATCAATACTAAATTTCCTCTGAAAGCTAAATGCAGAATTTCCCCAGCTCCAAAGGTTCATGTTGCAGCAGCAAATGGGAAAGAAATGGCAAGTGACACTTCTTGTCTTTCCTGCACTTATTTCATCCAAGGGCATGAGTTTGTTTCCAACTTTAGATTACTGGATGTTCAGGGCTATGATTTAGATTCTTGGAGCCGACTGGATTTATCAGCACAGTCCTGTTGGGTTGGATCTCAAAAGAAGAGAATTTACAATAACTAAAAACAACTCCCAAGCTGTCACACTGGTTGATGAAATGGTACAACCACATGGGTTGGTTATTGGTACCAAGAAACTCTGCAACTTACTCATGAAAAAGGCAGTGGGTGTTGTTGTTGTTCTGCAGCAATCCAAAGACAACCTACCTAGTGGCTCTTCTGACACTCACCCACAAATCTCTGCTCTTTTGTCTGAATTTGCTGATGTCTTCCAAGAACCAAGTGACCTCCCACCAAAGAGAGCAATTGATCATGGCATTCCATTGATTGATAATGCCAAGTGTGTCAACCAAAGGCCCTACAGACTCCCTCATCATCAGAAAAATGCTATGGAAGATTTGATCAAGCAACTTTTACAAGCCAATATGATCAGACCTAGTGTCAGTCCTTATTCCTCTCCAGTAATATTAGTCAAGAAAAAATATGGCAGTTGGAGATTGTGTGTTGACTACAGATTGCTTAATGCAAATACTGTTAAGAACAAGTACCCTATCCCTATCATTGAGGATCTTCTGGATGAGTTATTTGGAGCCAAAATTTTCTCCAAAATTGATCTCAGATTAGGCTACCATCAAATTAGAATGACAGAATCAGACATTCCCAAAACTGCATTCACCACTCATGTGGACCATTTTGAGTATTTGGTCATGCCTTTTGGGTTGACAAATGCCCCTCCCACATTCCAAACATTAATGAAAACAATTTTAGCTGAATTGCTCAGGAAATTTGTCTTGTTTTTATGGCATTCTTATCCACAGCACTACCTTGAGTGAACATGTAACTCATCTCAGGACTGTTTTGGAACTTTTGAGGAAGCATAAGTTATATGCCAAACTGAGCAAGTGTACATTTGGTCAATCAGATATTGAGTACCTGGGCCATGTGATCAATCAACATGGTGTTGCCACAGACCCAGCCAAACTTGACATCATTCAGCAATGGCCTCAACCAACAACTGTCACTGGGCTGAGAGCATTTTTAGGCCTGACAGGTTACTACAGACGGTTTATAAAAGGATATGCCATCATTTGTCGACCTCTTTTCAATGCTCTCAGAAAGAATTCCTTCCAGTGGACTGATACACAGGCAACAACTTTCCTACAACTTAAACAACTCATGACACACCCACCTGATTTGGCTCTCCCAGACTTTACAGAACCATTTGTTTTAGAAGCTGATGCAAGTGGCAATGGCATTGGAGCTGTACTCATGCAAAATGGCAGACCACTGTCCTTTTTCAGTAGAACATTAGGCCCAAAGGCAGCTGTATCCTCAACTTATGAAAAAGAGGCCATAGCTATTTTGGAGGCTTTAAAGAAATGGAAACATTATTTTGCCACCACCTCTCTTATTATCAAGACAGACCGGCAAAGTCTAAAGTATATTCATGAACAAAGGCTAGTGGAAGGTATCCAGCATAAGCTTTTAGTCAAACCCTTGGGATACAATTATACAATAGAGTACAAGAAAGGAAAGGAAAACAAGGTAGCTGATGCCCTCTCAAGAGCACCACATGCCACTAAGCTGCTAGCTATCTCTCAAGTAATTCCAGTATGGATTGAGCAGGTGACTGATAGTTATACTTATGATGCTACATGCCTAGATCTCATCACTAAATTGAGTATTCACAACCAAGCTGTTCCACATTATACATTCAGCAATGGGTTGTTGAGACATGATGGTAAATTAGTCATTGGTACTACTGGAAACTTGAGACAACAACTTTTAGAAGCATTCCACAAATCTGCACTTGGGGTCACTCTGGAGAAAGAGCTACTTATCAAAGAATTAAATTGGTATTCTACTAGCCACAATTGCAGCAGCAAGTCAAGGCTTTTGTCAAAGACTGCCCAGTGTGTCAGAAAAAAAATCTGAGCATACTCCAAACCTAGGACTGCTAGAACCTTTACCAATAGTTGAAATGGCCTGGACACATATTTCCATGGACTTTATGTAGGGTCTCCCCAAATCAAATGGCAAGAATGTCATACTGGTAGTGGTTGACCGATTTACAAAGTATTCACATTTCATGACTCTGAGTCACCCATTTACGGTGGAAGAATATTCAGTAGTGCTCTTTGGCAAGACTTTTTCAAGTCTATGGAAATCAAACTTCAATTCAGCACTGCATACCACCCACAGACAAATGGCCAAACTGAAAGGGTCAACCAATGTCTTGAAAATTACTTGAGATGCTTCTGCTTTAATGCACCAAGAAAATGGATCCACTATTTACCATTGGCTGAATGGTGGTATAACACATCTTACCATACTTCCTTGAACCTAACACCATTTCAGGTTCTCTATGGCTTTCCACCACCGATGGTAGCTGAAGTGATCATTCCTGATTGCCCCAATGATAATGCCAGGCAGATACTTCAGAATAGAGAACTTGACCATCAGATCATCAAGGATAATCTTGCCAAAGCTCAATCCAAAATTAAACATCAAGCTGACAGACACAGATCTGAAAGAGCATTTGTTGTTGGTGACATGGTCTACCTCAAGTTACCGCCTTACAGACACACCTCTCTCAGCATACACAACTCCTTGAAATTACATTCCAAATATTATGGGCAATTCAGAGTGCTTGAAAAGATAGGCAAGGCAGCATACAAATTACTCCTTCCCGAAGACTGTCAACTACATCCCGTCTTCCATGTCAGTCAACTGAAGAAGCACATTGGACCTCAAGTTATTCCCACTCAACACCTCCCATTAATTGACCAGCACGGCAACATCAAAGGCGCTCCAATGGAGATTCTTGAGCGTCGAATGATTCCAAGAAACAATGAACACGTGGTGCAGTAGATTATACAATGGACTAACCTTCCACCATCATCAGCAACATGGGAAGATGCAGATTTCATCCGCAAGGTATTTCCATCATTCCATCCTTGAGGACAAGGATCTTAAGGGGGTGGGGGGCTGGGGCATTGTCAGGCACCTTCATCTCTGAATACCTGAAGCAATCGTCTGAATGTCTGAACCGACTTGGGCTCTCTCTCTGTTTCTCCGTTCAAGTGGAAGTCGGCGTCAATGTTAACGGTTGGGCGACTTCATCTACACCGAGCGATCAAGATCGGATGCTCCTGCTTGACTCTCTTGTTATCATGGTTATTTTCAGACGTTAAACAGTGTTAATTCCTCCGTTCATTTCAGTTCAATCGTGCGACACTATTTAAGCACCGACTGCAGTCTGTAATAAGCATCGTGTAACTTGAATCGTAAACCCTAGTGTAGTTGGTAGCTGTAGTAGTAGATGATGTCCTCCCGGCCGTGCTTATCCTCATGTACCAGGCCTTCAGATGATCTGAATCGAAGCTACCTCCTACTCCATTTCGGGTGTCTCGTGTTCTTCTCTGAACAATTCCGCTTGTTATCATTGGGATCCGATCCTCAGTAGCGAATTCCTGACAGAGGCGGCGACGGTAGGAGGAGGCTGAGGCAGCGTCGGGAGAAGGAGGTTGAGGCGCCACTGGAGGAAGAGGCGGCCGAGGCAGCTCGGGAGGAGGAGATCGAGACGATGCCGGAGGCAGGACGGCAGGGCGCGGCCGCAGCTGCAGAGGGCGGTTTGGCGTGGCAGGCTACGGCACGCGCACAGTCGGCAAGGAGCTCCGGCCGGCGCGGGCTCCGGCAGGTGCGGGCTCTGGCTGGCGCCACAGGGGCGGAGCCAGCCCCCCAATGCTCCCGTAATACCATTAGAATTCCCTAACGATATGTATTAATTGCCAACATAAACTTGTACTGGCCCCTCAGCCCAAGGTTTTTTTTTCCGACCGGTTGACACAAACCACCGGTTCCGGTTTACCGGACCGGTTTGACCGGTAGAAACCGGTCAAATTCAAATTTGAATTCAAAAAACTCAGTTCAACCGGTTCGTACCGGTATACCGGCCGGTTTGACCGGTTTACCGGTCGGTTTGACTGGTAACCGGTCAAATTCAATTTTTTTTCTTTTTTGGTTTAAATTCAAATGCCCGCAAAGTATACTAAATAAATGTTTGTATAACATATTTTAGTCTAAATGAACCCTCCAACCCTCTTTTGTACTACTTTTACATTGTATTTGTATACTTTTGTATGCACGCTTTTTTTTGTTTAATTTCAAATCCCCGCAAACTATACTAAATGAACGAATTTTTGAGAAAATTTGACACCATTAGATTCGTCGCACATTGAAGTATTTTTTAGAATTTTTTCATTTTTTGAATTTAAATTTAAATTTTGAATTTGTGCCGGTTTGGTACCGGCCCAAACCGGAACCGGGCTGGACCGGTTTGACCGGTAACCGGTCAAACCGGACCGGTTCCCACCGGTTAAGTGAACCCTGCCCTAGCCCCCTCAAAGTCAGCCCAACCAGCCAAACCAGGTAGGTAACCAGCACAGCAGCACTTACCGGCCCATAAGTCCCTGACCCAATTGTTCAAGAGCCAGCAGCCGGCCGGAGCACACGCACGACGATTCATCTTTTGTTCGCCAGTTCATCCTGTGCCGGCAGCAGGAAGTCCTCCCCTCCGTCTCCGTGATTGACGAGTTGCCGTCTGTCGACATCCAACGCGGCGACGCTAGCGCCGTCCTCCCTGATGAGTCCCTGACTCCCTGTTGCACACGCTAGGTAAGCCTTCTATTTGCAATTTCATTGATAAGGTAGGGATAGGTTAGGAGCTTAGGGCATAGCCGGATAGATTTTGATTAAATAATCCGATTGGCAATTGATTTACTCCCTGATTAGTTTAAATAACATCGTCCCTTTTATTTCTTGTTCTCAAATTACAGAACGCCCTTTTCAATCATTGTGCTTTGCTGATTGTTTATCCAAGATGAGGAGAGTAAGAACCCTTGATAGTTGGTATAAGCCTTTTGTTGCTACTGAAAATCCTAGTGTCAATAATGACCAAGCTGCTGAGCTGGACGAAATGCAAGTTCCGGAACCAAAACAATATCAATCTGCACCTTCTGAAATTGAACAAGCTAGAGTTTTAACTACAACATTTGAGAGGGACCCGGGTAAACGCAAACAAATTTTGAAACTCTTGCCGGCGCAACAAGATGAAGCTCTACAATTCTATATATCAGAGGGTCCATATCAACCTATTTTGAAAGAATATCCATTTAAAGGCGCGGAGATTCATCGTCGGAGATTCTGTAGCAATTGGTTTACTGATTTCTGGTGGCTAGAGTATTCACCTCACACTGATCGTGCATATTACTTGCCTTGCTTTCTTTTTTCAAAAAAGCCAGTTGGGAGGTCCGGCTCGGATACATTCACTGTGAAGGGGTTCCAAAATTGGAAAAGAGTAAATGATGGAAAAGCATGTGCTTTTCTAACTCATATGGGTAAAGATACTAGCTCAGCTCATAATTATTCAGTTCAATGTTATAACAATTTCAAAAATAGAATGGCTCATATTGACCAAATGGTCATTAAACGAAAAGAGAAAATAGTCGCAGATGCAAGAGTTCGGGTTGTGACTACAATTGATGCCCTTAGGTAATAAGAATTTTTTTTTATATATCATTGCAATTAGAATTGTGTATGTAATTATGTATCATCAAGTAAGAATTTGCTCAAACTTAGAGACATCAGTTATATCATTGCATTGTTTGGATATTATCAGGTGGTTAACTTTTCAACTATGTCCACTTAGAGACCATGAAGAATCTCTAGATTCAATAAATCGGGGCAACTTTCTTGAAATGCTCAAACTTTTGGCTTCTTACAATAAGGATGTGGATGCTGTTGTGTTGGAAAATGCTCTAGGAAATGCTAAGTACACTTCACCTGAAGTTCAGGTTGAACTCCTTGGCATATATGCTCGAAAAGTGCAGAATACTATTAGAGAAGAAATTGGCAACAACAAGTTTTGTATCATGGTAGATGAAACTCGTGATGAATCAAAAAAAGAACAAATGGCAATAGTTCTTCGGTTTGTCAACAAAGAAGATCACATCAAGGAGAGTTTTCTTGACCTTATTCATGTTAGTGACACTACCGCATTGACTCTTAAGAACACAATTTGTGCTGTCTTGTCAGATAATAACCTGAGTGTGCAAGATATTAGAGCTCAAGGCTACGATGGTGCAAGTAACATGAGAGGGGGGTGGAATGGATTCAAGGCTTTAATTCTTAAAGAGTGCCCTTATGCATATTACATCCATTGTATGGCACATCAACTTCAATTAGCTCTAGTTGCAGCATCAAGAGAGGTACAAGAGGTGCATAACTTTTTTTCAGAATGCAAATTTCATCATCAATGTTGTTAGTGCTTCTCCTAAGCGAAATGATGAATTATTAGCAAATCAAGCTGCTGAAATTACTCGAGAAATTGAATTGGGAGAGCTTGATACAGGGAGAGGGGCTAATCAGATAGGCTCTCTTCAAAGGCTAGGGGACACTAGATGGAGTTCTCATAACAAGTCTATCCGGAGCTTGAAGAAAATGTTTGCTGCCACAATTTCAGTGCTACGCAATATTGCTAATGATCGTTCAGTTTCAAGGTATTCTCGTGGTGATGCTGGAGGTGCCCTTAAGATCATTGTCACATTTGATTTTGTATTTATTTTACTCATGATGGAAAAGATAATGAAGATCACTGATGTGTTGTGTCAAACACTACAAAAGAAAGATATAGATATCATAAATGCAATCGATTGTGTATCTAATAAAAGCAATTACTTCGGGACTTACGAAATGATGGTTGGGAACCTCTTCTCACAGAGGTAAAAAAATTTGTGAGAAGAATGAGATTGACATTCCAGATCTAAATCTAAAGTATGTTTGTTTAATGCATTTTTTGTAGATTTGTTTTAATCTAAGATATGAGATTGATCCCTCTTTTCAATGCATTTTTGTAGGTACGTTGATGTGACCAAGTCTAGGAACAAGCATGATAACACCACAACTCTTCACCACTATAAAATAGATGTGTTTAATGTGGCGGTTGATCAACAGCTAGCCGAGTTGGAAGATCGATTCAGCTCTCAAGCGACAGAGCTGCTATCTCTTTGTGCCTCTTTGGATCCAAGACTTGACACCTTTAATGTGTCAAATATATCAACCTTAGTAAAAAAAATACTATCCTGCTGATTTTACTAATCAAGAAAGAGCCCAATTAGAGTGTCAACTTCCACATTTTCAACTTGATGTGTGCAACCATCCAGAGCTAAGTATGGTGGCATCACTTGCTGTTATGATAAAAGGACTGGTTAAATTGGGTAAAATTTCCATTTATCCATTGGTTGACAGATTGTTAAGGTTAGTGGTGACTCTTCCAGTTTCAACTGCAACCGTGGAGAGAGTTTTTTCAGCTGTGAGACTTTGCAAGACACGCACACGGAATAAAATGGGAGATGATTATACACGAAGTTACACGATCATTTATGTTGAGAAGGAATTGGCAGCAAAGATTAGTTCTCTTGGCATATTGAAAGCTTTTGATTTAGGTGGTCCTTGCAGAGGCAACTTCAAGTTGATAGAGATGTAATAACCATGTAAGTCTCTTGTGCTCCAACATATTACATATGTATATGCTACCTTATTTTGTTATCTCTAAGAGCTAATTAGTAGACAATTGTATGCTGCAATTCGTGCTGATTCACTTATTAGCAATGCTCTATTAGAGTTAGTATATGTGCTTGTGTATGTGTCATGTCATATTTTTGTCACTCGTGCCTATGATCGTTTAGCCCCCCTATATCCAAATCCTGTCTATGTCCCTGCTGGCGCGGGCTCTAGCCAGGCGCGACAGCAGCGCTGGACGGCGGGCGTGGAGGGAAACGGCGCCGGGCGGGCGCGTGGCGGCGGCTGGCTGGCGCAGTTGGGCGCGCGGCTCGGGTGATCTGACTGGCGGGTCGCACAGGAATAGGGGCCTCATTTGCAGGCCCGGTTGGAGTTGAGGCTCATTTTGGACCTTCATTTCTTGCCGGCCGGCTCCTAAAATCGAATGTAGGGGCTTTATTTTTCAGGCTCAGCTGGAGATGCTCTAACAACAACCTGTCATCAACCATATATAATAGCATGACAACTAACATGGGCTGATAGATCACGCTAACGCTAGGTGTTCTGAATTATGCTATGCTGATACTTAGAGCATCTCGAGTAGTGCTCCATTCCCCAATAAACTTGTACTATTGGGAAAAGAATGGGCTTTAGCAGTTCCCCAATACATCTTCTTTTATCTAATATTTCACTTCAACTCCCCTCAAAATAAAGGGAGGGTTCATGCTCTCCCAATATGTTTTTGTATTGGGATAAGATTATTGGAAGAATGCAAAAACAACTCCCCTAATAATTCTAAAACTGCTATTGGAACATCTCCTAATATCAGTTATTGGGAACGAATTATTGAGAACTGCTGAAGATGCTCGTCTTTCTACATCAATAACGGCACAACTTTGGGGTGAACTAAGTGCAACTCATTTTTTAGGTGCAGGTATATACGTCTCTGGACAGCTAAGTTTGGTTACTTTTATGTGTTTGGCCTGATTGAAATGAGGTGGTGTTTGGTTGCTCGCATGAGAGGATGTTGTATGAGAAAAAAAATAGACAAACAATATAATCATAACTATAATATTTAATACGTGCAGCTATTATCTTCATTCATGTTATGGCTCCCTAATATTATTTAAAATATGTTAGTAATTCCTCCTTAATATTATTTAAGATATGTTAACATTATTCAGTATACTGTAATCATGTTCTAATAATACTTTTAACCAATTAATGGCTTGCATATATCCCGCCCCCCCCCGCGGGAAATGACCGCCATTCACGTGTCAGCGAAGTGAAGCTGAGCGATGCATTTTGCATCTTGCTAGCCAGGCTTGAGTATTGACATAAGCAACCAAACACAGAGACCTTGCATCCCTCAAGCCTGGTTCTAAGGGAAACATGCAACTAATAGCACCCTATGGGTTTACTGTGGTAACTTGGCCTTGGACAGCTTGGTGCAAATCAAACCAGATGCTTTGGTGCAAATCAACCTCTACAAAAGAGAGGCTCCAAGAAAATACAAAAGGCAACACCTGCCTGTTTATAAGAAAAAGGAGAAGGTTATATATGTTAGATATTATATACTGGAAAGTGGAATTATCCTGTCGGTACAAAACCGTCAGGGAAATAACGAATACCGACAGAAAAATAAGAAAACTGACAGAAAAATAAGAAAACCGACAGGGAAATTGATTACCTACAGGCAAATTGTTGACAGATCTAGCTTGACAGGGAAATTAAATTTGCCTGTTGGGTCACCGACAGAAATTATTTCCTGTCGGTTCCCACACACAGAAAAATCAGCATTCCTCAAGTATGAAAGGTATTTCCCCATAATGTATGCCGACAGAAAAATAGTCTTGAAACCAACAGAAAAACTATTCATGGCAGCTGTAACTGACAAAGTACTGTTGTTATTCCTTCTAATGTTCTTATTCATTGTCGGGGAAATACAATTTCAGAGTACTATGCTCAAATTTAATTTTAATGGTTCACAATCACATAAATTTTAATCATTGACAACTAAAGCCCAGATGTCAACCAGAGCTCATCATTATATATAGTATGCACAAATTCAAATGTCAAATTGCTTAGAAGCAATAATTCAATTGGTGTTACAACATGGATATATCTATGGAAAAGAAACACTTTAATACTAAAGTTGCTTCACCAATTCTTCGATTACCTAAAAATTCAAGAAAGCAACACTTTAATCAAAGATACATTAAACAATATACAAAAAAAATGAGGATTAGTATTCGTGAATCTTAAACTGGACTGCACCAACATAAATTTGTAACTATTTCAAAATCTCCTTACAAATTTTGTACTTTATATATATTTAAGGAAATAGTAGAGCCTTGGTACAAACTGTATCTTATTACAATTTCCATAAATGGACCTGTATATCTTATTACGCATTGAACCGTAGCCCAAGATACACATCCCAAACCAGCAACCAAAACACTAGCGCACGTTGAAGCGTGCATCACGCACCACTACATCACAAGTCCACAAGCAACATAATGTTCTAGAATGCTGCTTCCATCTCGTCCCTGAACTCCGGCAAGTTCACCTCCTCGACACACTGTGTCATGATCCTTACCCCCGCCTTGGGCGCCGGCGGCGCGCCGATAATAGCTTTGGCCATGAACGGGAGGAATGCAAAGGATATCACCTGCGACGGCGTCCCCCAGCCGTAGTCGGCGTCTAACCCCAGGCGGGTCCAGTCCGACACGAACCACTCGTACGAGAAGCTCAGATCGTAGGGGTCCGGCTCCACGCGCTCGCCCGCCGCCCACCGCGCGAACTCGGCGGGGAGCCGCGCCTTGGCGTCCCGGATCATGGCGACCACGCCGGCCGTGTCCGCGCCCACCACCGCGCCACTCTCCGCGCTCACCGTCACCGTATAGAAGCAGTTGCCGTAGAACCCGGCGGCGCCGCCGCCGCGCAGGAGGTGGCGCGCGTCGGCGAAGAAGCCGAGGCTGACGCGCGTGGACGGGTCGGCGAGCCGCAGCGACCGCGTCCGCGCCTGCCACAACCTGGCGACGGCGACGTCGAAGGTGGAGCAGCGCCGCCCCGTGGCCTGCAGGAACTGGGACTTGGCATCCGCGATGCTGTCGACGCTCAGGTCCACGGTGAGGCGCCGGAGTTGGAAAATCCGCGGCGTGGGAAGAGGGCCGGAGAGAAGCTTGGGCGGATTCGGGATGAGCTCGTCGCGGGACCAGATGGGAGTGACACGGGGCTTGGGGAGACCGCGGGCGTAGTCGCCAATGGCGTTGATGAACTGCCCAGCGCCCAGGCCGTCAGTCATCGTGTGGCTGGAGGTCAGCCCCACCACGAAACCACCGCACGTGAACTCGGTCACCTGCAGATAGACATGTAGTGTACAATTACGTTCGTTGCTCGACAAGCTAATTAATTAGTAATAATTAACAAGTGTGGGTAAATCTCATAGCTAGTCATGGACATCGTGAGTTGACTCTGCTTGTATCCTCGAGCCTTTAGAGCGAGTATTACAGCATCTCCAACAGCTTCTCTAAAAATAAATAGTTAAAATCCTAGTTGAGCTATTATGTAAAACGAAATAGCTAGCAAAAAAAATGATAAAATCTAACAGCTTCTCTGAATCCAACCGCGAGCAGCAGCTCCTCTTCCTCTAAGCGCAGATCACCAGCGACCAAGAAGCATACCAGGGTGTTCAGAAATTCGAGGCACACGCAGTGATGCACTTGGCACAAGTAAATGGTGACTGGAGCTCTCCCGAGACGAGCAAGAACGTGGCGGCAACATTCATTGGCGTGGCCACCAGCGCCCGCGGCGGCAACTCTGTGTTCCTCGTTAGACGAGCTGCGAACACAGAGAGTTAGCGAGAGCACCATGATCCACGCGCCGAGAGGATTCCATTTTGGCAGTTCGTGGGCTTTGGTTCGAAGATTGGGAGGGGGCTCACTGGAGAGGTCGAGGTAGGTTGTTCTAGCGGACCATGGCGTGACTGTTATATGTGATCTAAATCATGTATAAAAAAAAGGCCAACTTTCGACGGAGGGGAGCGGAGGCCCGTCGCCGGGAGGCTGGAGCCGGAGCTGGGAGGCTTGGGTCGCGAGGATCTAGATTTAGCTATTGCTCTTCGCAGATCAAAGAGGAGTTGTGGACCTCCAAATCATTTAATTGAGGAGTGTAATCTGACTTATTATGCTTTGAATTGTGCTGAACATGTGGAGGATGCTAGTGAGCTAGTAACATATTCTGAAGCCGTTGATTTTGTTGATAAGGAGAAGTGGATCTCAGCTATGCAGGAGGAGATTCAGTCTCTTGAGAAGAATGGCACATGAGAGATTGTGAGCTTGCCTAAGCAAAAGAAGCATGTTCGCTGCAAATGGGTCTTCAAAAGAAAGGAGGGTTTGTCTCCTAGTGAGCCTCCAAGATTTAAGGCAAGGTTAGTTGCAAAGGGCTTCAGTCAGATTCCTGGTGTTAATTATAATGATGTGTTCTCTCCAGTTGTGAAGCATAGTTCAATTCGGACTTTCTTTAGTATTATTGCTATACATGATCTTGAGCTTGAGCAGTTAGATGTGAAGACTGCATTTTTCCATGCAGAGCATGAGGAGGAAATATACATGGATCAGCCAGAAGGGTTCATAGTGCCAGCAAAGGAGAATTATGTTTGCAAATTGAAGAAGTTCTTGTATGGTTTGAAATAGTCTCCTCGTAAGTGGTATAAAAGGTTTGATTCATTTATGTTATTATATGGCTTTAAAAGATCTGAATATGATAGCTGTGTTTATATTAAGATTGTTGATGGATCACCTATATACTTACGGTTATATGTTGTTGACATACTTATTGTTGCCAAGAACAGAGTAGAAATCACTAATTTAAAGAAATTGTTGAGTAGTGAATTTGATATGAAGGATCTTGGTGCTGCTAAGAAAATTCTAGGCATGGAGATTACTAGAGACAAAAAATTTGGTTTATTATTTCTTAGTCAGCATAATTATATTAACAAGGTTCTTCATCATTTTAATATGCATGATTCAAAACCAGTTAGTACTCCTATTGCACCTCATTTTAAATTGTCAGGCGCTCAGTGTCCTAGTTCTGATGAAGATGTTGAATACATGTCAAAAATCCCATATTCTAGTGTTGTTGGTTCTTTAATGTATACCATAGTTTGCTCTTGCCCAAATTTATCATATGCTATGAATTTGGTTAGCAGATACATGTCTAATCCTAGTAAAGAACGCCGGAAGGCAGTGCAGTGGATTTTCAGGTACCTCAGAGTGACAGTAGATTCTTGTTTGAAGTTTGGGAGAACTGATCAGGGACTTATTGGTTATGTGGATTCAGATTATGCTGTTGATTTGGATAGACGCAGGTCACTCACAGGATATGTGTTCACTGTTGGCAGTTGTGCTGTAAGTTGGAAGGCTACTTTGCAGCCTGTTGTTGCTATGTCTACCACAGAAGCAGAATATATGGCTATTGCTGAAGCATGCAAGGAGTCAGTTTAGCTGAAAGGTCTATTTGCTGAGCTGTGTGTAGTTGATTCTTGCATTGATCTATTCTGTGACAGTCAAAGTGCTATTTGCCTCACCAAAGATCAGATGTTCCATGAGAGAACTAAGCATATTGATGTCAAGTACCATTATGTTCGTGATGTTATTTCATAAGATAAACTGAAGGTATGCAAGATCAGTACTCATGATAATTTAGCTGTTATGATGACTAAACCAGTTCTTGTAACTAAGTTTGAGTTTTGCTTAAACTTAGTTGGTTTGACAGCTTAGCCCAAGAGGCTATTTGGCGCCAGAAGTTCTGTTCTTTGTTTTGTTTAGGTGATGATTTGATATATGCTACAAGAAGGAATTTGTCTCAAGGTGGAGTATGTTATATGTGATCTAAATCATGTACAAGAAAAAGGCCAACTTTCGACGGAGCAGAGCGAAGGCCCGTCGCCGGGAGTCTTGGGCCAGAGCCGGTACATATACCCTTGATTAGAGTTTTGCTCCGCAGTTCATTATTCCTCTTGTAAGCCGCCGTTAGGCGTTGTACGCAAACACCCGATATAGTGATGTTCTTGCTGGCTGGCGCCCGTGGTTTTTACCCTTCGCATTGGAGGGGTTTTCCACGTTAAATCGTCGTGTCTTCTGTGGTTTGATTCTTTGTTCTTCGTCATTTTTCTCACCGTCGCTTCTAACAGTGGCGGCATGACATCTCTTTGGCGGGGGATTCGGCCGGCGGGATCAGGGTATCAATGGAGGAGGTCATGGAGCGGCTATCCCTGTGAGGAATTGGATTAATTAAGCTCGTGGACGGAGTATTGAAGATAGCCTCTAGGCAGCCATGGCGACCTCGCCGTGCTCTCCTTGCACTGGCCTCTCCTGCCGCCGCCGCTGCTCATTGCGGGCAGCCCTTGCGCGACCCTGCGCCGCGCCGGTGAGCACCCCGGCTCCGCCCGGGTGCATATCCCACGGGTCTGCCCCACCCCGCCGCTGGCGAGAACGGCGCCCAGCGCCGCCGGCGCGAGGGGGCGGGATGGCGAGGGATTAGGTGGGCGGAGGAGCTCTGTGGCGGGTGGAGGAGCTCCGCGGCGGTGAGATGGAAGGGCCCAGTGCGCGCATGCGCATGGGGGACCGCGGGATGGTAGATGGCGCGTCGAGTAGGCGCGACATTTTTGCCGAAGAAAGGAGCCGGGATGAAGAACTGGGTAGCTAAGCGAGTGGGATGCAAAAGCTATTAGATTGTGTTGTTTTGAGCCATTTAGTTATATTTGCAGATTCAACTAGTTTTATAGAATTTGTTGGAGTTGTTCTTATGGGTGGCTAGGAGCTTGCTGAATCTGACATGGAAGAGAGAGAAAACAGGAGAGCAGCAAGCTAGTGACTCACCATACGCCAGCAAAAACTGGGCGCATAACTCTTCACCACGAATTCCTAAATTTCTAATTGGTTCATACTACTGCACAGAGATCATTAAAGTAGCAAGATCTACCACCATCAGCTCATCTGGCTAGGGTGACGTGTCCTTTGTTACCACCGGCAGGTTGAGAGCATAAGCTTGCCCTAAGGACAGTGGCTCCCACGGCCCATGCTAGAGCTATTTTTTTTTTGAAATAAAATGCCAGAGCTATTGGGTCAGGTAGCAAAGTATCATGGAACAGTACGTGTTGTGACGACAGAGGATCAGTATCCACTATGATATGCTGGCAGCACAAACTAATCAACTCGACGGCCTAACGACCGTTCAACAACACCATATAAATATTTTATTTACGGCAACCGAGACAAAGTGCTGGCAGATACTTACGCCATAAACTGCTCACTTTGGAGTAGCGAACAAAGTCTCTAATTCAGCTGCAGTTTCTTACTGTTACGAAATATGTACGTTTGGTTTCGAGCCTGTGAATGTGATTAAGAATGTGTTCAGAGGCGGAGTCTTTGACCATAGAGGAGGTCGTACACCCACCCACCCACCCGTGAAAAAGCAATTAAGACCGATCTCATTAGGAGTATTATATGAGTGTTATAAGTATTAAATTTGTTGGTATGATAAAAAAGAGAAGAGGGATTGTTATAGGATGGGCCATGACACTCTTTCAGTTCGGTTACCTAGTTCACAGTCTTGGTAACCGTATGATGACATTTTTCACTAAAACTGGCCTAAAAACATACACACAACTAGCAGTATGATAGATCAGCACACACTGATAATAACTACTTGTGGTTGGCGGTTGACCTTGGGAGGGGCGCTAGCCCCAGCTGGCCCCTCCCTCCCCCACTGCATTCAAGTGTTCTTATATTTTTGAATAATTATTTTTTCAAGTAACAGTCAACATGCACCTCAACAAAGTGTGTATAATAATTTTTATCAATCTTAATATCTTCATGCTTTTTATATTAATTAAATCAACATAGGAAAAAAATCATCTAGTTCCAATAGAATTTTACTGATGGCCATACCTGTGTATATGTTGTTCATGACTTCCTCTAATCATAAGTATGAATCCAATTAGATTTATCATAAGTCAAAACAACTTAACTTGACCAACAGTATCACATGTATAGAAATATATTATTTTAAAAGAAAAGTTTATGTATTATAATATTTTCATAACTAATCAATAAATGTCAATTTTGTGTTGTCAATACATCAAAGGTTAGATATTAAATTTAAGGGAAAAGTCCAATCTCCACCATCAAACTAGCACATTAGTTCAACTTTCAACCTTCAACTATGAAATAAGACGATGGAGGCTATCCAACTATTGAAACCGGTTAAATATTACCCTTTGGGTGGTGTCGAAGGTGATTTTGTGTTTGTAAAAAAAATTGGTTAGATAAAAGAATCAAAACTAATTTATTTTAAATTAGAAAAAATGTGACCAATGTGTTGTGCTCAATTTGAATCTTATTTATTCAAAAATAAGAGGCAAA
Organism: Panicum virgatum; assembly: GCF_016808335.1. Classification (NCBI taxonomy): domain Eukaryota; kingdom Viridiplantae; phylum Streptophyta; class Magnoliopsida; order Poales; family Poaceae; genus Panicum; species Panicum virgatum. The sequence continues at coordinate 17,016,081 of NC_053149.1, forward strand.
CCACAAATAAACAAATACTAGGAATATGAAAAAAATTGAATCTGAATAACTAACAAGTAGAGAGCTAATATGTAGGTTATAGTTTTGGAAAAATACTAGTATCCGTAGATTTTAATTTAAAATGAATCATTTGTAAACATTTTTAGTTTAAACTTGAATATTTTTAATTTTCAAAAATGAAGAAACACCTTTGAAACCACTCAAGGGCCCAAATTTGCCCAATTTCAACACTTGGATGACCCTTGTTATCTGATTTTTTTACTTAGGATAGCTGTTGATAGATTTATATATTCCTTAATTACTCCCAACCCATAATGATGCTGGTTAGTTCAATTTTGAACGAACATAAAAATCTAAAACGAGACGGCTCTCGTTTTAGCATAACACGAGTCTGTCTTGTTTTAGAAAGTGAAGGCTAACAATGGTGATGGTGGTCACCTCCGATTTTGCTCGACGATACGAGCTCAGGCGTCGAGATTTGGGGTTCAGGATTTACAGTTGGGGTTACTTGTGTTGCCAAATCCAAAAGGAGCTTCGGGTAGGCGGCCAATCGGGTGGTTGTAGCGAGGGCGAGCATGTCGCCGGTCCGGGTGGCGGAAGATAATCGGTGGGCGGGGTCAGGGTGTGGACGCTCATTGGAGATGAAGACGAGGGAGGGAGGAGGAAAAGGGAGAGGAAGGGATAGAGGAGGGCAGTCCTCACCGGCATCGAGGGTGATGCCGGCGAGGCAGAGGACGGCGGTAGGGGGGGGGGCGGAGGCGGAGGCGCGCGGGTGGGAAGAATGATTGGGAGGAGATTTAGGAGTGTTATTTTTACCGATGTTGGGAATGATGCCAGCGGTGTGAAGATGGTGGTGGGAGCGGGAGCAGGGGCAGAGGTGTGTGGGTGGAGGTGGAGAGCTAGGGAGGGGAAGGGGCTATAGGACGATGGTTCTTGCTGGCGTTGAGGTCTGCGCCGCCGGTGAGATGGAGGATGGCGGCGGCCGGCACGGTGGAGGTTGTGCGCGTGGGTGGAGGGATCGAGCCAGGAGCGTGGAGACATTTTTTTTTTGCACGAAGTGAATAACACTGATATGATGGAGTTGACCGGCTGAGGATCCGGAGTTGCTATCCGGAGGGCGCTCTCCGGAAAGATGCGTCCTTGAACTAACCAATTTCAAATGAAACGATATATGTTGTTCTACCTGCATCATCAGAGGGAGGTCGAGTGGCTGCACGCCGGGCGCCTCGTCCGGTAGCAGGTCGCCCTCCGGGATAGCGAACGGGTAGTTCTCGAGGCGCGCGACGTCCTCCAGGCTGCACCCCGCGACGGCCTCCACGAATCACGCGCCCTCGCCGGTGCACTCGACGCGGGCGCTCGCCGGCCCGTCGATGAGCCGCCCGGCGAGCGGGTAGTAGTCCACCAGCGCCTTCCCCAGCGCCTCCCGGACCACGGTCGCCGGGGACTGCTGCTGCAGCCGCTTCCCCTCGCCGGCGGCGGCGGCGCCGCGGCCGCGCGGCGGGTACACGTGCAGCGAGGGCACCATGTGGCGCAGCCCCACAACGCGGTCAATGGCGGACAGCTCCAGCGAGCCTTCCGGCGTCGCCGCGGCCGGGCGCACGTACGACCGGCTCGTCCTCCGCACCTCGAACCCCATGGCACTGTGTTTGATGATTGTTCGATGGCGAGCTCGCTAGCTAGTAGTGCTGCAGTGCAGGGCCTTCGTGTATATTGCGCGATGGTGTTGTATGGAGTATATAGGAACTAGAATTAGGGAGCAGTCTTGAGTCTTGACACAGTCGTGAGTCTTGACCGATAATTGATACATAAGCCGGATTACTTTGGAGGCAGTACACACACACACACGTCATTTACATATAATATTCTGACAAACAAATATCATTGACTTTGGTGATGATCGTTGACAAAACGTAGGATTGAGTTCCTTGTTAAGGTTTATGAAGTAAAAACCAAGGTAGTTCTCAATGCTAATCGGGTTACTTAAAGAATGCTCTGCCTATCCGTCGCCTGCCCGCGTTTCACGGCCTGGGAAGGCCTCAGCCGAGGACGGTGTGGCATGATGGGGTTTGCAAAGCTGGGTCATAGGCTCTACATATATTTTACTATTTTAGCTCTTCCTCTCTCCCATACTCTCTTTCACTCACAGTTCTCCCTGCTCTCTCTTGCTCGCATACTGCTAATTATATAACCAAGATAAGAAAAAACCGTCATAAGAAAAATCCATCCTGTGAATATAGAATTAGTTTTTATAACATGTCAAATCATAACCTCATACTTAACATTTTTATTTTGTAGTTCCGCATCTCACCTAACAAGAAAATCACCAGGAAGGTGCAACGAATTGAATACATCGGAAATGAAGATAATAGGTAGTCCCAAGCTATCTAAACATCTTGCACTACTTAAAAAATTAATGGCTGATTTAGAAAACATGGTTTCCTCCTGGAAAATATTGTCTTTATTGTAAATACCTTAGAGCAACTCCAACAATAGCCTCTACTTCAGAATCTTTACTTTTTAAGTAGAGGTTGTCCCTACTTTCTCGACTTTAGATTTATGACGTGTTTGGCACAGCTCCAAGCAGCTCCAGATCCTAAAAAACAGCTCCACTCCAAATTTTTCTAGCCAAACGCCTCAGCTCCACGAACTCCAGATCTGTAGAAAATATGAATCTAGCTCCCAACTCCACCAATTCCAGGGAGCACCTCAAGGGGTGCTCTACAAACTCTAATTTTGTGGAGTTGGTGGAAATTACCCACCTTTGCCATTCGTTACACATACCCCTTCGCCTTCTTCTTTTTTCCGTCGTCTCCCAGCCGTAGCGCCTCCTCTTCCCGCGACGCCTCCTCTTCCGCCTCCTCTTCCGATCTCCTTCCCTGGGCGCCGGCGCCGCCGATCATCACGGCGTCCAGGTGGCCGGAGATCCGCCGGGATGTCGAACTCGGTTCCTCCTCCACCGCCTCCTCCGTTTTCCTCCTCCAATCAACCCAGAAGAAACCCTAGGGTAGGCCTTCGTCCTCCATCTGCAGGCGGCGGTGTGGCTGGCCATGACGTCCTTGGGGCGGCCGACGTTGGCGGCGTGGGCGCGGCTGGCAGTGTGCAGGGCGTGGGTGCGGCCGGCCTTCACGGCCCGGGCATGGCCGGCGGCCACAAGGGCCTGGGCGCGGACGGCCTTCATGGCCTGGGCGTGGACGCCAGCCAGCAGGGTCTGGGCACGGCCGGCGGGCAGCACGGCCCAGGCGACATGGCGGGAACTGGTGCGACATCGGCATCCGGTGGTAGCAGACGTGGCAACAAAAAATCAAGGGATGACGAGGTATATTTTTCTTCTATCTAGAATTTCATACATGTGTTGTCTTAGCAAATTTCAACAATGTTATGGAGAATCATGGATAGGGTGATCAAATGGCTTGGAATGATGAGCATACCGCACTTGTTTGCAAGTTGTTCGCTGAACAAGTTAGAAAAGGAAATAGGCCAAACACTCATTTGAATAATGTGGGCTATACCGAGGCGAATGAAATGTTTTTTCAGTGTACCGGTATTATGTTGAAAAAATCTCAACTTAAGAACAAATGGGACAAGTTGAAGGCTGATTTAGGTGCTTGGAGAAAATTGATGAAGAAACAAACCGGAACCGGTTGGAATTGGGACAAGGGAACTATCAACATGGATGCCGAGTGGTGGAAAAAACAAAAAATGTGAGCACTTCTCATGCATCTAATATTTTTCTTTATTTCTATAATTTGAATACAATACAATTGCTTACTGTAGTTTAATTATTTAGGACATACCTGGCAGTCGGGAAATTTAAGAATAGGCCTCTCCAAAATGAAGATGAGATGAATGTAATGTTTGGGAGCATCATAAATGAAGAGATAGATCATTGGAATCCTATGTCTTCCAACCCGATCATACCCCTAGTGGAGATGCCCCCCCCCCCCCCCCCTGCTCATATTGGCTTGGACGACAATGATGAAGAAAATGATATGGGTGCTAATATTGACTCCGACAATGGTGATGAGGTTTTGGAAATCTCTCCTACACCTGGCAATGCTAAGAGAAAGGCCATAGCTCCCTAGTGGAATGGGGTTTATGTTGGAGCTTTTCAACACTCCTGGAGAATGCCATAGCCAACTGCGCATGAGTACAAAAATTTTCTTCGACCTCCATGGGCTATTGGTTCAGAGGTATGGGTTGAAAGCATCGCTGCACATGTCAACTATAGAGAGTTTAGGCATTTTATTATTCATTTGTGCGGGAAATGAGTCCAACAGAAAATGTCAAAATCGATTCAAGCACTCCGGTGAAACTATTAGTAGAAAATTTGAAGATGTTCTTTACTGTTTGATGGACATGGCAAAGGATTTCATTAGGCCAAAAGACCCAAAATTTCATAGGATCCATAGGAGGATAAGGTATGATAAGCGGGCGTATCCATATTTCAAAGATTTCATTGGAGCACTTGATGGCACACATATTCGGGTTTCACTTCCACCTGGATGAGCAAGTGAGGTATATTGGGAAAACAGGGATACCCACCCAAAATGTTTTAGCAGTTTGTGATTTCGATATGCGATTCACATATGTGTCAACGGGACAACCGAGATCTATGCATGACACAAGTGTGCTATACAATGCATTGAGTGTGGACGAGAAATTCTTTACGTATCCTCCAAAAGGTAAAAACAATGTCAATAATTAAATTACAACCATTAACCATGAAACTATGTTATTAATTTTTTCTATCATTTGTAGGTAAATATTACGTGGTCGACGCGGGGTATCCTAATCGCCCCGGTTATCTAGCACCATATAAGGGTGAGAGGTATCATATGCCTGAGTGGCATAGAGGTACGGAACCTAGAACCCCGAAGGAAAAATTCAATCGCAAACATTCATCAATTCGCAATGTGATTGAGAGATCTTTTGGCTTATTGAAAATGAAGTGGCAAATTCTTTACAGGATGGGGAACTACCCCAGGTGGAAGCAAAAAATGGTAGTGGTTGCTTGTATGGTCCTCCACAATTTCATTCGTGAGCATAACAGTGAGGATGCAGACTTCGCTCGGTTTGATCGTGATCCTAATTTTATGCCTACCATACCGAAAAGGTACAAATGATTTGCTGTTCTAGCAGACGCATCAGATACATCTACTGCGGAAGCCAGTGCCACTTGTATGGATACTTTTCGGGATGAAATTGCCACAGCACTCGCTCTTGGGTGGAACTAGCTGGTAATGGATTAGTGAAATATTTCTTAGCATTTGAACAATTGATGTGTGTTAAAAGAGTGTGATGATCAAAGTTGTTACATAATCAAATGTATGGCATGTCAATTTGTTATTTGAAAAAAAAATTCCACCTTGCGCCATGCACATTTCTGTTTTAGGCGCAGCAAGGGAGAAAAGGACAGCAAACAAAAAAAAACAAGGGCACAGAAGGGAAATCCAATCAAAACCTCTGTTTCCGGAGCTGGAGTTGTTACTTTTGCCAAACACATTTTTGCAGCTCCAGAATAAGAGCCCAGCTCCGCGGTAAAGCTGCTCTGTGGTGGAGCAGCAGCTCCAGAGCTGGTTTGGCAGAGTTGGAGCTCTGCCAAACACGCCCTTAGTCCACAACTTCGCCAATAGTCTCTAGACATAAGCCTCTACTTTTTTTTCTTCATTATTTTTCTCTCTTGCGCGCCAGCTCTCATTCTCTCCCTGCTATCCCTGCTTCATGCGAGCCAATAGTGCCTACTCGATGCTTCTTTTCCTCTGCTCCACCTGCGTCACTGCTGCTCCTTCCTACTCCTCCATCTTGCATATCTTCCACAGTTCATGTTGAGTTGTGATCCAAATTCAGCTATGGCCAGTATTGACGGTATAAGTCGGTCAGCTGACGGGTATACATCGTGTTCACAGTATAAGTCGGTCAGCGGTTAGCTGACGGGTATCAATCGTGTTCACCGATACATCGGTCAATTGACCATATTAGTCAGTCAAGTGGGACGGGCCGTATGGATTATGGATTGTATGGCCCGTTAGGGTTTCACCTTTATAAATTCTCTTGTAAGCCGTCATACGGCGTTGTATCCCAAACTCTTGAAAATAGTGAGACGTGCTGCTGGTTGGCGCCCGTGATTTTTCCCCTTCGCATTGGAGGGGTTTACCATGTAAAATCGTGTGTGTCCGCTGTGATTGATCTTACTTATTTCATCGTTTAGTCGCCGTTACTCGTAACAAGTGGTACCAGAGCTGTGGTTGAAGATCAGGGTTCCATGTCGGCGTCGATGAAGTTCGATCTTCTTTTGCTGGATTACAACACGAGGTTCTCGCTATGGCAAGTCAAGATGCGGGGGATTCTGGCGCAAACTCATGATTATGATGAGGCGCTGGATAATTTCGGCAAGAGGAAGGCTGATTGGACTCCTGAGGAGATCCGCAAGGATCAGAAGGCGCTTGCCCTAATTCAGCTTTATCTACATAATGATATTTTGCAGGAGGTGTTGAAAGAAAAGACTGCTGCAGAACTCTAGCTGAAACTGGAATCAATCTGTCAGGGGCCAGCAAGTCTTTTGGCCAGGGGCGTGCGTCCAGCGTCTGTCAATTACATTTAGAGGTGAAGAGCCTTAAAATTTGGCCTAGATAATTTAAAGACCGGACTCTAATATTTTATAATTTTCAACTTAGAATCAATAAGGATCAAATTGGATGGTGAAGAGACTACCATTCTCATGATCCGTTATCACGTCTAGTTATATTTGGGCCGGCCAGTTAGGAACAAGGGAGCTAGTTAACAATTATTGGATTAATAAGTTTGATCGTGATGTGATGTTCCCAAAAAATGAGGGCCCTGAGCGGCCGCACCGGTGGCACACCCTTCCGCCCGGGGCTGACTGATGCAATGCAAGTCATCCGGGCCTGCTGCTGATGATCGCGCTCCATTGTTTTGGAAGGAAGTAGGTGCCAGACAGAATCTCTACATATTTCATATGGTGCCCGCCCAATAACGTTCTATAAGAATAATGAAGCATCAATCATTAAGTGAAAGGAATGAAGCATCAATAATGCATGTACGGCGGGTGTCGGCGGGCATCTCAGCTAACCACAAGAGTTTGAAGAAAGCAGTAGCAGTACAAAACGACAACTTGACACGCAACAATCACTAAAAAAGTAAAATTACATTAAGCGAAAGGAAGCTGCATATCAAGTCAAGTTGATGGTGCAAATGGTATCCGGTTTCTCCGTAGAGCTTATGCGTGGTAGGCCCATCGATTAGCTATCCCCGTCCATATGTTGTCTCGTTTTATGAACTTATATTAGCTTCAAATATATAGTTATATTAATTATGCCGCCGCCTTTCTAAAAAGTTCTAAATTTTACCATTTTAATATCCTTATGATTAAGTTGAGTCTGGTAATGAAATTTTATGGATGAATATATCATGTCCATTTGCATATCTATACAATGTGTATTCGAGCATTATTGGAATACGAGAAACGGTATACACCATTGTGGCATCTTGTCACTTATCCTTCACTAATGAAGATGTTTATATGGTATAAAATCACATTTCCATTAGTCTTAAATAGTTTGCAAACATTCTTTAGGTGTAACTAGAGTTGGTGATGGACATGACATTTCTCTCTATAAACTTCCATTGCCAACTCAACATAGTAAAAAAGGATAAGGGAAATGTCCAATTTATATCCTTCAACTAGCATGATAGTCCAGTTTTCAACTTTAAACTACAAAACTAGATATCAAAAGCCATCCAATTGTCGAGACTGAACAAATTTATTCCTTCATCAGGTGGTTTTAAAGGTGGCCCTCCATTTCTGAAACTCAACAAATTCTGGTTCGAACTAAAAAAAATCCAAAATTAATTCATATCACATAAAAATGAAATTAGTAGCAAAATACTTTTCTGGAAATGTAAGCTAACTGTTAGGGCTCTTTTTTTTAGTTATTTGAATCTTAGTCCATCAAAAAATGGTAGTGTGAGTACAAACAAAAAGACATTTTTGGGAACATGAATAAATTAGATACAAATAACTAACAAGTGGATTACCAACATATAGGTAACATTTTTAGAAAACATGGGTACTAATTTCATATTTTTCTAGTTTAAATGAATTATTTATTAACTTCAAATTTAAATTGGAATTTTTAAACTTCCAAAAAATGAAAAAAAAATGACATTTGAAACGAGCCAAGGACCAAGTTTGCCGGCTTTCTACGGTAAGATGACACCTGTATCTGGTTTTGTAGTTGCAAGTTGAAAATCAGACTTTTGTGGTAGTTAAAAGTGTAAAGCGGACTTTTCTCAAAGGATACAAAGGAAGACTATTTTTAACAAAAACAGTTTCCAGTCCATTAAGGAAATGCCAGATGCCTTGAAACATTTTACATAGTTTGTAAAAGGAAAGGTTATCATATTGCCATTAGCAACACTTCTATGGTATAGGACAGTAAAGAGGAATCATGTGATGGGCCGGGAGAGGTCGTGTGTTCGAAGCATAAAACATCAGGCACGCACGCAAGTCGTGAGTTCTGACTTGCACATGTGTAGGGTGGGCTATAGTTTTTTTTAAATCATCCCCAATATTATCACAAGTGGTTCAGGTGTACCTCCTATGGCAATTGTTTTTCATATAGGTGGTCACTATGTCTATGTGCACGTGAAACCTATAGACGGTCGAATGGCTAAACACGTGTATGAACGACTTATCACCTGCCTGTAATTTCAGTTTTGCAGTGATGATTGCGATCGATATGCATGTGCACATGTCAATAGCATGACGTACAAATCCAGATTTAGTGTTCATTTCACAACAAAACTTGGTTCCGTCAAGGCATCTCTCACCCCAACAGGACAAAGGAGCGAAGTATAGCAGCTAGTTGTGTTGGAACTCATGTACCTGAGCGATGCGGTCTTGCGCGCGACGCGCTCTGCGCGCGACGCGCTCCACTCGGCTCCGTTCCGCACGGCTCCACGCGCTCCACGCTCCGCGCACCCCGCTCGGCGTCGCCCGCAAGGCGCGCGCGCTGGCCACGCCCTGCCTGGCTCACCCGCGGTTCCTGTAATCTAGCTGAGTCCGTTAGCCTAGAGCTCTCTTGTAAACGTGTATATATACTACACAGTGCATCTATACAACCTACGGTTGATCCAAATCCTTCTCTACATGGTATCAGTTACCTTTGATCCTCTTCTCTAGCTTCCGCTCTCCCCCTTTCCTGCGCGCACCACAGCCCGCTCCCGCCGCCGTCGTGCAGCAAGTCAACATCCGTTCCCACGTTCCCGTTCTCCTTGACTTGCCGACCGCGAACTACGAGCAATGGCGGTGCCTCTTCGAGTCCGTCCTTGGGAAGTTCGGCCTCGACGAGTTCGTCCGCTCGGCGCCGCCCATGGCTCAGCGCACCGCTGAGTGGCGGCAGATCGACCAGACGGTCGTCAATTGGATCTACACCACCATCAACAAAAGTGTCTTCGACATCGTCTACCGCCCGCGTGTCTCCGCGTTCACCCTCTGGGGCGCCGTCGAGGATCTCTTCCACGACAACGAGATGCACCGTGCTGTCCTCCTCGAGACCGAGCTGCGGTCCATCACGCAAGGCGACGCTGTAAGGATCACCGGGGTGTCCGACCCTAGAGGGGGAGGGGGTGAATAGGGTCGCTAATCACTTTCTATCCTAGGGCTCAATCTATTTGCATAAGATAAACCTAACACGTCCTACACATGCTAGTTATGACTAAGGTTTATCTATGCTACTCTCTACTTACCCCTAAAAGACTTGCAACCTATAGCCAATCCTAATCAAACTAACTAGGAAAGTAAAGGCACGCAAGATAGAGTAAATGCGGAAACGTAATACGGTAAGTAAAGAGGTAAGGGAGAGAATATGCAAACTCCCGTGAAGACACCAAGACACATGATTTAACGTGGTTCGGTTAGGACACCAAGTCTCTCCCTACGTCCACGGCCACTTGTCCAACACGAACAAGTGTGATGCCGAGTCTCTCCGCTTGATCACCGTCTTGCGTTCGCCACCAAGGCTCCCGGCAAGCAAAGGCTAAGTGACCCCAAGTCACCAAGACAAGGCCACCGCCACCGTCTCTCTCGAAGCGTCACCCACAGCACTGTCTTCACTATCGGAGCCTCTCACCAAGAGGGGTCTTCTTCCCCGCACAAAGTGTCGTTGCCTCTCCACACCAAGTTGGAGGGTCACACAACGAGTACACAAGATGCTTGCCGCAGCAAGGCTTCTCTCAAGGGAGCTCTTGCAAGAACTAATCCCTATTACAAGCACTAAGCACTCTCACAAGTGTGCTTAAGCCTCTATGATGTACAATGATGCTCTATGGTGGTTGGAGGTGTTCTTCAAGTGTAGTAGGCTTCAGCAACTCCAGCACTCTCCAGCAACCTCAAATGACCCGGCCTTGGGGGTATATATAGCCCACACACCCCAAAAGAGCCGTTGGGAAAGGCTGACAAAAATTCTTATCGTCGGTTAAACCGACGCTCCAGTTTTGTCAACACCGGATCAACCAGTGAGTGTACTTTCCCTTCTTCTAGCCGTTACTGTCTTCCAACGGCTACTTGATCAATCGACCGACGCTCTTGAAATCACCGTCGGTTTAACCGGTGAGTGTAAGCTCAGAAACTCCCGAAAAATGGAGTCTCTGGACAACTGCACCGACACTCAATTTTGAGCATCGTCGGTTTAACCGGTGCTAAACCCTAGCCTCAGCCTCTGGGTCCATTGCACCGACGCCTTCATTTTTCCCGTCGTCGGTTCAGCCGGTGCACTCTACTGACTTGGTCTCCACTGAGCCCATTGCACCGGTGAGTACAATTTTCCTATCGTCGGTTTAACCGATAATAGTAAATTGTCTCTGTTTTGATCTTTCTGACTTGGATTTTTGCGGAACCACCATAGGGGCGGCCCTTCGGGCCTAACTACGCCTATCTTGTCTTTGTCATCACTTGAACCTAAAAGCCTGAGAATGATCATCTTAACAATCATATTAGTCCAAGTGTTGTGTTGTCTATATCAATCACCAAAACATTATATTGAAATATGGCATGAGACGCCATTTTCGCTACAGACGCCGGCATCGATGAGTACTGCTCCCATCTCAAGCGCCTCGCCGACAAACTTCGTGACATTGGCCAGCCCGTCTCGGAAACGAGCCAAGTGCTCAACCTTCTCCGCGGGCTGAACCCCAGGTACCGCCACGTCAAGCCGGTGATCACCTCCAGGCGCCCGCCCCACACCTTCCAGAGCGCGCGCTCCTTCCTCGCCCTTGAGGAACTCCAGCTGAAGCATGATGACAAGATGGAGGCCGGTCAGGTGTTCCTCGCAGGCCACAGCGGTCCAGCCAACTCCGGCGGATCCGCTTCTCACGGGGGCTCCTCTGGCCATGGGGCCCCTTCCTCCAGCACCGGCGGCTCCCCCGGCGGCGACACCGGTGGCAACCGCAACTACCGCACCAAGAACAAGCGTCGCGGCCACGGTCCCAACGGCGGATCCGCACCCTCCGGCGGCACTGGCGCAGGCGGTGCCTCCCAGCGCACACCGGCTCCATGGATGGGCAACTTCAACCCCTGGACTGGGCTCGTCCAGGCCTGGGGCATGCCCTTCCGCGCGCCTGCCTCGCGTTTTGGGCCCCCGTCCACCGTTCCCGGCCCAACAGGCGATGATGGCTCACCACCAACCTTCTCCCGCGCCAGGCTCTTCATCCTCCTCCGGCGCGTCAGCCTGGGACACCAGCGCCCTCTACGCCGCCCTCAACAATGCCGGCGTCGCCACCCAGCCGCCAAGCTTTGCAGATTGGTACCTCGACACCGGCGCCTCCTCGCACATGTCATCCGCCTCCGGTATCACTTCCTCCCATCGGCCTCTTCCCTTTCCCTCCTTTGTTACTGTCGGAAATGGCGCACGGTTGCCTGTCACACATACAGCCGACGCCACCATTCCTACATCATCCGCCCCTCTGCATCTCCATAACGTTCTTGTTACTCCCTCTCTAATTAAGAATCTGATCTCAATCAAACAGCTAACCCGTGACAACAATGTCTCCATTGAATTTGATCCCGTTGGTTTCTCTGTCAAGGATCTGGCCACTCAAACGGTGAAGCTCCGATGTGAGAACTCCGGCGACCTCTACCCTCTGCGGCTGCCACAGCACCAAGCCCTCACTGCCTCGTCGTCACCAACGGTGGAGCTGTGGCACAACCGCCTTGGGCATCCAGGCTCGCGCGCTCTCCATCAGATTCTCCAGTCCTTTGATTTCCAGTGTAATAAATCAGCTGCTAACTCGTGCCATCATTGTCAGCTGGGCAAACATGTTAGGCTGCCTTTTGCTTCTTCAGATACACCCATTTATTTCCCTTTTCAGATAGTGCATTCCGATGTTTGGACATCTCCAGTTTACAGCAATTCGGGTTATAAGTACTATGTTGTTTTGATTGATGCCTACACTCATTACATATGGACTTTCCCGATTCGCAACAAGTCTGATGTTCAGGACGTCATTCGCACCTTCTTCTCCTACGTTCATACTCAGTTTTAGCTGCCCATTCTTGCCCTCCAGACTAACAACGGACGCGAGTTTGACACTCACACCTTGCGCACTTTCCTTGCTGCACAGGGCACCTGCTTCCGCCTCTCTTGTCCCTATACCTCACAGAAAAATGGGAAGGCCGAGCGGATCTTACGTACAATTAACGATTGTGTTCGCACGCTACTAATTCACAGTGCAGCTCCCTGTTCTCTTTGGGCGGAGGCCTTGAACACGGCGACATACCTCATCAACCGGCGCCCTTGCCGCGCCACGGGGGTCATGAAGCCACACTAGCTTCTCCTCGGCGCACCACTCCTGTACGACGAGCTTTGCGTCTTCGTCTGCCTCTGCTACCCCAACGTCATGCCAACGACGGCGAACAAGCTCAGCCCGCCCTCTGTGGCGTGCGTCTTCCTAGGCTACCCCGGCGACCATCGCTGATACTGTTGCTACGACATCGAGATGCGACGTGTCTACACCTCGCGTCATGTTACCTTTGTCGAGAATGTCTTCCCGTTCCGGAACACGACGTCCTCACGCACGCCAACGTCGTCTACGCCCACGGCTGTGCACACCGATGACGATGCTCCACCCACCTCGACGACATCGGGGCCCGCGCGCCCTCACCGCCAGGTGTACTATGCCATCCCTGCATCCCCACCAGCAGCGGCGTCACCGTCCTCGGCTGCCACCGGTTCCTTGCCACCGACGCCACGCGTCCCCACCACGTCGGCCCTGCATTCGTCGCGCGACTCCAGCCTCTCGCCAACGCCAGCCTCGCCCACACTGATGACGCCCGCACATGTCGAGACGCGCATAGCACCGCAGCCTCCACAGCATCACATGGTGACACGTGCTAAGGCCGGCATCCTCAAGCCATACCCCAAGTACGCCCTCGCGAGCACCGCGCCGGCGATGTCACCCCTCCCGCGCTCCGTCCGTGAAGCTCTCAAGGACGACAACTGGCACCAGGCCATGCAGTTAGAATTCGACGCTCTCCAACGCAACAAGACTTGGATGCTAGTCCCTCGACCTCCTGGCGCGCAGGTAATCACCGGCAAGTGGGTGTTTAAACACAAACTCCACTCCGACGGCACTCTCGAGCGCTACAAGGCTCGGTGGGTGGTGCGCGGCTTCCATCAGCGACCGGGGATCGACTTCGGCGAAACTTTCTCCCCCGTCGTCAAACCAGCGACCATCCGCACCGTCTTGATGCTAATCGCCCCCAAGAACGGGCCTGCTCACCAACTGGACGTCTCGAACGCATTCCTCCACGGCAACATTTCGGAGCGCGTTCATTGCCAGCAGCCGACAGGGTTTGAGGACGTGGACCAGCCGGACGCCGTATGCCTTCTCTCCCGCTCGCTCTACGGCCTCCGTCAAGCACCACGTGCCTGGTTTACCAGGTTCGCGAAACACGCCATCTCGCTCGGCTTCCGGCAGTCTCGCTCCGACTCGTCGTTGTTCATCTACGGCCAGGGCGCGTCCATGGCATATCTCCTGCTGTACGTCGATGACATCATCATGTCTGCCTCCATGCCGGCGCTGCTTCAACAGCTCATCGGCAACCTCAAGTCCGCGTTCGCTGTGAAGGACATGGGCCCCGTCAGCTACTTCCTTGGCGTGGATGTTCGCCGCACCGCCGATGGATTCACTCTCTCACAGACCGCCTACGCCCTCGACAATTTGGAACGCGCCGGGATGGCCAACTGCAAGCCAGCAACCAGCCCGGCCGACTCCAAAGCCAAGTGCTCCAGCAGCGACGGCGTGCCCATGAAGGAGGCGTCCTGGTACAGAAGCATGGCCAGGGCACTGCAATACTTGACACTGACTTGGCCCGACATATCTTACGCCGTTCAGCAAGTATGTTTGCACATGCATGCGCCCATGGAGTGTCACGGTGCAATGCTCAAACAGATCCTTCAGTACATCAAGGGAACGATGACGCTCGGGCTTCACCTTCATGCTGGCAAGTCGCGGACGATCACCGCATACACGGACGCCGACTAGGCAGGATGCCCGGACACCCACCGTTCTACTTCTGGGTTCGCGGTCTTCCTCGGCGATGCGCTCATCTCGTGGTCTTCCAAGCGACAGACAACTGTCTCCAGATCATCCGCAGAGGCGGAGTACCGTGGCGTCGCCAATGCGGTGGCTGAGTGCTCTTGGCTCCGACAACTTCTTGGCGAGCTTCACTGCGCCATTCCGAAGGCGACAGTGGCCTACTGCGACAAAATCTCCAGTGTGTACATGGCTCGCAACCCCGTCCATCACCGGCGAACCAAACACATCGAGATCGACATCCACTTCGTTCGGGAGAAGGTGGCCATTGGTGAACTTCGCGTTCTTCAGATTCCGAGCGCCCGTCAGTTCGCAGATATATTCACCAAGGGTATGCCGACGGCGTTGTTTGAAGACTTCCGGTCCAGCCTCTGCGTCGGTTCCATGAGCTGAGACTGCGGGGGGGGGGGGGGGTTGGAACTCATGTACCTGAGCGACGCGGTCTTGCGCACGACGCGCTCTGCTCGGCTTCGTTCCGCACGGCTCCACGCACTCCACGCTCCGCGCGCCCCGCTCGGCGTCACCCGCGGCTCCTGTAATCTAGATGAGTCCGTTAGCCTAGAGCTCTCTTGTAAACGTGTATATATACTACACAGTGCATCAATACAACCTACGGTTGATCCAAATCCTTCTCTACAAGTTGCTTGATTCAATAGATTATTAGCTCCCTTTCCATACGTGTAGACACGTCAGCTATACTCTAAAGAAATCCCATGGAATCTCACCCCACACTCAACTAGCTCGTTAAGCTATGGGGATCCATTATAATTTAGCTTCGCCATCTCTTTTGATCAGTAGTTCGACAATATGTACACAATATACTACGGTTGAGCAGTACAACACTTTCACTTTGTTTTTAGTTTTAGGAGTTAGGTGGTGACGGTACTACTAGTGAGTAGTGATAGATATCGGAGCGACTCCACCCACCCGCGATACAACAGGGCACACAACAACTCTGGATCATCATTGCCGAGCATAGTTAATTTGCATAAGGCCTCCTCCAGCGGAGTAGCGAAATCGCTAGTACTATATGGAGGAGAGAGAGCGCATCACACAGGCATGCAGGCACCTCGGTAGAGGTGAGGAGAGAAACTTTGGAATCCGTTCTAGACCAACGTACTAACGTACCGCTAGTGACCTATTTTTTCTACTATTCATCGATTTAAATATTATTTCCGATGTCGCCGGCCGGAGGTCTAATAGCCAGCTTCCGACTCCCTAGGGCCGACCCCAGCATCAATAAGAAGTGCCATGCGTTTCTGCTAGCGAGCGGCGACGCACAGAACTATCCAACTGACGTTAGCTTCGTTCCTAACCATAGACAGGTACATGCCGAGTCCAAGTGCACATACACATCTTCTTTCTTGCGAAAGAGATGACTGTGCTGTAGACACTACCCTAAGTATTAGTAAAAAGAAAACAAAAAAAGAGCCAAACGACGCAACAACCCATGACGACGGCAATGGCTTGCGTGTGCAGCGCGCTTCTTGGTTATCAGTGTGGATCGCAGCGCCAATAGTACGAGGAGAGACATGCATGTTGACGAAAGCAAATGCTGATTACCAATGGCAGCAGCAGGACGGCCGGATCGAAGGGGACAAGAAACGGAGAGACAGCCGGAGACGTGGAGTTGGTGGAAGATATAGTATGTATATTGCAACACTACTTAAAGACTTAAAGTGGAGAAAACATACTCTGTCCTGGTCGTCTCCTCCTTGCTTATCAAGTTGTTGCAAGCCAGTCGTGATGTTGGGGGCGTCACCTTCGGCCATCGACCGAAGGACCGCGCACAGCTTGAATGCCACGACATGGTCTTCTGCCGGCACGGCAAGCCGAGCGAAGAGAGGCGAAGACCAAGGCGCCGAAGGCGAAGACGAAGCCGAGCGAATAGAGGTGAAGACCAAGGCACCGAAGGCGAAGACGAAGCCGAGCGAAGCGAAGAGATTCGAAAACCAAGGCGCCGAAGGCGAAGAAGAAGGCAAGCGAAGCGAGGCGAAGGCCGATGCGCCGTTCGCGAAGACGAAGACCAGCAAAGGAAGGCGTAGGGGAGCGAGCACTTCGGAAGCCGCGAAGGGATCGTGTTCACCGGACGATGATGTGCGAACCTGGGCCTGGTGGGCTGTAATGGGCCCAATGGGCAGAAAGGGGCCTGGATATAATCTTCTAAGTGATGTAAAAATATGGTTGTGCCCCGAGAATATACCGGGAATATAGTTGTTAGGGGGTATTACAGTGTAATAATGAAGGGTGGTAGGTGAACCGTCACCTATAAATACCCGACCCCTATACATTGATGGGACACATTGAATGCAGAGAGAGTTGTGCTTAACTGAGCGAAGCCTTGTTTCTGTTTTGGAGTTGTTCTCTTTGATAGGAGCGCACTTTTCCTCACTGTTGTAGTGTTCGTCCATTCCGGAGGCACTCTCCACCAACACGTGAAGAGGCTACATGGCATACATATCGCGCCGTAAACAGCTATACTGATTGCTGCAAAGCGCATCGTCACTCTTGCTTCTAGCTTGTTGCCAGGTGCTGCGCGCCATGCCGTAAACCATGCATTAGTTAGATACTGATCCAACAACTTGCACATTGATGCTGTCAAAATCGCTCAACAAACAGCCAATAATGGGTTTGATTCTGTCAATAGCACATTTTGAAGTGGGGTTTGGAAAGCTGCAAAGGCTTTTCAAGTCCACTGCATGCAGAAGCAGTAGGAGCGCTGCGCAGTGTGGAGCATGCTGTCCAATTGGGAATGACTCATATTGTTATGGAGACGGATGCAGTAGTTCTTGGTGAAGCACTTAGATCATCTGCTTGGGATAGGAGTACATACCGTACGGGGCTTTGTTCAGGCAAACACGAGATTTGTTGTATTTTGATTTTTTTTTGAAATAAGGGCAGGAGCACTGTCAAATCATATTAGAAGGAGAAGAATGCGGAGTCTTACAATAGTTGTATTACATAAATAACTAGGGAAAACGCGGGACAACAAGGATAGGAACATGATCATAGGAACAAAGAAACCGCAGGGGTTCCACAAGCTCTGAACCGCAGTGTGGCCTCCTCCTTGATCATCTGAATGACCGTCTCCGGATCAGCCTCTTTAGCTTCAAAAATTCTTCGGTTTCGTTCCATCCACAGATTCCAGACTGTATACATATTGACTGCTGCCCAAGTTCGTCGCTGCTCCTTTGTCGGCAAATGCATCTCCTGAGACCACCATTCCTCAATGCTGAGTGATGTCTCTGGCTTCCTGATAAGATTATTTGTCCATGTCTGCACAAGATCCCATACCCTCTGCGCATAAGGGCAGTGCAAGCACAGGTGGCTTGCAGTTTCAGGGGACTGCCGGCAGAGGGTGCACACCGGGTCACAAGGCCAATGGCGCGTCTGCATGACATCAGCTGTCAAAATTTTTTCCTGGAGCAACAACCATGTGAAGAGTTTATGTTTGGGCTCAGCATGCGCCGTCCAGACTCACTTCTGATGGAAATCACAGTAAGATCCTCTGAATTGGACTTCATATGCCGACTTAGCAGAATATTGGCCATCTGGGGTAAACTTCCATGTGATTGTGTCTTCATCATCAGTCAGCTGCACATCTTGTAGCAAGTCCCACAGTCTAACGAACTCTGCCATCTCCTCAACTGATTTCATACGCCAAAGGCCTCTTGTCCAGTTGTGGTTTACCAATTGTTCTTTGACAGTCAGGTTCTTGCGCCAAGCCACCTTGTACAATGATGGAGCAAAGTCCCTTGGCGCTTTATTTTGCAGCCAACTTGAATCCCAAAATTTAGCTCGAGCGCCATTACCAACCTGAACTGTGGTGCAGGCTCGAAACAAGGATCTGTCAGTTTGATTGACTGGGATATGGCCACCAATCCATGGCCTGTCGGGCTCTGTCCACTCATACCACAACCACCGTAGCCGGAGAGCAGTGCTGAACATCTCCAAGTCTGGAACACCAAGGCCACCTAGTTTCTTTGGTCGCTTCACCCGTTTCCATTGCACTAAACAATGCCCTCCATTAGTTTCTGCAGTACCCTTCCACAAGAAGCTCCTTCGGAGTTTATCCATTTGTTTGATCACCCATTTTTGCAGCTTGAACACCGTGAGGAAGTAGGTTGGGATCGATGAGAGCACCGATTTAATCAAAGTGAGACGGCCAGCACGATTTAGAAATTTGCCCTTCCAAGTAGTCAGCCTAGCAGCAACCTTGTCAATTAGAGGTTGGAATTCCACTCTACGCAGCTGTCTGGTATGCAGAGGTAGGCCGAGATAAGTGCATGGGAAGGATTTGACAGGACATCTGAACTGAGCCATGACTTGATCAAGGTCAACACTGACACAACAGATTGGATATGCAGCACTCTTAGATGTATTCACTAGCAGACCAGACACAGCCCCAAAAGTTGACAGGATTTGGCGCACTTTGTTCACTTCTTTAGTCATTGGCTTCAGGAAGATTGCCGCATCATCGGCATACAAGCTCAGGCGAAATCTTGCTGCCCTGGGGGAGATTGACTGAAGGTCTCCATCAGCCACCACCTTCTGAATAAGTAGCTGTAGCGGCTCCATGGCTAGAATGAACAACATCGGTGATAATGGGTCACCCTGCCTTAGTCCATTAAAGTGTTTGAACCATCTTCCCCTTGATCCATTGAGAAAAACTGCTGTTGAACATGAGGACAACAGGATAGAAATCCAGCTACACCATCTTCTACCAAAACCCATTGCAGTTAAGACCTCGTGTAGATAGTCCCATCGGACGCTGTCAAAGGCTTTTGCTATGTCCAACTTGAGGAACAAAGCTGGAATCTTTGCACGGTGTAGTTCCTTGACTAGGTTTTGAGTGTATAGGAAATTGTCATGGATACTGCGCCTTTTGACGAAGGCGCTCTGAGCTCTGGATACTAGCTGATTCAGATAAGGCGCCAACCGATTGGCGAGTAGCTTGGACACCAGCTTGGCGATGCTGTAAGACTGATGGGCCTGAAGTCAGTCAGAAAGTTGGCTTCCATCTTCTTGGGGATTAGAACCATGTGTGCCGAGTTGAGGTGCTTGAAATGCTGCGATTGTTGGGAACAGAAGTGGTTGATTGCCGCCATGAGATCAGACTTTATCACCTGCCAGCTTGCTTTGAAAAATGCCCCAATGAAGCCATCGGGCCCCGGTGCCTTGTCCACTGCCAAGTCATGAATCACAGCGTGCACTTCTTCTTCGGTGAAATCTTCCTCCAGAGCCCGTAGGTCAATAGGATGCAGGCCAAGTGCTTCCCAGTCCAATGTGAACCGTTGCTGCGCCGGGGTGCCAAAAAGGTTGCTGAAGTGGCGGTGAATAAGCTTCTCTTTGTCTTTGTGATCATACACAGTTTCTGTGGTAGTTTGTATCTTCTGGATGAAGTTTTTTCGTTTGCGTCCATTGATTCTCAGGAAGAAAAGCTTGGAGTTTGCATCTGCTGCCCTGACCGCCGTCAGACGTGATTGTTGCTTGGCCCTGAGTTTCTCAACCGCTGATAGTCCCAGAATTCTTCCTTTCAGGTCTCTTTTCAACGATACTTCCTGCATCGACAACTGCCTAAACTCTTGTACCACATCCAGAACCCCAACAAGCAATTTAGCCGCACAGAGTAGTAGTTTGACATTGCCAATCCTCGACCTGGACCACTTCCTGAGCGCTTTGGCTGTTCTTTGCAACTTAGTATGTAGCCGGAGATAAGGGTTTGTAAGAGCAAGATTGTCATTCCACGCCGTCTGAACTACCTCGCCATAGCCTTGTACTTTGGGCCAGAAAACCTCAAAACGGAACCCACAATAAGAAGTAACCTCTCTTTGTCCCAGCAGAAGGAGGGGTGAATGATCAGACACCGATGAGGACAGCGCCTGTAAATTACAGCCCGGAAGCATCAGGTCCCAATCAGTTGTGCAGAATGCCCTGTCAATCCTTGTCTGTGTCCTATCATTTGACCATGTAAATCTTCTTCCATTCAGACTCAATTCTTTGAGCTCAAGGTCATCGACCCAATTCCTGAATATTCCCATCAGTCGAGTGTTAACATTTGAATAAGGTTGAAGTCCCTGATCACCAACCACTTGTCAGTAATTGTTTGCCTGAAGTCCCGTAATTCATGCAGGAAAGCGATCTTCTCTTGTTCATCTTGGGGGCCATACACTACAGTGAGCCACCAATCTACTGCCCCCGTCTTTGCTTGCAGCCTTGCCGAAACTGAGTGTTGGCGCACCTCTGTTTGCAGAATCTGGTAGTAGTCCTCATGTACCGCAAGTAAAGCACCACCTCTGGTTCCAACCGCTGGTAGAACAGCATCATTTCTCATGAAATTGGGCCCCAGAGTATCAATCACTACTGCATCATCAATGTATTGCATCTTTGTTTCCTGCAGGCCGATGATGGTGCATCTATTCTCCCCACAAAGATCCCTGACCACCTTCCGACGTGCAGGGTTATTCATCCCGCGCACGTTCCAGTTTAGGAGGACACAATTCTGATCAATCATTATAACTGAAGAACACCGGACAACATGTCCGAACCCACGAGAACAAGGAAGAAGGACCCTGCTAAAGAATAGCAGGATCGACAAGGAGCAACAAGAGGTAGAGTTGGGGAAAGGGGGGAGGGAGGACGGCACAACAAGTGGGAAGAAGCACATAACACACTGAGCGAAGTAACACAGGTACACAAAGGACGCACGCACACACACACACGCACGCACACACAGAAGGATGACTGTAACATCAAGCGTCGGCGACCACGGCCGCGCCACAGAGCGCGTCCATGCCGTCCCCATGGCCAAGCCCAAAGATGTCGCGGTACTCGGAGACTTCCTCATCTGGCAGAGAGCTGGCAAACTTTTTTTTCGCAACCGTGTGAAAGTGATCGGGTGCTCTAGCCTAAGAGGGGGAGGGGGTGAATTAGGCACTCTAAAAACTTAGACCTATAGCTCCAACTAGTTTGCACAAAATTTAAACTAAAACATGCTATCTAGATGTGCAACTACGTTGTTCTAGTGTGAAAACCCTATCCCAAAAGACTCTAGCAACCTATAGCCTTTCCTATCAAGAAACTATTCTATGAAAGTAAAGGCACACAAATTGCTAGTATGAAATGCGGAAGCTTAACGAGCGGGATAGGAGATAGCAAACTCTTGACGCGGGTGTTTATCCCGTGGTTCGGTTAGCCACAAAGGCACACCTACATCCACGTTGTTGTAGCACTCACTAAGAGTATTGCTACTCGGCCACCAAGTCTCTTCCGTGAACACAATCACGGTCACATTGGCCCCGGGTTCCACTAAGGAGCTTCTCCACAAAGGATGGGGGTCTCCACGTCCCCCGCACAAAGATGTCGTCGCCGCTCCACACCAAGTCGGAGGGTCGATGACGTTGCCGGCGAGCTTCACGCTCCAAGGTGCCGGCGCACCAAGCTCTTGTTTTGGTTCACTAGAGAACCACAACACAAAGGCTCTAGGCCTTGCAAACTCACTCACTAAGAGCTATCCTTTACACAACACTCTCAAAGTGTGCTAAGGGCTAAGGATATGATCTATGAGCTCTTGTATGGCTTGGAGATGTTCTTGGATGTGTATGAGGTGTCTTGGGACTCCAGCAATCTTCAAATGGCCGGGGTGAGGCGTATATATAGGCCACCAAGTCTTGTAGCCGTTGCTCCAACGGTCAGCTGAAAATCTGCGTACCATCGGAAGAACCGATGCCTCTGGCAGGGGTAGCGTCGGTTCTTCCGGTCACTCATAAACCGAAGTAGCCGTTGAACTCCTGGCAGCTGACGTAGTGACCACCGGTTGAACCGATGCAATGCACCGATGCCTCACCGGTTCAGCCGGTGCTGAATGAACTTCTCCTGGGCGCTGACGTCATTGCACCGATGGTATGCTCCGATGTACCGTCGGTAGAACCGGTGCTGAAGAAACTTCCCCTGGGCGCTTGACACCGTCTCTGGAACATAGGATGCCCAATGCACCGATGCCCCTCTTTGATCCGCCGGTTCAACCGGTGCCTATAGGCTGACTTGGCTTTGACTTCCTTCTGTACCAAAGTACCATGGCGTCGGTTCTTCCGACTACCATCGGATGCTCCGATGCCCATGGCGTCGGTTCTTCCGGTGCTACTGACCGAAGAGCTTTCAGGGCGCTGCCCTGAGACCCGCGAGGGATGGCTCCCCCTCGACCCCCGTCCGCTAACCGGGTAGCGGAACCCCCGTAGGGGCGGCCTTTCGGGCCTTGTTACGCCTATCTTCTCTTTCTCTTTGTCATCACTTGAACATAAAAGCATGAGAATGATCATCTTAACAGTCATATTAGTCCAAGTGTTGTGTTATCATTCGATCACCAAAATCACTCAAAATGGCATAAATGGTGCCATGTTCGTTACACCGTGCCAAGGCACGTATTTCATTAAGAAGAAAGCAGTTTACAAACAGTTCTTGTAGCCGCCAAACAGGGCTTGACCGACCCAAGAGAACTAAGGATAAACGACAGAGAAACACTGAAAAAGGACTACAAACCCAACGCACAGCAACAAACGACACATACAACAGAAGAAGCATGAAGAGGGAAGCCACAACCAGCTTAGCTACCCAACCGGCGACCCTAGAACTAAACCTGCACAAAGGATACACCATCACCGAGGATGCCTTCCAAGCGGTGGCAAACCATCCACCCGACAGCAGTACACGGCGTCAAAGCATCTGCCAGAGAAGGAGAGAGGTGGCATAACATCCACCCACACCAGATATGGCGGCAAAGCATCCGCCCAAAAGAAACGGTGGCAAAGCATCCACCTAACACGACCTGAGCGGCGAAGCATCCACTCAGAGCAAGCACCAGTAGCACGACGGCGGCCAAGCATCCGCCCGGTGGCAAAGCATCCACCCAAGAAGTACGACCCTAGCGGCAAAGCATCCGCCTAAACAACGACCTAGACGGCAAAGCATCCGTCCGAGAGCAACCACGATCCGCAAGACGGCAAAGCATCCGCCACACAAAGCAACCAAGGCAACCTGAGTGATGGTGGGCAACATGAAACGAAGGCAGGTTCAGCAGCCGCCGTCGTGACGCCGAGAACGACACCAGAGCAGGGGAGGGGGCCCACTGCAGTTCGCAGAACTTCCAAGACGACGCCTTCAGGAAGGGAGTAGCGCAGCTGACGCTACCATCGTCCGACCAAACTGGTCAAGGTTTTCACCCGAAGAGTTCGCCGGAGGGGAAGGGGGAGAGGGGGAGATGGTGACGCCTTCAACAAGGTAGTCGGCGCCCGTAGGCGTCGACATCACCGGCTCGCAAGCGAGCAAGTGGCTTTCGCCTAGATCCCCTGTTCCTCCCCGACAACCCCAGCCGGGGGAGGCAGGCATGTAGCAGGGAGCCGCGAAGAAGATGGACGTGAGGCGCAGGGGAGTCCCTGACCACGGCCGGACCACACCCGAACCTATACAGTGGGGGCGCATCTGCGCCGAACCCACAGCCCCGCCCCAACCAGGCCGCAAGCGCCGCGGCAGGGGCGCCAGGCACGGCCGCCGGGGGCGGCGCCGCGCCCCGCCCTCACCAGGCCGCGAACACCGCGGCAGGGACGCCAGGGACGGCCGGGGGCGGCGACGCGCCCAGGCTGCGACCCAACGCCGCAGCAAGACGGCGGCAGAGGAGGGGAAGGGCCCTACCCAGGGCCAGCAGATCCAGCCAAGGGAAGAGCGGATCCGGCCCCCGGACGGGCGGATCTGGCCTCCGGCGGCCGGAAACGGGCCCGGCGGCGGTGGGAGCAATGACGGCGACGAGGAGAGCACCAGGCTAGGATTGAGGCAGAGAGAGGAAGGAAGGAGGTGGGAAAGGAAGGGGACTGGAGGGAGGGAGAGGCAGCGAGGCTGCCGCCGCCGTCGGCCGGCGGCGATGGCGGCCAACGGAGGCCCCGGCGGGGTTTTTTTCTGCGGCGGCGGCGTCGCCCCCCGAGTCGCCTGGGAGAGCGCTGGGGGGGGGGATGGAGTTGTTGTGTTGTTATGAGAGCTGGCAAACTTATTGCCAATGTCTTCAGCACTCCAGGCTCGGGTGCCCTTCAGTCCTTCACACGATCCAGGAAAGAAGTCTTCTTCGTCAGTAGAGCAGTGGCTTGCTCCTCCATTGTTAGGGTGGACGCCGGGCGGCTTGCAATTCTGGTACTCTTGCGTGAGGCCATCATTGGAGTAGCCTCCTTCTTCTGGGTAGCCTGAAACTCCTTGGAGCATGCTTCATCCTGATGTTTAATCGGTGTACTCAACAATGGCCCCTGGAGCAGCTTCGTGTAGGGAGGGAGCTCACAGGCCACAGGTAAGCAAGCGTCTGAAACCATGACCCCATGAAGCAAAGTAGCAGCCCTCCCCTCTTCAGCAGTCGCCACCCGCGGCCCGCTCAACTCAGAACAAAGCCCAAATTCACTGGAGCAGGCCAGCCCAACGGTCTGCGGCGCAGTACAGCCCAGCCCCAGCGACACATCCACCTGGGTGGGACACTCCAGCCCCAGCCCCGGCGGCAAATCAGAAATTCAAACGTCGGACTCCTGACGAGGCTCCAGCACAGGAACAGCCAACACCCGGTCAACCCGAATCCTCCCAGCACCTTCCATTGCCTCAGCCACCATTGGGTCAAACGAAGATGTGTCCAAAGAAAGACACTCCAAAGCAGACCCCAAGAACGCCCCCATGTCCTGCACAGTCTCCTGCACCCCGCTCAGCTCTGCCCCAGCGCCTTTCTCGTGAGGCATGGCCTGACTTCCAACCAGTTCCTGTAGCATTGGGTCCCACTGGGCAGCCTGGCTAGCAGTTTTTTCACCATAGAGGAAAGCTAGGTCTGGCTTCATGGAACTAGGGTTGTGTTGACGACTAAAATTGACGCTATCCGAACAGACCGGTCTGACCGGTGCTTTTGAGCGGTCTGACCGGTTTGGACCATGTAGCCGGTCTGGCAACATCGACCGGTCTGACCGGTGGGTCTGACCAGTCTGACCGGTGGGTCTGACCAGTCAGACCGGTCTACTTGGAATCCGAGTACAACTAGAACTCTTTGTAGATTTAGATCTGTAATAAGATTTCTTGCGGGATAAGTCCACCCCCACCTTATAAATATAAAGGGTCACGGGCGATTAGGGCATCCAATCGATCAAATCAATACAACTTTTATCTTTTTACTTTTCTCTTGCCCTAGCTTTTCCAATATACTATTTGTTGTTCCTCCATCATCTCTACGTCGATTGAGGGCATTCTAGGTGGCCTGCCGACCCTAGAACAACTCTACGTGCGCCTGCCCCGACGGGTCTTCCCGGGCTAACGTTCGTAGGCTTCGTCACCGTTCTGCCGGCGGCGACCGGTCTGACCGCTCCAAGGGACCGGTCTGACCGGTCTACACAGGAGGCGCTGCAGCGAGCTGCCTCTTCGCGCCGCACGTTCGAGTGCGTTCATGTGTTGATCCTGAAAGGCGTCAACATACTTTTTGGCGACTCCGCTGAGGAAAAGAAAAAATAAATCGGTTGCCATGACCGGTATTCCTAAACCTGGTGAGGTTGATTCTGCCAATATCCGGAGGCCGAATGTTCAACAACTTCCGGCCGAGCATCAGAAGATTCTTGATGACATTTAGAAGAAGATCAGAGAAGAGAAGGAGAAGGAGATCCAGAAGCTGGAAGAAGAAGCCATGAACCAGTACATCTCGCACTTCTCCATCGATCGACAAGGGAAGGTCACTACGGATGCCGCCTTCGATGCTTCACAATTTGAGGTAAATTTCGATGAGAACAAGCAGCCTGTCCTTAATTCTGAAATAGCTAATGCTATAGATGATGTTGTTTCTTCTCATGTGAATAATAAGTTGGAATTTATTGGTCAAAATATGCATGATATGTTTGATGATCGTTTTAGCCGAATTGAAATACATCTTGGTATGAAGTCTGTCAGTAATAATGCGTCTACATCTAATACCGATAAGACAATTCGTGGTTCGGCAATTCCAACTAATAATGCTATTGTGACTAATTCGGCTAATCTGCAAAGCTGAATTAATTATAATGCATCACCTCATGCCAATGTGCCATATGGGGCAGCAAGTTCGTTGCGACATTCCATACCGCCGAACTTTACTCAACCTAGTAGTACACCGATCACAAATCGGCTTAACGCCGATGATGTTGGATCAGGTAGTATCAAAGAGGAGGTGATTAAGATATTTCGGCAAACTTTTGGTATAGAGCCTAAAGCCAAATGCCGATCTTATCAAAGGCCATACCCTGAGAATTACGATTATGTTGCATATCCTAAAGGGTTTAAAATTCCTGAATTTGTTAAATTCACTGGTGATGATAGTAGGACTACATTGGAGCATATAGGTCAATTTATTATACAATGTGGTGAAGCTAGCACTAATGATATTTACAAATTGAGGTTATTTCCTTTATCTCTATCGGGTGCTGCATTTACATGGTTTATTTCATTGCCACCCAATTCAGTTTTCACTTTTGCTGATTTAGAGAAAAAATTTCATGATTATTTCTTTAGTGGTGAAACTGAAATGAAATTGTCACATCTCACATCGGTTAATCAAAAGATACATGAAGGTGTTTCTGAGTATATTAGAAGATTTAGATATACTAGAAACCAATGTTATAGTTTGACAATTTCTGATAGAGATTTAGCTGATCTAGCTTTTGCTGGTTTACTTGATTTTCATAAAGCAAACCTAGAGGGACAAGAATTTCTAGATGTTAGTCAAGTCTTACAAAAGGCTCTGGCTAATGAAAGCCGAGCTAAAGAAGCTAGAGATTCTCAAAAGTCCAATGAAAAACCTAATCGTCCTGTTTATGTGCTCGGGTGTGATTCCAATTGTTCGGACGATAAAGATAAAGATGTTTATACCGCTGAATTTGTTTGGTCCTCTAATGATAAACTTTGCGTTTGCGGTTCTCTTAAGCCGATTCATAAAGATCGGCAAGAAAGATTTACTTTTGATGTATCCAAATGTGAGAGGATATTTGATGAATTATATAAGAATGGGTACATCAAGATGTCGCATGTCATACCGCCGCTTGAAGAATTAAAGCGGCGAGCTTATTGCAAATTTCATAGTACTTTCTCTCATGAGACTAATGATTGCAATGTGCTTCGAAGGCAAATTCAATCGGCTGTTAACGAAGGCCGAATAATTGTTTCACAAATGAAGGTGGATCAGAATCCTTTCCCTGCACATACACATGTGCTTGAATTGAGTAATCCTAAAGTGTTAATTCGGCCAAATCAAGCCGAATCAACAAAAGGAAAAAATATAATTATTGGTGAAGAAAGATCTGAGCCTTCGAAATCTCATCAGGAAACTCCAGCAAAGAAGGTCTCTGAAGATTCATTGAAGAATTCAGCGCTCGGGGGGCAAGAGCAGAAGAAGAACGCCAGATCTGCTCAGACCGGTCTGACCGGTCTGGAGACCGGTCCGACCGGTCCATTTGGGATTTCTAAAAAATTTTCAGAAACAATAAAAAGGAGAGGCCGAGTTTCAAGCAACTCTTGGCCAAGTATGAGGAGAAAGGAGCTACTCAGAAACAGAAGAAGCGACCATATCAAGATAAAGATACAAATCCATCATCGGAGCATTGTGAGCAATCGGCTTCTCATGTTCAACAAGGTAACAATGCTTTTGTGCCATATTCATTTGGTGGGCCGATTGCTCCATGGTTCTGGTTGTATCCTTACTATTACACACCTATGGATTATAGTAGAATGTATATGCATCCAAATTTTATTCAATATTCTTCTATATATCCAAGTTATGGTGCCTCTCAAAGACCGATTGTTGCTAGCAATAATCTGGTCAAAAGCAAATCTGATTGCAGCAAGGAGGGTGAGAAAGACATAAAGCAAGACAACAAATATTTACAGCCGAGGTGGCGCTCTTTAGGCTTGTCTCACACCCAAAAGAGAAGGCTGCAGCGGGTGCGCAAGAAGGAGTCTATGGAACAGCAAGTGGAGGTTGTACCAGCAAGGTCGGCGACCATGAAGCAGGTATGGAGGCCTAAGCAAGTTGTTTCGTCATCAGCTTGAAAAAGAAGTAAGATATGGCCGATAGAATTTATCACCCTTGGAACAAAATATGGCCGATGCATATTTATCATCGTTCTTAGACAATTTTGGTCCAGAGGCTTGTTTTTTGGCATGCTAGCATCACCAAAAAACAGGGGGCCATATGTTGACGACCAAAATTGACACTGGTCGAATAGACCGGTCTGACCGGTGCTTTTGAGCGGTCTGACCGGTCTGGACCATGTAGCCGGTCTGGCAACACCGACCAGTCTGACCGGTGGGTCTGACCGGTTAGACCGGTCCACCTGGAATCCGAGTACAACTAGAACTCTTTGTAGATTTAGATCTGTAATAGGATTTCTTGCGGGATAAGTCCACCCCACTCTATAAATATAAAAGGTCATGGCCGATTAGGGCATCCAATCGATCAAATCAATACAACTTTTATCTTTTTACTTTTCTCTTGCCCTAGCTTTTCCAATCTACTATTTGCTGTTCCTCCATCGTCTCTACGTCGATTGAGGGCGTTCTAGGTGGCCTGCCGACCCTAGAACAACCCTACGTGCGCCTGCCCCGACGGGTCTTCCCGGGCTAACGTTCGTAGGCTTCGTCACCGTTCTGCCGGCGGCGACCGGTCTGACCGGTCTACGCAGGAGGCGCTGCAGCGAGCTGCCTCTTCGCGCCGCACGTTCGAGTGCGTTCGTGTGTTGGCCCTGAAAGGCGTCAACAGGTTGTCCACATTCTGCAAATGTCACCCCAACGGTGCACTAAATCCCGGTCTTCTCCGTTGTCAACCCCGGCGCCGGCGGTGGCGCCGCCGTCAACGACTCCAGCACTAGCACAGAACTGTCGTCCCATACCCGCCGCGCCAAAACCCCCGGACCGGCCAGCAGAGCGGCCGGCATGACCGCTACTCCCAGCACCGGCGAACGCAGTGCGCGACGGCGGGGGAACTTGCATCGTTCCCCTCCACCCCACCGGAGCCCCGATCTGGAGAGCGGTCCCGTCGGGCCGCACCCAGCCTCTCATGGACCGGCCTGCGGCTCGGCGACCTTCTTCTGTCTGGAACCCCTAGCCTCCAGCTGAAATCTCCGTTTGTAGTAGAGCATGTTGCAGACAGTTTGGCTGCCTATTGTGCTAGCTTGGTCGTGGTCTCGTGGATGCCTCAAATATATTCATGGACCATGCACCAGAATTTGTATTCCGTTGGTATCCAGTGATAAACCTGGAGCTCACGTTTAATGGAATGCTTTTTCCAAAAAAAAATAGCAAGCCCGTTAAGCGCCTTTTGTTTATAGCATGTGCAGCACAGCTTCGTAATGGACTTTTTTTTTTGAATGCAGCTTCGTAATGGACTTGTCAAGCCGTTGTGAGCTTCTGTTGTTTGTCCGAACAATTTGTGGCCCAGACCTTTTCAGAAGGCTGTATGTCTGACCCGTTTGTGGCCCAGCCTTTTTTTCTTTCTAAAAGACCGATGAAGCCCAGCTATGTGCTGTTGGATTCAAACTTTTTGACACGCTCGGCCCGTTAACCACAACTGACAAATCTCACATACTGTAGGAGCAGAACACACGACACAACGGTGCAACACAACACACAAAACGGATCAAATTTAGGGCTTTTAGTTGTGGTTTTTACATCCAAAAGCTAAAAGCCCAATCAAAGGATCTAAAAGCCACAGCTGCTTTTGCCCAAAGCCAGTTTTTGTATAATACAAATCTAGAAGTACCTTCCCTCCTTGCTTTTACTTGCTTTTCGGTACAAAATTACCCACCTGCCATCTGTTATACACGTACCGCTTCAATTTTTTTCCTTCTTCCCACCTCATCTCCTTGTATTGGCTCGACAAAAAAGCAGAGGGGTGGTGGCGCTAGGGATTGTACGTTGGCGGCCCCCTCCTCCCTAGTCGAAGGCCACCTCCTCCCCCGTGGCGCCAAGTCCGAGCAACTCCACCACGCCAGCACAAGCCTCTGCCGCGGTCTTGAGCTCCGGCGCGAGGGCCAATGAGGGGTGACCACCGCCTCCTGCATGGACGCCGCCGCGAGCTCTGCTGTGGGGAGCGGGTGCCACTGTGGGGGCATGCTCAGCCGTGGGGGGCGAGCTCCGCCGTGGTGGGTAGGAGTAGCGCTTGGGGCATGCTCCATCGTGAGGGGCGAGCGTCACCGTGGGGGCACGAGCTCTGGTGCGAGGTCGGCAAGGTCGGTCGCCGCGCCGCGCCCAGGCCGTGGGCTGCTCCCAGAGCCGGTCCTAAGATTTTGGGGGCCCGGGGTGTACTAGGAAATCGGGGCCCTTTTATAATACTAATGATAATAATATTGCTTCGAAGCACTTAATGAGTTAATGTAGATAAATGTTCATATCAAATAATTTTATTTATCATGAACATGTTTTGTAAAAACAGATTTATCATTCATAACGGATGATTTTTGTAAGAGATAAATTAAATGGGTGCTTATAATCACTCACATTGTTGTTCTCACTCTTGATTCTATAAACTCCTCTTCATGCTGAAAATTAAAGAACAATACAATTGCACAATTACTAGTCAAGTATGCACTGGAGTCAAACCTCAATCAACACCTGGTCCTGACCAGAAGATTGGTTCACTCAAACAGACGCTCAGGTCTCCTCTCCTAGTCTCATTGCTATGTTCTGTCGTGCTAAAAATTATAGGTAGTAAATGACATGAGAGGATAGTCAGTATTGAATCTATCAGTTGATCAGCAAATAAAGGGAGGGTCAGAGAAGGGTAATGGTTTAATGGGCAGACAGTAATCGTAGGTGATCACTTGATCGGTGATCCAATGGGGTCAGTCTAATAGACCTGACGGAGACGGCAACAGGACAAACCAATGAAAAGATAGAAAGGGGAACACCAACAAAGCAACAAGGCGTCGCTGCACAGGATTTAGTAAACCATAAGCCAAGAACCCCCCCCCCCCCCCCCCCCCCCCCGAACCGGGCCTGGCTCCTCCGATGCAAGGCCGGCGAGGCCTCGCCGCCGCGCCCATGCCAGCGAACCCCTGGCCGCCGCGTTAACCCGTGAGAGGGAGAAGGGAGCTGACAAGCAAGGTCTGCTCATCGGTGAGAGAGGGTGAGAGATAAGTGGGAAGGATTATGGATGACATATGAGGTCCGTTAAGCAGTTTTTTTAAAAGCCACGGCTGCCCAACCAAACAGCTTTCGACTTTCTCACAGTTCATATTTTGCAGCAGTTTTTTTCACAAACACAACCCACAACTATTTTTCTAAAAGCCACAACTCAACCAAACAAACTCTTACATGGCCATTGATGACACGATTCATCAGAAGGCAGCTTGCTCAGCGTGGGAACCGTGCAAGGCGTAGACCAAGCAAGATAAACGTTACAATAGCGACGAGCCGGTTTTTTATTGCTTGATAAAAATACCCACGAGCAATTCTTTTTTTATATATATAAGCCGGGTTACCTTGGTCTGCGCCTTAGAGCTCATCCACTATATAAAAAAAAAGAACCTTAACTCAGTTTGTCTGCTTGTTGTCAAATTTTGACCATTGCACATTTTCTATGCAGACGTGAGCAAAAACAATTGTTGGGATGGTGCATTGAACAAAGCATGTATTTGCTGTCATAGCGATCCAAATATAATGCTATCCTACAGTCAATATTACCCAAAACAAACTACAAATCAACAATGGCGGTGAAAAATCGACTTGTATAATACTCCCTCCGTCTCAAAAATTAAAAAAATATAACTCTAACTTTCCAAGAAGTTAAATAATTTTAGTTTCGATCAAATTTATAAAAATACCAATATTTATATATCCAAATAGATTTAATATAAAAATGACTAGCTTTAATGAGATGCAAGTGAGGGAGTTCACTTGCGGCAGCTTCGTGGTGGGCCTGAGCTCCAGCCTCGCCCTCACCGACATAGGTGGTCAAACGGGCCGCACGGCACGGGCACGGGCACGGCTCGGTGGAGCATGGCACAGCGACACTGCCGTGCCGTGCCGCGTAGTGCCGCCGTGCCGAAGTTGCGGCCCAGGCACGGCACTACGGGGGCTTCGCCGTGCCGTGTCGTGCCGATGGGCACGGCGACCCACCGTGCGCATGAGAGAAGTAGGGATAGGGAGAGACGGAGAGGAGAGCTCGAGGAAGATGCCGGCCGTGCCACGCGACTGAGAGAAGCAGGGGCAGGGAGATGGGGAGGAGAGCTCGAGAAAGCTTCCGGCCGCCGGGCCGCCACGGACGAGGCCGCGCGAGCGCCGCCGTGGGCGAGGCCGCTGCTCACATCACCGGACGCCGGCCACCCAAGCACCGGCGGGGCTGCTGTAGTGAGAAGGCAGAAGGAGGAACAGGGAGGTCGGAGCTAGCGGGCTTGAGGGAGTCGGAGAGACACGCTCGTGAGGGAGTCGGAGTGCTCGGAGACGGAGGGAGAGTGCGGCGGCGCGAGGAGTCGGAGAGGGAGGGCTGAGACGCTGGTGTTTTTTAGATAGGATTTTGATCCAACCACTATTATTCATCCAAACACATTCAACGGTAGGAAGCTATCGGGCCGCCGCCGCGCCATCTCGGGCCGCCGCCTTAAGCGGGCTGTGCTCGTGCTCGGGCCGCGTGCCGCGATCGCGGCCCAGGCACGGCACTAGGCCTGGCACAGGCCCGGCACTAGCACGATCTGTCATGGACCGGATTGTTCTCGGGCTGTTGTTTTTTGGGTCGTGTCAGTGCCGGCCCGTCGGGCCCAGCCCGTTTAGCCAACTATACTTACCGACGGCGTGGGCGCCGGCCAGTTCATCACCTGCTCTGCTATGGTCTCAGAACTGCCAATTGGTTGCTGGGCCCTTCCGCTAAAACCAAGCATGATGTCTGCTGGAGATGAATGCCATCAAAACCTTATTAATTCCCTGCTGATGTACTAGAGAAAGGCAGTCTTGTCCGAAGCCAAAGATTTTTTTTTCATTATTGCTCAAGAAGTTGTCTCGATTTGTTGTGCATGAATTGCTCGTGTGCCGGTTTGTGAAGAGCGTGTATTTCGGGAGGAAACGATTGTCCAATAGGACCGGACTTGGACCATACGGCTCAGGCCATCGAGCCGGCCAGCCGGGCCCATTTTTGCTCAGGTCTTGGCAGCACATCTATATACTCCTATCTATAGGCAGAAGAGAATTTTGACATTAAAAATTGTCATTTTAGAAATCAGTGGCCAGTGGCATCAACACTGGCTAAAAGTTGCATCCGAGGTAGGGTTTTCCTTACCGATCGGTAACCGGCGGTTACCGCCGATTTTTACCGATACCGGTGAAAGGCGATAACACAAACCGGCGGTAAATTATGAAAAATTTCGCCAAAGTTTAAAATTTTCAAAAAAATTTGAAATAAATTACGCAAAAATATGGTAAGAAAGTAGAGATCACATACATCATTCTGATATAGAACATGTTCAAATATTTGACCATTTGGGCACCGAAAAAAAATAAAAAAACATTCGGAACCCGTTAAGACCCATTAACCCGTTAACCCATTAGCTTTTTTTACTACCCCACCGACACCCCCATGTCCCCATCTAACCCGTGAGTCACTTTCCCCTCCCCCTCCACCCCTTTCGCCCGAGCTCCGGCGATATCAAGGCGATCCCCGTCGATTTCGGCTTCAAGACGATATTTATCGCCGGTAAGGCGGCGGAAGCCGGGAGGTAGGAGCGGGAATCGCTCGCTCGGCCGCCGGCCTGCCGCGGACGCCGGTAAACGTCGGTAAATCGGTGGTTTCCGGTGGTAAGGCGGCGATTACCGACGGTACGGTGTCGGTAGAGAAACCGGTGTGGCTGTCGTGGAGTGGGATCCGCTAATACCGAGCGGTATTTGGAGATTCCCGAGCGGTTTTCGTCGCTTTTGGACCGGTAAGCAATGGTTTGCCGAGTATTTATTGATTTAACATTGATTTTTAGATGTTTGTTGTGTAGATATGTGTTTGTGCGTTGGTTTAGTGGGGACTAATAACTGTGTTATGCATATATGTAGATGTTATTTTATACATGTTATTTAGATGTTAATTTGTTCATGGTAGCTATAATAAAAAAGATGTGTGTTCATGTTTGCAATATGTACATATATTTTCATGTTAGTTTTATATATGTAGTTGTGTTAATATTTGTTGTATCGTGGTTGTAGGCAAATGGTGGATCCGGTGTGGGAGCATGGAGAGAAGAGAGGTAATGGATGGAAGTGCAACTATTGCCATCAACAGAGGAATGGGGGAGGAGCAACAAGGCTTAAGGAGCATTTGGCGCAACGTGGGAAGGATGCGAAGGACTGTCCTTCGGTCCCTCTTGAAGTGAAGACGTTTTTTAACCGTGAGCTTGACAGGATCAGAGGCAAAAGGATGGAAAGGGAGCTGTCAAAGATGAGGGCCGATGAGGCAGCTAGAAGTAGTTATGTGCACTTGGAAGATGAGGAAGATGATCCAGATATGCAAGAGGCCCTACATCAATCACGTCAGGAGTTTCAATTTCAGCAGAAGGCCGGTCCACGGTATGAGAGGGGTGGTGGCTCTGGTTCAGGAGGTGGCCCAAGATTGACGAGGAGTCAGACACAGATCCCTCAAAGACTTAGAGATTTCCACCTAGCGACCGTCTCTGGACCGCGGCAGTCAAGGATAGATACTGGACCATGGACCAACAAGGGTAGGAGTGCGAAGGAAAGGGTGGGAAAAGCTTGGGCAAAGGCACTGCATGCACTTGGTATACCTGGTAGGAAAGTGGATGACCCCTATTTCAGGGCAGCCATCATAGAGACACAAAACCAAGGTGAGCTAATGTGTTGTTGTAATGCAGGAGTATACATAAATCAAAATATTGAGCTAATACGTTGTTCTAATGCAGGAGTTGGTGTCCAGCTGCCAACTGGCAAGGAGATAGATGGCAAGTACTTGGACGCTACTATAACTGAGATTGAAAAGGAGATAGAGAAGTGGAAGGAAGAGTGGCCACAACATGGTCTGATAATTATGTGTGATTCTTGGACCGGTGTAAGTCGTAACAGTGTCGTCAACTTCTTAATTTATAGCAATGGGATGATGTACTTTTGGAAGTCTGTGATGCAACTGGTGTGGTTCAAGACCATGCATTCTTGCTAACGGTATGTTCACAACTCACAAGACCATGGGATGATGTACATTTCTTCATAATGCTTGAATCTTATATTTTGCTATCACATGCAGGAGATCAAAAAAAATGTACGTGATGTTGGGCCCGAAAATGTTGTGCAGATTGTCACAGATAATGGCTCAAACTTCAAGAAGACATGTGCGTTGTTGCATGAGGAGTACAACCATATCGTGTGGCAGCCATGTCTTGCACACACCATCAACCTCATGTTGAAGGATATAGGGAAATGGCCTGAGCACGATGCAATGATCAAAAGTGCCCAGAGGATATGCAGCTGGATGTACAATTCAAATAGTCTACATGCCATGATGAGTAAAGCCATAGGAGGTGAGTTGGTTAAATGGAATGCAACTAGATTTGGCACCAATTACATGTTTCTAGAGACCTTTTTGAGGAAGAAGGATCAATTCATGGCATGGATGGTGTCTCCAGAATTCAGAAATTCACGCCATTTCAAGTCACCTGAAGGTCAGTATGCATTTCGGTCTCTCACAGCACTTGACTGGTGGAATGCCATGCAGAGTGTTATTGATGATGTTGAGCCTCTATACATTTTTTTGAGATTTGCTGATCATGACAAGACTCCAACTTTGGGAGAAGTGCTCATGGAATATCAAAACACAAGGCAAACATATGTGCAAGCTGCTTGTACACTCCATCCATATGTCAATTATGTAAGTGGAGTGACGGACGGTGTACTGGGAGATATGAAGAGGGGGATGGAAATGATGTTTGACACAACCAGAGCGACCAAAGCACTTCAGGAGTATGAGTACTTCAGGAGGAAGTATGGAGAATTTGGGAGCGACTTAGCTATTAGGATGGCAATGGATCGCTCCACCTCGCCAGCTAGTTGGTGGTCTATGTTTGGATCAGATACACCAACACTTCAGAGGGCAGCGATGCGTCTACTCTCACAATGTGTGTCCTCAAGTGGATGTGAAAGAAATTGGAGTACGTTTGCCTTCATCCATACAAAGCTACGCAATAGGATGGGTCACAAGAAGCTCCACAAATTGGTGTTTGTCAACTACAACCTTCGGCTTCGTATCCAGCGTGCTAAAGCCACACCTGAGCCAAGTGACTTCGATCCTATTGCCGGTATGATGGACCTCTCATTGTATAGGCAACAATCAGCTATTCGCAAGTGGATGGAGCTAGGGAGGTCCAATGCAGCGCCGGCTTTGGATGAGGATTCTGATTTAAGTGACACCCCAGTTCCTAGCACCATCGTTACAGATATTGCACGTGATATTCCAGAGCTACGGAATTTGGATGTACGTGAATGGGCAGAAGAGACTGTTGGTGACACACATGTTGGTAAGAGAAAGACACGTGTTGGACCATCGGATCGGCAAAGGAAGAAAGGAAAAAGACAGGATGACATTGAAGAGGAAGAATTTAGAACAGATGACAGCACACCTGATCCTAGTGTCGGTGATGATGATGATCATGATGATGGGGGTGACGACAGCAGCACCGATGCTAGTGATGATGGGATTGGCAGTGGGGGATATGTAGGCGGAGGTGGCGGGGGTGATGATGTAGTTGGAGGTGGAGAGGGTATGAGGTTTACCGGGGAGAGCCAGTTCACTCATGCCACACAAGATACGGATCATGGTGCACCTAGCTCACAATGACAGACTAGAAGCAGTGCACGTCATTCTATTCCCCATGATGATGATAGCTCTAGCTCAGTGAACACAGACTATACTTATCCACACTATCCATATGACCAACCATATGCATATCCATCATCACATCGAGTACCCTATTTGCCACCCCCCTATGTTGGCTATACAAGCACCAACATGCAAGATGCTTACAATGTGCAGGTAAATGGCGGTTTAGCAACTAGTTTGTATTATTTTTATTGTTTCATCAAAATTTCATCACGTTCAATACGCAGGCTCAAGGATATGCGACATATGGTGCCTATGGCGCATATGGGGCCTATGGAGCCTATGGCAATAGCTCATATCAACAGGATGAGACTGAAGAATAAACTCCATGTGGTATGTATCGTGTGAACTACTATGTATTATGTATATTGACGATGATGGTTTGTAAGAACTACGGTTGTGATGATTTGTATGGACTATGATTGTGATGACTTGTATGGACTGTAGTTGTGATGATTTGCATGGACTATTGTTCTGATGATCTATATGGACTATGGATGTGAATTTCTATTTTTATGGATATGAACTTCTATTCTATGTATGTGTAAATGTTATATAATTATTTAATATATACCATCAGTAATGATATTTACAAAATTACGGTGAAATGCTGCCAAAATTTTTAATTTTCCAAAGTCATACGGTGTTTACCGGTTAAAACTGACGGTTACCGGTCGGTAAACATCGATTACCGGTCGGTACACAACGGTTACCGGTTTTTTTGAATTTGAAGTGTCATTTCGAGCGGTTTCTAGCGGTTTCCGGCGATTTACCGCCGGTTTACCGATACCGCTAGTTGGCGAAAATCGCTTTACCGTCGGTAAGGTGAACCCTGATCTGAGGCCATGTTTAGTTTGCGAATTTTTTTTGATTTAGATACTGTAGCACTTTTATTATTATTTGACAATTAATGTCCAATCATGAACTAATTAGGTTCAAAAGATTCATCTCGTCATTTACAGTTGAACTATATAATTAGTTTTTTAACTGTATTTAATATTCTATGCATGTATCCGAAGATTCGATGTGATGGGTACTATAAGAAAATTTTTGAAAACTATAAGAAAATTTTTGAAAACTAAACAGGGTTATATTACTCCCAAAAATTGCATCGACACTGGCCAGTGGGCCAGCGTGGCAGGGTTACGGCCCAACTAAAGCAATACAGCCCAAGCAAGCAGTGGCTTTTAGCGAAAGCGAAAGAAGAATGAGGGGTTTCTGGGCCCAACTCAGTGACCACCCCTCCTTCAAACGCACGGTAGAAGAAGATTCACGCATG
This sequence comes from Panicum virgatum, assembly GCF_016808335.1. Classification (NCBI taxonomy): domain Eukaryota; kingdom Viridiplantae; phylum Streptophyta; class Magnoliopsida; order Poales; family Poaceae; genus Panicum; species Panicum virgatum. Next base: position 17,054,855 of record NC_053149.1, read on the forward strand.
GTTAGGACCAACGAACCAAAGCCACCAGCGCTCGCCACCAACGCCACGTGGAATCGATCCATGTTGCAGTCAGTGTTGCAAACTGCTAGTACTTGCACCGACGGGGAGTGCACGCGTAGGGTTATATGACTACGTAGCACAGCAACACGTACATCACGAGAGCGCCTAATCTCTGGGCTCTGGCTGCTGCGACCTGGGCCGGTAGTAGCAAGCAAATCCGCGCAGCTCGATCTGTGTGCGCCGCATCAGCTTCCCGTCAGCTCCTGTTCACAGGAATCGTGGGCGGGTGTTTTGTCATACTGGTATATAATTGGTCCCTACTAGTAGAGCATAGTCGAGTTGACTTGATCATCAAATTTTCCTCGGGGAAAAGAGATGGAAAACAGAAACTTTCAGGTATTAAGTCTGGAACACAGTTTTGAACTGATTATGAATAAATAAAAGTGTTGAAAACAGTTCAAAATTTTTCGTCTGATTGTGGCTGGTGGCTGGTGCTAATTTGTTATGAGAGAACAGTACTGCTGACTGACTGGTAGCTGGTGGCTGGTGCTGATTTAGTATAAGAGAACAGTATTGCTATCTAGTTGGCTGACAAGCCAAACGAACACAGCAAATACATATATGCATGTGCGGTACGTGTCATCGGAAAACGGACAGTAAGCTTGAGTGTAGGTGGTTTAGGGGGAGGGTGCACGCAAAATCAATTAATGACCAAGTAACGACTAGCTCAAGGGGGAAGAAATTCTCACATGGTTTTGACTTTTGCGCAACTAACGGCACCCACCGCTCGTTTCAACTTTCAACTAAAAAAAAGTTTAAAAATCTCCTCCAAATTTAGTTAAGAAAACCCACGCTATGACAGTACTATTCGTCCCGGAGATTGGCATATCTCGATGATATGTATTTATTTGTTCCGAAATCCACTTACTCGAAGCACGTAGCAATACAATACTGGCAGCAGCAGGGATGCATGCGCCCATGCCGCCGGCAATTTAAAAAGAAGAAAGGATAACAATACTCTAGCTCCCGGCGGATCGGATAATCATCTGCTCAAGATCGTCATGACAACGGATGATGCGTGTCCACAATTATTGGCCGGATTCTCTCTTATCTTGTAGCTAGGATTCCTTAATATCCCATAGATCAGGTACGGTAGTGCAAGCAAGCTAGGATCTGCATGCATGCTAGGATGCATGGGTCAGCATGGGCGTAGGGGGGGGGGGGCGGGGCCTGCCCGTCCCCGAATTTGTATTGAACATTTAAATTTTAATTAAATTTTTTTATAAATTAGTGTAGTTAGCCCCTTTTTTAATAATAAAAAAATAAATTCCTGACTCCGCCCCTGTGGGTCAGGTACTCAGGTCATCAGCAGAGAGATGCCGCCTCATCAATCATCGCAGTACTCTGGACCGGACCCAGACAACAAGCGTTTACAAGCAGCTAGCGGTGGAACGCCATGTGCTGTGGGGAGAGCGAGCGAGCGCCGTGCATGCATGCGTGCAGTGCATTATTGATCAAGCTACATGATGGCTGGTCTCTGCACCAACCACTGATGAGTGGTCTATCATGTTAGGCTATTGGCAGTGCAAGTTTCTATAAAAGGATTTTATGCGCATTAAATACAGTGACATTGTAGCATTTGTGATGACAACGTAGTTGTTATGAAGAAAAAGAGGGATGGAGAGTTTCATCACAGCAGCTCGACCGTCCTTGCCGGCAATAATATAATTCTCCTCGCTCCGATTCGCCGCCGCTTGATGAAGACTTCATTGTTAAGTTGGAGATGGATGGCGCCATGCGCGCAGGCCACCAAAATGGTCATGGCCCTCCTCCGACCACACACCACCCACTCCATCAGAGAGCGACGACGACAACGACAACAAGGCCAGGGTGTGGTAGATAGCAAATATGCCCGCGACCCGCCTGCCAGGTGGGCCCTTCCCTGCACGCGGGCCCGGTCGGGCACGAGCTAGCGTGCCACACGACTACACGAGACAGCATGCCCCGGATAGGAAAAGGGATCGATATGATCGATCGGGCCGACTTTATTGGCCGGCCGGCTATATATATATAGACAGATACGTATAGTATATGATGCACGCCGATTTATTAGGCCCTACCATCCATTCAGAATCCACAAGTCCATAGTGTGGCCAACTAACCACAACTTAAACATAGTACTCCGTCCAAACGAACGCGCGCGCATATAATTAACCTGCATATGACGGGCCCATTCCATCCGCATGTGCCGGGCGGTGGTCACGGATCGATTTGCGGGGCGGCGTCCGATGGCCACTACTGCCGATCGATGGCCACACGTTCTCAACCCCAGGGAGATGCGCGCGACGTGTCTCCGGTTTCCATGACACGTTTCACGAAATATCTAATACGACCGTACTCCCTCCGCCCTTAAATGTAAGTCATCCTGGGAGTGTTTTACTGTGTCCAAATTAATAGAATGTTCAATGAATCTGGTAAAATGCCAGAATGACTTACATTCACTATGTAAAAACCCTTCATTAGAGACGTGTTTAAACGCTAATTAGAGACACTAAAAATTCGCGTCTCTAAACTCACGTATGTGATGTGAATACAACACAGGCGCAAAAATCCACGTCTCTGATAATGGGTCATCATAGACGTGTATAGAGAAAACGTGTCTCTGATAATGGGTCATCAGAGACGTGTGTAGCAAAACTCGTCTCTAATGAGTCTCATCAGAGACGTGACTGTAAGAAAATTCGTCTGTGATGATGAATTAAAAAACAAAAAAAAGACAAATAGGACATGAAATAGACATCATATACATCACAAATACATAGGCTCTATCCATATATACATTGCAGATACGCATACTCAATCTGTTATGAATTCATACATATCAACTACTAACTCTAAGGATCCCTAGCTTTATTTCCTTGAAATAGAAATTCTGCAGATCCACATCCACACCACCCTTAGGACTAGTGCAGCAGGATGACACGATTTACCCTTGGCACATGCTTGCAAAGGATAAAAAAGGCTACCTGATCAAAATCTCTCATAGGTTCCTAGAGAATTGCCCATCAATGTACTCCTCTGTGTTAGCAAGCTGCAGGCAGTAGAGATAGTAATTAATTTTGCTTGTCACTTCATATCCAATAGATATTTAGCTATTTAAAGAAAATCTGATGGTAGATCTAATAGCCAACAACCAAACTGAAACTTTGTGAACTTTGTTCGGATCTGAAAACATGGCTGCCTGAGCCTTCTGAGCACCTTCCTAACATGAAGCAATCCATTTTCCTACAGTGCACCAGAGATTGTCACACAATATAAACTCAAAAGATCATGTGGCAAATGTTCAATAATAACAGTGAACCATCATCAGGCCCACAATGGAAATTCTCAATGTGTGTCCATAGGAACTTTTTATATTCCAGGTGGTGTAAGTGGCTGTACACGAGCACGGGGTCTTCATTTTGTTCCCCAACAACATTGAGACGAAAACACCCCAGTTCAAAAGGAAAGGGGAAAAGGAGAGGTAGCAATGTGTTGATCATATGGCTCAAAGTTGTCGCTGTACAGTGTGAACCATAATTTGAAATAGTAATGCTGGATTAGTCTATGTCTCTAAGTGTAACATTTATGGCAGCATAGAAGGATTATGCAAATCACATGGGTGCAAAAATAATTCTATCACAGAAACTTACAGTCCTAGAATCATCATACCAATCGATCAGTTCCATAGTTTGGAAAATGTCTTGTCATTTTTTTTGTTAGACTAATTTCTAGATTCAAGCAGCAACGTCCTGATCCGATTCATATACACAATCTAAAAACATTGAGAGAACGACATGTATTAGAACTCATCGTGCTTATAGCATTATACCTTCATCAAGATCTGATTCACATCTTCTACTGTTGACACATACTCATCGGTCAGGTTTTCTATATGGATACCATTTCCACCATTCTCTCTTATATCTAAAAAGGAAAAGGAAGCTGGATAAGTTACTGCATAAATTAACAGCTATTGCAACTGCTGAACAAGTTTCTTCGTCAAAAGTATACCTGAAGGTCACGCTGAGATGGTTCCAGCAGGTCTTTAATCCGCTCATCGCGCAGCTGTAATAGAATTGCGAAAGCAGAGCATGCATATTACTGCAACATTCAAGTAATGTGAGGGATTTTTATAAAGCAGAACAAAATATAAGGCCAACTAACTCAAAGCAGGTTTAGAAAAGAGATTATGCATAGGGATAGGGTTCACCAAGACATTAAATAGATAAGAAATGGACTACTCGCAAAATGTTTCTCCTGTTACTTTGTTTCCACAGAGCAGTGTGCAACCGCAAACAGCGCATACAGCACCACAAACATAAATACAGCAGGCCAATAGTTGTTTCATCATTATTCCATTACTACAAGTACATCCCCACCATCACCAAAAGTGAGACGATATACTCAGCAGTCAACACCATGCTAGTGAAGCGGAGGGGGAAAACAGTTAAGGTTTGTTAAAATGATTATACTACTCGCAGTCGCAGACAGACCTATACTTCTCCGCAGCTTGAGGTAAATCTCATCAGCGCGGACCCTCCCTGATCCACGAGACGCCCCCTTGCTAAGTCTGTCATGCAGCGAATGACGGAGGGCACCTGTACCACAACAGAACAAAACAGGAAATGTCAAATTCAAGATCAGGTGTAGTCCCCAAATAGATGCAGGAAGCACAGCGACGAGATCCAACTTACTTGCGGACACCTGCTGTGATTTGCTGTCGATCTGGAGCACGATGGACTTGCTGTTGAGACCCGGCTCCCTCTGCAGGTCCACCACTATCGGCGCCCGCGTTGCCCGTTCTCCCCCGTCGGCTGCACCGCACACCACCACCACCACCCAAATCCCGTAAAAAAAACCGCAGATGCCACAACGAGGGAGGAGGGGGGGAGGCACTACTACAAAAACGTTGATTTGTCCCGGTTGGGAAACCGCTGTTGTCCCGGTTTCCCAACCGGGAACGCCTGTCCGGGACAAAAGGGGGTGCCCTTTTGTCCCGGGTGTGGCAACCGGGACAAAAGAGGACCTTTTGTCCCGGTTGGTAACACCAACCGGGACAAAAAGGTGCAGCCAGCGCCCACGTGGCTGGCGCACCCTTTTGTCCCGGTTGGTGTTACCAACCGGGACAAAAGGTCTCTTTTTTTTTCATGTTTTTCTTTTCTCAATTCTTTTTCTATTTCAATTATACTTTTGCATTTCAATTAAACTTATGTATTGGAATTCAGTGTATATGATCTCCACTAATATATACATATATATATAGTTACTTATATAATATTTGTCCTAGATAATTTTCATATATAAATTAATTCACTTATATATATATATGTATACACATATCTATACATGTGAATTCCTTTACATATGAAAATGTCTAGGACCAATATTATATAAATATATATATATACACATATATATTATTGGAGTGCTTATATATATAATACATACATACTCCATCATATTTGCATAGGTATATTCGTTCTTAATTACATAGTAGAATTCGCCTTTTGGAAATTTAATACATACATACTCATAAATAGAAATTTAATACATAGACACACATATATATTTACATAGTTATATTCGTTCTTAATTACATATATATGCGTATATTGTCATATTTGCTGTGATTGTCAATATTAGATATTCCATCATAGTAGAATTCGCCTTTTGGATCGAGGACTTGCTCAACAATAAATCCGGAGAATTGTTCTTGAATCGCCTATTCTGTAGTAGTGAGGAGCTGAGATGCTAGGCTAGGAGCTCACCAGGACCGGGTGACCGATGAGGTTGTTCAGCACGGCCGACTTGCCTGCTGCCTGCACACACAGACGGATCAGGAAACGGATCAGATCGGAGCACACCAGCAGCAAAAGCAGATCGCGGGGCGGTGGCGGCGGCCGAAATAACCGCGCCTCCTCCTCCGCCGCTGTGGCAATGGGAACCGCCGCCGCCGCCGCAGCCGCCATGGGGATTGACTCGACCTAGAGGAGCTGCATGCGACGTGGAGGAGCCGGCCGGGTTGGGCGGCGGCGACAGGAGCGGGACGGCGGGAGGCAGAGGGTGGAGCGCTGTCGCCGGGATCCGGTGGCGCGCGGGGGTGTGGAACGAAACCCTAGGGTGCGGTGCTCTGGAGAGAGGTTTCACGGGGAGGGCCGGAGGAGGGATGGGAGGGAGAGGAAAGGCAGTCATCGGTTGGGACCCACATGGAGGTGACAATGCCTACAGCCATTTGTTTCTAACACATTAGAGACTTGTCAAGTTGACACACGTCTCTAATATAATATTTGAGACTCGTTTTAATTCAGAGTCTCTAATGGAAGTATTTTTTTGTGGGTTCCTTACATGGTGATTTCAGGACAGAGGGAGTACATACCTTACCACGAAGACATATATCATATCCTTGCGTACTCCGTCCTTTAATATTTCTTAGACATATAGTGTATATATATGTTCGTACGTACTTAAGGATTTGTATGCTTTATTATATGTAATTGTGCATGATGATATGATATATCATATCCTTGGATTGTTTGTTCGTTCGTCGAGTCGTAAACACTCGAGCTACATACCTTCGTGCAGTCCAAACTTCCAGCATGCATGTCTTCGTGCGACACTGTGTGTGCAAGTGGGTCGATCGCTCCCCTCCGACGAACACAACGCCTTGCATTGGCACTTTGGCAGAGACTTGCATCGTGTCCTCCAACCACAGCAAGGTATGTACATGTACGCAACCTCGGAGTCGCGGCACACTCCTCAATCGCGTGTCAAAGGAAAAAAAATCTATATACTCCCTCCGTTCTTAAATATATGACACCATTGACTTTTTTTCTTCATTTGACTATTCGTCTTTTCTATAAATATTTATGCAAATAGCCAAATCTTCAAGTTAGATTCAAGAGACTCTTGATAATAGAAGTAAAGGTACTTATTTCACTTCATTTACCTAACTGATTAATTAAATAATATTGGTCAAAATTGAAGAAAAAAAATCAACGGTATCATATAAAAAAGAAATATATATATAAAACAAGGCATGCACATCCGCCGTGCAGTTATCACGTGCACTTGTCCATCGATCGCCTGTGCTCCTTATCTTATTGACGATTTCAACTCCTGAAACTTAACCTGCAAGCAAGACACAAACGCTCATGATCGATCAGATCATCAGATAGCGTCTGAGTTTTCGCAAGCTAGATGGTCGGGGCCGGTCTCGGGGACACGTACGTCACAACCGCTAGCTATACTTTGACCCGGCCGGCCCGCGAGAATCACAACAGAATGCTAGGCTAGCTCAATCACGCATGGCGCGTGCCCGGCCGTTAGATCAATTCAGAGCAAGATCACTAGCTAGCTAGCAGTATACTATGGTTGTTCGTTTGAACACTGCACTGAACTGCCAGCTAGCTTACTTTAGTGTGTCCGCGTAGTTCTCACTTGCTTCCTATCCTGCATGTTTGATTTTCCTCGCAGGTTTCGCACGTACATGACGATTTATATACATTATAAGTACGTATGATAATAAAAAAAGTTACTGCATGCCCAGGCATGAGCCGGCCGTACGTCATCCAGTCAAACTATATATATTATATGTTTTGGTCTCAGCGGATTTCACGTGGAGACACGGATGCTTAATTTACATGCCACGTGTGTACACACGTGTGAGGAAAGTGCAAACACCTATATATCATGTGCTACACATCCACATACCTAATCCCAATCTGTCACTGGCGCTTCTTCTGTGTATGTACATTGCGGCCTGAGGTGGCTAGCAGGCCGTTAACCACGACATGCACCACTACCAGAAAACGGCTCATTCGTCCCTACACGTTAGCATCGGTCGCACTTTGGTCCGGTACTAATAGATCAATTTAGTACCGGACGGAACTCACAGTGCCCCTGGGAGCCGGTTAGTACCGGCTGGAATCCCGAGCCGACACTAAAAAGCTCCACAGACACGAGCAACGCAATGGCCAGCGACTATTTAATACCGGCTTGTGGCTCCAGCCCGTATTAATTGACATCCAGAATATTTAGTACCAGGTAGAGTCTACACTCGGTACAAAAAATATTCTGTTAATACCGGGTGGAGCATCCACCCAGTACTAACGCGAGCACATCAAAAAGAATCTGCGGGATGAGTGGCCACTAGCGGCTCTTTATCTGTTCATCCTTTCCCTTCTCCTATTTCCCTTATCTCTTCTCTCCTTCCATCTCCCTTCTCTCCTCTCTCAGCTCGAGCGACCAGACCACCGCGGCGACGCCAGGTTGTGGCAGCGGCGCCAGGTCGCGGTGGCGCCAGGCTGCGGCGGCCGCCGCCGCCAGCGCACTAGCGAGCCTGGCTCCCGGCGGCGGAGCGGGCGCCGGGCCGCCCCGGTGGCGGAGCGGCGCGGAGCAGGGCCGGGGGCGCGGCCTCCCAGCGGAGCGGAGCGGGGGGCGGGCCGCCCCGGCAGCGGAGCAGGGCGGAGTCGGCCACGCGCACGGCCTCTCGGCGGCGGCCGCCGCCGGCGCACTAGGGAGCCTGGCTCCCGGCGGCGGAGCGGCGCGGAGCAGGGCAGGGGGCGCGGCCTCCTAGCGGCAGAGCGGGCGCCGGGCCTCCCCGGCGGCGGAGCGGCGCGGAGCAGGGCCGGGGGTGCGGCCTCCCGGCCTCCCACACGGCCGGCTGCATCTACCGGCACGGCCAGCGGGCCCACGCGCTTCTAACCCCGCGAGCCCACGCATCATTAGTAACGTTGATTTTTCATTCAAAACATCGAATTGCGCGCCCGTTCATTTCCCGGCCCTCCCTTTCTCTCTCTCGTGGGTTCATTTCCTCTCCTCATCTTCTCTCTAGGGTTCCTCTCTCTTCTGTGGGGGACATTTTGGTCACCCGAATCTGCTCATCTAGGGATCTCACGAGAGCACTCCGGGGGGGTCGAAGCACAAATCTATCCAGGTAGGTGTTCTCTCCTTTTTCGCACGCCGATTTGATGGATTTTACTCCCCCTCACCGCTCGAGCATGCAGCGATTTTTTTGATTTTCTCTGATTTGCTTTGTGGTTGTATTTTGGTGGAGGTTATCATCAAGGTCATTTTGGAATCGAGAGGCCGCAGGAAGTGCAGGTGAGTTCATGCCCCCCTCCCCCCAAATCCATGCCTCTCCTCACTCCTAGTCCAAGCACATCCGCGTTTGATTTCGGTGATTTTGATTTCCTGAGGTTTTTGTGCGAGCGGAGGTAATCCTAATCCATTTGTTTTGTTTTGTTTGGTGGAGCTCACCAGCGAGCATATCTGCAGGATCCAAGCGCAAATCATCAGGGGGTTCGTCAGAAATCCCAGACCCGAATCAGGTGAGCAGCTCACTTGGATCCCCCCTGATTGGATGCCTCACTCCAAACCCAACCGAAATTGATGCATGTGTGTGTGATTTTTCGAGCCCCGCATGATCCAAGGCCCCACATGTGCTCTGTTTATGTGCTTCATGCATCTGTAGCATCTATAGGCTAATTTGTGTGTATGTGCTCTGAGATTGTTTTAGGTGGCGATTTTGTGTTTTTTGTGCTGGCCCTTTTTTTAGCTTTTTTGGCAATCTAGTTAGTCTGAACATGTGTTTATCCAGGTGATTATATCCGAACATGTATAGTTATTAGCCTTTTTCCCCTATCTGAACTAGGTTGCACATTGCCCTACACCACAAATCTGAACTAGGGAGCCTGGCTCCCGGCGGCGGAGAGGCGTGGAGCAGGGCCGGGGGCGCGGCCTCCCGGCGGCGGAGCGGCGCGGAGCAGGCCGGGGGCGCGGCCTCCCGGCGGCGGAGCAGGGCGGAGTCGGCCACGCGCGCGGCCTCCCGACGGCGGAGCGAGGCAGAGCAGGCCGGGGCGCGGCCTCCCGGCGGCGGAGCGGCGGCCAGGCCACCCCGGCGACGGAGCAGGCCGGGGGCGCGGCCTCCCAGAGGCGCACGGCCTCCCAGAGGCGCACGGGTGGCGGAGCGGCCGAAAATTCGACCGGTGAAGTCCTATAATTATTGTGAATTCGGATCTGATTTTTATGTAATAAAAGCTTGTGATTGTTGTATAATCTTGTGATTCTTATGATTTGTCAAATGAATTCTCGATTCTTGTGAAATGGAATGTTGTGATTGTTGTGACTCTTTTAAGATTGTGATTGTGTAATTCTAAAGTTTGTGATGGCCGGCGCTCTTAGAAGAAAAAGGAAAGAAAATGAGAAAAGAAAAAGAAACAAAAAAAAGCCACGAGCTTGGCAGGCATAACAATTTAGTGCCGGTCAGTTGGTGCTAAAAATCTCTTTAGTACCGGGCATTTTGGCATATACTAGGCACATTTAGTACCGACCAAGTGGTACTGGGTGTCCGACCGGTACTAACCGGGGGTTCCGGCCCGGTACTAATGTCTATTTTTCTAGTTGTGCACGTTTGAAATTCTTTACACGTAGAGAGGACAATGTACTACAGCCTTGGGCAGCCGTGCTTCAATGAATCATACACACCCCACTCCGGCCATTATATTATTACCTAGCGGTCAGGAGCAGTGCAGCACAAAACCACGTGTTGAGCACGTACGTCTACGATATCAGTTAGACTGTTAACACATAGCGTAGGAGTGACAATAATAGAAAAGCGGTATGAAAAGCTACCCAGTGGTGACAGATCGATGCAGCTAGCTAAAAGCCGCCCAATATGGCCCTGTTTGTTTCTGCATCGCGAACGCGGCTCCAAGCTCGCTTTTTGGAATCGCGGGTCCCCAGTTCATTTCTTCCAACTGCACAACGCGGGCGACTCCCAGTCGCGCGTCCGTCGCAGAACGTTCGGCGGGATTATTCCGCTTATCCCGCTCAAACGCCACCGCAAACGCGAGAAACGCGATTCCAAACAGACCCATTGTCCGGTGCATACAGACAATTTGTCCAGATGCATGCGTGGTAAAACGTCCATGTGAATCGTGTGGCAGCGTACATTATTATATTAGCGGAGTAGCGGACGACGACCTCCGACCTAACCGCATTATTTAGAACACAGTTTGAATTTGTTTCCTCTGCTCCCTCGATTCTATTATAATACAGTTTGAATTTGTTTCCTCTCTGCTCCCTCGATTCTATTATAATACAGTTTGAATTTATTTCCTCTGCTCCCTCGATTCTATTAGAACACAGTTTGAATTTGTTTCCTCTGCTCCCTCGATTTTATTAGGTTTATTGCAAGTCAAACTTCTCTAACTTTAAGCAACTCGGTGCAAAATATACTAACATCTAGAATATCGAATAAATGCATTATTGTGCATGATATATTTTGTGCTGAATTCGCAATGAAATTAATTTGATGTTGTAGATGTTGGTGTTTCTCTTTAAACTTGATCGAAATTAATCAGTTTGACCTAGTACAAATCTAAAGCGTAACTATAATTTTAAATGGAGACAGAATAGTTACTTAGTACAGACGTATATTAGTCGTAGCATATAGCTTAGCTAAGATATGAAGAAGTACTTAGTTATTGGGTTAACCCCTTTCTACATAACCTGCATAAAGAGGAGAATCTGAAATGATGTATATTTTGCAAGGTTAGAGTATTGACTTGGTATAAGGCGGCAGCAGCAATATTAAAATGTTATCTTAAATCAAATTAATTATATACTTTGGAACAAATTCTCATGGTGATTCTAATAATATCATAAATTCTATATATATTACCAATCTATAATCTTCGCAATGTAACCATCATAAAGTTTTGCTCCATCTCATAATATAAAATTATCTATATTCCTAATTTCAATTTATTAGTGATGTTTTGCTATATAGCTATATAGTACATCATTTACTCTTGTTCAAAATTTTTTCCTCGAACCCTGAGTTGGATCTGTGTTCGTTAGGACATACTCTCTCTATTCCAAATTGTAAATTATTCTAACTTTCTTGGAGAGTCAAATATTTCAAGTTTGACCAAATTTATAATATACTAAAGTACAACATTTATGATACCAAATACGTATTATTAGATACTTCATTAAATATACTTTCATATAGTATATTATTTGTTGCTATAAATATTTGTAATCTTTTTTATAATTTTGGTTAAACATAATTAAAAATAATTTGACTGTTCAAGAATTTTGGAATGACTTACAATCTGAAACGGAGGGAGTACATGCCACTACTAGAAAGCAGGTCATCTTCACCGATTGGAGAGTGCCTTAGAAAACCCCAATGGTCTAGGACACCGGCTATTTTACCTAATGCCTAAGGCCATCTTTGATACCGGTTGGAAAGACCAACCAATGCAAAAAGGGTCGCCACGCTGACGCAAGCTGGTGACCCCTTTGGTTACAATTGGTCTTTTCAACCGATATTAAAGTGTTGTTCTCGTTTCTTCCAAATCTAGTTTTATTTAATTTGTTTATAACTGTTTATTCTTTTAAAATTGCTATACGTATCCGAGCTCTATAGTACTATACGTCCATTAGTCTCGTTCAAATTCAAAGAATATCCAAAAGTAAATAAAAGCCAATGGCAATCATATAATTAAGTTATTTATCTACAATAATATATTTACAAACATACAAACAACACGACATAACGTTTAAAGATATTTACAAATATACAAGTCATGTTTATAGAGCAAGTACTAAGCCCCTCACGAGTTCGATGCGGAAAGCTTATTGATGTGACCGTTGTGGTAGAACCCGCATCTAGAATCTAGTATCTCCCTCATAATGAATACTACGTGCTGCTCGCACAAATTTTCAATTCCTCCCTTCATTGACTGCTCCTTTATTCTTTTTCACAAATTTTTTCCACAGCTTGTGCAATCACCACAACCCAGCCATGCCCTTACTACGTTCACAGGCGCGACGGTGTGGGCGGCGCGTCAAGGGCGCGGCCGAGGACTTGAAGCGGTCGTACGGAGGGCAGTGCGGGGCTGCGTATCGAGGGCACGGCGGCTGAGGCTCTTGGTGGGAGGCGCACGTGCGAACGTACAGCGCAGAGGCGTTCGCTTTGGCTAGTGCTACTGCTGGCACTGACTTGTGGCATGACCCGGCGCCACTACCGACACAATTGGTACCGAGTCGTTCCACGATCCGAGGCCTATTGGTACCGAGTCGTGCCACCAACCAGTTCCTATGCTGCAACATAAGCACCGGTTCGTGGCACAACCCGGTACCAATTGGCCTCCCTAAGCTCGGTCTAGGCCAAAGGTACCAGCTACTGGTGGTGGTACTGACGCCAACAAAATATATATAGTATAGTACTATATACTCTTGTCCGATTCTTTTAATCTCCTCGAGAGCTCTGAGTTGGATCTGTGTTCATTTATGATATATATATTTTACGACCATATGCTTGATGTATAGATAACCACACAAACGAGAAACAGTTTACAATTTACATGCATATATATAGGAGCGCTAGATAAATAATCTAACAGGACGATGTACAGGCCGTGAAAGGCAAAGTTGACTTTTGAACCTAGACGATGTATGTTAAGTCTTTTACTATATAACAAACAATATATACACTGCAATTGGTTCGTACTACAATTGGGTTCCAGCTAACGTATATAGATTTGTCATGCTGGTGGCCACAGTGCATCCGTAGCTTAGTTTAATGCAGCGTCTACGTATCGTACGTAGTAATAAGGGTTACATCCTGAACACACGTGTACTTGACGTTTGAAGCCAAAGTGTTAAATTTTAAGGCCTTATTACTTACAGATTTATTTACCGCGGACTACATATATGTGAGAACCGCCTAATTTGATACTATTTTAAACGAACCGCCGGTCATTATCATCCAGATGAAAGTTAACACGTGCTGGCCGGAGAGCGTGCCACGTGTTATCCCACATCTAGAGACACGAATAACTGACACGTCATCCGTTCAAAATAACATCAAATCCAGTAGTCCCGGTATGTGCTCTAACATACGTCCAGGATCCAACATATGCACATACCGTTTACAATCAGATATGTCACTACAGAACCATAAGAGCAGTTTTATATTACCAAGTTCAACATAGTTTTAACATAGGTTTAGAAAGCAACCTGAGTACAAAGGTACTCGCAAGACTTACGCGATAATAAACAAGGATCATACAATGGCTCAAGTAAAAGCTTTAAGGTTAAGTAATTATTGCATAAGCATGACCTCTCTACGCTACCACCTATCAGAGTTAATAATTTTGCCCAACCCCAAGTAATTTTAGCTGATTAAGAGGGTAATAAAATATATAACTGATCATAGCTATAACATAAACCATTGCCATCTCAACCGAAACTTTATACGAAAAGTTCAATGGACAAAGAGCTTGCTCATAACCGAGAGCGCGGCAATTCGAATTGATTTAAACCTTGCAATGGTGTACTACTTTACCCACATGACGCAAGGACCATGCGACTCACCCAACCAGCTAAATTGGATGAGGGGGTACTCATGTCAACTGTTTCCAACGAGGCTCAACCATTGAGGGTACGCCCAGCTTGCGCGTGGAGTAACTTAGGTCCACCGGAGACACCTCTTCCTACACATAGCTCCACCCGGGGACACCCCTAAGCCTCCCTGCATAGCTCGTTGGCCACGCATCTGGGAATGGGCCTCAATGATCAAGTCAAAGAAGGTAATTGGCTCATCCGTACCATTATTTGGATATGTGGTAGCACGGAAAGGTGCTCAAAGCCGACGTCATCCACGGACGGTCCTTAAACGATCCAAGCGGACTATGCCCATGTGACTTCATTCTCTAGACCCTACCATTCCGCTCGAATCTCGATACTACCAAACCCTTCACAACCAAATCGAACCAGTGCAATCAAGGGTAACAGGTAAATGTGATCCTCCAAACTATTCCTGTCTAGCGAGCAAAATAAATATTCTAAGCAGGGCTAAACATCTAGTCAAGTTAAGTAATTAACTGACTAACTAGTGCCAAGAACAAGGATAACAAATCAAGGAAGAATAATGCACGCAGATAGATACAAGAATGCAATACATACATAATATATATGCAACCCACAGTACTCAAGTGAGATAACTAAACTAATCAAATTAGATAGGAGCAAGGAATCATGCTTAGCTGCTTGCCTTGGTTAACTTCTGGCTCGACCACGAACGGGACTCCGGGTTCAGGCTCGACGGACTCGGTGGGCTCCATGGGTTCGACCTCCGACGGTTCGATCACTATAATGCATGAATGCGATGCAAGAATTAAGAAATAAACTTATACGGCAAGCATAAATCACATTTTAAATTGAGCATGCAGAGGACATTACAAAGAGCTCATGAAAATTGGTTTTGCGGCAAAAGCATTTTCCTATAACTAATCATAAATATACTAATTTTCAACTACTCGAAACAAGGTAAATCAGAAAAAGCATGCAAACATACCCACACAAATCCAAGAAAATTATCTTAGATACTAAACATGAACACAAAGCTAACAGAATTGGTTTCACCCTTTTATCACTTTCCAGCCAAAAGTTCTACATTAAATCCTTTCCGAACAGAACAAACAAAAACACACTAAAACCCTAACAAACCGCAAAGAAACATACAAAACAACATTTTTCCTAAGTAGATCTCAGCGATACGGACCCAACAAAACTTCGCATTTTTCTGAGGTCGATACGATTTTCTACGCATTTTTCAAGATTGCAGACATATATAAACATCACAAATCTCTAGCAAAATTGCTAAACGCACCCCACAGAGCCGGCCCAGAGGCCGACAAGCGGAGCCCATGGGCCAGCGACCCACCCGCCAGGTCAAGGCAAGGCACGCGCCTTGACCCGCGCGAGGGCGCGGCGACGGCGAGCGGCGGCGGCGCGAGGCGACGCAACGAGGCGGGGCCAGAGCAGGCCGGCGGAGGCGTGCACGGCGATGAGGAGGAGGCGGTGGACCTCACCGGCGGCGGCGTGGACGGGGAGCGGCGACGCACGAGCGGCGCGGCAGCGTTGGGCGGCGGCATGCGGAGAGCTCCGCCGAGGACCCTGCAGAGGAGAGGGAAGGAGGGGGTGAGGCTCGGAATCGGCCGAGGATAGGGAGGAGAAACTCCCCACCCGAGGAATCGAGCCACGGCTCACCGGAGACGACGAATCAACGGCGGCGACGGAGCTCGGGTGGCGGCGGTAATGGTGATTTAGGGGCAATTGGGGCCAGGGTTCGAGGTGAATGGGGCTGGCTTGCTTAAATGGGAAGGGAGGGAGCGGGCGGATGGGCGTGCTGAACGAGGATGGTCGGCAGCAGTGGTGACGTGCGGCGTGCTGCGATTCATGCAACGCACGTCAAAGCAGAGGAACGGCCGGCACATGGCGACGACCCGCCGAACTGGGTCTCGGTATGGGCGACGGCGGGTTGTCGCTCTCCCATTGGCTCGCACAGACAGCGAGGATGGCCGACGCGTGGCCATGGCGCCGGCGTCGACGCGCAGCACGCCAAAACAGAGGAGCCGAAGGGGGGACGTGACAACTCTCCCCCCTTAAGAAAATCTCGTCCTGAGATTTAGGTAAACAAGAGGGGAAGGAGAAAACTCGGACTCGGTTGGCCATATTCACCTAGACAAGATAAATATCTAAGAGATAGTGCACAAGGGCAGGGATGATGTGATGTGATGAGACATTTTTAGAATTTTTATTTTGATGGTGACTGTGTCCACATATATAACATCTAGAACTATGAACTTCATCAAGGAAGTGGGGTGTGATAGAGAGAAAACTTACTCCTCGGAAAAGAATTCCGGGTATTCTTGACGTAATCGATCCTCACGCTCCCAAATGGCTTCATCTTCAGAGTGATTGCTCCATTGAACCTTTACAAACTTCACCATGCTACGCTTTATTTTTCTTTCATCCCGATCAAGAATGGCAATTGGGTGTTCTTCGTAGGTAAGTCCCGGTTGAAGTTCAAGTGACTCGAGATCAATGTCGTCGGTGGGAATATGAAGACACTTCTTCAATTGAGAGATATGAAAAACATTGTGCACTGCGGAGAGTGATTGAGGAAGTTCCAGTTGATAGGCCACTGCTCCCACTTCCTTGATAATCCGAAAAGGTCCCACATAACGTGGCGATAGCTTTCCTCTTACTTGGAAACAGCGAGTGCCCTTAAATGTAGAGATCTTGAGATAAACATAATCGCCAACTTTGAGATGGAGTTCTCGACGTCGACGATCAGCATAAGTCTTCTGGCGAGATTGAGCAATGTGAAGATTCTCACGAATAATTCTGACTTGATCATCGGCATCTTTTACCAAATCCAGACCAAAGAAAGGTCTTTCCCCAAATTCGGACCAATTAATAGGAGTCCTACACCGTCTTCCATAGAGGGCTTCAAAAGGAAATATTTTGATACTTGCTTGATAACTATTGTTGTAGGAGAACTCTGCGAAGGGCAAGCAAGTAACCCATTTCTTCTCATATATGAGAGCACAAGCTCTTAGCATGTCTTCTAGGATTTGATTGACCCTCTCGGCTTGACCGTCGGTTTGAGGATGATAAGCAGTACTATAGGTGAGATCAGTTCCCATGGTTTCATGAAGACTTCTCCAAAAGTGAGCGACAAATTGAGTACCACGATCAGAGACAATTTTTTTAGGAACACCATGAAGACATACAATACGAGTGAGATACAACTCCGCATATTGCTTAATTTGATAAGTGGTCTTAACTGGAAGGAAATGAGCCGACTTTGTCAAACGATCCACGATAACCCATATAGAATCATATCCTTGAGAAGACCTGGGTAACCCAGTGATAAAATCCATTCCAATTTCTTTCCACTTCCATAATGGAATAGGTAGCGGTTGAAGAGTACCAGCCGGCTTGAGATGCTCAGCTTTAACTCTTTGGCAAACATCGCACTCAGTGACATATCGAGTGATTTCTCGCTTCATGCGAGTCCACCAAAATCTATGCTTGAGATCTTCATACATTTTGGTACTACCCGGATGAATAGAAAATTGAGAACTATGGGCTTCATCAAGAATAATTCGCCTGAGGTTATGATCTTTAGGCACCACAATAAGCTTCCCAAAGAATAGAACTCCTTCATTATCAGTAGAGAAACATCGAGCTTTGCCCTCCTTCATTAATTCCCGAATTCGAGCCATACCTTTATTCTTCTTTTGGGCGTCCTTAATTTGATCATAAAGGTCAGATTTGACCGTGAGAGTGGCAAGATAGCCTTCTTTGACTATGGAAATTCCAAGTTTCCGAAGATCATCACAAAGAGTATGCACAGGAGGAGCTATGGTCAAACAATTGCATTGAGACTTCCGGCTTAGTGCATCAGCGACGACGTTTGCCTTACCGGGATGATAGTGCACTTCAATATCATAATCCTTAATTAATTCAAGCCACCGACGTTGCCTCATGTTGAGATCAGATTGAGTGAAAATATATTTGAGGCTCTTATGATCGGTGTAGATATTGCAATAATTGCCCAGCAGATAGTGACGCCATATCTTTAGAGCATGGACAACAGCCGCAAGCTCTAAATCATGGGTAGGATAATTTTCTTCATGTCGCTTGAGTTGTCGAGAAGCATAGGCCACTACTCGGCCTTCTTGCATAAGAACACAGCCAAGACCGATGCGAGAAGCATCACAATAAACATCGAAACTCTTGGAAATATTTGGCTGAGCAAGAACTGGAGCGGTAGTGAGACGATCCTTAAGGGTTTGAAAGGCTTCTTCACAAGCTGGGGACCACTCAAACTTGACCCCATTCTTCAGTAACTCGGTCTTAGGCTTTGCAATTTTAGAAAAGTTCTCTATGAACCGGCAGTAATATTCCACAAGTGCAAGAAAACTCCGGATCTCATGGACATTCTGAGGTTGCTTCCAATAAAAAACATCTAGCACCTTACTATGATCTACAGTAATGCCATCCTTGGAGAGAATATGACCAAAAAAAGATACTTCTTCAAGCCAAAATACACATTTACTGAACTTGGCATAAAGACGATGTTCTCTATGTTTTTGAAGGACAGTATGAATGTGACGAGCTTGATTTTCTTGGGTCTTGGAATAAATGAGAATATCATCAATAAAGATGATCACAAAGATATCAAGTTCCTCCATGAAGATGCTATTCATCAGATACATGAAATAAGCTGGAGTATTGGTGAGGCCGAAGGACGTGACAGTGAATTCATAGAGACCATATCTAGTAGAGAAGGCCGTTTTTTGAATATCTTCTTTCCGGATCTTGATTTGATGATAACTTAACCTTAAATCAATCTTGGAGAAATAACGAGCTCCCGAGAGTTGATCAAATAAGATATCAATCCGAGGAAGAGGATATTTGTTCTTGACGGTGACTTCGTTTAACGGACGGTAATCAACACACATCCGCAAACTATCATCTTTCTTCTTTACAAAAAGAGCCGGGCATCCCCAAGTAGAGGAGCTCGGACGAATGAAACCCTTGTCCAATAAATTCTTGAGTTGTTCCTTCAACTCCCTTAGCTCATTAGGAGGCATTCGATATGGTTGTTTAGAAATAGGAGTTGTTCCGGGCTTGAGCTCTATGACAAATTCAACCTCACAATCAGGAGGCATACCCGGTAATTCTTCTGGAAAGACATCTAGATACTCACAAACCACGAGAATATCTTCCAATGCAGTGGCTTTGATACTTGTCAAAGCATACAGATGAGATTCCATCTTGGAAAGAGAGAGGAGAACTCTACACCTAGAGGGGTGCAAAAGATCGATAGTGCGGGGCCCACATTTGATAACTCCATCATGCTTACCCAACCAATTAATTTCAAGAATCACATCTAAGCCCATCTTATCAAGGATGAGAATATTAGCACGAAAAGTAGCTCCCTCAATAAGAATTGGAACCCTATCCACAAAGTTTCTAGAGATGATCTCTCCACCTGGTGATTCTATATGGTATGGCACTTGTAGGGTTTGCATCTCAAGTTTACTATGCAGCATAAATTTCTTGCTGATGAATGAAAGAGTTGCCCCAGAATAAAAAAGAACAACTGCAGAGTAGGAATTGATTAGGAGCGTACCCATGAGTACTTCCGCATTCTCCGGAACTTCTTCAGCGGTGGTGTAATTAAGACGACCGTGCTTAGGAACTTGTTGTGGCTTGACTTCTTGACGCGATGCTTGAGGAGAACGATTATTGGGCCTGGGTGCATTGGAGGCACCGCCACACCTTGGAGAGGGGCAGTCCCTGGAGATGTGGCCTATGCCACCACAATTGTAGCATGGCCCCTTTGCGGCAACACCTGGGTTGTTCCAACAGGCATTGGCCGGCCTAGGAGCTTGTTCTTGAGGAGGTTGAGGGTGGCGCACAATCCACATAGGACGTGGAGCTTGAGCACCCGGCGCCCGAAGTGGAGGAGGTGGAGGCCCCAGACGTGGACTTGAGGAGCTACTGCCAGCCGAGGAAGGAGCGTGACGCTTGTTCTTTGCCTCAAGATTCTTCATCTTATGCTCAGCTCTGATGGCGATATTCACCAAGTCATTGAAGTCTTCAAACTTGGTAGTGGAGAGTTTGTCTTGCAATTCTTCAGAAAGCCCATCATACAGGCGTTCTTGTTTCTCGGCATCGGTGGCCACTTCTTCAGGTGCATACTGGGAGAGAGTGTTGAAGGCATTGACATAGGCCATTACATCACGATTTCCTTGAGTAAGATTTAGAAATTCCTTCTTCTTGATGTCCATGATACCCTTGGGAATATAGAAGGAGCGAAAAGCTGTACGGAACTCCCCCCATGTGAAGTGGTGGTTAGCAGGGTGAGAGGCCTTGAAATTCCGCCACCAAGCCCCAGGGGCATCATGAAGTTGATGAGCAGCAAAGAGAACCTTCTCATGTGGCTCACATTCAATAAGAGCGAGCTTCTCTTCAATGATATTGAGCCAGAAATCCGCATCAAGAGGATCCTTGGAGCCACGAAAGATGGGAGGGTTGGTGCGGAAGAATTCCCCGAACCTGTTCACTTGAGGCTCACCTCTTGGACCATGATTGCCGGCATTGCCCATCTGATTGACTATGTGCGCCATGAGTTCAGTTTGTCGGGCCAGGACGTCCGCGAGGGTTGGATGAACGGGAGGGTCAGGAAGGGGGACCTCATTGCTATGGTTGTTATTGCCACCCGAACCATTAGCACCATCCCTCTCAGTTCCCGAACGCAACACCATCCTGTTAATAAACAAAACGATTAGCGGTTAGGAATGAAAGTTAGAGAATGATACTCAAAGGCAGGGTGGAAAGACAATATGTTGATAAAAATCTAACACATAACCAACATTAGAATAACATATCTAAGAGAAAGGGTAGATTTGACCCACTAAAATTAACAAGAACAAAATCAACGAAATTTAGACCACGGCACAAAAGATTGGTTAGGTGCAGATTTGGAAACCAAAAGAAAATATGCATGCATGCAAGGTATGAATGCACATGACATCTTCTCACATCGTGAGCACACCTTAGCGTTCTAGCACTCACTTACGACCCGAAACAACCGCATTACCCAGCAGCGCTACAATCCTCCTACTAGCACTTAGAACAATGGGTGATTCCCAACTTCTCAACCCCGATAAAAGGCTCAAAAGGTTTCCAGCAAGTGAAAGGGTTTTCCTACGCTCCCGCTACTTATGAAGACAAGAGGGGTTAAGCATATCTTAATTAAACAAATGAAGCAATAAGGAAGAATTAGCTCTAAAATGAAGGAAGAAAGTTAGCATTTTACCTTAAGTTCAAAATTTTTTAAAAAATAAATCTTAGTGGAAGTAATCAAATTTTTATTTTACCCTCACCCTACTAAGCAAATTTTAGGTTCATTTTATGAAACCTCGGCTCTGATATCCGTTGTGAGAACCGCCCAATTTGATACTATTTTAAACAAACCGCCGGTCATTATCATCCAGATGAAAGTTAACACGTGCTGGCCGGAGAGCGTGCCATGTGTTATCCCACATCTAGAGACACGAATAACCGACACATCATCCGTCCAAAATAACATCAAATCCGGTAGTCCCGGTATGTGCTCCAACATACGTCCAGGATCCAACATATGCACATACCATTTACAATCAGATATGTCACTACAGAACCATCAGAGCAATTTTACATTACCAAGTTCAGCATAGTTTTAACATAGGAGGGTTCAAACTAACTTCCTTTACAAGCCTTGGGCTCACAAAAATTATATTAAACAGAAACTTAGAGTTTATTGAATTTACATGCTCTCACGGAGCTCGACTACGATATCAACATACTTAAGATGACGGTGTCTTGGTCAAGGACACCACCACGACCGCAGCGACCTACTACTCTCCCGCATTTGGATCAGCGGGGTAGAAGTGGCCGAACACCACTTCCGACTCACCTGCAACTAGATTTAGAAAGCAACCTGAGTACAAAGGTACTCGCAAGACTTACGCGATTAAATAAACAAGGATTATGCAATGGCTCATGTAAAAGCTTTAAGGTTAAGTAATTATTGCATAAGCATGAGCTCTCTACGCTACCACCTATCAGAGTTAATAATTTTACCCAACCCCAAGTAATTTTAGTTGATTAAGAGGGTAATAAAATATATAACTGATCATAGCTATGACATAAACCATTGCCATCTCAACCGAAACTTTCTACGAAGAGTTCAATTGACAAAGAGCTTGCTCATAACCGAGAGCGCGGCAATTCGAATTGATTTAAATCTTGCAAGGGTGTACTACTTTACCCACACGACGCAAGGACCATGCGACTCACCCAACCAGTTAAATTGGATGAGGGGGTACTCGCGTCAACCGTTTCCAACGAGGCTCAACCGTTGAGGGTACGCCCAGCTTGTGTGTCGAGTAACTTAGGTGCACCGGGGACACCCCTAAGCCTCCCTGCATAGCCCGTTGGCCACACATCTGGGACCGGGCTTTAATGATCAAGTCAAAGAAGGTAATTGGCTCATCCGTACCATTATTTGGATATGTGGTAGCACGGAAAGGTTCTCAAAGCCGACGTCATCCACGGACAGTCCTTAAACGATCTAAGCGGACTATGCCCATGTGACTTCATTCTCTTAGGCCCTACCATTCCGCTCGAATCTCGATACTACCAAACCCTTCACAACCAAATCGAACCAGTGCAATCAAGGGTAACTGGTAAATGTGATCCTCCAAACTATTCCTGTCTAGCGAGCAAAATAAATATTCTAAGCAGGGCTAAACATCTAGTCAAGTTATGTAATTAACTGACTAACTAGTGCCAAGAACAAGGATAACAAATCAAGGAAGAATAATGCACGCAGATAGATACAAGAATGCAATACATACATAATATATATGCAACCCACAGTACCCAAGTGAGATAACTAAACTAATCAAATTAGATAGGTGCAAGGAATCATGCTTAGCTGCTTGCCTTGGTTAACTTCTGGCTCGACCAAGTGGGACTCCGGGTTCAGGCTCTACGGACCCGATGGGCTCCACGGGTTCGACCTCCAACGGTTCGGTCACTATAATGCATGAATGCGATGCAAGAATTAAGAAATAAACTTATACGGCAAGCATAAATCACATTTTAAATTGAGCATGCAGATGACATTACAAAGAGCTCATGAAAATTTTTTTTGCGGCAAAAGCATTTTCCTATAACTAATCATAAATATACTAATTTTCAACTACTCGAAACAAGGTAAATCAGAAAAGGCATGCAAACATACCCACACAAATCCAAAAAAATTATCTTAGATACTAGACATGGACACAAGGCTAACAGAACTGGTTTCACCCTTTTATCACTTTCCAGCCAAAAGTTCTACATTAAACCCTTTTCAGACAGAACAAACGAAAACACACTAAAACCCTAACAAACCGCAAGGAAACATACAAAACAACATTTTTTTTCTAAGTAGATCTCAGCGGTACGGACCCAACAAAACAAGTTTCGCATTTTTCTGAGGTCGGTACAATTTTCTATGCATTTTTCAAGATTGCAGACCCACCCGCCGGGTCAAGGCAAGACACGGTGCGTGCGCGCACGCGTGTGCGCGGCGACGGCGAGCGGCGGCGGTGCGAGGCGGCGCGACGAGGCGGGTCCGGAGCAGGCCGGCGGAGGTGCGCACGACGATGAGGAGGTGGCAGTGGACCTCACCGGCGGCGGCGCGGACGGGGAGCGGCGACGCACCGGCGGCGGGCGGAGGGCTCCGCCGAGGGCCCTGCAGAGGAGAGGGAAGGAGGGGGTGAGGCTCGGAATCGGCCGAGGATAGGAGAAACTCCCCACCCGAGGAATCAACGGCGGCGACGGAGCTCGGGTGGCGGCGGTAATGGTGATTTGGGGGCAATTGGGGCTAGGGTTCGAGGTGAAAGGGGCCGGCTTGCTTAAATGGGAAGGGAGCGAGCGGGCGGATGGGCGTGCTGAACGAGGATGGCCGGTGGCGGTGGTGACGTGCAGCGCGCCTCGATTCGTGCAACGCACGTCGAATCAGAGGAACGCCGGAGAAGGGGATGAATCGCGCTCGACGGCCGGCATGTGGCGTCGACCCGCCGAACTCGGTCTCGGTATGGGTGACGGCGCGACGTCGCTCTCCCATTGGCTCGCACGGACAGCGAGGATGGCCGACGCGTGGCCACGGCGCCGGCGTCGACGCGCGGCACGCCAAAACAGAGGGGCCGTGACAATATATATACCGGAACTCGTCTGTATCAAAAAATACGTAGGTGTTCCACCTATTGCATGTGTCATGCATGGTGGGCCGGCCGATTGCATCTTATGGCCTGGGATTCGTCGTGGACATTTTGACCTGAACAAACCTCTTGTTTGCATTGATTTCTCAGATCATCATTGCATTAATCTATCAAGGCGCATCTCGTGTAAGCTTACGGCGTATGGCCGGCCTAGCTAGAATTAATATTCACATGATCGACGAACGAATCAGGTGGCAGTAAATAAATGGAATGGTCACTGTGAGCAAAAAAAAACATGGAACGGTCTCCTTCTGATGAAGGCGCAGCACCGACTGATGGGGCCCTTACGCGGCGCCAGTTATTCTTCTCTAATTTCCGGGTGACGATCAGGTTGCTTGCCCAAACTCCATAACTACGTTTAGCATGACAATGACACGGGCATAGTTTAGCAAGGAACCTGCGCGTGTTTTATAATATGTACTTATTTATAGGCTCGCCACGGCCACCGCCCACCGACCTTCAGCAAATGACCAAAAGCTTGTGACTTCATGGTACGTACAGATGGGACTCCGCATCTGACTCAGCATATTTATTCACCGCAAGGAACCTGAAAAAAGTTTGTGCGGTGGTCGATCACGCTTTGTAGCGTTTCCGGCCCGATTTCTCTAACTCGGTCAGGTGTGCATGGCGGTCAAAGTCAAACAAGAGAATGTTCATCAGGGCTGTTGATTGGAAAACTTGGAAGAAAGAAGGAAGTATTGTCAAACAAGAGAACGTTCCTCAAGGCTGTACAACCTGCACATTTTAGGTCTGTTTGGTTGGGTTCCAAAATTTACCGAACCAAAACTAGGCTATGTCAAAACATAGACATATCAAAATTTATCTGCAAAAACCTAAGAAAGAACCTTAAGATGTTGCCGTTGCCCTTATCAGAAATCTACCGCGGATCACGAACGGGGAAAGGGTGAAACACGAGCGTCAATCATCACGCAACATTGCCTTTGACGCGGTATATATAGCTCTATCCCAGAATCATCTCCATCATCCTTGCTCGTCGCTCCAGAACCTTCAACCGCAGATAAACCTCTGATCGATCGATATGTGTGCCGAGCGGCCGTCTCCGTCCCTGGACATCCCTTCCTGTCCACGCAGTCCAAAGATCAATTGCATTTCCGCGTCGCCAAGGGACGACAGGATCGCAGAAAAGAAAAGAAAATAACCAGCTGCTTCCAAACCCTCTGTGCACTGCGCGCGGGGTCGCCGCGTCCACCCGTGCCGCCCCCGCCCCGCCCCGCCGCCCGGCTGGCGCGCGGCGCTCGTGCGCCGTGTCGTATCCCCTCTCCTCTCCACGCCGCCCGCCGCCGCGTTCCTCCTCCACCGGTCGACCCGAGCGCGCAGCACCAAACACGCGCGACGCGAGCGGGCGGCCAGCCACGCACGTGTCCCGTGCGGCCCTGCAGGCGGGGCCCGCGAGTATCCTCGGTGGGCCCCGGGGCGCGCTGTCCGCTGTGCGCTGTGCAGATCTCACCGGAGCGCAGGTGGTGGAGAAACAGTAGCGGGTCACGCAAGCAGCGACGTGGGAGAGCGAAGAATCCGACGTGGTTGGTCGCGGCCGCCACGTGACGTGACCCGTCGGCGTGGCCGGAGCTGGACCGGTCCTTTCACTGTGCTCGGCGGTCCGGAAAACAGGGAGCGATGTGCCCGCCGGGCCGCGCCGATGTCACGCGGGCAGCGACGGTTCCCCGCTGCATGATTGATTGGGGGCGCCCCATGCGCTCGAGATTGGAGGGTGATCGCCGATCATGACTTGATCAGGCAGCCTGCCTTGATGCCTCCTGAGCGAGAAAGAAGAGGAGGTGGCTTCCGGGGGCGGTCGGGCCCGGGGTAGGGAGGGGAGGCCGCCGGCGCCACGTCCGCCGCCGGGACCGCGCCGAGGATTGATGGTTAGCGAGCCGAGCCGGCGGCAATCAGCAGGAGGCGGCCATGCGGGCCCGTCCCCGTCGTGGCCACGCCCGCCGCCACCGCTACGCGCCAGCGGGCAGTAGCCCCCAGCAGGCAACCGATGACCATCTGCGCTCCCAATCGTAACGGACGTTCCGCGTTGTCCGCGAGGCAGGCAGTGTCGCCTGCCATCAACCACCACCCCGTCTGTCCCTCGCCTTGTCCGCGCGCTGGGAAAGGTCGCGACCAGCCACCAGCGAGTTCGGGTGACGAGGCGAGCGAGCCATCCATCGATTAGTGCGTCGGGGCCGGTGAATGCTACGGAGCACGGGCTCGGTTGGCTGCACCTACTAGTACCCGCCGGTGAATGCTACGGACCACGGGCTCGGTTGGCTGCACCTACCAGTACAGTAAAAGCATATTCAAGAGTTTGCCATATTTTATTTGGCATATCTTGTGTTTTGCCAACTTCTAAAAAAATATGCCAAATAAAAAAAGAACTTATCTCCAATAATTTGGCATAATTCACTTGCCAAATCCAGATCTAACTTACATCAGGAACCCTGAGAGAGAAACAAAATTATATTTATGCCATTCCACCTCTTGAAAACTTAAATCAGGAATCCTTCTCTGTTATTTATTTCTTTTTTCACCCTCCCACCTGACTATAAACCACGATGCCAACCGCGCGCCGCGTGCGTATATATACGCGCTGGAGGCTGGTTTTTCCCAAGTTGCCAAAAATTGCCAAGTCTTTTGTCAAACTGTTGGAGGGGTATTTTTAACGTTTTTGCCAAAAATCAAAGATGACAATTCAATTTGCCAAACTGCTGGAGATGCTCTAGTATAAATCCCCTGCTGGTTTTCTTCCGGATATATAGTACTATTGTTCTCCGTGTCTACCGAAATATATATATGTGTGGGGCAGCTGGGGGCGTGGGGCTGGTCCATTCTCCTTTTTCGCTAATCAATTCGCCGGAATCAACAGGGCACGAATCTCCATCGATGTAACACAAGGCATACACAGAGCAACTCTCGATGCGCATGCGCTGGAGTACTACGACAACTCGCGATCACGTCGAACGCACCCGGTCCCATGCATGTACACTATATATACAGCTAACAACCTGGTGAACAATTTTTTTATTTTATTTTGTTGGGACTTCAAAGAGTGGTCTCGTGTCGACGAGTTTACAGGGGCAGCTGTCAAGATTCTCGAACATTCAATTTACGAAAGATATGTTAGCATATATGACGTCAAATAAGGTTCATTAAACCCACCACGAGATGCGTTGTAGCAACCAAGACATATATTAGCCATTCGTATTGATCTTGCCAGATACGCTTCCTCCCCGCGTCTCCATCTCGCCATAAAAAAAAAGCTAAAGTCTATTTTTCAACTTCCAACTATCACGTTTGTCCGAATTTCAACCTCGAACTGCAAAATCAGACATTCTGCATCCTTGAACTAACGAAACAGTGCAAATTACCCCCTGAGCCGAATCCACCCCGGTTTTCAGCCACGTCACCCGTCCACGTGGCGCCAGTAGCCACGTCAGCTTCTCCTTTTACCCTCTCCTCTCTCTCTTTCTTTCACAGACAAGTGGGCCATGCGCCTGCCGCGTCACCCGTCCGCATGCGCCTGCCGCCGCCTCGCCGCCGCCGCGTCCTCCCCTGCGCTCCCGCTCGCCCTCGCACGCGGTTAACCCCCGCCATAGCCACGCGCGGCTCCGGCCGCTGCCGCCATGGCCCTGCGCAAGCTGCAGGGGGCGGCGGCGGATGGAGCAGGGGATGGGGCGGAGCTGGCACGGGGGAGGAGAGGAAGGAGGGGCCGCCGCAGCTCCATCTCCCCGGCACGGCAGAGCTCCAGGAGGGAGGGAGGGCGCCCGCGAGAGAGATGGGGAAGGAGGGAGGAGGCCAGGAGAGGAGGGAGTGAGGAGGCCATGGCGAGGAGGCCGGGGCAGACGAGGGAGGGGGGAGGGGCACCTGGATCCAGAGCCTCCCTCCAGGCCGGCATCAAGAAGCTCGCTGCCGCAGTCGGCGTCACCCTTGGCGGCGGACCCAGCGAGCTCCACGGGGCGGCGGCGAACCTAGCGAGCTGCAGGGGGCGGCGGCAGATGGAGCAGGGGATGGGGCGGAGCCGGTGCAGGGGAGGAGAGAAGGGAGGGGCCGCCGCAACTCCATCTCCCCGGTGCGGCAGGGCTCCAGGAGGGAGGGAGGGAGGGAGGGAGGGCGCCGGCGAGAGAGATGGGAAGGAGGGAGGAGGCCATGGCGAGGCCGCCGGGGCCGACGAAGATGGCGAGGCCGCCGGGGCCGACGAGAGAGACGAGAGGATAAGGGTTTGACATGTGGGTCCCACTGATGATTTGTCATCTGCCACGTCGGATCAAAACTAGGGTAGTTTGGGTTAGGGGGTGTATTTCATCCGGTTTTAACAGTTCAAGGGTGCAGAATGTCTGGTTTTGTAGTTCGAGGTTGGAAATCGGACAAACATGATAGTTGGAGGTTGAAATATGAACTTTTTCCTAAAAAAACGGAAACAAGCACCACAAATATCGCATCCCTTCGGTACGCAATGAACGACGACCTGTTATCGGGGATGGACCACAGTATCCACTACTAGCTGTTGAATGCAACATGCGCATCAATAGCGAAGTGCATGTGGCTGTGGCTCTCATGCTGTGCATTATTCTTATACTGTTTCGTTTATTTACCCAACGTACGTATCTAGTTCCTCTGAGTCACAGTCACACTCGATTGCTTTGGTTTAAAAGCTCACTCTCTGGTTTTGGCCCCAAAACTGCAGCTCCTATACATTTGGATGGAGGGAATAGTACTAACAATCATTATCCCATTCCTCAATCTCTAGATTTTTTTATTTTCTTAAAGACAGTCAACAACAAAACCTCAAAACTGACACCAAACTCCTTTATTGGCAGTTCGAGAATGGAACAACGAAGCCTTGAAGCTGAAGGCAATGCAATCATATGACTTGCACTTACACAACAAACAAGTGTCCCAAAAACAAAGGAAATGGTACGGTCTTCCTAACAAAATAATAAAGGAAAATGACGTGGAACAAATTTGGCAAAAGAAAAATCTGAGAGCAGAAAGCGAGAACAGATCAAATGGACCTGTGAACTCGCGGGCCTGGCCATGACATGGATTAATTAGCACAGGAATATCTGATGCTAGCTAGGATCTTGACGTACAGTAGCCAGCAGTAGGTCGATCTCTTCAGTGACCGGGGGAGCGGGCCCCGCATATCATGGAAACGGAATCTTCAACTGAGTGAAAGAAAAATATATGAATCCCGAATTAAATACGAATGAGCAAGTACATGTGTGATCGCCGTACACAGCTCAATCAGCTTAACAACAGAGATAATGAAAGCTTGCTTCGACAATGCGCAACCAGACAAGCTCAGCAATGATCAGGCAGCGCTAACAAACGCACGCTACCCGTTATATTCTATTATTCTCGCCAACCACTTGGACGCGTTCTTTATCCTGTTTGCTTCGTTACCCGTACACGTGCTAAGAGTGGCGATATACCTCAAATAAAATTAAAACTGACACAATGCAGGCAAGAGCCATTGTGTCCTGTGTAATTTCGTGGAGGCTCCTGCTAGAAGAATGCCACGCCACATCCTGAGTTTTGTTGGCATTTCATTCGTTGTCCACATTTTGAGATATCTAACGCGCACCGTACGTATAGAAGCGAACAAATGGGGTAAACAGGCACCAGCCACGTATCTTTCAGGTTTCGCGGTGCCACAGGCATGTCAGGAGGGCAATCGCCAGATCACCAGCTACCACTACCACGAAACAAAGATTTCATGAAAGGGTAGCACCTATTGTTCTCGCCAACCACTTGGACGCGCGTTCTTGCTGCTTGCTTGTTACCGGTACGCGTGCGTGCTAGGTCAAAAGTTGACACACCACACACTTCATGTGCGAGAGGTATCGTGTCCTACGCCGTGTCGTACCTCAGGAAAATGGAATATGTAGATGCCAATGCGTCCAAGAGCAATGCGTCGTTCTCCATGTCACATCCTCCGTTGCGTTGGCACTTGCTTCGGTTCGCTCACTTTCTTCCTCACCCTGCCTTCTCTTCTATATGGCCCGTCACTACTAGTGCGGTAGTGCCCACGTTGAGATATCTAACACGCACCATGCATGCAGGAGCGAACAAATGGGTAAAAAAGATCACCAGTCATGAACGCGATCGTACGGCCAATTTGTACTAGTATCAGGTTTCGCGACACCACA
This sequence comes from Panicum virgatum, assembly GCF_016808335.1. Classification (NCBI taxonomy): domain Eukaryota; kingdom Viridiplantae; phylum Streptophyta; class Magnoliopsida; order Poales; family Poaceae; genus Panicum; species Panicum virgatum. The sequence continues at coordinate 17,085,741 of NC_053149.1, forward strand.
GACATGTCAGTAGAGCCATCGATGGGAAGAATGAGCAAGCAGCAGTCTCCAACTAGGCTACTAGTCAAGATGAGAATGGGTCGGGTCGACCTATTGGATCGCTGGCCCGACCGACTATATCAAGGCTAATGAGCTATCAGGTCGGCCTCAAATGAGAAATGTGCTATTTAGAGTTGAAATCTATTGACCCGATGGGTCGATAGGGTCGACCCACGTGACACTTCCCCCCGCCCATGATATTCTAATTCAGATGGGCTGGTCTAGTAGCACCTATTTAGAATTAGACCTTTTTAACTATTGCAAATTGTAGTTTTCTTCAGCTCACAGTTTGCAGAAGGCTATCAAACTAATCATAAGGATAATCTTAAGGCTTGAGATATTTTTGTTCAGATGAATCATGTATCTTCTACCACATTTATATTTTTCAATTATGTCTGCTGCCTTGGATGTTGAATTGTATCTGCTTATTTTTTTGTACAGAAGTTTGTTTGTGCTTATTTATTAAAAGAAATGTTTTTGGTACCTTGTCTGTATAGGAAATTATTTCTGCTCAAATTACTTTTCCATTAAACCTTTGTGGTCGATAGGAATTCTTGAAAATTTTCTTGTTATCTCCTAAAGTTCTAGTCCCCAAAAGGTACTAGGTGGCCTGTGATGAGGTATTTGATATCAGCCATATGTTTGATCTGCTAGGTCAGGTTATAAAAAGAATGGGTGCTGTTGGTTTTGCTTGTAACTTACTTCTGATATTTGAAAAAATAAAGTCGACGCCAATTAAATTTACCTTTCAGCTCAAATCGTGGTTACGAATAATAATGCTTGAAATGATTGCATATGCATAGTTTTGATTGGCCGACTCGTGATGCCCATTGGACCATCAAGACCATAGACAAAACATTGATTTTGATCGACCCATGGCCTCAGAAATTAGCATTAAGGCCATGGGGCCAGGTCCAAAGCTAGATTCGGGCCAGCCCATTCTGATCCTGACCTACTAGCAAGTGCCTACTGTGCATATCCGATCCATCCATAGGGTATCCAGGATGATATCCAGCATGCACGCGTACCAGTCTCACGAGTTGGAAAAAAAAAGCAGCAGGACAACAATTTTCTGAAGCAGATTTGACAACAATGCGAGAGCACATGCCGGCCACATCTTAATCATCTCGCACGAAACACAGGACGGTATGCAAGGTACTCGCCAAAACCCTTTTCTGTTATTAGCCGCCCGCCGCCGCACGGTTCACCGCATCGGCCGCGCAGCGTCGCCAATGGGCAGGGCACAGCGAGCACGCCCAGACGGCGTCTTCGTCCGACGTGTCCGGCCGCCCCGCGCGGCCTTCCCACAATCCCACGTACTCCTACTCGCTAGCTTGCCTCCCGGAGCAGCAAAGCTCTAATCAATTCAAAGCGCGGATCAGGTCGGCTGGGGCAGCAGCGTACGATCGCGAGCGGTCTCGCTGACCACCACCACTTGTTCGTTCCCGTCCGCCGATGCCACGCACGGCCTGCCCTGCCTGACGACTATGGACGACTATTGATGGATTCGGATCGAATACGGATGAAATCAGATTCGAATGTCATCTTTTACAATGTTTTAATTCGGATACGAATGCGAATGCGGATCTCATCAGATACGAATACAAAACGGATAGTTCGAATCTGGATACCTTCTTGATTTGAAACATAGAGCTATCACGAGTATAAATTTATTTTGTCAACAATTTTATAGTAGATCAAAATCATTATATAAGTGGGGAGTAAAGAATTAGAAGGTAGCTAATAAAAAAAGAATATAATTATCTATATATAGCTTTTATATTAAATATATAATACTAATTTTAAAGGTAAAATAAATAAATATTTAAATACTTAATAATTAAGATATATAAAAAAGATTTTATCATTAAATAAATAATTAATTTGACTCGTATAAAATAATTTTAATCATGAAATAAATATATTAAATAGTTAAAGTTAATTTTTATATCATTACTAATTTTAATAAATATATTATTAGTTATCTAGTTTTTTAAATAATTTAAATAGTGTACAACATTAAGTAATTAGGTATAAAAATAAGTTTAAAATTATCTCATTAGTCACTTTTTCTTTGCGGATACGGATGTGATCGGATATTCCTCGAATATGAATATGAAATCGGATAGAGAAAAGTTCTCAAAGTCGGATTCGAATGCATCCATATTAAAATCGAATACGAATACGGATATCCATATTTATATTTTAAGCAAATACAAATACAAATAATTCGGATGTTCAGCGACGACAGATCGGATGGGATGGATGGAGCGAGGAAGCGGGACGGCAAAACCCTCCAGAAGCAATGCGTGCGTGGCCGATGGGGCATCTGACCTTGACCTTGACCTTGCCCCAGGCCACCCGGCTACGAATCAGACGCGCGCGGGATCCGACGCCAAGTGGATCAGCACTTGTTTATCCCTTTGATTTATCGTCCCTGTACTGTACACGCGCGCAATCCCGTCTGATCTGATCCCATTTTAAAACTCTCTTGCGTCGGTCGCCGTGTGGTGATCCGCGACTACATCATTTCTTCTATCCTTTTCTTTTCACCACGGCTGGTTTCCCCGAACTGCCCCCGGGGTGTTGACCGGCCACGGGAGTGTTTACGGTAGTTTGATTTTCCGCGGGCGGGCTGCCCCGTTGCGCCCCCCACGGAATATTGTTGGGTCCAGGTATTATGTTCCCAACGGGGCCCTTTTGCCCACGTCGTCGGCGCCGGTAACGGGCCTGGACGGTTTTCTCCTTCCGCGCCCCCGGTGGCGTACTAATTCCCGGTTGCCACCCGCATGGTTCGATTCCGCTACATATTCACTACTCGTCGGACGTCGGGCTTGCGACGAGAGAAGATTTAATAGGTTCGCCAGCATGTTTAATACTCCCTTTGTTCTAAATTATAAGTCATCCCAAAAATGTTGGAGAGCCAACATTTTTCAAATTTGATCAAATTTATACAACAAAATAATAACATTTACGATACAAATTAAGTATCATTAGATTCTTTATTAGTTATATTTTCATAGTATACCTATTTGATGTTATAAATCTTTGTGTTTCTCTCTGTAATTTTGGTCAAACTTTGAAATAGTTTGACTCTCCAAAATTCTTAGAATGACTTATAATTTGGAACAGAAGGAATAGTTTCCACAATCTAGGGCATTGTTTGGGACCGCGTACCAAAAAAGCGTGGCACGCATAAGTGTTAAGCGGCTCCGAGCTCGCTTCTCGTGATTTTGGGACTCCACGTTCTAATTGCCGCTTATTAAATTGCTAGCGGCCAGGCAACGCGCGTCAAACGCGAGTAGTTTGGCGGGATTAATCTGCTTATTCGGCTCAGAATCGAAGCAAACACGGAAACAAACGGAGCCTAGCTAAGACGTGCTATTGATGTGATAAAGCACACAAATCTCATAGTTGGGAATTAGATAATATTCTTGTAGATGAAGAATGCACAAGAGCAGAGGCTACCGAGGTGATCACATACACCCTGTTTTCTCTGTGCTGGTGCTGGAGGCTGCTGTTGGAGTGGTGTGAGAGAAAAACACTGCTGGCTGGCTGGTGGCTGGAGGCTGCTGCTGGAGTGGTGTGAGAGAAAAACACTGTTGGCTGGTGCTGGAGCAGAACATGGTGATAATTTATATGGAAGACAGTTATTTTTTTAAGCCAGTAACATTATCCTTTAACCACATGTTCTGGTGGCTAGTATATGGTCCAAATGATAGAGGATCGCTTTCTGGTGCTTGTTGCGGGACCAGGGATGCAACAAAAGCCTGTGTCAAGTTATTCCTCTAAATTTGGGTGGAACTTTTTCTTATAGAGGAAAAGGTGGAGCCTCTGAGCTTTTGTAGGTGGGCAATATAATAACAGAAATTTTATAATTTGACTCAAATGTTCAAACACTACTTGTGCGAAATTAAACCAAATCCCAATCTGAACTAAGATCTAAGTGATCGATCATCGCGGTATTTTGCTGAAAGTTTCGACAAATTTTATTGTCATATGAAGGGGCTCTTGGAAAGAACCAAAAGAAAAGATGTAGTTTAGACATGGAGTACACCATCGTTTGATGGTGTATATAGTCATCTCCAATTATTTCTTTAACCTGTGTGTTCCTTTCTTGTCTAGCTAAACCATCGAATTTGACTATGTTTTAATAGAAGCTTCGATGAAATTTATTCATATGGACAACCTGAACAAGGAGGCGACTCTCGAAAACAATCAAAGCCCGCAAAGATGTAGTTATTACCCAATGCATAGGGCCTATTTGTTTGAGCTGCAATTTTTTTAGCTTTTTTGAAAAGCTACTGCTAGCTTTAGTTCTGAAAATCTAACATTAGCTTTTATAAAATGTGTTTAGCTTTTTGAGCTCAAAAAGCTATGAAAAGCTTGTAAAATTGAGCTTTCCAGCTTTCTATATAACCTCAGCTTTTCTGAACTTCTAACTTTCCAAAACCTACACAGAAGTTCGTTGTTTGTTTGAACTTCTGACTTTTCACGCTGAGAAGCCGCCGAGAAGCTCAAACAAACAGATCCATACTCATCCGGCGAGAACTCAAAAGCTTAGTTTATTTTCTGGAGGTGCAAACCACATGTGGACGTAGCACCATCAAGCCAGCGTGGGTTTGTCCCATTGTTTAGTGTCCTTAACAGAGTCTTTTGCGTGTGCGTTTACATGTTGCCCATCCGGTTACACCTCATGGAACCTCGGCCTCATGCGACGGGCCGGGGAGGAAGCAAGCGCGCAGCAAAGGCGCGCAGCATCGTCACAAGAGACAAGAGGCACCGGGAGAAGAGGAGACGACTGAGGCTAGAAGAAGAGGAGGGATAGCTCCTATAAGTAGCCCCCTCCCCTTCCCCCCCTCTCTTCCTCCCTCCACCTCCGATCCCCCGCCTCATCCGTTCCCCTCACCTCTCAGCTCTAGCGCGGCGGAGAGAGCTAGCTAGAGAGAGGACCGGGCCGGGAGATTGCCGGCGGCCGGCGGTTGTCTAGCTGTGGAACAAACGACTATCTCTTGTGCGCGCGCGCGCGGATCAAGCGGGGAGTTTTGGTGTTGTGAATGGTGAACGGCGAGGCGGAGGCGGAGTGCACGCGGGCGTCGCTGCTGGGGAGGTATGAGATCGGGCGCACCCTTGGGGAGGGCAACTTCGGCAAGGTGAAGTACGCGCGCCACACCGCCACCGGCGCCCACTTCGCCATCAAGATCCTCGACCGCAACAAGATCCTCTCGCTCCGCATCGATGACCAGGTGAGCATGCTCCACCCCACCACCGGTTTCTAATTTTTTCTCTCCCTCCCTCTCTCTGTCTCCATTTCTTTCCTGGCGGGCACCGGTTTGATTTCTTGCGCTGGTGGCGTGATCAACGAGCAGATAAGGAGGGAGATCGGGACACTGAAGCTGCTCAAGCACCCGAATGTCGTCCGCTTGCACGAGGTGCGTTGCGTGTCCCGCCCAACTTCAGCAGTTCTATCTCCCTCTCTCATTTCTTGAACAATTCTTGCTGGATGCTTCCCCTCTTTTATCTCCGGGACCAAATCTTGTCTTTGATTCTTACGCTCTCGTGGAATTAATGGAGGGTTTCGCGGCCGGGCCCTGGCTGCGCTAGAAACAGACGAAGAACTTGCAGTGCCCCGTAAGAGATCAGACCATCAATCAAGCTTGTACTGACTTGCAAGTAACGCTTGGCTTTCCCCTTGGAACGACGATAAGGATCAAGCCGTTTTGCTTGCGCGGATGAAATTCTGCGATTTAAAAAGCATTTTTCCTCTTCTCGATCGTCGCTTGCTTACCAATGCTGTTCACGCGGGAAAAAAAGGGGGCTTTGGCCGCGACACCAGCGGAGTCTTAGCTGCCGGTCCTCGCGCGCACGCGAGGCATCACCGCCGCCGCCCGGCGCACCGCCCGGCATCTCGCCGGAGTTTACTCCGGCAGCTGGCTGCTCTGGTTTACACGAGCCACCCTGAACGCGGTCTATGCACCAAGGCCCGGTTCACGGGCTCTTCCTTTCAAGGAAAAAAATAGTTTCACGGGATCCTTGAAAATCAGGAACAATTTGCAGGAAGATGATTGGGTTTGCTGGGATTTCTGTGAAAATTTTGTTAACAAAAATGGAAATACACTTTTTCGTGAAAACGGTGCATTTCAACCGAGACCTTTTATGTTAGCCACAAACTGTTCCTGATTCCTGAAACCATGTTGCTGAAAGCGTCAGATACGTCTCTATTACTGAGCTCACGGCAAAGCCGACGGCGGTTTCCGCTCCCCACGCCCACGGACCGCGGTTGGGTCGGGCCCACCTGGCCGCCTCCATTGCTGGGCCCGCTTTTGCCTCGCCTGCCCCACACGGCCGTGCTGGAGCCTGGAGCCCGGGCCCCGCCGCGTCGGCCTCACACCCGTCCCGGTACATGTACATCTGGCCAGGCAGGTACCGCGCGGGCGCAACGCAACCTTCGTGAACCGGGCGCACCAAGTCATCCGAACAGTCCGCGCCGCGTGGGCCCGGTCGCCGCGACACCTGTCAAGCGGGACCCGCACACGTGTTTCACGGCCCCTCGGCTCCGCTCCGTCCTGTGCGGCCGCCAACTCTACGCGCCTCGATGTGGTCGGTCGGCCCCTGTGCTCCGGCTGTTGAGCTTGAACAGTAGAATCTGAGGGGCAAGAGGCTCATCAGCTTCCCCACCTAACGACGCCTTTTCGCCTTCCCTACTCGCCCTCGCGTCAACTAAACCACTGACATCGAGTAGTACCCGTCAAGAAGGCAATCGGTTGTAATTGTAAGGAGGACCAAATTGGGGAAACGATAGATCAGGTAAAGTTCAGGGCGTGATCTTCATCTATTTTTTTCTGCGCAGCAATCGGTTGCTGTTGTTTTCAGCATTCGTTATCTAGACGAACATCCGGTCCTGCAGGGCAATTTGCGCTGCCCAATGTCTCATTCAGGCCATAACTGCTGAAAATAACAGAAATTCAGAATCCGGTCATAATTCTGCGATCTGTGTGGAACTGGAAGGAACGTAAAGGGTCTGTGGCTGATGTTGGGATGCACCATTTTCTGCAGGTTGCTGCTAGCAAAACGAAGATTTACATGGTGCTTGAGTTCGTCGACGGCGGCGAGCTCTTTGACAAGATTGTAAGCCACCAAAACCGCGTCGTGGATATTTGTTTTTCATGTACAAACCAGTGCCACATGTTTTCTAACGCTCTTTTTTTTTTCTCTCCTTCCGCTGCAATTCTGAAAGGCTGTAAAGAGGAAACTGTCTGAACATGAGGGAAGGAGGCTTTTCCAGCAGCTAATTGACGGCGTCAGCTATTGCCATGATAAAGGTGTCTACCACAGGGACCTTAAGGTACCCCAAATATTGTAAACGCCAGGATTGTTGACCAGTTTGTGCTCTTGCATCACATATGTATCATCATGGAACTCAAGTAGGGTTTGATTCTTCCGTGACAGCTGTTTTCTTCTTTATTCTACTATTACAGCCAGAGAATGTTCTTGTTGATCGGAAGGGAAACATCAAGATCTCCGACTTCGGCCTTAGTGCTCTACCTCAACATCTCGGGGTATGATTGTCTGATCTGATCTTATCAGCTTTACTCTGTACATAATTATGCCTCTATGTGCATAATTTACTGAACGATGTGCATTTCACAACTTTCAGAATGATGGACTTCTGCACACAACATGTGGCAGCCCCAATTACATCGCTCCTGAGGTATAAACCAACAATAGAAACTAGTACGAATTAATGAAGTCCATTCATTTGTTCTGTAGGTGCTAATCCTGCGACAAATTTATGCAGGTTTTGCAAAATAGAGGTTACGATGGCTCCTTGTCGGATATATGGTCTTGTGGGGTAATCCTATATGTAATGCTTGTTGGTTACCTTCCCTTCGATGACAGGAATCTTGTTGTTCTTTATCAGAAGGTTGGTATTAGTACAATCCGCTTTGAACTCTGCTCTATATGAAAGTTCAGACTTCAGACAACCCTGATGGTTCCAAATTATTCTGTTGCTCTAGATTTTCAAGGGAGACTGTCAGATCCCAAGGTGGCTTTCACCTGCTGCACAGGACCTTCTTAGAAAGATTCTTGAACCAAATCCGATGAAAAGGATCAACATCATGGGCATCAAAGAGCATGAGTGGTTTCAGAAGGACTATGTTCCTGTTGTTCCATACGATGACGACGAAGATTTACTTCCTAGTTCAGTTCTCCCAATCAAAGAGGTACACACAGTTAGTAAAGAACTTAGGAATATGATAAAGTAATCAATAGTCAGTACTTTCTGTTTCATATTCATTAAAGCTGACTTTTGATTTCTTGTTCTTGAAGCAAATTGATGAATCAGCTCAAGAAAAGCCTACTCATATCAACGCTTTTCAGTTGATCGGAATGGCTTCGTCCCTTGACCTTTCTGGTTTCTTCGAGGAAGAGGTTTGTATCTGTACAGTTCCTTTTCATCTATTCCTTTTATGTCATCCAGATATCGATCCAAAATTATTTTGTACAGTTCAATTGTATAGTTCAATTAACTTCCAACACTTATCTCTTGTATCTCGAAATAATTGATACACCACTCAAGTAATACTAATTTCATACCTTCATTTTTCTTATTCTAAATCATATATATAGTCCACCCAACATCACTCCTATGAGCATGTCTGGATACCAGCACATTCAGAGTTGTGTGTATGAACAATTCACCTGACTTTTATGGTTGATGGATTCATTGCAGGATGTGGCTCAAAGAAAGATTCGGTTCACATCAACGCATTCACCCAAGGATTTATTTGACAAGATTGAGAATGCTGTGACCGAGATGGGATTCAAAGTCCATAGGGGACCAAGGAAGGTAGATAAAGATTAACATGGATTTTCACCATAACATTGTTTTTTACGGAAATAATTGAAAAATTGAAACGAACTAAAAGTCATGCTGTTTGCAGCTCAAAGTATTGAAAAATTGCAAAACTTCCAAGAACTCCAGGAGTCCCGCATCATTTTTGGTGTGCATTGAGGTAAAATGCCACAGAATACCTTCCTTTTGTTCAATGCGGAAAGGAACACATATTAGTTGATACTTACAGTACAGTTCTGATCTTCCAGGTGTTTGAGCTAGGACCGGCTTTGTATGTCGTAGAACTGAGGAAATCCTATGGAGATTCTATATTGTATAGACAGGTAACAATGCACAGCAGTATTTATCATCATTGTTTGTCAGAAAAACTAGTGCAGTTATATGTCCATTGCTGCATCTAAATGTGCAACTCTGCTGAAATGTTTTGACAGCTGTGTGAGAGGCTCTCAGATGAGTTGGGGGTGTGCAAGACAGAGGAGATTATGAGGACTGAATCGCTGGGTGACTCAGATATGTCGAGCCTTGATGGCGAAGCACTACCTTTGTCTGGTTTCTGATCATTGCCTCCCTGCGTGGTTTTGGGCACAGGGGATGAGGGACATTCTCGTTCCTGATGCAGATCTAGATTAGGATCATGCACAAAGCGTGTGGCGCAAATTAGCCACCAGGTTGAATATTGTTGTAGCCTGTCTGTTCCCCAGATTCTCATTCTGATCCATAACTAATTATTTCTAAATCATGTTCGCTTAAACAAACACTACTGCTAAATCATCAGCAATGGATGCTGATGCAGAAAGCTGGCTGATCCAGTATTGTTCAAAGTCATTGCAATCAAGTACTGTTGAAACTTAAAAGTAATTAGTATCTCAAGAAAACAAATGACTACTTAAAAATCAGATGAATTGAGCTGGAGACAGAGTTGAAGAGGCAGACTAAGAAACGGAGGAAAACTTCAGACTGATAAAATGTACTCCAATTCGTAGTCATTTCAGCTGGTCAGTATAAACAGATACATCACACTTCAAAAGTACCAAGCAAAATCTGTTAGAAAAACATCTCAAACAAACAGCAGCTATATCTCTTGGGGGATTTGAAGTTTAAATTTGCATATGGCATCAATTTCAGAATACCTGCACCCATTACATTGTTCACTGCTAAATTGCAAACAGCATCATACATGGCAACATGGCATGTCAAACCAAGATATACGATACCATACATGTCAGATGGACAAACGATTCAACAAGAACCCACCTCAACTACAATTCTGGGGCACACGCATGTAGCATAGATACCCCATCTATCTGAAATCACGCACTGACCAAGAACTAAACAAAGTTTTTTTGATGAAAGTATAATAAGGAAACACCTCCCTTCAATTTTGATGACATCAAGCTCGGTCCCCAGCATCGTTACATCTCCTCATCATCATCCGGAATCTTATCCTCGAACAGCTGCAGCGTCCTCGGCACCTTGGGGCTGGCGCTGGCCTTGTCGGCCGGGAACAGCTGCAGCGTCGGCGGCGCCGGCGGACTGGCCCTGGCGGCCTCGGCGGCAGCCATCGCCATCTCCCTGACGCCAAATAGGTCCAGCGTCGGCGGCGACGCGGGGCAAGCCCTTGAGGACTCGGCGGCTGTCTTTGTCACCTCATCGGCGCCGCCGAACGGCGGCAGCGACCAGGACGACAACGGTGGCGTGTGGCTGGACTCGGCGGGAGCCGCCATTGCCGCCACCACCGCTGTGGCACACCCCGTGCCGATGGTTAGCCGGGCTAGAGGTGGCATCGCGTAGCGGTGCACCAGCAGCGCGCCCTCCACGTTCGCCTGACTGCCTTCTTCAGACGCTGCCAGGTGATCCTCGTGGGGCTGCGGCGCGTCCACGATGTTCAAAGGCGCCGCGGGGCGATTATTCTCGGGGGCCTGCGAGTGCGTTGGCACCACCGGCGGCTGGTCAGCGTTGAAGTACCAGGCCACCTCCTGCGTGTCGACGCCGAGGGCCTCTCCGAGGGCGCGGTACGCCCTCCTCCGCGCCTCGCTGGCCTCCCGGGCGAGCCGCTCCGCCTCGGCGCGCGCCGCGGCCGCTTCCCGCTGCAGAAGCGCCAGCGCCATCCGCGCGCCCAGCAGGAGCACCCTCGCGGTGCGCGCGTCGAGCGGCTGCCTGCAGGGCGGCGCGTAGGTGAAGGGCCTCCCCTCCTCGGCCGCGCTGCAGGCGGGGCAGACGAAGACGCCGTAGTCGGCGGGATAGAGCTCATAGAGGCAGGCCAGGTGCGCAACGGCACTGCAACAGACTTGGCAGGTGACGGTCGGGCCGGGTGGGGCCATGAGGGGGTCGTCATCGTCGTAGTGGAACGACGGCGAGGTGATGAGTAGGAAGCAGCAGCAGCAATAGACCGAGCGATCCGAGAGGAGGATGCAGGAGCTGCAGAGGCGGCAGCGCTCGCCGCGGCGGTACGCGTGGTGTAGTGGCCAGGTGTCCAGGTTGGAGGCGCAGCCGTCGCCGTCGCAGCCGTGGGGCTCCCCGAATGGCCACGGACTGGACGAGGAAGTCATCGGAGGCGCTGGGCCGGGAGAAGAGGGTAAACGGTGTTAGTCGATTAGGGTTTCCATAGAGAAGGGCGCCCCCGCCCCCAAATGTTTCGCAAATCAGCAAAATCTCAGTACTAGTGCAAATTTTCAATACAGCCATAGAGCTACCTGCCAGAATATTTTTCCCCTTCTCTTTAGCCATGGAAAATTTCTAGATAGCGGGCCACCGCTTGGCGGCGATGGAGATCCGGCTATGGCGGACCAGATCAGCATTATACTGATAAGATCAAGGATTCGCCGCAGTTTCCATCTTAGATCTGGAGCATATAGATGGTTTATCAATATAGCTCATCGAGAGATAGGTGTATCGATGTTGAATGTGGAAGAAGGTGGAATGGCGGTGGCTAGGTTTTGGAGCATGGATGCGTTATTTATGGTACAATGTTTAGGTCACGGACGGAGAGGGGAGCAGGGGGCGGCTAGGGTTTTGGGACAACGTTGTCGAATTCTAGTCGTCATGCTTACATCATACTAGAAAAAAGCTAGGTAGGTTCATCAGGTGAACTAGAAAGCCCAGGAATTAGTAACCTCGCCAGTTCAGTTCAACTAAAATATCAACCAAATCGTCGCATCAATACAATTGGGTTGCATTAGTGGTTGCCACAAAAACATTTTTTTTGTAATGTTCTAAAAAGGAATCGAACGCACAACCTCAAGAACAGCATAGAGAAGTCGACAAAGTTGAGAAATCAAACATGTTCAGTTAGTTTTTGACAATAATGTGAAAATTATTCTATTTCACCTTATAGTTCATGGACATATTACTTAAATCATTTATTTATTATTTTTTATGAGCAACCACTAGACCAGTAAGATCATTGATTCTTTTGCTTATGGTTATCACCAAATTATTGGAGCTACAACTAAGGGTGTCTTGTATTTTATTGTGCCATTATGTTATTGTTTTGAAACAAAATTAGAATTTGAACTATTCATTTATTGGAAACAATTCATATTACTCCCCTCAAATATTGTTAAAATTTGAATAACCCTCTAAACTATTTTTTGGTTCAATTTACCCCTTTTTTTAATCCAAGCTTAAGTGAAATCTTAAGTTAAATTTTGGCAGGATGATATCAGACATAATAATATATTTTAGAAATATTTCAAGTCATCGTTATTTTGGTAGAGTATGACATTTAATTTATAATTAATTAACCCTTATGGTGCAAAATTATAGGAAAAACTGCATGATTAAATTTTGAATATAATAAGCATCACAAACAAAAATACTGCCATGCAAATCTATATATAGCACACTAGTCATCATGAACATAGAAATTATGATTAAAGAATAAATAAGAACAAGATGCACATAATGAGAATTACCGAAGAGAAAGTTGTGGCTAGTGCAAAGGCACAAAAGAAAGGTCGCAGGAGCTAGCGGTGAAGACTAGACACGGTATCTCGCGACATTTGATATAAAGAAGACGACCCATGGTGACGAATTTGTGCAATCGTGTGAAGCACACAAAAACCTTATTTGCCATAGGGTAGAATAAATTTTACATGACAATCCCATGAAGTACAAAGGCATATCTGTAATGACATTTTTATGTTCTGTAAGGTTTTTTTTTCCCTTAGTTAATTAATACTGGTTGTTGTTGCCTTTTAACATTCAAAACTTATGGTACGAGCAATATGCATTTTTTATCATTGCTGCAGTCAAGGTATAATATTTAAGGTTTTCAGTACATAATTTCAAAGTTTCTACATTCCAGATTATAAAGTTCCTTGAACATCATCTGAAAGCTAGAGATCTACTACTTTCTCAGGTATGTGATTTCAAATTCTTCTGTTTTTTTTATACAAAGTATTTGGTGCAATGATGCATGTTTAATAGTTTTCAATATTTAGGTTGAACGATTGTTGTATGTGATCTAATAGTTTTGGATGTAGAACTTTCTTTTTTACATTACTGAAAATATTCTAATTTTAAGTGCAAAGTTTCAAATATATGGTACAAAATAAAATAAAATACAAAGTTTTTCAACTACAAGCATAAAAATTTCAGTATATTCAAAGTTCCGGAGCTGGAAGTACACAATTTATAATTTTATATTACAAAGTTTTTAAATTATGGAGTGCAATTTGATTTAGAGTTTTTTTAAAAAATTTGAGTTCAAAGTTATAATTTTGAAGTATAAAATTTTGGATCTAGGAGTACATGGTTCAAAATGCGCTAGTAATTTTTTTGTTTCAAAGTTTCTAAAATTTGGTGCAATTTTTTTACAATGGCTTAATGTCAAAAAATTTAGATTTCTGCCTCAAAATAAAGTTTCCTAGTGTTGGGATAAAAGTTCTTGCCGGTTCTATAAGAAAAGATTATATATATAATCAGAATGCTGGAACTAATGTTTCATACTCACAATTTGAGGTTTTCAACATTTGAGTAGAATGGTTCTTTTAATATGAAAGTTTGGATGTAGAAACTGTTGTATGTACAGTTTAAAAGCTTTCAGTTTTTTGTTTGAAATGTTTCCTTATGAAGTGTTTCAATATTGAAGTAGAAATGTTTTGATATGCACTAGGTAGGATTGTATAAAACTTTCCATATTCAAGTATAAAGTTTCTAATGTGCAATATGAAGTTTGAATTTGGCTATATAGTTTTTTTTATGACCAAAATGTTTTTTAGCATTTGCCTCTACTTCTATATGTAGCGAAAATATTGCCCCCGCCCATTCGGTTCCCCCTGACATCCGTTGTCATAGAAAGGGAAAAAAGGAGTGCGGAAATATTAATGCGATCCCAAAAAACTAGGTAGTCATGGGCGGGGGCAGGGGTATGCCCCTGTATGCCAAGGCATACCCATGATTTGAGACCAAACGTTAATAGTTATATATGTTTATACATGTTATGTACATTCAGCCTACGAAGGAACAATGCCCACTAGCTCAGCAAGGGAGATGCTTCGGTCCGTCCCTAGAGGGGATGTTTGGTTGATGCTTATAATAAGCATATCCCAATAAGCCCCAAATAAGTATCATCCCATATAAACACCTAGATTTAAAGGTGAGAATTTATTATAAGCCTATCCATAATCCACAAGCTCCTCTAAAGGGTGCTTATGATGTTTATTTCCTATGAGCCCCATTAAGAAAACAACACTTTCCAACCCATACCCCTCCACAACCCTATTCATTCAGCCCCTACAAAACACATTAATGAGAGGGCACAAAGGTTATTAGCTACTAAATACTAAAGATGCTTAAGCGCATACAACCAAACACCTATTTGGGTTTATTTTTAGCCTTTCCATGTGAGTGGCTTATGGGCTTATAATAATCTTCAAGTAACCAAACAGGCTCAGACTCGTATAGTCGTGTCTCGCGAGCGGTGAGTCACATCGAGTGGTGAGTCACATCATATCACCCCTTTCCCCACTCGCCTCGCGTCCTCATCCCTATCGGCCGATGCTCATAGGCTGCGGTTACATTTACTAGGTGGTTATATTTATTGAGAGAGAATTCCTCACTCAAGTGAAAGATGAGAATATCATCAATCTCGTCCAACAAGAGATTGTAGGGTTATATTGTAGTAGCTTTAATGTTTTTATAATATTTTTTAATTATTCATGTCTAGAACTTGTACTTTGGTTATTATTATAGATTTATTATGACTATTATAACTTATCGTTCATTATATTGCGTATTTGCTTCGAAATTTTTTACATGTGGCATACCCAGCTGCAAATTTCTGGCTCCACCAAAGTAGCAGAGATGCACAAAAGCATATAAAAAATTATGACCCAAAACTAGACATGGGAACATCCGAAAGCTAGATATGGGAACAATAGGAACATGAGAGTAGTGATTCGCTGCCAGCTATTGGCTATGCATGCTCGCTGCTGCCAACCCCTGACACACCGTCCGTGTGTCACGCCGGACCAGCGAAAGCTCGCCAACTAGCGGTCTTGGAGGAAAACCCTTCTTCACACCCTCGTCTATTAGCAATATACGACTTATAGACGGTGTATCCCTCTCCAATTCTAATGGACCTTCATCAAGATTTATTAAAAATTATTTATATAGGCTTGGTTCATTAATTTAGGGGTTATTTTGAAATTTATTTTGTAACAACTTTTGTAGAGATTTTATCTCGAAAAGAGGGGTTTTCAAATTTCAAACCAAATATCCTGTTTTAACTATCAATTCATATTATTTCAACATTTTACAACGCATGCCAGGTTCTTTTGGATCATTTTTTTTTTCCAAATCTAGGATTTGGATTCATGCTCAAGGGCCGCAGGTGTCATCAGCGACTTATTTTTCAAATCTATTTTAAAAGAAAAAGCAAAGAATAAGATTAATTGGACCCTCAGACTGATTCTTCGATTCAACTAAAGCTTAGGGGCTTACTCGATATGGAGTGCGATTTTTCATTGCTCCCCGTATATGAAGATTATTCTCTAAAGATTTAAAATCTACTCGGGCAAGAGCACCTCGTAGCCTTGAAGCAGCCTTGAAGGTACTCAAGAAGACACATTCTAGGTGAAGTTCAAACAAACTCGAAGATGAGTCCAGAAGTACTTGAAAAATCTGCACTACTCGACTACGAAGAGCTCGGAGGCTTGCCAGAGATAGATCCCCAGGTACCCACAAAGAACCTACCCATGAGGAAAGAAGAAGTCGTACTCCTATTATGATTCCTCTATGTTGACACCATTTTTTAGTACGTGTCAATCTAATCGTAGATAGCCAATGAGGAATAGGCTAACGAAGAGCGGAATATGGCGTATTGGGCCGATGGGTCAGGATGGACGACGTCGCAACCAGTAGAGCTAAGGAAGGGCTGGCGAGATTGCATCATCAAAGTTATCTCAGATTTCGTTTGTTTTAGGAAAGATCTTTTTTCTTTGTACGCAAGTTATGTAAACCGCATCGGCAACGGGGTCTAGGTTTAGATTATAAATAGTAGACCTCCAACATTTGTAAACTTTGATCAACCACATCTAACGCAAACCTTTTACCTTTATCACATCTACTTTTCATGTCAGTGGTTTCGCCAAAATTTTAGTTGAAGTAGATTTTTCTTTTACGAGTTCATCTCAGCAAGCAGGGTTGCATCCTCCTGACTCCGGTTTGCTGGTAAGTTCCGTGTCGAGTTGTGTAGATAGGTCAACGTTGACAGCGCATCGCTTCTGCCTCTGTCTATAGAGCTCAAGTTATCGGATACTTTGAATCTTAGGTTTACGAGGCATCGCTTTTATCTAGATTTAATTTATTCACAAGTTATCGATAAAAGTTATCAACTAGTTAGGTTAATTTTGTCCATTAATCTAGTTTATTGTTGCTTTTATCACAAGTTATCGGCAATTGCTTAGATCTTGCTAGATTAATCCGTTTAATCTAGTTTGTTTTAAGTTTTTACCATAATTTATCCTGCTTAGATCTATCCTGATCAACTACTTCTCGTGAGCTGGTCATGCAGGCCGATTGGATCTAGATCTGAGTGTTGCTCACGAGCTGCGTTGCTTTAAGCTTAGCTTGCTCTCCCCCGATCGGCTGAGCGATAGCTGATTGCTGATGTCATCAATATCGGCTGGTTATCCGATAGCTTCTGAATTTAACGTCTATCTCCCTTGCCAATTGCAGATCAAATTGACTGGCACGCCAGCGCACGCCACACACGAGTCGATCTAGGTTCGGTACTTCAGAGCGAAGCAGATCTCTCCGACCCTAGCGTACGTGGAGCGTGGAGATCCTATCCGCCGAATTTTTGCATCAACACTCTGTAATCCTACTATGACTCTACCCTGTAATCCTACTAGAACTCATACCTTGTAACCTATAGTAACCCACCCTCTGGGATATATAAAGGAAGGGTACCTAGATTGGCAAACTCAATACATCAACTCAACACTCAAGCGCGGGACGCAATATACAATACCCTCAAATAGGACGTAGGGTATTACTTTACTCTAGCGGCTCGAACCTGTCTAAATATGTGTCTTGTATCCTTGCTTTTATATCAATCTCCAGGTCCGGCGATCCCCTAACAAATAATCCCCAACCTCGAGGTATCCCCTCGGTAGGTTGGCTTTAAAAACACTCACAAATTTGTTATAGTCAGCCATAAAGCTAACATTGTATTTATTTTCTCGAAAGGAATCACAGGCTGGTCCCAAAACATCTGAGAAAACAAGCTCTAGAGGAAAACTAGATCGACTCAGAGATTTTTGATAAGGCAACTGATGGCTCTTGGCCATTTGAGAAGAATCACAAACTGATCCTAACCTAGAGTCAGAGGAGCATGGCAACTTGTTCCTCTCAACAACTTGCTGAACGATCTGGAAAGAAGGATCCCCGGCCAAGCCGTCGATGCCATCTCTCCAGGGACGTTTTTTTTATAACTCCAGGGACGGTTTGGTGGCACCCATGGCTTGAAGCACCTGTTTATTCTTGAGAGCATCAGCTGGTAGAGGATAGAGACCCCCACAACATGTTGCTTCAGAAGAGTTTTCTTCGTTCTCTATTCATGATAAGAAAAAAGTTACAATGGAATTCTAAATAGGCATTGTTATCAGCAACAAGTTTCTGAATGGAGACAAGATTCTTTTTTGCAGTGGGGACATGGAGAACATCATTGAGAAATAGATTTTGTTTAGGAGTACGACAGATGACACGTCCAACATGTGCAATATCCATACCTGCCCCGCTTGCAGTGTGAATATGATCTCCGCCGGAGTACCGATCCCGAATCACCATCTTGTCATGATCCCCGTCAAATGATCTGTGGATCCCAAGTCGATATACCTAGTTTGAGGCGACGCCATAGGCATGCGTAACAGTGTTGGCGCTCATCTCTTCAGGCACGACAAAATCCTCATCAAACCTGTACCAGCAATCAACAGCATAATGTCCTTCTTTCTTGCATACTTGGCACTTCACCTTGGGTCTGCCGCAGTTGTTGTTGTAGCCACCACGTTCTCGACCATCGGAGCTGTTGCCATGACCATGGTTGTAGCCACCTCACTTAGTACATTGAATGTTTGTAGGTGCGGTTCAAAACATTTTTTTTGGAGCGGGTGCCGTATTTACTTCTGCTTCTCGCAACTAAAAATATGATTTGCAGAGGCAGATAACGCGTCCGCTCATGAAAATCTATTTCTAGGGGGCGGGGATGCCCTTACCCACCCTTATAAATCCATGACCTGCCCCTGGCAGATTACACGGCCACTAGCCTCTACAGAACGCCTAAAAAAACAAAAACAAAAAAATTGCTGGAGTAGGCGCCGCCACGGCATGCTCGCACCGCCACCGTGCTCTAGGGCCCCGGCCTGTCTCGAGCCGGTGTGCGCCATGGCCTCGACCCGCCTCGAGACACCGCAGACCCACACTCCTCGCGCCGCCAGCATGCATCGCGGCCGAGAGCCGCCAGCGACCCGCGCTCATTGCGACGCCGCTCCTTCGTGCCGCCGCCAACCCACACTCCTCACGCCGCCACAGGCGTCGTGGCGTGTGGGAAAGACAGAATTGGGGAAGACCGAAAACATAAGGGAGAGTGGCGTGTGGGAGAGACAGAGTTGGGGGAGAAGATTGAAAAGATAAGGGAGAGAGAGAGGCATGTGCTGCTGCTGATGTCGGTGCAAGATAAAGAAGAGCCGTGCCACTGATTTGCTTTTTGAATCCCCGCGCCACTATTTTTTTGATTTTTTAGGGACAGGTGACACTATCAGTCACCCCACTTTATTTATAGGAACATGTGATATTTTAGTCTGCGATTAAAAAAATTGAGACGTTGCTCCAAATTATTTTTGTAGTAGTGCTCGACCTCACGTGGCAGCATTTGCTGATGGGGACTTCAAGATCCACGCATTGTTCGAACGCAAGGAGTTGTGTGTGTGTACAGCTTGGAAAGCTGTTGACGGTTCTACCCGAGCAAGGATGGAATAGAGCACAGAATTAAACTCGATGCCGAGACCGGTGCAGATGTAGGAAATGAGTTCATCGTCATCAATGGGCTTGCTAACCGCCACCATCTCGTCCCCAAGAGCAGAGCACGCATCTTCCCGACGTACTCGGCAATAGAAGTTGCTCCCTTCTTCGTGGTTGCAAGCGCGATGCGAGTGTTCACCATTCGCGCCCGAGTTTGGGATGCAAACAACTCCACCAGGGTTTGCCACAGATCGGCTGCAGTTACACAGCTGGAAACTTGCTTCAGGACATCTCGTGACAGGGACGCAACGAGGTAGTCGAAGACTTGCTGTGTTAGGATTACTTTGGACCGCGTAGTGGTAGATCGAGTGGGTGACGAACCTTGCCAAGAGGAATACCTTGCTATTTTCATGGTGCGCCCACATTCGTCGATGGAGGCTGCGCACAGGCAGCGACGGGCAATGTAGAAGTTGCGGTGCCGGTGCTGGTGGCGGTGTCGGTGTGGTGCTGTGGCAGGTCGCAGAGGCAGCGGCGTGGAACCTCCTCTTTGCTTCAGCGCACTCTCTCAGATCGGATCGAGTCTAGGGTTCTTAGAAAGCTAAGGCACGGCGAACCTTAATCATAGTGCCCCCTCGTCATCCTTTCCTTTTTTATATTGGCACTGCGCAAAGGGGGCCCACTTGCCAGCGAAAGGGCAAGAGCACCCCCGATCAGGGCGCGTGAGAGGGGTCTGACTCAGTCGTTGGACTGGGTCAGATGAGATCAACCTTATATTCCCCCCCTTGATCTCACTCTGTACTTTAAACTTATCTCTTTAATTTCTCTTTACTAGCTTTGTTATTGGCCTCATCTCATTGCAGATCAGTACGTAGAGCGTGCCTTATCATGATGGTTATTAGTTACCGTCAGACTTAAAAGCCACAATATACCTTTCTGTATTAAAACAAGACCTTAACCTTTCTTTGGGCCCTTTAGTAATCCAGAAATCATAGGCCTCCCGTAAAACCCATGTCGACTTGGGCGGTAGACCTTTAGTAAGCAGATCCACAAGCACTTGCTTGATACTTTGGTGCTCAATGATTTCATATGATTCTGGATTTTCTCTTTTGCAACATATAACTCGTCGTCAACGTGTTTGGTAGCACACTTGACATGTTGCCATAGGAGAGAAAGCATTCGAATGGTATATTATTGTTGTCTACCATTATCAATTTCTAGTAAAGATTTCCTCAACCATTTTGCCTGTCCTGTAGCCTCATATCATGCTAAACTTTGGGTACACAGCCCAACTTTGGATACACAACCCATGAATCACAACTATTTTGCTTTGGAGCTTTTCAAACTCCAAGCGCGAGTGTTAGCTACTACTGTGGGCTTCACTAAACATCTCGCCAAAACTTAATTCTTTTTACTCACAACCTTTTGAGAGTACATGTTCCTTTCTTACTTAGCATGAGGCTGACAATATTTTGCAAAATTTCAAAACATTCTATAACTCCATTCTAGTGATCTATTGCTGGATTGAACTTCTGCCAAAATGTCCCGGATACTTGCGCTATGTCAGGGTAAATTCTTTTGAGCACTAATTTTGCTTCCAACAGCTGAAACACATGGAACCTTTTTCTTTTGATCGATCATATAACGGTTCCTGGAATTCTAAAAATTCCAAAACTATTACCCTTGACAATAGGACAGGCGTAGGCTTACTCGCATGCATACTATATATCTTTTAGAACTTTTTTCTAAGTATGCTCTCTGCGATAGTCCTGATACCCCTTTTCTTTTATTCCGGTGAATTTCCTTTTCTAGAGCGAATGACTCTTCACCGAGATTATTCTTATCAAAACTAGAGGTCAAAATAACCTTCTTTGAACTTTGTGGGAAAAAGAATTTCCCATATTTGAACTCTGCATATTTGTAATTTGTCATCTTTACCTTTACATACAACCCAAAACTTTTCTTTGTTCTCATAAAACTTTCTAATATCATCAAGTGGTATCGCAATATTCTTTTCTTTCCACAACAAAACCATGTGGTTATTTCATGTATATACTTTCTCGTACAAATTTTCATTGGGAGATGTTGCTCCAACATCCATTTGATGCATTCTAAAATTAGTATGCACCAATATTATTATGATTCTAAAAGAATCCTTTTATGAGACTGAACAAAAAGTCTCGTTATAACTTATCCTTTTCTTTGCATAAATCTTTTGGCCACAAGTCGTGCTCAGCGACTTTCCATGTTTCCTTTGAAATCACATTTTAATCTTATAGACCCATTATAGCCTACTGTTTTGGCTCCGTTAGGAACTCACTCTATGTTCCAAAACAAGTTTGAAACTTCTAGGTCTCTAGTCTCATGACATCTTCCATAGCTTATTGCCACTTTGATGAATGAAACACCTCAATTTCTTCCATTCATACAATGCTTTAACATATGTTTGACAATTGTAGTGCTTGAATCATAGGAGTGAACATACAGTCCCACTTCTCTTCAAGCCTTAGTTCTCGGCATATTTTACTCCCCCAGATTATTCCATCTATTGTAAAAATGGAATATCTTCAAGCTTTTGTTTGGGTTCGGTCTTTAAAAGCCTCATAGGGTGCTTTACGCACCACCTTTTCTTTCGGTTGCTTTGAGGCTCAATTTTCTTTCTTCCTATTTGGAGCTGAAAAACTCTAGGAATTTTGCTTATTTTCATAACTGGAGTATCAATGTTATGACCATTGTACTCCCCTTTCGGTCATATTCTTCTTTAATAGATCATTCTTGCTTTAAAAAAATACATCGCATTTAACTTTGCGGGGAAATTCTCTCTAAATCTTAATCTTTCTTGTCTTTCTCCCACTCGAAATATGGCACAAACTTTGCTGCCATAATTTCGAAACTATTTTTAACACTTGTGAACGAGGAGCCTTTCATTACTAGAACTTTATTCGTATAACCAAGTCATACAAAATAATGGGAGTACCATTTCCTCGTTCCTTTTCAAGAGCTCCTCAGAGTTCTTGATTTATTGCACTTTCAAGAACTCATCAAGTTCTACATTTTGCTATACTTTTGCAAGTCATGTTTGCAATCTTGGTTTGCATACAACTTTCTTTTTGTCATTCGATTCTTTTCAAGTCACTATTCAATATGCCACTATAGTAGTGCATGAGAATTGTTGGGATAACTTTAAAAGCTCTCCCAGAATTTTTTACTTTTATGTGATACTCAAGTAACACATGAGCCATCACAACTTTTCCTGTCATGCAGGATATAAGTGACACAGGTGCCAAAAACTTTTCCGACATGCGGTATAAAACTTCAAAGGCATTTGCAACGCATGTTTAATTCAACGTTGGTCAAATTGAACGTGCGTCAAACTCATTTCAACCATTATCTTTACTGCTAAAAGACAAGATAAAAACATAATATAGTGATAAAACTTTAGTCACAATGACTAAAACATGAACATATACTTTCTTTTCCGATTAAATCTTCCCGTTGGTTCTAATTTAATCAGAAAATTTAACAAATTACAATATTCGCAAAACTTTAGTGAGAGAAACCAAAAACTTTTCAAAAGTAGTTGCATCTCTTTTCCATATCAACTAAAAGTCAGAATGGAACAAGCACTTTTCTTTCTTAACCTCAACTATATAGCTGAGTGACCTCAAAACTTTATCTGTAGCGTTGATCAGAATCAACTCTTGTCTGTTGATTTCTCTCTACTTGGGAAAAATTATATGTCTTAATTTAACATTGGTCAAAATTAAAACATACAACTTTCCTTTACTTTCAATTCTATATCACTGTTGGGCAGAAATAGAACACATGACTAGAATAAAAATTATAATATTGTCATCATCAACTTTGGTCAGAAAATGGCAACATCATAATAAACTTTAAATTTCTTTTCTTTTAAGAGCAAACTAATGCTTAACTTGACACTTACGATGACAAAATGGTGCCAAAACATCCTTTCTTTGACATACAACAGCGGAAGCTTTTTTTAACTTTAAACTTAAAGGCTCCTTTTTCCCACAGGGAAAAGCTCATCTGAGCCGGTCTTTTCTTTATTGCAGCGGAAAACTTTTCTTTCTTTCAGAAGCATTTCTTTGTCTTTCTCTATTCTCTGAAAAATTGATCACTTTGATGCAAAATTTGTCAGAGATTTAACCTTGAACTTAAAAACACAATTAAATTACAATATTGTTATCATCAACGTTGGTCAGAAAATAACAATACCATAATTAACTTTAGACTAAATATCTTTCTGCTCCTCTATTTAAATTTTCCCGTTGGTTCCAATTTAAATAGAGGATGAAACTTTTACTTTGCAGCGAAAATATGTAAACAGATTCATATTCAGAAGCAATATCACTTTAAAACTTTACTATTCTCTAAAACAAATTATCCCGTTAGTTCAAATTTGAATAGAGAATCAAATCTATACAAAAAAATATCAAGGAAATGCTTCTGAAAATGACTAAACGTTCTCACTGTACAAGCCAAAAATGTGGCCCAGCAGCAAAAGCAGCAGCTAGCGCCTCGGCCCGACCTGCTCGCGCGCGGCCCAGCAGCGCCCCGCGCACGGCCTGCTCGCGCACGGCCCGGCCGCTCGATCTGCTTGGCTTGCACCTGGGCCGGCAGCCCAACTCGCGTTCCCCCTCCCCCTCCCCTGCCCCGGCCCGCCTTGATCTCGACCGTCCGACTGGATCGGACGGCTGGGCGCGCGGATCGGGCGGTATTAGGGGGGTCAGTTCATTTCCCTGGAACCCTAACCCTAGGTGTCTTCCCCTTCCCTCCCGAGCCGCATGGCGGCGGCCGCCCATGGTGACCGACCACCGTGGCCGTCGGCGCCGGCGAGGGACGCCCCGCCCCAGATCCAGTCCAGTCGCCCCGCTTCTTTTCTTTCTCTTTCTCCCCTTTCCTTTTTTCTACCGAGCGGCGGCGGCGGTTGGCCATGGCGGCCGGGAAAGGACGAGAACGGCGGCGCTGCCGTGGCTCTCTCGCCAGCGCGCGCGCTCGCCGGACGGTGAGCACGCCGCCGTCGAGCAGGCCGTGGTCGGCGCCCTGAGCTCTCGAACCCGCACGCCCATGGCGGGCGGAGCTCCGTCGAGCACAGTGGCTCGTGTCTGCCCCGCTCGGAGCGGGGCATGCCGGCGAGCCGGCGCCCTCGGAGTTCTGTTCCTGGCGGCAAGGGCCAGTCATGGTGGGAGCAGGTGAGTGCCGCCACCCTTTCCTCTAGGGTTAGGAATTTCTTTCTCTCGATCCGGTTTGGATCGAATCCGTTCTTTCTTTTCTTCTTTTCCCAACTCGATCTACTCACTAGATCTGCTCTGATACCAATGTTAGAATTACTTTGGATCGCGTAGTGGTAGATCGAGTGGGTGACGAACCTTGCCAAGAGGAATACCTTGCTATTTCCATAGTGCAGCCTCGTTCGTCAATGGAGGCTGCGCACAGGCAACGACGAGCGATGTAGAAGTTGCGGTGCCGGTGCTGGTGGCGGTGTCGGTGTGGTGCTGTGGCAGGTCGCAGAGGCAGCTGCATGGAACCTTCCTTTTGCTTCAGCGCCCTCTCTCAGATCGGATCGAGTCTAGGGTTCTTAGAAAACTGAGGCACGGCGAACCTTAATCACTGTGCCCCCTCGTCATCCTTTACTTTTTATATTGGCACTGCGCAAAGGGGGGCCCACTTGCCAGCGAAAGGGCAAGAGCACCCCCGATTAGGGCGTGTGAGAGGGGTCTGACTCAGTCGTTGGACTGGGTCAGATGAGATCAACCTTACATGCTGGTCATAAGCCAGCTAAGCTCTCGTTTAGATGCATGCTGTAAATTTGTTGAAAGAAAATCTTTTTATATTTGAAGTATTAAACATAGACTAATCACAGAACTAATTGCAGAACTCGTCTGTAAACTACGAGACAAACTAAAATTAACTAATATGTCATTAGCACATATTTGCTGTAGCAATTTAGTGTCTAATTAAGGTCTAATTAGACTCATTAGATTCATATCGTAATTTACAAGCAAACTATGCAATTAGTTTTTTATTTCGTCTAGATTTAATATTTCATGCATGTAAGATTCTCATTGGATGTGATATTTTTGGAATTTTGAATTTTGCATCTAAAAGGGTGCCTTGTATCTTGGATTTGGGACCTTCTTGCCATCTGCTTCTCCATCGATTTCTTTGGTCGGAGCAGGAGTAGATCCATCAATGTATTCCACGAGCTGCGCCGCGGATGGCAGGGAGAACCTGCAGCTTCATAGAGCATAATTGGACTTGGAAAGCTTTTCACTCACAGGGTGACTGAAGGTGGAGGGAAGAACGATGCTGGTGGAGCTTGACATGGATGAGATTGTTTAGAGGATGGCTCTGATTACCATGTAAAAGTTGCAGAGCGTTGAACCTCCTGTAGGAAGCTGCACCTTTGTTAAATAAGCAAGGAAACGCCCCTTGCGTGGCTTACAAGGCGTAAAGCCAATTCTGTTACAAGTTGAGTTGATCGACAACTAATTATCTATGTTACAACAGATTTGCACAAACAACTAAATCTTCTAGAAGCTATATCTCAACTTGTAACAGATTTGATAGAGATGAGTACAAGACAAGGCACGGTGACATGTTAACAAGCTGACTGGCAAGAAAAAAAAAAGCGAGTAAATTCTCTCGATGCCACTAAAAATTATATGGATCCCTTGAGTGCCATCAAAATTCTTTGACAGCATTTTCTTTGCTCAGATAAGAGAGAAAAAGGGCCAAAGCCCTTACAAAGAACCAAGGAATCAGTTGACCCTGAGCGCCCAGTGGAAGCGGCTCAGGCGACAAGCACAATCTTTGGGAGAGCTCAGGCTTCAAGCTCATAACTTCCATGTCAATGCTGGTCCTATTTGCACTGGCAATGCGATGAACTCACGGGATGGTCTCTTTCGTGTATAGAAAATACAGATATAGCAGTGCTAGAATCAATAGCTGCTTCATGGTTTGGAAGATAAACACGGCATGGGCTAATATAATCCAACAGTTTTTGATTCATGGTCCCAGACCAAATTTGCTGACATTCATTGTGATTCTGTATAGTGCAACTCCATACACCATAGTCATTTGAGGTGGAAACGTATTGAGTTGTAAATTTTTGTTGATGCCATCTTTGTAAAGATGACCTCTAGGTAAAGTAGGCATTTGGCAAGTTCGTTTTCATCAGATGGTGACTGAAAGCCCGGTAGAGGCCAGGCATGAACTTTCAATCTGTAAAAAGTAATGAAGAATTCTGCTGAATCATCTCCAATCAGAGGCCGGAATGAGGAATTTTACGGAATCATTTCTCAATGAGGCACCAGACGAAATGCAACCAAACAAACGGCATACAGTTTATACTTGTATACGCTATGGCCCTTATCAGGGTACAGAAGACTAGTCAGTAACATCCAGGAACTGCAAGGAGTTATCTCCTCATCCACATCATGAACATCCAAGGTCAAGAAGCACCATACTTTTGTCTTATTACAAATTACAATGCTACATGATTGTCTGAATCAGATACTGGCGTCAAGTACAAGCAAGAGCAGTCATTCACTCAGCCTGCAACGCATCAGAAAAATCAATGAGGTACTATACTAAGCAAAAAGGAGATAACAACATAATCTATATACAGCCAGCTTCCCAGCTACGCCTCCAGAGAAAAAAAAAACTTGGCAATGCAATATTCTACGTCACAAATGGTGAATTGAAGATTATGATCCAGAGTGTTCACCATGGTTGTTGGATGCACGTGCATTCAGCAGGGGCTGGAGGGCCTTCACCACAATGCTCATGTTTGGTCGAAAATCAGCTTCATATTGCACGCACAATGCAGCAACTGCTGCAAACTATTTGAAGGATGCAAGGAAACAAATAAGCATTTCAATTCAATGACAAGTGTGGGTAGACAAAAAATTAATGAAGAAAATCAAGCAACATGCCACTGCTTTGATATCACATCTAAACATTGCTCTCTGCACAATATAGCCCTTTCTTATTGCCTTTATTTAGATATAAAAAACTTGACCAACCTATGAGGAGCTAGGTGCCATTATTAATAAGAAGATATCGCCATAAAATTTGAAGTCGAAGAGGACTGGAACCTGGGTGGTGGGGATGTACACACACACCTCCCACCAACTGAGGTAGGCTCAGTTCCTGGCATTTATTCAGATATCATTGGCACAAAGAATGTAATCTCCCTTTGGTAGAGACTGAGAAAAGACTTCATTACTAAAAGCTTATCTAAAGACCAAATGAGTTAGACCCTTAGTAAACTCTCGTACCTTTGCAACAGATTTAGGAGGATATTCCCCTCCAAGTCTTGAATCGACACATTGCCTGACTTTGTCTTCACTAAGCCGTGGAGTTGCCTACAAGCATGGAATAGCCAGTACTTAAATTAGTCCAACGGAACCAAGGTAAAACATTCCATATCTGCAAAGATAACTTCTTGATTACAGAATAAAAAAACAAAGTTGAATATTCAATATAGATGTTTACCCATGTCACGAGACTCTGTTGTCCCCTTGGTAATGTATGATCCACAGGCTTTCTTCCAGTCAGGAGTTCCAGAAGAACAACTCCAAAACTATAGACGTCACTCTTAGAGCTAAGTTGTCCAGTCATTGCATACCTGCCCCCAATGTTTCTTTTAGCTATTTCAAAAAAATGGTTGCAGCTGTTAATAATACTGAAAAGAGAACTTTACATACTCAGGTGCATGATATCCAAATGTTCCCAGAACCCTAGTTGAATGAAGTCGAGCTGCCATATCAGGAGCTTGGTTTGACAAGTCAAAATCAGCTATTTTAGATACATCATCATCGAACAGAAGTACATTGCTGGATTTGATGTCCCTGTGTATTATATGAGGCTGTGCTTTCTCATGAAGATACTCAAGGCCTTTTGCTGCTCCAACAGCAATTTTCACTCGTTGTGTCCAAGACAGGACTGGACCTGGCTGAGCTCCTTTCACACCTTTCCGGCCTGTGTTGTTAAAATCCAGACTCATCAGCTATCAGGAAAGAAGCTCATGTTTACAATAGGTTTCAAACTTAACAGTACATTGGTTTTTACAAGTATACAGAGTCATACCGTGAAGCATATCATGAAGAGAACCCATAGTAGCAAATTCATAAGCAAGGATACGGGTGTTTCCATCAACACAGTAACCAAGCAACTCCACGACATTGTCATGCTTAAGTCTTGACACCATGGAAACCTGAAGGTGTATACATACTTTATAAGAAGCAGAAAGACTAGCAAAGATGAACAATTCATTGACAAAAATCGATGCAAACCTGTGCCAAAAATTCTTGTTCTGGCTGTTTACTTGAATCTAACTTTTTGATCGCCGCACTTCTGCCATTATTCAGTATACCATAATACACTCTGCCAAAAGAACCCTCACCAACCAAAGCTTCATCACCAAAACCCTGTGTGACCTCCCGGATTTCTTCAACAGGAATAGTGGGGACAGCAATTGGCTGCACTTTCACAGGTTGAACACCTCTGGGAGTTGGATCAGCAGTGCGATAAGCATCATTCCCTGGAGGTAGGTTGTAATTCAGAAAAAAAATTACAGTCAGCTCCTAAAGGCAATAGTTTGAAGTATGAGAAATGAGGCGGGAAATAAGGCTATGGATGGTAGCTAAAGGAATGCTAAGTAACAAATATGATTCGGAAGAATATTACTTGCTGGGTAGCCACCAGGGTATGGACCTCCACTATCAGGTGCTCTTTGAGTGTCTTCGCCGCCACAACATGCCAGACATGACATGTTCAAAATTATCCAAGATCTGAGAGATGGAACAACTTTCTCTTATCAAAAACATGTCATGACTGTTTAACTGTTTAGCATCAACCATTATCTGTAAAATCAGAGTTCCACTATGTTTTAAACTTAGTTTCATTTGATAAATCACAAAGCACTAACAACAAAAGGGAGAGGATCTAACAAATAATGTTAAAGGCAATCAAGCGTTGTAACAAAGAAAAATATAATACCACTAATCTTAAAATATAGAGAAGAACTGGAAAATCAAATATTAAAGACTCATCATGGAGTTAATCCTGGAGATAGCCCCAGATATCATTATGTTTAGTGTAATAAACAGTAGATCCTTGAAGTTTTTCCAGATTCTTAATGTTTACAAACATCCTACGGATAGAATTAAAGTATATAACAATAAACATTGATTCAACATCTTATCTTATATTTACTAAAGATGAGTGCAAAAGAAGGCACTAGAGGATGGACCCCTTGTCATCGGCATGCAGCATAAATGCAGCTGTGAAATCACTTATTAAATCATACATCTAGAACTCACTATAGGTTTCTAAGGAATACCGAAAGTAACTATTACCTACTACAAATTTCTAAAGAACAGAATACACTAACTAAACAAGAAAGAGTGCCTATAAACCTATACAGTGCATTCAGCATTAGTTAATTGGCAACAAGCAGTGGCGAAGCTAGAGCAAATTGGAGGGGGGTGCACTTGCCTTGTGGGTGCATAGAGTTGAGTCATGGAGGGTGCAAATATGGTAAAAATTTGGACATAATCACTGTTTACCACCTTTTAGAGAGTGCATTAGCACCCCCTAATCGATTAGCTTCGCCCCTGGCTACAAGCCTACAATGTTCTTTCTCAGGATTTTATTTAATAGAAAATGTTCATTCTTAACTACGGAAGAAAATAAAGGTTTGCACACCAAAATGTAGGTCTACTAATCAGGAAGGCGCCAATTCCTAGCCTCATGGCAGCATATAAGTTCTCTTGAAGATAACAAGAACTCTATAAGTCCACCTCCAAATTATACATTGACCCTATGAATGTCAGAAGCTATAAATTGCTCACACATAGCCTCATCCTACATTGGCTGGTACATTGTCTCATTAGTAAAAGCAAACCACACCACCATTCGTGTCCGGACCTTGTAGCAACTCATGAAAGTGAAACATAATTTTGTTTACTAGAATGATGACCTTTCCGTCTGTTTAAATTATCCAAGCCTTACCACCCATATATGTACCTAAGTACAAGATGTGAAGGGGAAATGAAAAATATGATAGAACAAACATAAAGGGAAACAACAACAAAGAAGAAATAACTTAACCAAAAATGCTTCCTTGTCTACTTCAAACCAAGGTTCGAAAAAGCGCGATTAAGCGCGCGATTAAGCGCGGTTAAGCGCTGAGCGGAGGGTCAGCGCGTCGCTTAGCAGCTAAGCGCTCATTTAAGCGTGGCGCGCGCTTAATCGAGCGAGTAATCGCGCATAGGCTCGGTTACGCGCGAGGCGCGCGCGTAACCGTGCGGAAAAGCGCCGCGCGCGAGCAAAGAAGGGGAGGGAGAGGCCGCGGGCGCGCCGCGCGGGAAAAATTGGCGCTCAGGCGGGCGGGAAGGGCGCGCAGGCGGGAAGGGCGGGAAGGGCGCGCAGGCGGGCGGGAAGGGCGGGTGGATTAGTCGAAGGCCAATCGATGTGCCTCCAATCCACTATTCTCTCTCATCTCTCCGCGGAACTGCTGCGTCCGCCCCTCCGCCGCAGCCACCCCTCCGCCACGGGCCTGCCCCTGCAGTCGCCGCTGGCGTGCCGCGTCCGCCGCGAGCCTCCTCCACCGCGTCTGCTCTGCTCCTCTGCTCCGCGACCCACCCTCAGGCTTCAGCCTTCAGGTAATCTTCAATTCCTTTCCTACCCTACTCCTTCCTTTCTGCAATTCATCAATTGTGATGTAGTTTGTGCTTGTGCTCTGCTCTGTTTGTGCTTATTGCTTGTGCTCTGGACTCTGGTGTGAATGTGTGATCTGCATCTACTTTGTATTGTGCTCTGCTTGTGCTTCTGAACCAGTGAATGTGCCTATCTACTTGTGCCTATCTGCTTGACTGCTTCGCTGCTCTCCTTGTTGTTATGCTTGACCATTTGCTCTGCTTGCTGCTCTCCTTGTTCTTAAGCTTGACCATCTACTGCTCTCTGTTGTTCCTAGGATGTCTGAGACAGAGAGTGCTGCTGCTGATGTTGCTGCTGTTGATGTTGCTGCTGATCCTGAGAGTCATCTTAAGAGGAAATCAAATGATATTGGATGGCAGTGGGGAAGGCTATTTGATCCAAACAACTATAGTAAAGTGAAGTGCCTTCTTTGCGGCCATGAGAGCTCAGGAGGCATTAATCGATTCAAGCAGCACCTTGCATGTGAAGGGACTGGTGTTCTCCATTGCCCAAAAGCAACACCTGAAATCAAACAAAAGTGCAAAGAAGATCTTGATAGACCAAGAAAGAAGAAAAGAGATAAGGCGCAGGCAGAGGCAGATTTGAGAGGTGGTGTGGTGATTGCAGGAAGAGAAGGGTCAGAGGCTGAATCCAAGGCTGGAAGCTCAAGCACCTCTGATGGTTCTGCTGCTTCAAGTCAGAAGCTAGGTCCCATGGATAGATGGGCACGTCCTATTGATCCTAAAGCAACAAGAGAAGAAGCTAAGAGGCAGCAGAATATAAATGAAGCGCTTTGGAAGGAAAGGACACATCAAGTGCAGCAATATGTTGCGAGATGGATATACAATCATGGCATTGCATTTAATGCAATTGACAACGATGAGTTCATAGAAATGGTTGAGGCCATTGGCTGTTTTGGTCCTGGTTTTAGACCTCCTTCCCAACATGATCTTCGAGAGAAGTTGCTGGTAGAGGAGCATGCAAGGATGAAATCCTTGCTGCAGGAACGTGAAGAGGGAAAAAACAAAAATGGCTGTTCAGTCATGACTGATGCTTGGACAGATATGAAGAGGAGTATTATGAATGTGTGCACACATACAGCTGAGGGGGCAAGTTTCATGAAGTCCAAAGAGATGTCAGATGTGTCACATACAAGTGAAGTCATATTTAAAATAGTGGACAAAGCAATTGATGAATTAGGAGCAGAAAATGTGGTGCAAGTTGTGACAGATAATGCCTCCAACAACATGGGAGCAAAAACATTGATGTTAGAGAAGAGGCTAAACATTTTTTGGAGCTCTTGTGCAACTCACACAATCAATTTGATGCTCCAAGGCATTGGCAACCTGCCAAGGTTTAAGAAAACAGTTGACCAAGCAAAGGCATTCACTATTTTTGTGTATGGGCATCACCGAACCTTGGCATGCATGCGGTCTTTCACCAAGGAGAAGGATATCATAAGGCCAGGGGTGACCAGATTTGCCACCAACTACCTTACTTTGCAAAGTTTGATGGATAAAAAAGATGCACTAAGGAAGATGGTGGTTGATGCAAAGTGGGAGGAAATACCAGATGTGAAGTCAAGAAAGGGAAAGGATGCAACAGCCACTATGTTGAGTACTCCTTTCTGGAAGAGTGTAGCACTTTGCCTTAAGGTTTTTGAACCTTTGGTGAGACTACTTCGTTTGGTTGATGGGGATGTCAAGCCATCCATGGGTTTCCTGTATGGAGAGCTAATTAAGGGAAAGAAGGAGGTTAAGGAGGCCTTTGGCAATGTGGAGAAGAACTACAAGGATGTCATGGCTATTGTTGACAAGAAGATGAAGAACAGACTTGATTCTCCCTTGCATGTTGCTGCATACATGCTGAATCCATACTACTCCTATAAAGAAGCTTCCATCTTTGATGATCCAAATGTTATGGAAAAGTTCATGCTTTGTTGTGAGACATACTTTAAAGGTGATGAAGAGAAAGAGTACTTGGCTGTGAATGGAGATTTTGACAAGTTTCGGACGAGGCAAGGTTCCTTTGGAAAGAAGATGGCAAGAAGCTGCGAAAAATTTGAATTTAGTCCTGGTATTGTTCTCATTTCAGCAGTCATTCACTTTATTTCTGAATTTGTACTTCATTTTAACTAACCTTCTTCACTTTATTTTGAATGTTAGCATCTTGGTGGAGGCTCTATGGAGGTGGAGCACCAACTTTGCAGCATATGGCTACTAGAATCCTCTCATTGACAGCAAGCTCCTCCTCCTGTGAGAGGAATTGGAGCAACTTTGAATCTGTTAGTCTTAGTCACTAAGTCTCTCTTTACTAATCTAGTACAATGAGTCGACTCCTATACTAATATTTTTTTTGCAATTTGTACTTTGTAGATACATACCAAGAGAAGAAATAGACTAACAACAGAGCGCCTCAGTATGTTAGTCTATGTGCAATTCAATGCACGGTTGCTGTCCAAGAAGGAGAAAATCAGCAACAAGAAGACTTATGAAGTCC
Organism: Panicum virgatum; assembly: GCF_016808335.1. NCBI lineage: Eukaryota > Viridiplantae > Streptophyta > Magnoliopsida > Poales > Poaceae > Panicum > Panicum virgatum. The sequence continues at coordinate 17,119,327 of NC_053149.1, forward strand.
TCTTAAGCAATGATGCTGCTGAAGCACAAGGGTTTTTGTATGAGGGAGGGGATGACCAAGCTTTGGTTGTGTTTAAAGACCCAGATGACGAGGGTGAGGGTGAAGTTCCTGGAACTGGGATGTCATGGGCTGTTCTTGGAGAGGCAATTGGAGCAAACGAGCAGCTGCAACCTCGTAGGAGTGGAAGAAGGGCCCAGCCTACTAGAGAGATTCATGAGGAAGAGTTTGAATCTGAATCCGAAGACTATGAGGAAGAACAGATTCCTTTTGAGGATGATGAAGATGAAATCTTAGGAGCAAATTCCTTTGAGGATTGAGGCTGTGGGCTGTGGCAATTTGTGTGTTATCAATTATCATGTGTGCTGTCCTATGTGTTGTAATGCTAGCTGCTACTGCTAGCCATGCTACCAAGACCTTTTATTTGCTTCTCATTTGAACTTTGAACTACCAGCTACCTATGTTCAGTCATATATCATATATGTGCTGTGCCATGTGCTATCTACTACTACTTGTTTGTTTGCTGCTACTACTACTTGTTTGTTTGCTGTTGTTAATGTATTCCTAATTGCTCAAAATTGTTTCTTGATTAAGTGCTATGGCTATGAGATGAGATCATGCAAAGAAACTAATTAATTTGTTGCACTTTGTGTAGGTACACCTGCTGTCAAGAAAAGAAGAGGACAAGAGACAAGAAATTACTGCTGTAAGACACCTATCCCCTTTTTTAAACTATATAATTAGTTTTTTAACAATATTAGCAAAAACGCTTAATCGCGCGTAATAACGCTTAAGCACGCTTAAGCTTTTTCACGGCTCGAGCGCGCGCTCAGCGCGTAGCGCTTTTTTGAACCTTGCTTCAAACCAAGAAAAAACAGTAAAAATTGGCTGGCAAGGACAGCTAGAATCACGCTTCATTTTCCAAGTATCTTATAAGTGAAAGATCTAGCCTTGATTAAAAATTGAATCAAAAATAGGCACTAAAAGTTAAGGTAGTTGTTTCTTTGGACATGAATTAAAGCTGCCAGTTATCGCACCCCAGATCAGAAGCAAATTAAATTAAACAAGCTTTTTGATTCAGGTAATCAGGTTAACGCTTGGAAATAAGAAAAAAATCAAACAGAAAGCTTCTCGCCCCCCCCCCCCCACCCAAAAAAAAACAAACACTTGGAATCCCTACCCTCTGAACGCGAACACTCTGATTTTGAGCATTTCAGCTCACAGTCAAGATCCCTACCCACCCACCACACCAGCCCTCAAGCTAGTCCCATCCTTCGCAACCGAGGCTGCGATGCCGCCTCTCCCTCTCCCCTCCCCCTCCCTAACTGCCCGCCACCGGAGCTCACTAGGCACACCGGAGGCCGGGAAAGACCACGGCACACCGGGGTCATGCGGACGGGAGGCGTTTCCCGTCAGTCAATAAACGCGTTCGAGAAACTTTAACAAGCACCGGAAAAGGAGGGGGAACGCGAGTACGGCGGAGAAAGAACTCACCTTTCAGCTTCCCGGAGGAGGGCGGAAGGGCGACGGTGGCGCAGGCTAGCCACGGTGGCCGGTGCAGGGCAAGAAAATTCGCCGCAGCAGCGAGGGCAGGGGAGAACAAAGCTCGGTGTGTACTGGTTCCGACTCTTCGGTCTTTCCTTGGAGGTTCTCTGCTCACTCGCGGTGAGGATAAGCTTTGAAGATTTCACACTGTGCACCCGCTGGCTGGTCGTGCACAGGTGGTCAAACTTGACTCCTCGCCTTGCTGAGGTTTCATTTTATGGAACCCTTGAAAGTTGAAACCCTTAAAAAACTTTTGAAACCCTTTTGATGGTTTTAACATTTTGAATGTTTAGCGTACATATAAATTACAAATGCAAATAGAGTTGGCAATGACCAGCCAGATCAGCAGTGTTTTTCTCTCACATCAGACCAGCATCAGCCACCAGAGATCTGCCAACCAGTATTTTTTTCTCATAACAATCAGCACCAGCCACAGCCAGCCGAACAGAGCATATCATCTGACACTGGTGGTGAGCTGTGATCGATCATGAATGGTGATATGAGCCCCCAAAGAGATAAGGAGGACATCATAGGAAATAAAAAACAGATCACATTTTTGAAAGTGGTTTGAATCCATCTAACCAAAACACTGTGCGGCAGCATGAATGCAATAACCCATAACAAATTAATTTAAAAAGTAAAAAATCATTTGTTTTGTTTAATATTATTTAATATACAAAATAGTACTTTTTTGCAAAATTAGGCAACATTGGTGTTAGTTTTTTAATATAAAATTATGGACAACATAGAAACTAGCATGCAATTATCTAACATAATGAACATCATGAACCATAACTTCAGGATCTTAGTAAACATAATTGAGAGATGGATCAGAACACTGTGAAGGATTCCGGAGACCTGCTGTATGTTGGCGAATCATTCATATAGGTACTGCACGCCCTTCGCCCTGGCACCAATGTGTTGTTCCTTTATACTTAGAACATGATGCGCGCGTTGCGCGCTCTATCATCAGTTTTTTGATTCCAAATAAAATAGATATATATATATATATAAACACACCATAAAATTTCAAATGAAAATATAGAAATACAGCAACAAAATATAGTAGCAACCACGCTTGCATACACATTGTGACGTAGCTATTCGAAAATTAGGAGTCCAGCACAGCAACGCTTTGAACGATAGGCAATACATAGCTGGTGTCTCATGCAAATAAATATGTTAACAGTGGTGACAGTACTATTGATTGAACGGCATGTGCAGCTGATAGGTTCTGTCAAGCCATGTGTGTGTGTCTATATATATATATATATATATATATATATATATATATATATATATATATATATATATATATATATATATATATATATATATATTACATACAATTGAGGATCAGCATTAGTAGCTACCAAACATTTTAGTAGGTAGATTAGAATGCTAATCCAAACCAAAGCGAGCGCTAATAATTAAAGAGGAAATAACATAGTTTGCAGCCATAAAAATATCCAAAAGAGAGTTAATTAATGCTACGCATTAGGTTATAAAAGAGCTGAATATAGTGCATGTAGTAGCAATTCAGCGGATGTAGCCCTAGGTATGGCTGCAACTGTGAGAACACAAAATGAGCTGATCTGCGTCTTCCTTCTAAGCATCAGTGCTGGAACTGTAAATGCAGTTATCGAGAACAACTGTCAGTTACGAAATAGCTGAAGATGAGATGAAGCAAAAATTGAAGTTGTTTACAGCGACAAGTAGCTACCTTACATAGATGTAACGGGAATTTTTATAAGGCATAAAGAAAATAGCAAATATTATATGTGAGGAAAACAGCTAGTATGATATCCAAAGACCAATGAAGAAAATAGCAGGGGTGATATGTACCTAAATAAAAAATGTTTTTGCAAGGCTAGGTGTAGAAAGATTCTTTGGTTGACAAGAAATTATAATATCGTGATGTAGCAAATGGATAAATTGGACACAGCCGTGTGTAGCTATCTGTAGCTGATCTATTTGTTTCATTTGAGGTTTTTAGCAAGAGCATACCTAGGCTTGGGAGTGTCATGAACACAGTTATCATCTTCATCTTCATTGTCTTTATCAAGCAATAATTTTCTAGCAATTTTCTTGCTAGGTGAGGGGCGGGACCTAAAAATTGGACATGTTAGACATGCGATTATTTAACATGTTATGCAAAAACAAATCTATGTTGGTAACTCAGACCTTTTCCTTGTGTTAGTCTTTTCTATCTTAGTTGCTGAATTAGCAGCTCCATCCTTGGAATCCTTTGGATTAACAGTAGTCTACAGGATAGAGTAGAAAGATGAAGCAAAATATGACATAGATGGAATATGGTTGGATATGGCTAAACTCCTAGCGGCTCTATCCTAAAACTCTCGGATTAGCAGTAGGCAATATGATAGAGCAGGACCATGAAGCAAAATATCACAGTTTACCTTAGCAAAAACGGTGTCATCATTCTTCTGTGGTGTATCTATTGACGTTGCAACTGCAGTTTGAGTAAGGATATCAAGAGCATTGACGGACCTTGTATCTTGGTCAGTTGGTACTAAAGCAATATCTATTTCCTTGGTTGGAGTGATCTGCAATTATAGATAGTAGTTAGGCATGGTCACAAAATGTCAGAATATTAAGAAGCTTGTTGTAGCCTATCTATAAAATGAAGGAAATTTTTTGACCTGATTATTGTATCCATGACTCTGTGGTGTAAGTTGTGACTCAGGGATGTTGATAGTTTTTGTTGGTGTGGTGCCTGAAGATTGTGAGGTTAAAGTGAAGGCAGCGCTTTTCTGTGGGGTGCGCTGCATACTGCTGCCAGCACTTTGAGATATCAGAAGTGATGATGACTGAGACCCTGTTGTTGGGAGAATATTTGTGTCATTTACTTCTGCAACTACTGCATTGACCTAGAAGCAAACTTTATCGGAGCTTGTTGTGTTTTCTGTGAAGCTGACATTGAATTTGAACACTTTTTCTAAGAGCCTTGTGATCTCATTTGGAATGAAACCCTGTGGATTCTCAGCGATAAGTGTATCAGCAGCTTTCTTTGTCAAGCGTTGAACCCACCTTCCAAACATGATAAAATTTGTGTCACCCGTCTCATCTCCAGCAATAATGCTAAGCTTATACCTGTGCCAGTGGCAGATCATGTGAGGTAGTATAATAGTAGAGGATAATGTGGAAAGAATTAAGTTGGTAAAGGGCATGGATAAGATTTTACCTCTGGACTGGTTTGCCAATATAATTGCAGGTGCTGTCGGTGCACTTGTATAACTCACCATAGGGTTTAGCAGTTCTCGCACATTTGTAGCAAGAGTTGTACCACCAGGAGCTGTCAATCTTTCTTATTGTCACAGTAACTAAGAAGTCTATTTTCTGTTAGAGAAATAGAAAATTTCAGTAATAGAGAATATTATAGTTGCGTATGAATGATGAAATGAGTCAGCAGAAATATTAAGATAAGTGTTACCTTGTATTTGAAGGGGTTAAGATCTTTGATTTCAGAAATTTTTTTGTGTTCAACAGCATGTGTAGCTTTAGCTGGTGTCATTTGCTGGTCCCACTTAATTGGCTGATTTGTTTTTCCAATGCTGAATAGTAGAAATGATGTGTTTACAATAAATTCAGGTGTCTACAATAAATTAGGTGGACAACATATGCAGTTTGATAAATTAGAAAAAATATATTACCTGGATAGATGAGCTCTTGCCTCAGGAACATCTAGATTTATGTACCACTTGCATGGTGAATTGCCTATTAAGGTGACAACTCCAGATGCTGATAAGATAAAAAAAGCTATCCAAGTTAGATAACAAAGATGTATCTAATGTATGTCAAGTTGGTCGATATTTGAGAGAGCATCTAAGATCAGCACAAAATATATACTTGAGATTGTGAATTAAGAGAATTACAAACACAATAAGGGAGGAAGAAACTATATGGACTGCTATGATAATCTTTAAGGTTAATATCTGGTATGATAAGGTAATGGAAGAATACTTCATGTAAGCTAAAGCGTAAAGAAGTTGCAAATCTAGCAAGAATAAAGACATAGATATTTTAAATCAAAATATTAGCTAAACAAAGGCATGATACAACATTTTTTGACAGGCAGCAATAAACTCTGCTGTTATTTAGGTATATGATATAAAATTTCTATTGATAACAGTAGCCGTGCAAAACTGTGGATATCGCAGGATGTATTTCTAGTAGTATTAATTTCATAGGTTTAATTAGAATGCATTGTGGTTAGAAACATACATGAGTATTTTTTGACAAGGGTACCAACAAATATGACAACTTGTGGTGGGCTTCTCCTTTTTGCATTTGTTCAGCTGGGAAAGAAGAGGCGCGCTCACCCATAGCACAACATCTACTGAAACATTACTGTTGTAGTATAAAAGTAATTAGCATTGCACAATATCCACTAAAGCATTACTGGTGCATTATAAAAGAAAATTAGCACAGTACAAAAACTAACCTTTCATTGCGTATGGTGACAACCCTCTTCAAACTATCATTTTGTCTTCCTCTTGCTCTTAGTGACATGATAATAGCTACCAATTTTCAGCCATATGGCATTATCAGTTTTCTAGGAGTCTGTACAATCTGATTGGATGATTACTCTTTCTATCAGTAACCGGGAAAATAGAATAGTTTCTAGCTCATCTGCATCTACACCCTTTATCTGTTTAAACGAAAGAAGGCTACAATACATATATATACATGCCTGAATTTTGAATCATCTACAAGTAGGTACTGGGAAGACTAACTGCAGACCAATGGCACATTGCAAGACCGGGAAAAAATAGAAACAAGCAAAATGCAGAATAACTATATCAAACCCTACCGAACATACATATCCTCACATAAAGAGTAGCCTAGCTGCATTTTTGAGCCTGCTCACTTTTTTGGAAAAATATGGTTACTATCCCTTTATAATACCAAATCTGTGATGCTGAACTTCCACGGCAAATTGTAGCAACTGATTTGTTAAGGTGGGTTATCCAGATAATGGTGATAGAGATAGTAACTTGCTTTTTACTAAAGATCAAACTTTCCAAACCTACTGACATCACAAAACATGAGGAAATAAAAGCATGGTAGCCTAATCATAAACTTCTGAACTGAGCAACTACTTTGCAGGCACCAACTAAAAATGACTCAAAACATATATAACCACCATAACACAACAAAGGTAAGAAGTAGAGCATCCGCAAGGGTAAAAAGCTGGAAAGGAAAAGTAGGAACTACAAATTCATTGAAGGAGAAAAAAAGGACCTGATTCATTAAGCTGCCATCTTTTCTATTCCCTACTCACCTAGACCTGCAAACAAAACAAAGGGAAATACATCCTAACCACGGTCAGTAAAGGGCTGCAGCATCCTAATGGAAAAAAAGGATCGAAGAAGATGAGATGAGCCCACCCTAAAAAGCTTCAATCTAGCTGTTGCTATGTAACCCTTACCCTCCCAGGTCGGCTGACGCCATCGCGGTACCTACAGCAAAGCACATCGAAACCTTGCAGATTAGGCCAAGGCGAGAACCCAAGAAGCAGCAGATTAGTCCTAGGGAAAATTAGAAATTAGAACAGCACAGAGTAGGAGAGTGGAACGGAAGCAAAATAAAGATGTGGAGCTCACAAATCTCTAAGTTCTGGCACGGGATGGCGGAGGAAGCAGAGGGAAGAACAGAGCACATCGAAGCTGCTGCTAGGGTTTGGGCTTGGGCGAGATGGAAAAGGCAGTGGAGGGAGGGGAGAGGTAGGGGAGGAAGGGGAGGCAGTGGCGGAGCTCGGATAAAATTTTAGGTGGGGCGCATCGTAAACACAATTTTTTAATGATATCGTGAGGACGCACATCAATAGCTAATCTATGTCAAATTTAAACAATGATTGATGATCATACCTCTTATTTGAAGATAACTGTCCATTAATTCAATAAAGATCAATCAAACAAGAAACATATCCAATTTAAAGACCAAAATCCAATATTCTAAGAGCTAAGAAACATGTAAATTTGAAGAGCAAATCAATTAGTGACTTGGTAAGTAATATATGAAATTATGAATTGTAATGTAATAAAACAATTATGAGGAGAGGAGAGCAAATCAGGCCTCGTCGGCCGCCGGCCGCCTCGGGGGTCGCCGGGCCGGGTCGGGGGCTCGCCGGCTCGGCCGCTCGGGGCACCTCTGGCCCGCTGGCCGTCTTGCCGAGGCCGCCGGCCGGGGAGGCGGGGGCGTGGCCGCGCGGGGGGCTCCACCTCCGTGGCTGCAGCTTGCAGGCAGTACCGCAGGGCGCAGGTCCGCAGCACGGCAGCAGGCGGCGGCAGACTGCCGGAGCACGCGGGCGGTGAGAGGTTTGGCAGGGCAGCGGCGACGGCGAGGATTGAGGGCGACAGGCAGTGAGGCGGCGACGGCGGTTTGGTAGGGCGGCTCCGGAGCACGCAGGGATCGATCTCGTATTCCCGTGACCCGTGCGTGAGGCGTGAGAAGGGTTTGGGGATGGGCCAGCTCAATGCCTTAATGGGCTTATTGGGCCACACTGTTGTCTCTGGCGCAGTCTTTCTCTCCCTGTTTTTGGCTCTGCAGGCGACGGACGCCGCCGCCGGCCGCCGCGGTGCCGCTCTTGCCAGCTCGCCGGAAGGGAAGATAAGGGGGGGGGGGGTCTGTTGGGCTACTCCGGCGGTAGGTGGGGCAGCTGCCCCACCCTGCCGCATGGGGAGCTCTACCTCTGAGGGGAGGTATACTTATCTCGGCGACCGTCGTAGGGCTGTTGCGAGGGCAGGTAGGCGCCGACGGGATGGCACGGGCTCGGCCAACTGCTCCGATGAGACAGCCTTGGCATCAGCACGGAGAGGGAGGGAGCGCACGCCTGTACGGGAGCGGTGCGGCGCCGCGTAGCAGAGAGAGGAAGGAGGGGACGCTCGGCAGCGGACAACGCGACGTGCTCCCCTGGTCAGATGAGATGGAACACGCCGGTGAGGGGGCTGCAGTCGAATCTGAGGAGATGACGATGGATTGGCTACGGATGGAGCGGTCCATGACCCTCTGCCTATCCACCGTCCTGCACTTTTTTTCCATCTGTACAGCCCGCACAATCATCCCTATCCCTGCCAGGGGGGGGCGTCTTCATGAAAGACCCACTGTCCAGTGAGATGAGGACCCGATGGACTGGTTTACTGATGGAATAGCGAGCCCCCTTCTATAAATCCAGAGTAGAATATCGTTGCTTGAGTTATAGCAGCTGACGGTGGGGTAGTAGCAATGAGGCCCGTGTTTAGTTCCCAAATTCAAAGTTCCAATTTTTTTTCCGGCACCTACATGGAGACTTAAATCTAGATGAAATAAAAAATGCATTGTACAGTTTGTCTATAAATCGCGAGACGAATCTAATGAACCTAATTAGGTCGTAATTAGACGCTAAATTGCTACAGTAATGCTACATTAAACAACCTCTAATGCCGGATTAATTAGGCTCATTAGATTCGTCTCGCGATTTACAGGCTAGTTTTGTAATTAATTTTATGATTAGTCTATGTTTAGTACTTCAAATGTAGAAAGATGTCTTTTTAAAAACTTTACGAGAGGCAACTAAACACGGCCGAGGTCCACTTGCCAGCAGGTGCTTGCAGCCTCTATCGAGTGCACAAGGCCTTTTCCTTTTTGCCGCTCTCATGGTGGACTGGGGGAGTGAATCCAGCGCTGTGAGCAGGGAGGCAGCTTTTCCGGCGTGAATCGCTCTCGAGCCGGGAAGAGAGACCTCTCGTTAAGAAACCTGATTCCCACATCTATAGTTTTGGCAGATTGGAGACCACTTCCATACTTATGTTGGTATTCCTCTACTTCCATTAGTAAGGTCGGACTAAAATTTCACTACTCCCACCATTATCTTGCTATGCATTTGTTATTTATTTAGAATTTTTTGATACACTAAATAGGCTAGGTTAAATATTCCAATAATTTTTAGGATGTGATATAAGGGAGAGAGAATGGCACACTAGTAAAACTAAGGGAGGAGTGCTTGAAAAAGTAGAGATAGAAATGACATATTGATGAAACGTCTAGAGGTAGAAGACAATAAGTGAATTATTGGATGGCTAAGGAAGGCCAAATGTTTATTATTTTTTTGAAAGAAGTAATATTTATTTTTCTATCTTATATTATCTTTGCATAAAGATATTATGTTTTTCAATAAATCTAGTTACTACAAAACAAAGAAGGAATAAGGGAATATTTAACCGTTGCTTAAAAAAGGATGAAATAGATCCTATTGAAAAAAGAAATGATCAAAAATAGAAAAAATAAATAAAATTTATATTAATCTTTTATTCCAAAATTCCTTGGAAAATCCAATTTCATTTTCAATATTTTTAATGAGGTTAGATCATGTTTAGCTTGCAAAATAGGATTTACTGATGAAAGTAACATCTAATTTGAAAAGAGAGGAGGCAAATTTATCTAGATGAAACCACTAATTTACCTATAAACCACTAATTTACCTATATCAAACTTTGGCAAGTCATGGAAGTAAATGAAATATACATAAAGTCTATGATCAATAATATAAAGTCATAAACTCATGTATGCATTGCAGGCATAGTTTCAACACATTTTTATTTCACTATCATTAATATGACTACCTTAGAAACATCAATGTGAACCCCCTACCTTCCATTAGGATTCATTATCTAATATACTATAAAGATTTAAAACAATTGGAAAGGTTTCTCACCTATGTCGGATCCGCCGTACCCCTCACACTGGACCCACGTGTCGGAGTCGAGGGAGGTGGGAGAGGATGTAGACCTATAAAATCCAGAGAGCGTTTCTGCCAACAAGTAATTTCTTGTCTCACCGCTATTAGGCTTACCCGCCTACCATACTTGCTCCTGCTGGGATGAAACGCCCCACTCTCATGCCGACACCGAGTATAAGGCTAGGTTTGGTTTTTTCAGTTTCAATCATAGGTTCCATCACATCACATGTTTAAACACTAATTAGGAATATTGAATATTGATTTATTACCAAACTAATTTCATAAGTCGTGACTTAACCACAAGACGAACTACTAAGCCTAATTAGTCCATAATTTGACCACTAATCACTATAGTAACTATCTACTAATTGTGTATTAATTATACTTAATAGATTCGTCTAGAGCTCTAATTGCAACTTACAATTAGTTTTATATTAAGTTGAGATCCGAATATTTAAATTAACATCCGAACATTCTAAACTTCTCAATTCTGAATGCTTAAGCAAATCTGCTGACAACGTGCAGGTTTTGTTGCTTCCCTAATGGGCATGACGGGCAAGCACATGCTCGTTGCATCCCTCTGCGCGCTCCGTGGCCTCCACCGCACTCGCCGCCGCCGCTCGGTGGTGCTTCTGCTTCCTCGATGTCGTCCTCTCCGAGAAAGCGTCCCTACAGGCTGGAGCCACACGAGGCTGTGCTCAAATTAAACCTGGGCAAAATGGTCGTCGAGCTTCCCTCCATCTTCAAGCTCACCTGAAATCTGCTCTCTTCCCACTCTTGCATGGGAGGTAAATTTCAAGCAAAAACGTTCGATAAAATGCATCAGACACTAGTATTTTTAAATTTAATGGATAATAATTATCTTTAATCTGTTAACTCATGGTGGATATAAGGTGTGTTTGGTTGGGCTGTAACTTCTAAAAAAGCTGTTGTGGGCTGTGGCTGTAGAAAAAGCAGTTGTGCAGAAGTGGATGTAGAAAAAGCAGAAGACCGTTTGGTGGAATAGCTGTGGCTTTTAGAAAAATTACAAACAGACCCCACATGTCATTCACAGTACACACCACTAAGTCCTTTCCATCTCAGACTGATGAGTGGGGTCCACTCGTCATCTTCTTCCTTCTTTCTCCAAGAGCAACCGCCGCCATCCGCAGCCGGCCGCTGCCCCGCCCGCCGCCATGCGCGCCGCCGCCGTCCGCGGCACCGCATGGCACCGCGCTCGCCGTCCCCGGCCTCGCTGCCCGCCGCCTCGCTCGCCGCCCCTGTGCCCCACGGCCCCGCGCTCGCCGCCCGCCGCCTCGCTCGCCGCCCCTGTGCCCCACGGCGGCGCCTGCGCACGAGCTCCCACGGATCCCCTCTCCTCCCGCGCGTTGATGGCTTCCGAGCACGAGCCCTCCACGGCGGAGCTCGCGCCGGCCGCTGGCACTCATAAACCTTTGTCAATACTATTTACTTTTCCTGAGACAATTATTTGCAGAAACACTAACATCCAGATATGCTGAGAATGAGTAAATTTAATAACGGATATTTTTAGAAACACTAACATCCAAATTGGAGCATATCCGGCTGCTCGCGTCTCAGAAATTTTACAATGATTGAAATCTATTTATTTCCAAGGAAATAATCTCATTATTTAAGTTTTTAGCTCTTGTAGGGTTCACACAGGGCACTATTCAACAAAAATAAAACACTTACTTATTATCAGGTCGGGCCAGTGCAATTAATCTAACTTAGTTACACTGGAAAAATATCTTTATATAGAGATTTAGCTACTGTTCTTATTTCTGATTGTCACTTCATTTCCATATGAATATCTATGCACAACCTTATTTCAATTTTATTATGGATATAAGTTTGCAAGGTTATGTTTTAATTTTAATTTAGTAGCCAGTGGTTACCTAATAATGTATTAAGTATTACTCTTACATAATTTCAAAGTATTGATGTTTTAACATCCTTAGCATATCCTGGTTCACAGGAAATGAAGATACTGAAATACATGTAGAATATGCAAGTGACATAGAAAGGAATAAGGGAAGCCAAAACGAGCAAAAGCGACTAAGAGCAAAAAAAGTCATATCCAATTTTTAGAATTGCACTCTTTATGAGTTTTTTTTCCAAATGCAGGATTGGTTTAAAACAAAACAATTTACTCAGCTAATATATATTTAATTACGGTTCAATAAGAGAGATCACATGTGGCAATCGAAACTGTAATGCTCTTTATCTGCCAGAAAGTTAACATTGGACTGCATAATTTGGAACCAGGCATTTCATTGTACCACTACAAGCATATGAACTGTTCTGACTAAAATCTGATGATGAATGGAACTACACGCTCTTCCTCCTTTCCATGCCCAAATGATGCTCTCTCTCACTCATGTATCAACGTGTTGTTCGTCATCTGGCTGGCTCCACACCAAATACGTCCTCCTCCTTGGCTATAGATTTTTAGTGTTCTGATAGTGGTGAGCTTTATTATTTTTTATCATGGTAAAATTAATTCCTCCTATGTGCTCATGAAAATTAATAGTGAACTCTCGATATATGCTTAAATCGACAGCCTTTGTCCGTATAGCTTCTGGTAACAATTTACTATCGGACGCTTCAGTTCACCCTCTTTCAGCGGATAAAGAGCCGGCGATTTGGCTACACAAGTTCTCTTTACAACGGACAAAGTATTCTTTATAATGGTCCTGCATATCAACATTGCTCCCTCCATCTCTTATACTACTCTTGCTAGCACTATTAGAAAACGAGCCTTCAGAACCGGTTGAAGAGGTGCTTAGGCACCGGTTTTGCAACCGGTACCTCCAAACCGAGACCATTGGCCTCGGCCTTGGACACTGGGTTTTTCACCTAGTGCCTTAGGCATCCATTGGTACCGGTAGGAAAGACCAACTGGTACCAAAAAAGCTGCCACGCTGACGCAAACTGGCAGCCCCTTTGGCACCGGTTGGTCTTTACTGGCAGCCCCTTTGGTACCAATGAGCTTTCCCCCTATTTTCCCCGAATCTAGTTTTTTTTTGTTTTATTTATTACTATTTATTCTTTTATAATTGCTAAGCGTATCCGAGCTCTACAGTACTATACGTTCATTGGTCGTGTATGATTTCACAGAATATTTGAAACTAACTAAAAGTCAAATGCAAGCATATAATTAAGATAATTATTGAAACTACTATATTTACAAATATACAAACAATAAGGCATCACGTTTAGAAATATTTACAAATATACAAGCCATGTTTATAGTCCAACTACTAGCCCTCCCAAGACGTCGATGGAAATCCTCTATGGATGTGACCGTCGTGGTAGAACTCGCCTCTAGGATCCAGGATCTCGTTCAAAATGAATCCGGCGAGCTGCTCGTACACGGCGTTGATCCGATCGGTAGAATAACATTCATCCTTGAGTCGACTCATCTATCATTTAGGAAAAAAGGACTGATATATTAACATCATGTGGGTTAGTATAATTATAAAAATGTACTAGTGAACGGTTTGTACGTACTCTTAGATTCTCCGTAGTAGGCTTCCCATATGGAGTCAAGATGTGCAAGAAATCGCATACGTAGTACCCGCACCAATCAGTTCCTTATTTTTGTCTCGCACACTTAAGGAGAAACAAATAAATTACTCAATACAGAACAATTTGAGATTACTTAACTAGACAAATGTTCGTGAATCAACATACCGGATAATCTATTTTAACATTCAGTTCGTGCCTCCATTGACCACGTCCTTTGTTCATTTTTACAAATTTTTTCCAAACCCTGCGCTCAAAGTTAAGTTTGATATTCAACAATTGTTATTAATTGAAAAAGCATTTGATTGTGCAAACTGAACTTACATGTTCAAGGGGTCTATGATATGTTGAATTGCAGACTTTAGTTTTCTCATTGAGTCAAACACTACAAGATTGCCTGTCTCTACGGCAAGTATGAGTAAAAACCAATGATAACTGCAGATATAGATAGAATATATACATACAAGCATTAGATGACTTAGTATTTGATTAGAAATATAACAGAGGATTGAGACGACCAAGGCTTACCCATAGTTGCATGGTATGTATATATAGAATTTGTAATTTTGCCTAGTCAACGAATCGTACATGTTCTGGCACGTTTCCATGTAATTTTCGTTGAGCACTTTCTGGTTGACTAGCAATGGAGACATGAAGCCGATCTGATGGTGCCATCCTTCTTTTCGGCTTCTTTGAATTTCATGTCTAAACGATACAATAGAAAATATATAATTCACACAGATAATTATGTTCTTGTTATAAAAAATATTAATGTAGAGGTAAGTGATACTTATAGAATCCAAATGGTGATGATAGAGGCGTCGAGAGCTTGTCGATGGTAAATGTTATATAAATCTTCGAAGTACACCCAGAAGTCGTCCTCCCCGCGGAAGAAATCATGGTCGCGATACTTGTCGCGCAAGGGCGGCGGCGTCGAGGCACACGGCGGCGCGCAGGGCGGCGACGCGCCGGGTTCGGCCGGGCGGGGTAGTCGAACGCGGTCGGGGCGGTCGGGGCGGGGCTGGCATCGAGGCGGAGACGGTGGCGCGCAGCGGACGTGGCGGCGGCGTTAAGGTGGACGCGACGGCGGCGTCGAGATGGCACGGCGGAGGACGACTGGGCGCAGCGCGGAGGAGGCGGCGGAGGCGACGATCGGTGTCGGAGCGGGCGGCGGATGCGATGATCGGGCAGAGGAAGCTAAGTGACGAAGGGAGAACAGGGCACAACCATGTATACCTAAAGGGCTTTGGTACTGGGTGATAAAACCACCCGGTGCCTAAGAGTGCCTAAGGCACCGGTTGGTAAAGTAACCGGTGCCTAAGGAGGCCCATAGGCACCGGTTAAAAGATCACCCGGTACCTAAGGCTCCAACGGGCGGGAAATGAAAAGTACCTAAGGCACCGGTTAGAAAGATAGAACCGGTGTCTAAGGTAACCGAAATATTTGTATTTTAAGCCTTTTGCCGCCTTTACGAACGAAATCATCATGTAACTCAGTGGTAACCCTTACCATTCTTTGCGCCGCGGCCCGGGTTCGACTCCCGCCCAACTCCTTTTTTGCCCATGTCTTTGGTACCGGTTGAATTTTTCAACCGATACCAATAGGTTATTCACAATTTTGTTAAAAGCCCTATAAATCTATTAATTTCCTAATAATTCATTTAATTGCATAATAATTCTGATAAATGTCTAATAAATTTGGTAAATGCACAATAATTCCATTAATTGCATAATAAATTATTTAATGGTGTAATAAATCATATAAATGACTAATAAATTTGGTAAATGCATAATAATTCTATTAATTGCATAATAAATTATTTGATGGCATAATAAATCAGGTAAATGCCTAATAAATTTGGTAAATGCACAATAATTCCATTAAATGCATAATAAATTATTTAATGGCGTAATAAATCAAATAAATGCCTAATAAATTTGGTAAATGCACAATAATTCCATTAATTGCATAATAAATTATTTGATGGCCTAATAAACCAGGTAAATGCCTAATAAATTTAGTAAATGCACAATAATTCTATTATTTGTATAATAAATTATTTAATGGTATAATAAATCAGGTAAATGCCTAATAAATTTGGTAAATGCATAATAATTCTATTATTTGTCCAATAAATCATTTGAATGCCTAATAAATCATGTCAATGCAAAATAAATCATTTAAATGCATAATAATTCTATTAATTTCCTAATAAATCATTTTAATGCATAATAAATCTGGTAATTATCATAACAATCAGAGATAATCATTAATAGCATGTTCACAAAAAATATTACAAGACATAATCATTCAATTATGGGAATATTAACGATGGTTCGCTTTACAATCGTCCCTTCATTATGATCATGATGTGCGTAGGGTGCCTCCTCTTCGGCTAAAAGAATACTTGTGTCAACCTCCACTGCGAATGGAGTCATATCTTCAACCTTATTGTATTCTTCTTCATCTGTGACATCTTCGACTCCCACAATTTTTCTTTTAATTGCCAGAACAATATGGCGCTTTGGCTCATCTCCAGCACGTACAAAACTTGATTTATTTCTGGACTTGTCCTTTCTCGGTTTGTTAGACATGTCCTGCACATAGAAAACTTGAGTGACATCTTTAGTTAGGACGAATGGTTCATCTCGATAGCCAAGCTCTTTGAGGTCTACCGTTGTCATTCTGTACTCGTCGATATTGACACCTTTTCCTATCAATTTAACCCATTGGCAATGAAATAGATGGATCTTCAACGGCCCATAGTCGAGTTCCCAAATCTGTTCAATGTAACCAAAATATGAGTTCGTTTGGCCACTAGAGTCAGTGGCATTAATACGGACACCACTATTTTGATTGGTGCTCTTGTTATCTTGGGCTCTTGTATAAAATATGTAATCATTAATTTCATATCCTTGGTACATCAGGATTGAATTTGCTGGACCCCTGGCTGTAACACCCCAGTGTTAATCGCGATGCTAATCATGTGATTAACCCGCTAATCATGGCTTAAGCGCGTCATTAGCGTTAACCGAGTTCGCGTGTTAAACATCGTTTAGTCGTGTTTGTCTACATTTTTCACCTTGATCCGAGCCTCGAATCAATTTTCGCCCAAAACGAAAGTTGTAGATCTCTTTTTCCTCTACAACTTTTATTTTGGCCAAATTTCAAGTTCCTATATCAAAATTTGAGTTTCGGATGGTCAAAAGCGTGTAAAAAATACTCAAAATCAAACACTGTTCCTTTCTGTACTCCACTGTTCTTGCCGCGACCGATCACCGGCGAGCTCTCCACGCGTCGCCATGCCCGTGTCTCGGCCGCCGCTTAAGCTATCCGTAGAGGAAAGCTTGGTTTTTGCCTCTTCCCTCTCGCCTTCGCCCGAGCCCGAGCTTCCCCGGCCCTGCTAGCTTGCCCAGAGGCGCCGCCGCTTGTGCGCCGGCCATCCACCGCCGCCTCGCCGGCGTTCCTCGCACCCCAAGCCTCCCAAACGCCGATTGCCCTTGCCCTACACCTCCAACGCCCTGCCCCGAGCCCGATTTCGCCGTTTCTCGGCCGGAATCGTGCCCGCAGACCGCCAGCCGCCATTGCCGCCACCGGAGCTCCGCCCCTCTCCATCGAGCCCCCTCTCCCGGCCCTCCTCTGCCAAAATCGAACGCATGGTGAGCTTCCTCGCGCTATTCTCCTCCTCCCAGACCTTTTTCCCCCTTGAATCCCCCACCGCTGCGGCCACCGTGCGCCGCCGCGGGTTGCTCCTGCGTGAGCTAGGGTAGCGCCGCCGCGCGCCCCACCGCAGCCCGGCCACCCTGGTCGCGTCCGCTCCCCACACCTCCGCCGCCTTGCGCCGAGCCGGCGGGAACGGCCGTGCGCCGCCCCGCGCGCACCTCTGCTCCGCCGCGCGCGCCTCTGCGCCGCCTGCGCCGCCCCCACGCGCGCCCCTGCTCCCCGGCTTCCCTGGCCACGGTCCAGCTGGGCCGTGCCGCCGGCCGGCCACCGACGGCAGGGGCCAGCGCCGCGCTGCCGCGAGCCTGCCTGGCCGTGCGCCGGCCATGGCCACGGTGGGCCGCGCAGGCAAAGCAGGGGAGGCGGGGGGGGGGGGGGGGACTGGGAGCTGGGCTCCCACTTACATGTGGGGCCCGGCTGTCCGTCCCCCCCTTTTTAGGTTTTAATTATTGTCTATTTTGGCTGCAATGTTCCAAAAATCGTAGAAAAGTGTAGAAAAATGCTAAAAATTCAAACTCAATTTTGTTGTCTTAGTTAAATTCCAAACTTCATAGTAAAAATACCCATGCATGTCAAATGTCAGTTTTATCCCTGCTAGATTTTACTTTGTGTTTGAGCTTGTTTATTTATTATCCACAGTTTGGTTGATCTAAAAATTCTGATATTAATTTAGTAGCCTCATCTTTTCATGTGTAACCCACTGTAAAATTTTCATGACCTGGTGCCGTACACTTTTGTGTAGATCTATTTATGTTTGGTTTAGCTTGCTAGAGTTAAAATAAATGTTTTCGGTCAGCAATAAATGTTGGAAAAATTGTGTGGCATGCTTTATAAAAATCATGTGATTCTGATAAATACTTGTGGCTTGGTCATTTCTGCAAGTTGGGTACTTGTTTTTAACTTGTTCCTAGCTAAGCTCTTTTCTTTTATAATTGTTGTAGTTAATTCTTTCATGCATGTGTTTTTGCAACAAAACAAGTCACTGGTTAATTTTGATCCAGGTTGTTTAGGGTTGTATTTAGTCCTTCAAAGCGAGTTTAGTAACTTTTACTTGATAGGAAACACTTCAGGCTAAAAAGGAATTAACAACCGAAACCCCATCTCAGCACTACACCATTCTTTTGAACCGTAGTTTTGAGAATGCTGCTTAGCGGTCATGCCTATGCTTCCAGTTGCGGGTGTTGCCTTTCATTGCATCATTTCATGAGTCTCATGCATGGAATATTTTATTCGTGTAGACGCTGAAATCGAAGTCGCCTACGAGCTAATTGCCAAGCCGGTCCAGGAGCCTTCCGCAGGAGAACCGCAGCCAGGAGAAGCCGTTGATCAAGCTCCCGAAGAAGTCACTAACCCTACTGACCTGCAAGGCAAGCCCCGGAGCATAATCCCTACTTTCAGTATCCAATGTTATTATTTAAGTATTGTGCATTAAGTTTTCTAGGAGTTGAATGAAACCCTAGTATGCATGTCTCTCCCTAGGTACCTATGAGTCTCTACTAGTGTACAGGCCATTAGTACTGCAATGCTTAATCAGGATTCGGTAGAAGTCGAGTGATTGCAATGCTTAATCAGGATTCGGTAGAAGTCGAGTGATTCCTGTCACTCGCGAGATATAGGTCCTTGTCTTATGTAAGAGTTGCTAAAGAATGAATCTTTGGGAGAGAAAGGAAAAATGGAGACCGGGCGGAGATGAATTTGGTTATGGATATGAAAGGTATGGAAAGTGAGTCTCCGCCTGTGTCGATTGAGGACCGTACCATTGTTGGCACTACTGATCGAGGATTGAACAGTACTAACCACATGCCGGAAGTAATCCCTACCTGCTACGCTGGGCGTGGGAGTTGGCGGGTGTCGGATGGATGCCACCTTCGGGTTCTCTGGGAGTTCTCCGTGAGGGGCCCAACACCTAGGTTTTAGCAGGCGTGATTCAGATGTCGGGGTAACGATGGAAACAGTTGATGCGTGTGGCCCGACGGGGTTTACATGTGTCGTGTTGGTTAGGTCTACCTTGTAAGGTTAAATCGAATCGATTCGCCGTGACTCGCGGATATGAGAACCTTGATCTCTCTGTCACATCGTTGTAAATGATGGAATTGGGAATGGAAAGTTGAGAATATGAGGTATGGCTGTGGTATTCTGAAAAGATAATGTGATCAACCATGCGTGCTCTAGATATACAGGCAAATCTAGTCGGTATTTGTATAATAAACTTGAGCTAAAATACTGAAAGTAAGGATCCACTATTAGTAGCTTTTCAGCAAAACAACTCCAGAGCCAAACAGCTTTGCATGTCTAGGAGTCGGCTAAGTATATACCATAGTCGGGTAAGACTTGCTGAGTATTAGTATACTCAGGGTTGTTGTAACCCCTTTTAGCAGGTTGTGTCTCCGCTGACTTCGAGGAGGTCTGTGTGTCCTGGACTGGACAACCACTTCCTCCTGGGTGGACTATCGAGTGGGTCCCGTCTTATCCGTGAAGGTCAGGCAGATCGGCATCACATCGGTGGGCAGGATGTGGAGTTCACCTTGTATCGTCATTTGCTTCTACCGTATTGTTTTTGAAACTCCGTTTTAAGCTTCCGCTGTGCGTTTAAAAACTCTGTTGTTTGTACTTAAAGCTTTTATGTAAAATCGGTGTTGTAAATTAATTTGAAGATTTTTGTGTGCTGGTATCACCTGTGCTCGTCTTCGTACGGGTCTACTAGTGCAATTGTGATCCTGGAGTACAGTAGTTTAATCGGGATTTACCCGACAGCCTACCAGATTACACCGTTTTAAGTGCACAGTAACTTGATTAAGTATTAAGATGATGGTTAGCGCACTTAAGCCAGTTTAATTTGGGTGGTGCTGCTACAGCTGGCATCAGAGCTAAATTGCACTAGGGGTGATTACTTGCGTGCTTAATTAAGTTAAGCAACTCTTGTTTTGCAAAACTTTCGGGTTTTTCGAAAAGTTGACGCTAGATGCGCTAAAAAATAGGATAGATAGTTCGTATGCCCTAATTATGTGTTACAAGTTAGGTGGCATCTAAGTATCTATTTTTATTCCAGTACTTCCAGCATTTACTTTCCGTTAAACCTTACTTTTGTGCACAACTACTATTCTGTAACGACGCACCTACGCTGTGGTAAGCAAGATAAGCATTCTGGTAGTCCTTAGAATAGCCCACGTGTTTCATACATGCGCGGGTCCCGTATGATGAGCATAGGAGGAGGTGATAAGGCTCAATTCAAACGAGCCTGTCGCTATCTGCTGCCTGATATGGAGTGCGGATTTCCTACCATGTGATTGTGATCACGGCCATCTCGTAAGGCAATGTTACGAGATGTAAACCTGTCATGCGGTTGGCCATGACCGTGACCCTTGGGACACGTCTACCCTTGGATGTCCCGTAAGGCGAGTGTACGGGAAGTGAATACGTTGTTATGACGTATGCAGCGCTGCCCATTCAGCGTCGAATGTTTGGGTGCCATCTCTATAGTGGATGGTAATGTATGTGTGAATATGTGGGAAACTGCATATGCTGTTACCCGTGTGGTGTAGGACACATGGGGGCCGTTCGTGAGTGCTGTCACGAAGGGTCCAGAAGTGGTTTTATATCTGTCTCTGTGTTCTTTTGCAGGTAAACTAACCACGTAAGCGCGTTATGAAATCCTTGATCGTAGGAACAACTAGTATATATAGGGAGAGTACGTAATTGTGCCACCAGTTGTCCTTGTATACCATATTTTGGTACTTGTGTGGGTGAGAAACGCTAGAACGTGCATGCATCTTGCATCTTGCATTTTCGAGTTGGTTGGTCGCTTCGTAGTAAATAGTTGTGCAACTTTAGGACTACAACCTTGTGGCTAGCCGAGTTACCAACCTGCTATTCAAATCTAAGTAGATACGATTTCCAATTGAAGCAAGCCATTTTGTTCTCTTGGTGAACCATATCGCGAAGGGAATGAATTCATGCTGTGTGTTCATATTAATTATGCACATTCTTTATTTGCATGGATTAGTCCCGATAGCGGAATGGCTAACCAAGAGATGGTGCTTTTGCAGATGGGCAATAATAACGCTGCTAACCGTTGAAATGGGGGTCAAGGAGCACAGCCACCGCCACCTCCCTCCTTGGTTCAGGCTATTGCGGCCCTTAATACTGACCGCAATGAGCAGACCGAATTGTTGAGGCGACTGGTGCAAAGCAATGAGGACAGAGGCCGACAAGCACCACCAGCAGACACTGACTATGTCGGTTTTCTAGCCACTCAACCACCTCTGTTCCACAAGGCAGATGATCCCCTTGAAGCTGATGCCTGGATTCATACCATTGAGGACAAGTTCAGTATCCTCAACTGCACAGAAGTAGACAAGGCCGCCTTTGCAGCGCAACAACTGAGAGGCCCAGCGAAGATATGGTGGGTTAATCACCAGGCTCTACTTGTCGCTGGTACGCGTCTCACCTGGAATGAGTTCGTGGCAGCTTTTAAAGCCCACCATATCCCTACTAGCTTGATGAGAAGAAAAATGGCAGAATTCCTAGCACTGAAGCAGGGAAGTCAAACTGTTTTTCAATACGCCCAAACTTTCAATCAGTTAGCTCAATATGGTGGTTATCATGTGGATACTGATGAAAAGAAGCAAGATTGCTTCAGGAGGGGACTCAATACAAAGTTTCAGGATAAGCTAGCTCTCACTACTTGTGACAATTTTACTGAACTAGTTAATAAGGCTGTTATTCAGGAAGATGCCTCGCTAGCACACAAGGCTGACAAGAAAAGAAAAGCACCTGTGGGGTCCTCTAGCAATACACCCCAGAGGTACAAGCTGGTTCAGACAGGGATTCAGCAGGCTCCAAACCGCTCTCCGCAGCAAGATCATTGGGTCGCTAGGCCGCCACAGCAGTAGTGGGCACCACATCCCTCGACACAACAACAAGGGCAGCAAGCTACACGCCCCAGCAACTACCCCTGTTACAATTGCGGTAACTATGGGCACTTTGCACGTGACTACCGCATCCCGCCTAAGCAGAGCAACTACAAAACCCCCGCACCGGTTCAAGGTCCTATCCAGCAGACTCAGAAGAAGAAGGTTGCACCTGTTAAGACTAGACGTGTGAACTACACCACTCTGGAGGATGTTCCTGAGGGTACTCAAGTGATGGCTGGAATGTTTTCCATTGATCACTGCCCGGCTACTGTGTTATTTGATTCTGGAGCATCCCATACCTTTATCAGTGAAGCATGTGTTGCTCGACATCAATTACGAGTAACAAACTTAGAAAGACCCTACATTATTCAGACACCGGGCACACGGTTAACTACTGGCAGGGTAGTTCGGAATGTGACTCTTAACTTGGGTGGGAAAATTTTCCCGATCACTCCCATTGTCCTTCCAAGTCAAGGGATAGATGTCATACGTGGAATGAGTTGGATGAAAAAGCACGGTGCTATCATTAATACCACTTCTCGCATCATTCGGTTAAACTCTTCTACATGTGGTCCGATGGATGTTCATCTTTCTCGTTACGAGATCCCAGAAAGTACAGTCTATCATGTGGAAGGGAAACATTTAGAAGGAATTCCTATAGTTTGTGAATACTCCGATGTGTTTCCGGAGGAATTGCCAGGCATGCCTCCAGATCGAGATGTTGAGTTCGTTATTGAATTACAACCTGGTACCGCACCAATATCTCGAAGGCCCTACAGAATTACTCCGAGTGAGTTAGCTGAATTAAAGCTTCAGTTACAAGATTTACTAGATAAAGGTTTCATTCGACCGAGTACGTCACCTTGGGGATGCCCAGCTCTATTCGTCAAGAAGAAAGACCAAGGGTTGAGGTTATGTGTGGATTATCGACCCCTGAATGCGGTCACCATCAAGAACAAATACCCACTCCCTCGTATTGACCTTCTCTTTGATCAATTAGCCGGAGCTAAGGAATTCTCAAAAATAGATCTTCGGTCTGGCTACCATTAAATCAAAATCAGGCCATCTGATATACCAAAAATGGCTTTCTCCACCCGTTATGGTCTATATGAGTATTTAGTTATGTCTTTTGGATTAACCAATGCTCCAGCTTACTTCATGTACCTCATGAATTCGGTATTCATGCCGGAGTTAGACAAGTTCGTCGTGGTATTCATTGATGATATTTTGATCTACTCCAAGAATGAGGAAGAACATGCTCAACACCTTCATATTGTACTTCAGCGTCTCAGAGAGCATCAGCTATATGCCAAATTCAGCAAGTGTGACTTTTGGCTGAAAGAAGTTCCATTTCTAGGTCATGTCATATCCACTGAAGGTATTTCTGTTGATCCCAGCAAAGTACAAGATGTACTGGATTGGGAAGCTCCAACTTCAGTTCCTCAAATCCGTAGTTTCCTGGGTTTAGCTGGTTATTATCGTCGGTTCATCCCAGAATTCTCCAGAATTGCGAAGCCGATGACTGAACTTCTTAAGAAGGGTGTCAAATTCTATTGGAGTACCCAATGTCAGGAAGCTTTCCAGAAATTGAAAACACTTCTCACTTCAGCTCCAATCTTGGCCCAACCCGACACTACAAAACCATTCGATGTTTATTGTGATGCCTCAGGCACAGGACTTGGTTGTGTCTTGATGCAGGACAACCGAGTGATTGCTTATGCTTCTAGATCACTCAAGCGTCATGAAGAAAATTATCCTACACATGATCTTCAATTAGCAGCTGTAGTCCATGCTCTGAAGATCGGGCGACATTATCTTATCGGTACACTTTGCAATATCTATACAGATCACAAGAGCCTCAAATATCTTTTCACTCAAGCAGATCTGAACATGCGTCAAAGACGATGGCTCGAGTTGATTAAAGATTATGAGCTCGAAGTACATTATCATCCTGGCAAGGAAAATGTAGTTGCGGATGCACTAAGTCGCAAGGCTCACTGTCATTGTCTTTCGGCTATCCCATTAAGTGAGTCTCTCTGCTTTGAAATGGAAAAGTTGAACTTGAGCATTGTACCACATGGCACATTGGGCCATCTAGAACTCACTCCTACTTTTTGTGATCTGATCATCGAAGCACAAAAGAAAGATAAAGGAGTAAAGGAAATTTAGAGAAGAATCTCAGAAGGGGATCCGAAAGTAAATTGTTTCCATCAAGATTGTGAGAATGTACTATGGTTCAAGAGCCGATTAGTAGTGCCTAAAGATTTTGAGCTCAGAAAGCAGATTCTTGATGAAGCTCATACCTCACGACTATCCATCCATCCTGGTAGCAATAAAATGTATCAAGACCTGAAACAACAATTTTGGTGGACCCGGATGAAAAGGGAAATAGCCAAATATGTGTCCGAATGCGACATATGCCGGAGAGTCAAAGCTAGTCATCTCAGGCCGGCTGGAACTCTACAGCCTTTAAGTATACCTGAATGGAAATGGGAAGATATCAACATGGATTTCATAGTCGGTTTACCTCGAACTCAAAAGGGTTATGATTCGATCTGGGTCATTGTAGATCGCCTTACCAAATCAGCACATTTTCTTCCAGTTAAAACTATCTATCGAGCAAAGAAGTATGCTGAGTTGTACATGGAGCGCATACTGTGTTTACATGGTGTGCCAAAGACCATCATATCAGATCGAGGGACCCAGTTCGTTGCTCGCTTTTGGGAGCAACTACATGCTTGTTTGGGGACCCATCTTATTCACAGTTCAGCCTATCATCCTCAAACAGATGGTCAAACGGAGAGAGTAAATCAGATTGTAGAAGATATGCTCCGTGCCTGTGTCTTAGCTTACCCGCAGAAATGGGATGAATGCTTGTCATTTGCTGAATTTTCTTATAACAATAGTTATCAAGAAAGCATCAAAGTGGCACCATTTGAAGCACTATATGGTCGTCGATGTCGAACACCTCTGAATTGGTCTGAAGCGGGTGAAAGAACTATCTTTGGACCCGACATAGTTCCAGAAGCCGAGGAACAAGTCCGTCTTATCCAAGAGAATTTGAAGATTGCACAGTCCCGTTACAAGAGTTATGCGGATAAACGGCGTGATCCATTGGTTTTTGAAGTCAGTGACCATGTCTATTTAAAAGTATCACCTTGGAAAGGCGTGCAAAGGTTTGGAATAAAAGGAAAGTTAGCTCCCCGCTACATTGGTCCATATCCAATTGTGGAAAAATGCAGTCTTGTGGCTTACCGATTGGATCTGCCAGCAAATCTCTCTGCAATTCATAACATCTTTCATGTATCACAACTCAGAAAGTGCCTTAGAGTTCCGACTGAAACTGTTGATAGTGACTCAATTCAATTAGAGTCTGATCTCACTTATCCTGAGCATCCTATCAAGATTATTGATCGCAAGGATCGAGTTACTCGTCGCACAACCAACCGATTCTACAAAGTGCAATGGAGCAATCACTCCGAAGATGAAGCTACTTGGGAGAAAGATGAATTTCTGAAATCCAAGTATCCGGACTTTTTAAACGCTCATCCAGGTACTTCATCTTCGAACCTTCTCTCCTGTTTGTTTTCTATCGTGCGTGAATCTCGGGACGAGATTCTTTTAAGGGGGAAGGGCTATAACACCCCAGTGTTAATCGCGATGCTAATCATGTGATTAACCCGCTAATCATGGCTTAAGCGCGTCATTAGCGTTAACTGAGTTCGCATGTTAAACATCGTTTAGCCGTGTTCGTCTATGTTTTTCACCTTGATCCGAGCCACGAATCAATTTTCGCCCAAAACGAAAGTTGTAGATCTCCTTTTCCTCTACAACTTTTATTTTGGCCAAATTTCAAGTTCTTATATCAAAATTTGAGTTTCGGATGGTCAAAAGCGAGTAAAAAATAGTCAAAATCAAACACTGTTCCTTTCTGTACTCCACAGTTCTCGTCGCGACCGATCGCCGGCGAGCTCTCCACGCGTCGCCGTGCCCGTGTCTCGGCCGCCGCTTAAGCTATCCGTAGAGGCAAACTTGGTTTTTGCCTCTTCCCTCTCGCCTTCGCCCGAGCCCGAGCTTCCCCGGCCCTGCTAGCTTGCCCAGAGGCGCCGCCGCTTGCGCGCCGGCCATCCACCACCGCCTCGCCGGCGTTCCTCGCACCCCAAGCCTCCTAAACGCCGATTACCCTTGCCCTACACCTCCAACGCCCAGCCCCGAGCCCGATTTTGCCATTTCTCGGCCGGAATCTCACCCGCAGACCACCGGCCGCCATTGCCGCCACCGGAGCTCCACCCCTCTCCGTCGAGCCCCCTCCCCCGGCCCTCCTCTACCAAAATCGAATGCATAGTGAGCTTCCTCGCGCTATTCTCCTCCTCCCAGACCTTTTCCCCCCTTGAATCCCCCACCGCCGGCGTCGGGAAGCCGTCGTGCCGCCGTGGCCGCCGTGCGCCGCCACGCTCGCCGCCGCGGGTTGCTCCTGCACGAGCTAGGGTAGCGCCGCCGCGCGCCCCACCGCAGCCCGGCCCCCCTTGTCGCGTCCGCTCCCCACTCCTCCGCCGCCTTGCGCCGTGCCGGCGGGAACGGCCGCGCGCCGCCCCGCGCGCACCTCTGCTCCGCCGCGCGCGTGCCTCTGCGCCGCATGCGCCGCCCCCACGCGCGCGCCCCTGCTCCCCGGCTTCCCTGGCCGCGGTCCGGCTGGGCCGTGCCGCAGGCCGGCCACCGCCAGCAGGGGCCAGCGCCGCGCTGCCGCGAGCCTGCCTAGCCGCGCGCCGGCCATGGCCACGGCGGGCCGCGCAGGCAAAGCAGGGGAGGCGGGGGGGAACTGGGAGCTGGGCTCCCACTTACATGTGGGGCCCGGCTGTCAGTCCCCCCCTTTTTAGGTTTTATTTATTGTCTATTTTGGCTGCAATCTTCCAAAAATCGTAGAAAAGTGTAGAAAAGTGTTAAAAATTCAAACCCAATTTTTTTGGCTTAGTTAAATTCCAAGCTTCATAGGAAAAATACCCATGCATGTAAAATGTCAGTTTTATCCCTGCTAGATTTTACTTTGTGTTTGAGCTTGTTTATTTATTATCCACAGTTTGGTTGATCTAAAAATTCTGAAATTAATTTAGTAGCCTCAACTTTTCATGTGTAACCCACTGTAAAATTTTCATGACCTGGTGCTGTACTCTTTTGTGTAGATCTATTTATGTTTGGTTTAGCTTGCTAGAGTTAAAATAAATGTTTTTGGTCAGCAATAAATGTTGGAAAAATTGTGTGGCATGCTTTATAAAAATCATGTGATTCTGATAAATACTTGTGGCTTGGTCATTTCTGCAAGTTGGGTACTTGTTTTTAACTTGTTCCTAGCTAAGCTCTTTTCTTTTATAATTGTTGTAGTTAATTCTTTCATGCATGTGTTTTTGCAACAAAACAAGTCACTGGTTAATTTTGATCCAGGTTGTTTAGGGTTGTATTTAATCCTTCGAAGTGAGTTTAGTAACTTTTACTTGATAGGAAACACTTCAGGCTAAAAAGGAATTAACAACCGAAACCCCATCTCAGCACTACACCATTCTTTTGAACCGTAGTTTTGAGAATGCTGCTTAGCAGTCCTGCCTATGCTTCCAGTTGCGGGTGTTGCCTTTCATTGCATCATTTCATGAGTCTCATGCATGGCATATTTTATTCGTGTAGACGCTGAAATCGAAGTCGCCTACGAGCTAATTGCCGAGCCAGTCCAGGAGCCTTCCGCAGGAGAACCGCAGCCAGGAGAAGCCATTGATCAAGCTCACGAAGAAGTCACTAACCCTGCTGACCTGCAAGGCAAGCCCCGGAGCATAACCCCTACTTTCAGTATCCAATGTTATTATTTAAGTATTGTGCATTAAGTTTTCTAGGAGTAGAATGAAACCCTAGTATGCATGTCTCTCCCTAGGTACCTATGAGTCTCTACTAGTGTACAGGCCATTAGTACTGCAATGCTTAATCAGGATTCAGTAGAAGTCGAGTGATTCCTATCACTCGCGAGATTTAGGTCCTTGTCTTATGTAAGAGTTGCTAAAGAATGAATCTTTGGGAGAGAAAGGAAAAATGGAGACCGGGCGGAGATGAATTTGGTTATGGATACGAAAGGTATGGAAAGTGAGTCTCCGCCTGTGTCGATTGAGGACCGTACCGTTGTTGGCACTACTGATCGAGGATTGAACAGTACTAACCACATGCCGGAAGTAATCCCTACCTGCTACGCTGGGCGTGGGAGTTGGCGGGTGTTGGATGGATGCCACCTTCGGGTTCTCTGGGAGTTCTCCGTGAGGGGCCCAACACCTGGGTTTTAGGAGGCGCGATTCAGATGTCGGGTTAATGATGGAAACAGTTGATGCGTGTGGCCCGATGGGGTTTACATGTGTCGTGTTGGTTAGGTCTACCTTGCAAGGTTAAATCGAATCGATTCGCCGTGACTCGCGGATATGAGAACCTTGATCTCTCTGTCACATCGTAGTAAATGATAGAATTGGGAATGGAAAGTTGAGAATATGAGGTATGGCTGTGGTATTCTGAAAAGATAATGTGATCAACCATGCGTGCTCTAGATGTACAGGCAAATCTAGTCGTTATTTGTATAATAAACTTGAGCTAAAATACTGAAAGTAAGGATCCACTATTAGTAGCTTTTCAGCAAAACAACTCCAGAGCCAAACAGCTTTGCATGTCTAGGAGTCGGCTAAGTATATACCATAGTCGGATAAGACTTGCTGAGTATTAGTATACTCAGGATTGTTGTTGTAACCCCTTTTAGCAGGTTGTGTCTCCGCTGACTTCGAGGAGGTCTGTGTGTCCTGGACTGGACAACCACTTCCTCCTGGGTGGACTGTCGAGTGGGTCCCGTCTTATCCGTGAAGGTCGGGCAGATCGGCATCACATCGGTGGGCAGGATGTGGAGTTCACCTTGTATCGTCGTTTGCTTCTACCGTATTGTTTTTGAAACTCCGTTTTAAGCTTCCGCTGTGCGTTTAAAAACTCTGTTGTTTGTACTTAAAGCTTTTATGTAAAATCGGTGTTGTAAATTAATTTGAAGATTTCTGTGTGCTGGTATCACCTGTGCTCGTCTTCGTACGGGTCTACTAGTGCAATTGTGATCCTGGAGTACAGTAGTTTAATCGGGATTTACCCGACAGCCTGCCAGATTACACTGTTTTAAGTGCACAGTAACTTGATTAAGTATTAAGATGATGGTTAGCGCACTTAAGCCGGTTTAATTTGGGCGGTGCTGCTACAGCTGGCCAGCCAAGCTAGCTGCTCATGAATTTCATCGTTGGCCATGACTTCCTTTTGCAACCAGGTGGCGAATGTATCGTTATGATATTTTATAATCCATGTCTCAGACTTCAAAGGGTACTTGCTTCACACAATTTGCATGTGCTCCTCCATGTATGGAGCCACCAAGACTGATTGTTGCAGAATTGTGAGATGTGCTTTTCTCAACGTGGCATGATCTGTGGTATTTGCTGATTTTCTTCCAAGTGTGCCATTTCCAATCAGTCGCCCCTCATGACGTGATACTGGAATCCCGATTGGGCACATTTCTTCCACATAGTCAACACAAAACTCAATGACCTCCTCTGTGACGTAACCCTTCGCAATGCTTTCTTCTGGACGAGCCCGATTACGAACGTATTTCTTTAGTTCTGCAAAGTATTGTTCAAAAGAGAACATATTATGAAGGAAAACAGGACCGAGAATACCAATCTCTTTGACCAGGTGAACTAGAAGATGCGTCATAATATTGAAGAATGATGGAGGAAATATCATCTCAAGACTAACTAAACTTTGGACAACATCCTCTTGTAGCCTGCTTAAACTCGATGGATCGATTGCCTTCCGAGAAATTGTGTTGAGAAAGGCGCATAGCTTTATGATTGTTGCTCGAACATTAGCTAGGAGAATACCTCTAAGTGCAACTGGAATCAATTGCGTCATCAACACGTAACAGTCATGGGACTTTACGTGTGTGAATTTCTTCTCTTTCAGGTTCAATAGCCTCTTTATGTTCGAAGAGTAGCCTGATGGGACCTTGATGCTGTTCAAACAGTCGAACATACTTTACTTCTCTTCCTTACTAAGAGTGTAGCATGCAGGACCTAGGTAATGATGTTCTTTATCCCTTTTTTCTAGATATAGGACAACCCTTTGTTTCATACATTGAAGATCTTGCCGCGCTTCCAGTGTATCCTTTGGCTTACCGTAGACACCAAGGAAGCTGTCGGATTGCTATTCCGGCCAGTCCACCAGGGCTGTACCCAGCGGTAGAGTTTCAGGATGGGGATCTCAGGACCAAGAGCTCGATGGTAACACGAAGATGCAGGGACTTAGATAGGTTCGGGTCATGATGTGCATAATACCCTACGTCCTGTGTTCGGGGTTGTATTTGGGTTTGTGGAATGCTGCAAAAAAGGAGGAGTCTCTCTATGGGTCGGCCTATGTCTTCTTTATATAGACTAGGAGCCGTAGGGGTACAAGAAATGATATGCTCGGGTTGTTTTACAAGGAAAAAGGTTGGTTATGATCCTTAGTTATCCGGGCTTCTAGCTGGAACCTCTCATCCTAATCCACTGGGGATTCCATCTGCGCACAGCCGAGTCCTGCACGCCGAGTAGTCATAGCCGAGTCACCGAGCAGGGTAGTCTCACGGATTCGGGGACACCACTTGGTAGGGAGGTACATAGATCTACCTTCGTCAAGCCCCTGAGCGCCGGAGGGCTGAGTTGAACCTTGCCGTACTGAACGAAGTCCTTCGGTGCTCATTTAGAATGTCTATCGTTGTTGTAGATCTAGAACGGGATGCGCCCCTGGGCGCACCCGTTGGGTGTAGCCCCCGAGCCTCGGAAGGTTTCGGAGAAGCTTTTCAAGGGTTAAAGAAATAATCTTTAACTCTTGTCTGTCTGTATGCTTGAGCGTCCATCCAATGTTCTTGTTACACTGATCCCCCTAGGGTATCCACCTTGAGATTGCCGCGGTGACCGAACCCGACTCGGTTACCCCGACCCTAAAGCTCTGGGTTAAGTCACTGAGACTTTCCGAGTAGTCCAAATGTCTGGGCCCTGAGGCCTTAGCTGAGTAATGGAGACTCACCGAGTAGTCACGGCGTCCGGCCCT
This sequence comes from Panicum virgatum, assembly GCF_016808335.1. Taxonomy (NCBI): domain Eukaryota; kingdom Viridiplantae; phylum Streptophyta; class Magnoliopsida; order Poales; family Poaceae; genus Panicum; species Panicum virgatum. The sequence continues at coordinate 17,150,899 of NC_053149.1, forward strand.
GAGGCCCTGGCTCAGTCACAGAGACACGCCGGGTCGTAGGTGGCGCCCAGCCCCTGAGCAGGGTCACTGACGGAGTCACAGAGACGTGACGGGTAGTCACGGCGTCCGGGCCCTGAGGCCCTGGCTGGGTCACAGAGACACGCCGGGTCGTAGGTGGCGCCCAGCCCCCGAACAGCGTCGCTGGCGGAGTCACGGAGACGCGCAGGGTAGTCACGGCGTCCGGGCCCTGAGGCCCTGGCTGGGTCACGGAGACACGCCGGGTCATAGGTGGCCCCCAGCCCCCGAGCAGGGTCGCTGGTGGAGTCACGGAGACGCGCTGGGTAGTCACGGCGTCCGGGCCCTGAGGCCCTGGCTAGGTCACAGAGACACGCCGGGTCGTAGGTGGCGCCCAGCCCCCGAGAAGGGTCGCTGGCAGAGTCACGGAGACGCGCCGGGTAGTCACGGCGTCCGGGCTCTGAGGCCCTGGCTGGGTCATGGAGACACGTCGGGTCGTAGGTGGCGCCCAGCCCCCGAGCAAGGTCGCTGGCGGAGTCACGGAGACGCGCCAGGTAGTCATGGCATCCGGGCCCTGAGGCCCTGGCTGGGTCGCGGAGACACGCCAGGTCGCTCCCAGGAATATTCAGAGCATATTCGCAATAAGGTGAAAATCCAACCGTTATTTCTCTGTGTGGATCTATCGCGGCTGACAGAGGAGCGGGGTTGTTAGAGGCAACAGTAACAAGAAAGTTACCGTTTATCTCGCTTCATCCGCCATGAAATCATTGGCCTGATCCGATCCGGCCGTTGATTTCGGATCTGCCCGTTGTGGGGCCTCCAATATTTAAAGAGGGGTGGCAGCACGGAGCGGCCACCCAGTTCACGAGCGCTCCAGAACTTTCCGCCGCCTTAGCTAACTCGGCGAGTTTCCAGAGCTCTCGGCTTTCATCTTCCTCGTGGTTTCCTCCCCTCGCTTGAGCTTCGCCGCCATCGCCATGGCCGCCTCGCCTGTCGCGTCTGCGTCTTCGACCTCGGGTAGCTCAGGAGAGGCCCCACCGCCATCGTCGTCCTAGCAGAAGTGCTCGCTCCAAGAGAGCGACATCCAAGACATAGTGGAGTGCGGCATCCTCCCGGAGAAGTAGATCTCCGAGTGGCGGTGCTGCTATGGGGAGGAATTTCCGTCGGAGGACAGGAACCAGACGGTCGTGTTCAAGTCCTTCTACAAGAAGGGCTTCGCGTTGCCCGCGGGGGCCTTTTTCCGCGGGCTTCTTCATTTCTACGGGCTCGAGGTAACTCATCTCAAGCCCAACTCCATTGCTCAGATCACCATCTTCATACACCTCTGCGAGGGGTACATGGAGATTGCCCCCAATTTCAATCTGTGGCGGGCTCTGTACCACCTCAAGGGCACCCGTCCAACATTCGCCGGACTGTCGTGGGCGGGGCCACCTTCTCTCTGCGCCAGGGGAGCATCTACCCCGACTTCGAGCTCCGCGACACCAACAAGGGGTGGGCGCGGGAATGGTTCGTGGTGGCGAACCCGGCGCCCTCCCTCTTGGCGCGTACTGGCCACGCGCCGGAGTACAAGGCGTGCTGGGAGGAGCCTCCGACCACCGAGGAGATGGCGCAGGTAGAGCGCCTCCTCAAGGAGATCGCCGACTTGTCGGCGCAGGGTCTGACGGGGGCCGTGGTGGCCATCTCCTTCTGCAGGCGGCTCACACAGCTGATCCAGGAGAGGTTCCACCCGGCCTTCGAGTATTGGGGTCATCGGGACCCAACCCAGGGGCAAGATCGCAAGGTCCCCCGGGAAAAGATCACGAACCGGGTCGCCCGCATCATGGCGGGGCAGATCCGGGACAATGGCTGCCGAAAAGCCCACTGCCTGAAGCGGCCGACCAACGCCGTAAGCTTTCTTGAATCTTCCGAGTTGTTTTTTTGCATTCCGAGTTGTTTCCTCTGTTTTTGCTCTGTTTGTCCGAGTGCACCCGTTGGGTTGTAACACAACTCGGATCTTCTGCAGGCTAAGGTCTTGGAGTACTGGTCCCCCGCTCCTCTGCCTGAGGGGGACCCTGGAAAGGATGCCGCCGCTCCCATCGAGCTGCGCCAGCCGGCGGAGAAGGAGGCCGAGTTCTCCTTCGACTCCTCCGTGGGGAGTGAGCCGGAGGTGGAGATCACTGGAGCCTCAGGGCTGCCGCCGTCGGCCGCCCTGAGGAGGAAGATGCGCCACGCCATCAAGAAGATCCCGCTGTCGAAGTCGGGGTTGGCGGCGGCACAACAGACGCTGAGGAGCTCGACCCGGAAGGGGACGAGCAAGGTCCGGGGGCATCGGCGCCCCTGGCCACTGCTGAGGTGGGGTTGGCATCGGCCAGCCCCCGAGCCGAGAAGGAGGCGGCCCAAGTGCTGGGGCAGCTGCGCGGGGAAGTGACACCCCCGCGCGACGGCTCTGCGGCTCCGGCGGCCGTGGCGCTGAAGCTGAAATTCCCGCTGCGTCGCAGCGGTGGGTAAGTTCTTGAATCTTGATCCTTGTTCTTGCTTGATTTTTGTTTTTGGAGCTGTGCTGAGTGCCCTTATTGTTGGTGTAGGAGGGCGTCGCTCAGCGGTGCCAAGAGGAAGGCGGAGGAGTCGTCCAACGAGGGCGGCTCCAGAGATGCCGCAATGCTGACCTTGCCGCGGGCGAGTCCGGCGAAGAGCCGCGCCCGCCGAGAAGATGAGAAGAAGCAGGAGGAGGACGAGGAGGAGGCCAGCAATAGGGTCTCCCCTCCTCTCCAGGACGTGGTGATGCAAGATTCGCCCCATGACAAAGGGGCGGCGGGCGTTGAGGTCGAGGCTCGCGAGGTCCCGGCCATCGAGGCAGAGAGGACCCGGGCCGAACCCACCGAGGGGGTCGGGACCCCACCAGCCAAGGAGGAGACCGAGAAGGGCGAGGACGAGGAGGGAGACGGCACGGTCTCCGGCAAGCTCGTGGCGTCCGCCAAGCTCGCCCAGGGACTGGTCGAGGTGAGTCTCCTGCCTCGCTCCATTTGTGAAGCCGGCTTGTTCTTGCTGGCATTGTCTTGTAATGCGTAGTTGTTCTTCAGGCTCTGGTGGAGCTATCGGAGTAGGCCGCCTAGGAGCTGGCCGAGGGGAGCACCGCCATCGGTCGGGTGGCAGAGCTCGAGGCCAGGGTGGCCGAGCTGGAGGCGCGGGACCGCCAGTTAGAGGCCAACAAGGTGAAGGACGAGGATGCTCTGCGCAAGGAGAAGTGCGGTAAGGAGTCGGGTCGATGTCTGCTGAGTCCTTTTCGCACTGTTTTGTCTCTGACTTGCTTTTGTTTTAGAGTTGTAGGAATGCACCAAGGCCAACGAGTAGCTGCAGAAAGCTCTGGGAGGTGGCTGAGGCGCGGGAGGCCACCACCGAGGAGAAGCTTCACCTGGGCAGCAGGCTCGGCGTGGTACGATCCGGAAATCATACTGCTATGTGCTTTCTATCGTTTGTCCGGCTTGGGCTGACCCAGCCGGTTTCTTTTTGCAGAAGCGGAGGAACAGGCAACACAGGGCCGGGCGATGCTGGATCGCCTGAGCAGGCCACTAGAGGCACTCCTTGGGGCGTTCGAGCCCGAGGGCGTGGCGGCTGCCAAGAGCCTGTCTGAGAGGCTGGAGGCGTCCCGCGGCCAACTGGAAGCCTTCATCAGGGGAGCTGCCAAGGATGTCGTGCAGCATACCCTGAGTCTAGTGAAGACCCACCTCCCGGAAGCGGATCTGGGTCCGGTGGGAGACGGCGTCCCCGAAGACTGCTCTAACCTAGAGTGGGAGGCCAACTACGCCGATGTCCTGGAGATCGCCGAGCGCATCGTGGCCGAGCTGTAGGCTGCTAGTCTCCAGGAATTTTGTTTGTTTACTTTGCTGCAAGGAGAGTTGGTCAGAGTGGACCAGCGAAAAACAATATTTATATAAATAATGTTATAATTTTATTTGATGTTAAGTTATGCCCGCAGTCAAGTTCTTTTCTGAATTTGCCGAGTAGGTGGAAAGCGATCTCTGAGCCCTTTTGTTAGCGCTTGAGAGCAGATCATCAATGTGCGCGGTTAGTTAGGGTGACACAGAGAGGTTTCTGGACGTACTCGGCTATGTTCAGTAAAGTCGAACTGGGTTGTTCCTGTCCGACTGGTCAGACTCCGAGTGGGGGCTGGCCGGGTGGCTGAGACGCAGCCCCCGAGTGTGTTAAAAACGACTCGGTGAAGAATGAAAATGAGTGGAATGCAACATGTAAAATGCAACAAACTTTATTAAATGAGTGGATAGGTACATAGCTTTGCATTTTCTACACTTCTACGGATAGAAGCGGCGCAGGTGCTCGATATTCCATGGGTTGCCCACGTCTGTACCGTCTGGCCTCTGTAGGTGGTAGGTTCCGGGAACCACTATCCCACTGACTACAAAGGGGCCTTCCCATGGGGAAGACAGCTTGTGAGCGCCGGTGGTCAACTGGATTCGTCGCAGAACCAGGTCGCCGACGTTGAAGTCGCGCTCGTGGACATTGTGATCATGATAGCGCCAGAGCTTCTGCTCATATCTCGCATGCTGAATGGAGGCCGTCAGGCGGTGCTCCTCTGCCGAGTCGATGTCGGTGCATCGAGTCGCTTCGGCTTCGTTTTCGTCGTAGTTTTGGATGCGCGGAGCTCCAAAAGCTATGTCCGATGGCAAGACTGCTTCAGAACCATACATAATGAAGAATGGCGAATAACCGGTGGCCCGGCTTCTCTGTGTACGGAGTCCCCAAACTACTCTGGGTAGTTCTTGGAGCCACTTTGCACCATACTTTTCGATCGGATCAAAAATTCTGGCTTTGAGCCCCTGGAGGATCAAGTCGTTGGCCCTTTCAACTTGGCCATTGCACTTGGGGTGCGCCACAGAGGCGTAGTAGATGTCGATGCAGCTTTCTTGGCAGTAGTCCCAGAACTCGATGCCCGTGAACAAAGTACCTAGATCTGTGATGATCCGGTTAGGCACCCCGAATCGATGTGATATCTCCTCGATGAACTCGGCTGCCTTGGCTGCTGTAGTGGCTGTCACAGGCTTGACTTCAATCCATTTTGTGAACTTGTCAATCGCCATGAATATATGGTTGTATCCACCGACGGCCGTCTTTAGGGGTCCCACCGAGTCGAGTCCCCAGCAGGCGAATGGCCAAGAAGGCGGTATAGTCTGCAGGGCCTGAGCCGGGACGTGCTGCTGCTTGGACAAGAACTGGCACTCGGGACATCGTCAGACATCGCCTGACGATGTCTCGGGCGTCGGCCAGGGCCGAGGGCCAGTAGAAGCTTGATCAAAAGGCTTTCCCCACGAGGGTGGAGGCACCCGCATGGTTACCGTAGATACCCGAGTGGATATCGCTGAGGAGTTAGACTCCTTCGTCCTGTGTAATACATTTGCATAGGGTTCCTGAGGAAGCCGAGTGCCTGGACAACTCGGTTCCTATGACGATGTAGTTGCTTGACCGGCGAGCAAGCTTCTCATGCTCCTTTCCCTTTGGATAGCTTTTGTTGTTCTTGATGAAGTCGATGATTGGGGAGCGCCAGTCGGTGTTCAGGGCTAGGACATGCTGCCCCATGGCCGGGACCAAGTCGGGCTTTGTAGGAGGCTCCTCTTCCATCTTGACCGTAGGGCTGTTGAGTGCTTGAACGAACACGCTGGGTGGTACGATGGAGCGCTTGGATCCAAGCTTGGATAGAACATCAGCCGCCACGTTGTCGTCCCTGGGGACGTGGTGGAACTCCAAACCGTAAAACTTGGCTTCGAGCTTCCTGATCTCCCTACAGTAGACATCTATTTTCTCCTTGGTGCACTCCCAGTCCTTGTTGACTTGTTGTATGACGACTTTGGAGTCGCCATAAGCCAGCAGACACTTGATGCCGAGTGTAACAGTGATCTGGAGACCGTGGATGAGAGCTTCGTACTCAGCAGTGTTGTTGGTAGCCTTGAAAAATAACTGGAGGACATATTTGAGTTGTTCACCTTTCGGGGAGATGAAAAGGATTCCAGTGCCTGCACCATCGCGGTTGAGGGCACCATCGAAGTACATGATCCAGTGCTCAGATCTGGTGTCGGGTGAAGGATCTTGGATCTCGGTCCACTCAGCAACGAAGTCAGCCAACGCCTAAGACTTGATGGTGGACTGCGGCGTGAATTCAATCGAGAATGCACCGAGTTCTACTGACCATTTGACGACTCGGCCGTTGGTGTCCTTGTTGTGTAGGATGTCGCCGAGTGGATACGATGAGACCACCTTGATCTTGTGGGCCTGGAAGTAGTGCCGGAGCTTTCTTGACGTGATGAGGATGGCGTACAGCAGCTTCTGCACTTGAGGGTAGCGTACCTTGTAGACGGGTCGCTGTACCTTGTAGATGTGACCCGACTCGTCACGTTCGACGACTAGGACGGTGCTCACCACATTGGTGGTGGCGGCGATGTACAGGAGGAGGACTTCCCTGTCTTATGGTGCTGTCAGGACGGGTGGCGAGGTGAGGAAGTCCTGGAGCTCCTGGAATGCTTTGGAAGCATCGTCGTTCCATTCAAACTTGTCAGACTTCCGGAGAAGTTTGAAGAAGGGTAGGCCTCTATCGCCAAGTCAGCTTATGAACCTACTCAAGGCAGCCATGCACCCTGTGAGCTTCATCAGGTCCTTTTTGCTCCTGGGAGGCTTTATGAACCTGATGGCATTGACCTTGGTGGGGTTAGCTTCGATGCCCCGGCTACTGACTATGAAGCCGAGTAGTTTTTCGGACGGGACACCAAACGCACACTTGGTTGGGTTGAGCTTCCATTTGAATTTCCTGAGATTTTCAAATGTCTCGGAGAGGTCCGTAATGAACTGATCATTACGTTTTATCTTGACGACGACATCATTGACATAGGCCTCGGCGTTGTGACCGATCTGCCCCTGGAGGCATCTCTAAATGGCCTTCTGGTATGTGGCACCAGCATTCTTGAGGCCGAACATCATGGTGTTGTAGCAGTAGGCCCCAAAGGGGGTGATGAAGGACGTCTTCTCTTGATCCGACTCCTTGAGGGCTATTTGGTGGTACCCTGAGTAATAGTCAAGAAAAGAAAGGAGAACGCATCCGGCCGTCGAGTCGATGACCTAATCGATGCGTGGTAGAGGAAAGGGGTCCTTAGGGCAGTGTTTGTTGAGGTCGGTATAGTCAACACACATTCTCCATTCACTATTTTTCTTTTTTACATGGACTGGATTTGCCAGCCAATCTGGGTGTGACTTCTCTGATGAAACCGGCGGCGAGGAGCTGGGTTACTTCTACCCTAATAGCTTCCTTTCGATCCTGCGCGAAGCGACGGAGCCGTTGCTTGACGGGTTTCGCGTTCTTGTCCACATCTAAGGAGTGCTCAGCCTCCTCCCTTGGGTCTCCGGGCATGTCAGATGGCTTCCATGCGAGGATGTCCCAATTTTCCCGGAGGAAGGAGGTGAGCACGCCTTCCTATGCCAAGTCGAGGCAGGCCCCGATCACGGCGGTCTTGTGCGGTTCATCGTCCCGGAGGACGATGGTCTTGGTCACCACGGCTGGCGCGAGCTGCGACTCGAAAGTCGACTCCTTGGTGGGGATTTGCTGTTGATCCGCCGGAAGGTTCTTTGCTGCCTGGGCAACAAGAACTGAGTTCCTGGATCGTTCCAGGGTGTCGAAGAGCTCGATGTTCTTGGCCTCACATGCGTAGGAGGTCTGCAGATCTCCATAGACCGAGAGGACCCCCTTTGGAGCTGGCATCTTAAGGAGAAGATACGTGTGGTTGGGGATCGCCATGAACTTGGCGAGGGAGGGTCTTCCCAGGATGGCATGGTAGGAGGTCTCGAACTCGGCGACCTCGAAGTTGACGTACTCGGTGCGGTAGTTGTCGCGGGTGCCGAAGGTGACCGACAGAGTGGCCTAGCCGACCAGAGTCGACCCGGCTCTGGGGATGATGCCGTAGAAGGCCTGATCGGATGGGACCAGGGAGGTCATGTCGTAGCCCATTATCTCCAACGTGCTAGAGAAGATGATGTCGAGTACGCTGCCACCGTCGACGAGTACTTTGGCCAAGCGGATCTAGCTCACCACCGGGCTGACCACGAGGGGGTAGGCACCCAACCTGGGCAGGTGAACCCAGTGGTTGCGGCGGTCGAAGGTGATCAGCGTCTCCGACCACTGCAGGGATTCAACCGGGTGTTTGAACACTAGGTTGACTTCGCGATCATCCAACTTGAGCTTGCGCCGGCATGATGGTTTGTTGGGGCCGCCATATATGAAGTTGACGGCCCTGTCTTCTTCCTAGAAGTTCCCTGGGGAATCTTCCCTCTGCTCGTCGTCATCTCGCCTGGGCGAGTTGTGCCTCCGTGGGCGTGCCCGGGTGGTTCTAGAACCACCCGGCCTGTCGCAGTCATCGCGGCGGGGTCGCTTGGGGTCGTCGTCCTTGACGACGCCGTTGGAGAGTGCTCGACACTCCCGGGCGGTGTGGTTTGCGTCCTTGTGCCAAGGACACTTGCCGTCCAGGAGCCGGTCCAGGTCCGCTTGGTTGAGGGTGGAGCGGAACTGGGACCTTTCGGTGACGGCGACGGTGTTCTCGGGGCCACGCTTGTGGTCCTGGTTCTTGGACGACTCGGCACGATCGTGCTTCTTCCCATGGCGAGGTGGGCGATCGTCACATTGGCGTTTCGAGCGATTGTCCCGCTGAGGGGGACGCTCGGAGGAGTTGTTCTAGGTCTTGTGCCGGCGGTGAGCTCGCTCGGCATCTTCCATGTCGGCGTGCTTGTTGACAACTAACATCATGTCGCCCACAGTCTTGGGGTTGCTCTCGAACATCTTCCTCCATAGTTCGATGTTATGGAGGCCTTCGTTGAAGTGGTAGATGACGCCCCTGTCATCAGCTTCCGTAATGGTATTACGGTTAGCAAAGTACCTCTTGATGTAGTCGCAGAGGGACTCGTCCGGTTGCTATTTGACGCTGGCCAGATCCCATCTGGTTTTGGGACCCGGGCAGGATGCCTGGTAGTACTGGACGAAGGCGTTGCAAAGATCCTGCCAGCTGTTGATGGAGCCGACAGGGAGCGCTTCGATCCAGCGGAGGGCGTGGCGACTCATCATGACAGGAAAGTAGGCAGCCATGATGTCGTTGTCGCCGCGCGCAGCTCGGACGGCGATGGAGTAGGTGCACAGCCACGTCTTGGGGTCCGAATCGCCGTTGTACTTTTCGTTCCCGGTAGGCTTGAAGGTGGCGGGCCACTGGATGGCCCGGAGCCGACTGGAGAAGGCGGAGAAGTCGTCGGGGTCGTTGCCGAGTTCGTAGTCGCGGCGGGGTCGTCGTGGATGGTTGGAGCCCCGGCGGCCGCGGTTCTGGTGGTCGGCGTCGGGGACGCCGTGTTCCTCGTCATACTGGTGATGTCGCTCGCGCTCGGCGGTGTTATGTTGGCGGTGATGGTTGTTGATGCGCTGACGCAGGTCTTGTTGGTTGAGCCGGAGATGGAGGTCGTTCTGGTTGACCTCTCCGTCGTCGACGTGGGGTCGTGTCGAGTGGTGGCTCAATTGGGCGTGGTAGGCCGAGTTGTCCTCGCACAGCTGCTGGGCTTGTGTGGCAACCACATGCAGACGGGCGTGAGCCTTGACGATTTCGGGGGTCTCCTGGAGGACCTCGAGCACCTGGAACACCGCGGCAAGGTTGGCCGACGGCGTGGCGAAGACGTCTTGGCCGTTGTAGTCGAGGATGAAGTCGGCATCAAGGTTGCGGGGCCGGATCGGTGAGCACCGGTTCCTGGGGTTGCAACGGTCGGCATTCTCAAGATCGCGGTTGGCCCGATCAATGGCCTCGTCGTTGCGCCTCATGTCGGCGCGGACCTCGTTGCGGTGGAGTCGTTGCGCCTTCTCCTCGTTGGTCTCGTTCTCACGAGTGTCGGAGTCGTCGGAGACGACGAAGATCTAGTGATGCTCCATCGCCAAAGAGCGGTTGGGTGGGAGGGTGAACGAGGCGTGTTGGAAGCCAAGTTCCTCTCCCAAAGCTGGGTCAGATCGGATCTAACCTAAGGTAGCCGGGTCGGACAATCACACTCAGATCTGATCCGAGCACGTCATAGAGGCGTTGCGGAGTTCGAAGGGGACCCGATCCAGATCATTGCGGTGTCAAAGCGCATCCTCGCTGAGCCTGATGCACTTGGTGATGGATCTACCGATTCAATCTATCTGGGAGATAAGATCGTCAGCAGATCTGGTAGGACGACAGGTCGTCCTGGAAGGAGTAAGCGTCGTGTAGTCTGCCTCGAGTTCGGGAACTCGAGGCATGGCAGATCTCAGAGTGGCCAGATCGGATCTGGTCCTGGTAGAAGCGCTGTCGAGTTCACGGAGAACACGGTCAGGGTCGTCTCGGTGGTGAAGCGCGAGTTCGCCGAGTTGAATGCACTCAGCAATAGATCTACTGACGCGATCTATCTGGAAGATCAGATCGTCAGCAGATTCGGCACAGCGACGGGTCACCCTGGCTATCATGGTCGCCACGTCGGAGTTCTCGAAATCGGAAATCCGAGAGGTGGTGGATGCCTGGGGGGTTAGATCGGATCTAACCCCAGCGAAGACGCTGCCTCCGGCGACAGCAGAGCCGGAAGTGGGGTTCCTGGGAACCGTGACCTCCGGAAAGCTCCCGAAAGCGAAGGAGAAGCCGACTGTCGCCTCCATCTGGGCGGTGACGCTGGCGGAGAAGACGACGCCGGTGTTGGCTGCCATTGAACTCGACGTATGAGCCCTGACTCCCCTACCTGGCGCGCCAACTGTTGGATTGCTATTCCGGCCAGTCCACCAGGGGTGTACCCGGCGGTAGAGTTTCAGTATGGTGATCTCAAGACCAAGAGCTCGATGGTAACACGAAGACGCAGGGACTTAGATAGGTTTGGGCCGCGATGTGCGTAATAGCCTATGTCCTGTGTTCGGGGTTGTATTAGGGTTTGTGGAATGCTACGAAAAAGGAGGAGTCTCTCTATGGGTCGGCCTACGTTTCCTTTATATAGACTAGGAGCCGTAGGGGTACAAGGAATGATATGCTCGGGTTGTTTTACAAGTTAGGAGGTCGGTTAAGATCCCTAGATATCCGGGCTTCTAGCTAGAACCTCTCATCCTAATCCACTAGGGATCCCATCTGCGCACAGCCGAGTCCTGCAAGCCGAGTAGTCGTAGCCGAGTCACCGAGCAGGGTAGTTTCCCGGATTCGGGGACCCCACTCGGCAGGGAGGTATATAGATCTACCTCCGTCAGAAGCATATAAGGTTCACACAAAGATTCTTCGTTAGGTGCATCACATCAATTGCGTGGCGGACTTCTAATACTTCCCAATAAGGTAACTCCCAAAAAATACTCTTCTTCTTCCACATAGGTGCACGTCCGTCATCACTCTGCACTGATCTGCTACCAGGTCCTTTTCCGAATACTACTTTTATATCTTTAACCATTTCAAACACTATTTTTCCACAATGGTGCCTAGGTTTGGTACGGTGATCTGTCTGTCCACCGTAGTGAGCATGCCTCCTCCTTAATGGGTGCTTGATCGGAAGAAATCAACGATGACCCATATACACGATCTTTCTACAGTGCTTGAGGTACGTGCTGTCGGTTTCTTCTAAACAATGGGTGCATGCCCTATAACCCTTATTGGAATGTCCGGAGAGGTTACTTAGTGCTGGCCAATCGTTGGTGGTTACAAAAAGCAATGCACGAAGGTTAAAATGTTCCTCTGCGTGCGCATCCCACATATGAACACCCTCCTCTTTCCACAACAATAGAAGATCCTCAATCAGTGGTTTCAAATACATATCTATATCGTTACCGGGTTGCTTCGGGCCGGGGATAAGCACCGGCATCATAATGAATTTCCGCTTTATACACAACCAAGGAGGAATATTGTATATACAGAGTGTCACAGGCCATGTACTATGGCCACTGCTCTGCTCACCGAAAGGATTTATGCCATCCGTACTTAAGCCGAACCTTATATTCCTCACATCATTTGCAAATGTTGGGAACGTTCTGTCCGTCTTTCTCCACTGCGACCCATCAGCGTGGTGTCTCAACATATTGTCTTGCTTACGTTCTTTTTTGTGTTATCGCATCAATTTAGCATACATTTCAGACGTGGTATTAGAGGAAAATACCACATCACCTTGGCAGGCACCCTCTTCTTGACACGCATCTCCTCAACTTCGTCTGGATCATCTCGAGGGATCTTATACCGGCATGCGTTGCATATAGGGCATGAATCCAAATTTTCATACTCACCTCGATATAGGATGCAGTCATTAGGAAAACCATATATCTTATGTGCCTCTAATCCTAAAGGACAAATAACCTTTTTTTGTCTCGTATGTTGTCTCCGGCAAGGTGTTACCCTCAGGGAGTAAGTTTTTTATAAGTTTCAGCAACTCCTCGAATCCCTTGTCAGACAAACCATTTGATGTCTTCCATTGCAACAATTCCAATGTGGTACCCAACTTCTTTTGGCCTTGTTTGCAATCTGGGTACAATAATGTTCTGTAGTCCTCCAACATACGCTTCAGATATCTCGATTCCTTTTCTGTTTCACAAACTTCCTCAGGTTCGCGCAGCATCTGACCCAGATCATCTTCTACATCGTGTCCTTCAGCATCTTCTTCAGGCTTACCCATTGCAGTGTCATCAAAAAAGGCATCGTAATTGCCTGCAAAGTCAAGAATCATGTCATCTTCTTCTTCATTATTATCCAGCATAATTCATCTTTCTCCATGCTTGGTCCAAACATAGTAGTTCGGCATGAAACCACTACTGAACAAGTGACTGTGGATGGTTCTTGATAATGAGTAATCCTTCTCATTCTTTTAGTTTTTGCATGGACAGCGAATGAAACCACCGTACTTATGGTTCTCAGCAACTTTTATGAATTCATGCACACCATCGATGAACTCCATTGAACGCCGGTCCGTCATGTACATTCATTGCCGACTCATCTAGGTTCACATTTCATTTATTAACATCAAACGAGTGTCAACATAAACCATTTTAAATAAACATTGGAAGTAATAATAATAAATTGAATGAATCAAACGAGTGTCAACATAAACCATTTTAAATAAACATTGGAAGTAATAATAATAAATTGAATGAATCAATGATTGATTACGAAACAAATTAAATTGAAGTGTCATCAAAATTATATACTATAAATAGATATATTATGCATGCCTTATATAAAAATAAAATAATCCAAATCCTAACTATATATATAAATAAATACTTGTCTTATGCCTAATAATTTATATTACAATAATATAAACCATAAACTAAATCAGGTCCAAACTACATCTAAAAATATTTATTATGTGTAAAAACTAAAACAAGTGCTTACTACATCTACAAATTTAATTTACTAAAGTATTGAAAAATAATTTTACTAACCTTTTAAAAAAATTTAAAAAATTCGTCTCCCCTCCCCTCACTCGGCTGCCATGAACAGTGAGTTCACGGCAGCTTGGAGGGGGAAGAGGGGCAAGCTATTTATAGTCACCACACAAAGACACCGGTTGGTGCCTAACAACCAGTGCTAAAAGTTAATGATCAGCACCGGTTGAAGGCACCAACCGGTGCCTATATCCAAGGCATGATCTGGCACCGGGTTATGGTGTGACCCGGTGCCAATGTCTGCACCAAAAGCACCGGTTCGTTCCACCACCCGGTGCCATTGAAGCATGGGCCTATCGGAATCTGACTCATGGTTTTAACCGGTGTATTTGATAATGCATAGGTACCGGTTTTTAATGCTGCCCAACCTTCCAGCGCTTGGCGCAGGCCAAAAGTACCTGATGTTGTTGCAACCGGTGCCGATGACTTGTATTAATACCGGTTGCAACATGTGATAGTATTTTTGACCTGGACCTTTGCCTCGTTTTCCACTAGTGTAGGTTCATCCTCCAGCAGCTCCGCCTGAAACCCAAACGGGGGTATCGAGGCTTCTTTCTACGGTTGTTGAATCAATCAGCTATGGTTCCATCATATCCTTTCGTATTCCCAACGGGTATACCGTACGCTCAATGGCGGCTCAACTTTGCTCACAAGAAGGAAGACTGGACTGCATGGTAGTGCCCAAATTTTCCGTGGACCATATATGTGGGAGTCGGGGCAGCTTATCCACTAACAATACTACACGGTGAATTATTGGGTTCAATTTTTTTTATAATTTAAATGACTCAACAAAGTTTTTTATTCTTTTGAAAAATCTATATCTATATCTATTACTAAAGTGGGTAATGTTTCCACCTAAATTTTTGATTCGATCCATCTCGTGTCATTAACATGCAGGCCTTAGTGTTGAATCAAATGTTATTATCTATAAAGATAATGTAGATTGTGTTATTTAGATGGAGATAAGTTATACTTAATGTAATATTTTGTATTAAGATGGTTATGTTCCATAGGTTATATGGATATATGAACATTTACAAACTAAGTATTGTGATAATATTGTTGAGATTTTCACAAAGTCTACCATATTCCACATTTTATGTGTTGAGTACATTAGTATGAAAGGTTTACAAGTTTCAGGGAGAGAGTCTCTCGTCTCTAATTAATAATCTGTTGAAAACATCATATTGCACTCTTTTATTGTATGAGTTTTTTTTGGTTTCTCATATAAAATTTTTAATGAGGCAATATCAATACAAGATTATGCCCTATCATCCATTTTTCCCATAGAGGTTTTTAGTGAATGATATTAGAACATACGATACATTGTACTCTTTTCTTTATGTGAGTTTTTCCTGTTGAGGTTTCTCATATAAAGTTTTTGATGAGGCAATGTCAACATAAAGTTATATGCTATGTCATCTAGTTTTTCCTACCGGGATATTTTGGAAGATGGTATTTGAAGCATATTGACCATAGAGTCAATGTATTATAAGACTAAGACTTTGGGTTTACCTCAAGGGTCTACTAACATTGGTAATTGTATATTATAGTGTTTCTCCTTATTTTTCCCACTGGGTGTTAAGAAATTTTGTCTAGTATACCGAAATTACTTGGGTTTTTTCCCACATGATTTTCTAAAGATTCTCCTCACATTTTTCCTAAAAGATTTTTGGGGCGTTATATATTGTATCGCATCTCCTGATTTTTTTCCCATAGGGTTTTTAAGGAGCTTTTCGATTGATTACAAGATCATGAGAAGATCAAATTGATTACAGGACCACAAGAAAATGAAAATTGATCAAGGGGGAATGTTATGAAGAAATTAGAATTAGTGATCAATTTCTGTAATAGTTAATTAGATTAGTCATTAGTCGGTTACCTTTTATGAAAGGGTCATCACGAAAGGGTCACCACGAAAGGGTCAATCCCAAAGTACACCATGTACTTTAGACTTATATATATATATATGTGTGTAATCAATCCCATCAATGAGAATCAATCATTTTATTCACTTTTACTCTAAGGCCAGTCCCAACCCAAGAAACCATTAGTAGTTTCTATACTTGTCATGTTATATAGACACTACTCATAGAAACTATACCTCCAATGGATAGTTTCTTCAAAATAAATTGATATCCAGTCATATCTCTTCTCTCTCCTATTCCTCTCCAATCCCCTCTCTTTTTGTCTTGGTTTTCATGTAGACATGGTTTCTTGCATGAGATCTGGTTTTTTTATATTTTATCTTCTCTCCTCATTAACTTTGCTGCCACCTCAGCTTTTTGCTTACATGGCAATGTATTTAATGCTATGAAAACCAGCTGAGTTGGAGGGTTGGAACTGCTCTAACATTGACTAACATTTTTCTTAAAAGCAAGTGGTGACGACTGACGAACATTGGAAGACGGAAATAAAAGACCGGCTATTGTTGCCCGGACCAGGAAAAAAAAGTGAAGGTAAGCATAGTTATCAAGATCGAGAAGGTAATTGTATTGGGTGAGTTTTACGGGGATACAATTTCTCTAACCTACGAAATTTCTTCCTCATGTTTTTTTATCATATTAGCAAAATTGATAATAATATAAAATTTAATAATATAAAACTGTAAAATTTCCAAATGGTTTAAGATCCTAGAAACTTATCCAGTCCCATAAAAAAACCTTACCATTTAGAAGTATCAAATTAAATCTGTTTATATAACTTTTTGCACAGACGAGTCCTAATTCGCGAGACAAATCAAAGGAGCTCAATTAATCTATATTTTGCTACCGTAATTATTAGCTAATTATGAATTAATATAATTTATTAAATTCATCTCGCAGTTTAGCTTCGAGGTGTTAGTTTTGCCCTGCATCCAAAAAAAGAAACAAAAGGAATCCTGCGGCTTCAGCCTCGAACGTGGGGGCGGATCATCACGAAGCAAACGAGGGAATCGCTGCCGGACTGCCCTCCGTCATCCTCGTCCTTTGATCTTCCAACCGAAGCCTCCTTGGTCGTGGCGTCGCTGTCCGCGCGCCAGACAAGAGACCAGAGGAGATGAAAAAGAGGCCGCGGCGGTGTGAATATGCCGGGTCCTGCCTCCCCAGGATACTTCGCCCCCCGTTCCGCCGCCGCGAGCCCCACGCCCTTCCGCCTCTGTTCCGCTGCTCAGTGCTCCGGGAGAAGAAAAGTAGGAGCTCCGCCCCTGCCGGTCCGACCCCACGGTACCCAATTCTTGACTCCCCCTCTCTATTCGCGATGCAATGAGTACTTACTACTACCACGTTTCTTCAATCATCTCTCGGTCTCCCCCCCCCCCCCCCCCCCTCCCAGTTCCAGTGCGTTGCTTGCCATGAATAACCACGGCGTCGTTCTAGCCGCCGGCCCCGAGCTAACAAGGTACTTCTTGCTTCTTGTTGTTGCCTTGGCCGGCCTTGTCCCGCTCGTTGCAGGATTGGTCCCAAGGTTGGACATTTTTATGTGGACTCGAGTCTGATTCTCTGTGTTCGTTTCATCTGTAGTTGGGGATGTAGCTGAATTCTGAAATCTCTGGATGCTCACCATACGTGGCAAGAACAATCTCCTCGAAGGAGCAGCGCGATAAGAACAAGAGGAGTGATTAGGAGAGGGGATGGCAAAGTAAATGGAAACCGGGTTTCTGTGGAAGGAGAACGGCGACCAGGCCGGGGCGGCGAGAATGTCCGGCGGGCACAAGAACAAGAGCCTCGACTGGGATCTGAACGACTGGAGGTGGGACGCCAACCTGTTCCTGGCCACGCCGGCGGCCGCCGCGCCGTCCGAGTGCAGCAGCAGGGAGCTGAGCCGGGCGCAGGGGGAGATCGATTTCGGAGTGGTCGTCGACAAGAGGCGGCGGCTCTCGCCGGAGGAGGACGGCAGCGCCAGCTGCAGCAACAACTCCGCGGTGGCAAATGGAGACACCAATCACGTCGTGTCTGTGCAGAGAAGGCAGAGCAGTGAAGAGGAGAGGCCCAGGAAAGGTGCCAGTTCGAGCACCCCTCCGTCTTGCCAGGTCGACGGCTGCCACGCCGATCTCAGCGGTGCCAGGGACTACCATAAGAGGCACAAGGTGTGCGAGGCGCATACCAGGACGAGCTTGGTCAGAATCAAGAACATAGAGCATCGGTTCTGTCAGCAGTGCAGCAGGTTAGTCAGCAATTTCTTTGTGAGGTTACCATTGCCGATAATGTAACCTTGACAAATGCTGAACAAGCAATTTCTTTGTGAGGTTACCATTGCCGATAGTAGCTTTATGTCTCTTACAGAATCCCGCTTCATGCTGATCATGTATATTGAGAAATGCCAAACTTTATGGTTTGGCATGACTCTAGCTGAGGCCGATCATGTTTTTTTACTGCCCCTTAAAGAATACTATCTGGTATAATGTAAAGGTGCTTTTACTTGGCTCTGTGCTATGGCACTACTATAAAAATGCATCTTTTTGTGCTACATAGAATGCATCTTTTCTTCTATGGAAGAAAGATGTTCTTTTGAAATAAATTATGAATAATTGAAGTTACTTGAATGGTACTACCTCCGTTCTTTTTATTTGCTGTTTCAGCATGTGAGAAGTGTTGCTTTTATTTATCACTGTCAGAGAGACAGCTATATGCGCCTAGTTCACTTAGTATTTGCTGTCTTTGTTCATTGGTCGATGTGGTTAGTCGAGGAGACACTATTTTATTAGTATCTGTCTAAGTCCAAAATGACAAAAGAAAAAAGGAGGGAATAGTTGGAGTGATGCTTTCAACATTTGGGAAGGAATATACAGCTTAAGGTTCACTTGGTGACATGCTATATGACACTGGGACCATCAATAGAATGGTATTAACTTTTTTGATTAATCAAGAGGCAGTTTGTTGTACAAATTGATTTATAATTCTCTTGTAAGTTACAACATTATGACAGGGCTTGCAATTTGAAGTTTGATGCTAAATTCAAGATGTATGTAACAGAAAGAACAATGAACACAGTTGGAATTCATAATTTAATATGCTGAACAATATTTCCGTATCTTTTCATTTACATATGAGCTAAAGAAAAGGAATTATTTTATATGCCATGTTAGGTTTCACCTTCTTCAAGAATTCGATGAAGGGAAGAAGAGCTGCCGCTCACGTCTAGCAAAACATAATGGAAGGAGGCGGAAAGGTCAACCGCAGGGTGTTGTGGATGGGAATCCCACAAATGAAAATCAGTCTCTGAGCAGCGCCTTATTCCTTTTGTTAAAACAACTTTCTGGGCTAGAGTGTAAGTTCTACTTCCTAAGATTCAATCACTAATTTTAAATGCAAACACTTCACTCCACACGAAATCAAGCTGTGGTCATTCTAACTGCGTTTGTGTTGATGGCAGCTGGTAGCTCTTCTGAGCAAATCAACCATCCTAATTATTTGGTTAACCTTTTGAAGAATCTTGCTGCTATTGCCAGCACACAGGCATATCAAGATATTCTAAAGAATGCAAATTCAAATCCAATATCAAATGCCGGTAATAATGCTGCAAATGGCTCTACTATGCATGAACTAACTATACGGTCAATTCCTGTCGGCAGTGAATCTTTAGCTGGTAAAACATTTATTGTTTGCTTGCTACTATTTCGCATGTAAAATACCAAATCTTTAAAATGAAATGATGTGTGAATAACCTCTGTTGCCAGAAGGGCCTCCACTGAAAAAACGAGTACAGGATTTCGATTTGAATGATGCTTGCATCGAAGAAGTTGAGGTAAACTTTTTAGATTGGTTCACCTAGATGTGTTGGTGATGTTTAATTTCTACTTAGCTCAGTACCTCTAATGTGCATGACATTTGCAGAGCCGAACAGATAAAATTGTGTTCAAGCTCTTTGGAAAAGAGCCGAAGGATTTTCCTGTAGATCTTCGGGAACAGGTCATTTATCATTTACAAACTGGAATCTTGTTTCTCTAATAAAGTTATCTGTGAGAAGATATTGTGTTGCTAATACAATTTTTTTCTCACTAAATGGTTTCAATTTACAGATCCTAAACTGGTTGTCACATTGCCCGACTGATATGGAAAGCTATATTAGGCCTGGTTGTGTTATTCTAACTATTTACCTCCGTCTCCCTAATTGGATGTGGGAAGAGGTAGTGATTTACTTGCTTTAGATATGTATGTCTCCTATGACAGTATATGGTGCAAAATCTAAACTGTGAAGTTTGGAGAAAGAAACAAACTGCTTACTGTTACTTTTCTTTTTCTTCCAAAGCTTGATGATGATCCAGCTCCTTGGATAGAAAAGCTTATTAGCATTTCCAATGATGGCTTCTGGAGAACAGGATGGATGTATGCTAGGATACAGGGATCTCTAACATTGAGTTGCAATGGTCGGTTTACTTTATTTGGGTACTGTTTTGCCGCTGCCTCTCACATTCAAGGATCAACTTCATTTCTGTTGCTTTCCTTGTTTCTGCAGGTAGTCTTATGTTAGCATCTCCCTGGCAACCAGTAATAGGCGACAGGCTTCAGAGGCTCTGTGTAACCCCTATTGCAGTTGATTGTTCTTCAACTGCAAAATTCTGTGTACAAGGTTTCAATATAGTTCAGCCAACCACAAAGTATGTATATTTTGTCACATCTAATAGTCTCCACTGATCCAACTTGTATTAACTGATAACAATTATTTCCATTTTAGACTACTTTGTGTGTTTGGTGGGAAGTATTTAATACAAGAAGAAACACAAATGCTACTTGAAGTTCGTTCAAAAAAACAAATGCTACTTGAAGATACAACCATGCAGCAAGGCCCTCAATGCCTGACCTTCTCATGTTCCTTTCCTAGCACAAGTGGAAGAGGATTCATAGAGGTTCATACTTCGTATTTCTTTTTGGCTGTTCTCATTTTCTGCTTCATATTACAGGATTTCTCGACTCCCATTTTCAGGTTGAGGATTATGATCAAAGCAACCTTTCTGTTCCCTTTGTTGTCAGTGGCAAAGATGTATGTTCTGAGATTCGAATGTTGGAGCATGAATTGAATTTAAGTTCATTTGATGAAACCTCAGAAAGAATAGGTGATCTGATGGCTTCTCGAAGTCGGGCCTTACATTTTTTACAAGAATTCGGATGGCTTCTTCAAAGGAGACACGTGCAAGCTACATCTGAGCAGCGGCAATACTGTACAGAGGGGTTTTCTGTTGCAAGATTTAGATGGTTACTATCCTTTGCGATTGATCAGGAATGGTGTGCTGTTGTAAAGAAGCTTCTGAACACCATGTTCCGGGGTGATATTGATGTCTCCTCACCAATTGAATTTGCCCTAGGGGAAAATTTACTGGTTACTGCTGTCAACAAACGATCAAAGCCTTTGGTTCAATTCCTACTGAGATACAGAACAAGAAATTATGCTCCAGACAATCGAGCCATTGATCCAGTTCAGTTGTTGTTCACTCCTGACATGACTGGTCCGTCAAATATTACACCTCTTCATATTGCAGCCACAATCAGTGATGCTACTAGTGTCTTGGATGCTTTAACTGATGATCCTCAGCAGGTACATACTCTAAAAAACTGCATCTATGTGCAAAGTAGCTTAAGATTTCCGATTCGTAGTGTGCTTCTTTAGGAAGGAGTATTAAGACCACCATTTAGTGTAAGGAACTAAGTCTGCACATTGTAACATTTTCATCTGAAATTCATTTCCTGTATCTCGAGAACAAAACTGAAAAAAGGGTATTGTCAAAACATGGCTTGTATGGTTGATAGATGTCAGTAGATCTTTTAGGGTATATAATATCATTTACTCTAGAATTTGTTGGAAATGCTGAAACTATCTTCTTTTTTGTTTGGTTTTTATCTTATTAAATTTCACAGCTTGGAATCAAAGCATGGAAGAATGCTCGTGATGATACTGGCCTTACTCCAGAGGATTATGCTCAAAAGAGAGGCCACATATCCTACATTCAAATGGTTCAGGACAAAATTGATCGAAGGCTCCGTAAAGCTCATGTCTCTGTTGCCATCCCCAGCAGACCATCTGCTCCTGATACCGTCAGGAAGCATGGTAGTCAACTGAAGCCTACCGATCAAACCACGTTTAATGTGGAGAAGAGCCCGCGAAGCATCAATCAACCAATGAGCTGCAGACTGTGTGTCCATCAGGTCCATCAGCTCGCGTACCGACCCCAGCCAACTAGGTTGTTCTCGACTAGGCCTGCAATGCTTTCCTTAGTTGCCATTGCTGCCGTGTGTGTCTGTGTGGGATTGATTATGAAGAGCCCGCCACATGTTAATTTCATGAAGCCTTTCCTCTGGGAGAAGATCCGCTGGGGCCCAAATTGATAGACTGCGCACGCAACAGAGCCAATTCAGTTGTACTGGTGTATAACAAAGTACTGGTGCTGACGAGGCTAAATCCTTGTATTGGGCATACCATTTTAGACTAAATTGCAGTTTCTGTTTTATTGTACAATCCATGGAATGCTCAACTTGCCTTGCCTAGCTTGAAACTCCATTGCATATGCATCCTGTTTCAGAGCGAGCTTTTACTTGTTTCGATTGAGAGAAAGAAAAGGTCAACTAAGGCATTGTTTTTGAAGTTATGTTCAACATGAGCAACAGAAGGTTTCTAACACAGAGATATGTAAGTTCTAGTTGTCCGGCGTATTAATAATTTGTTTTTGAAGATTGTTTGTATCACATTAAAAAAAATTGGTACGATCTAGGTTGAGAAGCATGGTAATGGTAGGCAACAAAACTCTCACCATCCCGTTCATCTTTCTCCATGGTTTATTCAAGAAAGAAAAAAAATACGAGCTCCATGGTTGATGTCATTGGTTTGACCGTGTCAGTGGACCAAACAAAGGGCATTGATTTCTTAAGAACATAATGGTTCCAGATTAATGATTAGGAAGCTGATAAGGACGCACTGGCCTCGGTAGCTTACCAGCCAACACCTAATAAGACTGAAAAGGACAGATAAGCCCACAGGCCAGGAGATGTTGCAATCAGAATTCGGTGGTGTTGCACAGTTGCAATCAGAAGTGGTATTAGGCCCTGTTTGGTTCATAGAACTTTTGTACAAGTCCTTGGGACTTTAGGGGCTAAAGAACCAAATAGACTATGCGAATGACAGGATAGCTACACATTCAGAGAAAAAGCATCTCTCTGGACTGAACTGCTCTGTAAACAGGCGATGCGCAAAAAGTAGGAAGTTCCATTTCTTAGGTAGTTTCCACCTTTGGCTCGATATTACAGTAGAAGGAAAAGAAAATGCGTTGCAAACCCACAATACAAGCTCCTTAAAGAGACAAACACTATGCATAAGATCTCAAACACACCTGCTACTAGAGCAGTGAGTGGAGAAACTGAGAAACTTGGTAGTGATGGGTATAGTATCAGCAGTAACATCACAACTTGATGGATAAGAAGTTCTGAAATGGAGCTGTATGCAAGTCTTTGGTCAGGCTGAAGGCTCCTCCCACTTGAGGGGCTTCACAACCTCCCAGGTGAAGTCCGGGTCGTCCCTGCCAAAGTGCCCGTACGCTGCCGTCTTAAGGTAGCGTCCATTGCCGCCTCTCTTCAGGTCAAGGTCGATGATAATCATCCCCGGCCTAAAGTCAAAATTCTCCAGCACAATCTTCAGGATCTCTTTGTCAGGGATTTTGCCTGTGCCATATGTGTCGACAAACACTGAGAGTGGTTCAGGCACACCAATGGCATATGACACCTGGACAATGCAGCGGCGGGCAAGGCCGTTAGCCACAATGCTCTTGGCTGCTTGCCTTGCAATATAGGCTCCACTGCG
The DNA here is from genome assembly GCF_016808335.1 of Panicum virgatum. Taxonomy (NCBI): domain Eukaryota; kingdom Viridiplantae; phylum Streptophyta; class Magnoliopsida; order Poales; family Poaceae; genus Panicum; species Panicum virgatum. The sequence goes on from NC_053149.1 coordinate 17,174,075, forward strand.
GTCGACCTTGGTTGGGTCCTTGCCAGAGAAAGCGCCACCACCATGGGCTCCCCAGCCACCATAAGTGTCAATAATGATCTTCCTGCCTGTGAGACCAGCATCACCATGAGGTCCACCAATGACAAAACGACCAGATGGGTTGAGATGGAAAATGGTCTTCTCATCAAGGTACTGCTCAGGAATGACAGGCTTAATGACGTGTTCCTTCAGATCAGCAGCAATTTCATCATTAGTCACAGTCTCATCGTGTTGGGTGGAGATGAGCACAGTGTGGACACGAATAGGGACCATGGCACCATTGTCGTTGTGGTACTCAACAGTCACCTGGGTCTTCCCATCAGGCCTCAGCCATGGGCAGGTCCCATTCTTGCGGACCTCAGTGAGGCGAGCACCAAGCTTGGTGGCAAGAACATGGCTGAGGGGCATCATTTCAGGGGTCTCGTCAGTAGCATATCCAAACATGTGCCCCTGGTCACCAGCACCAATCTCCTCAGGGCGCTTGGTGAAGTGGCCATGGACACCCTGTGCAATGTCAGGTGACTGCTGCTCAATGTTGACAAGTACCTTGCAGTGATCAGCATCAAGCCCTACATCATTGGACACAAAACCAATACCACGGCAAGTATCCCTGACAATCTTCTCATAGTCAACATTGGCTTTGGTGGTGATCTCACCAAAGACCATGACCATGTTGGTCTTAGTGCAGGTCTCACAAGCAACCTTACTGTCAGGGTCTTCAGCGAGGCATGCATCAAGCACCGCATCAGATATCTGGTCACAGAGCTTATCAGGGTGTCCCTCATTGACTGACTCAGATGTGAAAAGGAAAGTGTCAAGTTCAGCCATCTTCTTGGACCTGCATAACACAGTAATATGCACAACTCAGAAGTCAGAAAAAATATGGGTACCAAGAAATGATCAGGCTCCATGAGATCCCAAAGATTTTGAATGGGCAAACTTGATCATTGATATATAACCAGAATACATTCAAATAAAACTGATTGAGATTAATAAAAGATATGAAAGCCATTAAACACACAAGTAGATAAGCTTTTCTGAAAATATGAAGATCACAAGATATCACCCAGTCCCACTAGCTACATGAGCACTAGAAAAATTTCAAGATGAGATACTGTCTGTACAGGACCTGATTAAACCAGGTGGCTAGCAATTTATATAAGAAAACTGTAATTATCCTGTCCCGTTGAAGCAGTTAAGTTCTCGAAGATGCTTATATAGCAAGCACATATGACAAAAACGTATTAAGACAATAGTTGTTTGGGTAATCGGCAGCACTAAAAAGAACTGCTAGTGAGCATACAAAAGAAATCAGGGTTTGGTTTATTTATAGTTAAAACAAGACCAAACTTTGACTTGTTACCACAAAATATCTTGCAATGACAACTTTCCAGAATTCCCCCACAAGGCAAACATCCACAATTCGATGCTTTGCTCAATCATATTATTTGCTATTTATTGTTTACATTGCAAAATGTGGCCAATGCTGCCCACAACTGTAACAACTATTCCAAATCGGACAACCTACAGAATCTGCCAAAGCACCACTCGAATCTGCTGGAAGGACAACTTTAAATTTATCCATGTCGCACAAGGTCCCACGAAACAACAGAATAGGCCACGAGTAACCCAATCTCACATCATAGAAGCATCCTAGTCACCACTCACCAGCTTTGTTCCGGACAGGACAGAGATCCTAATTCCCCAGACCAACAGAATCCGCCATTATTCACGGCACAAGTTGTCCAGTTGCCCTGTCAGCTTCCCCCAGTTTGCCGCACACTCAATCCGCAGCGATTAAGCATAAGCATAGCGCCTTTCCCCTCCCTGATGGCGTGCGGAATAATCAAAGTTGCAAACTTTCGGGGAGCAACAGTACGATTCCAGGACCTAATAATAAAGAAGCACGCACTCGCCATTACTTGGTGCTAATCCTTCAACAATTGTAGTCTGTACTATACTAAAAGCAGAAATGGCTGCGCAGCATACAAGACCGCCGCCAGAAGAAACAAACCCCAGATCTAGGCCTCCAATCAGCGAGGACCTGGGTCACCTACTCACCTGGATGTAACCTACTACGGTACTACCCACTACTAATCTAATCTTCCTGTCCAACACCACCGCAGCATTCAACAAGTCGACTAACCGACAGATTCGAACCGAAAATAGCCGCTGATCTAGCGCCCGAAAAAGCGGAAACAAAGCGGCCGTTTCTTCCTCAGTCAAAGGGACAAAACCCCAGGAGAGGGGAGACCCGAAAAAAAAACAATGAACCGGACGAACCAATCAATCTTTCGCAAGCACAGTAACCGACCTTGATCAAACGAGCATAGCACCAGAAGCGGAATTAGGAAGAACGGAAACGGGCAGGGCGGCGCCTCACCTTTGCTCTGCTCCTGGCGGCGATGCGAGGTGGAGAGACCGGGAACGGAACGGCGTGGGAGCAGCAGTAGCAGATCCGACCCGCTGTGCCGGCCGACGCGGGGCCGTGACCGTGCTCGCCGCCGGTATTTATAGCTCTCGCCGCCGGGCACGGGGCGTGGAGCTGGACCCGGTGGCGGGTGGCCGCCGGATGGGATCGGACGGCGGCGAGGGCGTTGTGAACGCCGGTTGGGCGAGCGGCACGCGTCACGCGCCCGACAGCGACCCAGGTCGTGGCCGAGGCGAGGGGAAGGGCGTTGGCGTCGCACTCGGTGGGCCGGGCCAAGAGTTTGTGGGTGTTTGGTCACCAACCCACCACGGGCCTATTCCGTGCGAGCCCACCCAAGTCGGTTCGGTGATTTTCCTCTTCTAGCCTGATTGGACATCTACGTGTCGTCGTCGACATCTCTTTCTCCTATTTTTTTTTTTTGCTGATCTGACTGTCAATTAGTCAAACAAATCCTGAGCTAACAAGCAGTTTAAGTAAGTTTCTTAGGTAGGGTTCCATGATACCTAGAGCGTAGGGCATTAGTGTTACATCATCTCCCTTATTAGCGTAGCTTAGCGCTTATCTTATCTTACAAGTTAGGGGTGGAGACCGTTGGAGATACATGTATGTCCAGCCTTTCAAGACTCCATGGTGGAACTAGTGAGAAAATTTAAGGGGGTTAGACAGACCAATTATGCAGATGCCAAATTTGCTCTTCTTCTTTTTTTCCCGTTTCTGATAACACACACAGGGGCGGATCCAGGAAAAAAAATATAGAGGGGGCTGACCAGAATACACTAACTCATCAACATATGTCATATTCTCAAACATGTCAACGTAATAGTCTACAATAGTATTATATGATAATATGGAAAAGGTACATCACAAGAAAGAGTAGAATGACTGTGAATTTCAATCCGTACCAATCCTATTTCCATTAGTTTTCTTCACGACGAGCGATCTACACAACAGACATTATATTAGTGACAAGGCAAATAATAGCTTAAAAGTTAAAAAACTTTAAAATTCACGGAGATTTAATCATACCGGTATTCAGTTTTGAGACAACAGCATACGACATTTTTTCATCTCTTCGAAACTTTGTATGATTTTATCATCACCGATGCTTCTAAATATCTCTTTCTCAACATAGCATATCATCAAATCATTGAGCCATTCAACCCCTATTTTGCTACGCAAATCTGTCTTTATAAGAGACATAGCTGAAAACACTCTCTCCACTAAAGCAGTTGCCACTAGAAATATCAATGTGAGCTCAACAAGCCGATAAACCAATGGGTAAGATTTATTTATGTTTGTCTTCACCATAATTTCAGCAACCTTTGAAAGTTCAGTACATGCAAGGAACTCTTTATTTCTTTTAACACGGAGGTGAAATTCTCTAAGCTGATTTGGTAACACCAAAATATGACCGACATCAAAATCTTGAGCATATATCTCAGCAAGTCTCACAAGCTTATCCACATCAAAATTAGAGAAGGAGTTTCTTGGATTAAATGAAGCCATGCATACTAACAATTCTGAACTAACTTCACTAAATCGATGATTCATCTAAGACAGAATGGCATCAATAGAAGCAAGAAAAATCTCAACATGGTAGAAATGCATATTTGTCACTTTTTGCCTTCTACGTGCAGATGTCCCCCTAGCATTGACTTCCTCATCCATAACTGGCACTTTAATCTCATTTTTTTCACAGAATGACTTTACTCTTTTCAATAATCCATTTTCCCTCATATCTTGCAAGCTTTCTTTCACAGACATGATCAAATGCATTGCTTCAACAATATCTTGATCTTTTCTTTGCAAAGCACACGACAAGGTATCTGTAGTGCTCAGTAATTCTATTATCAAATGTAGGATGAACACAAAATCAAAGCTTTCCATTTTACCAGCTAAACCATAGGCACCGCCATTACATGTTGGTTTAATGGAATATTTCTTCATAATTTCAAGCACATCTAAGATAGCCTCCCACATTACCAAAATGCGAAGCAATATTTTAAGATGTGAGCCCCATCTAGTATCTCCAGACCTAACAAGGCTACTTTCTTGATTTAAACCTCTTCCGGTGGTAATCTCACAATTCTCTACCTTTTCTAACAAGTTGTCATGGTGCTTTGCAAGTAAGACATCTGAAAGCATCTAGGCCCTCAAGGTATGTTTCGGTGATTAATGACAACCATTATTGTGACTAACGAGTTTATGCAGCTTAATGAAATCTTATCGCTCATTGGATCATATGTTAAAGAGGCCCCTAATTTTCATCATTCAAAAAGGCGATCTTGGTATTCAACTCAAGTATATAACAGGACTAAGGATCTTTCTAGTCCTAAGTGTCGCAAGGTTGAGAAGGACACTTAGGTTAGTATAGGTTTTATAGTTTTGTAGAGATCACACTCTTAAGAGGGGTTAAGGCCAAGTAACTTGAGCATGGACATGGTAAATCAAAAAAATCGATGCACACATTGGTCACTCAGGTTCTTGGAAGCTCAAACAAGTGCTATTCAACTCATATCTCAAGAATATTTGGATTTCATTCAAGACTCAAATCAAAACAGACAAAATCAGGAAAAAGTCTTATCACCGGTTTAACCGACGACATCAATTTTCTATACGTCGGTTAAACGCTATCACTGAAGCATGGACACTGAGTACACCGGTTAAACCGACGATATTTGAAATTAACGTCGGTGCAGTTGTCCAGAACGTTGGTTTTCCAGGGATTTCTAAGCTTATACTCACCGGTTAAACCGACGATGGATTTGAGTTAGCGTCGGTGCTGTTGTCCAGAGAGTTGGTTTTTCTGTTGATCAGTGGACAACTACACTCACCGGTTAAACCGATGATACGTCGGTTAAATTGCCTGAGCTGTAACGGCTAGTTTTTCAAATGGACAGTTTACATTCATCGGTTAAACCGATGATGACTTTTGGAGGGCCGTCGGATTAACCGGCATTGCGTACTTTTCTGGCAGCTTTTCTCCAACGGCTCTATCCGCGTGAGCTGCCTATATATACCCATCCAATGGGTCATTTTGAAGTCTCTTGACACCAGGCAACACTCATACACTCATTCTATTATTGAGAGCCACCTTGAGCTTCACATTCCACTCATTTGATCTTTCAATCATCCAAGAAGCAAGGCTAAGGACTTGAGTAGAGAGAAGCTTGTGTGCATCCCGTTCTTGGTGATCGGTTCTTGCTCAAGTGAAGGCCCTAACTTGTTACTCTTGGTGATTGGTATCACCTAGGCGATCTTGGTGATTGAGGTGTTTCTTGCGGAGCTTGCCAAGTTGATTGTGGGAGCCCGAAGAAGATTGTACGTGGCTTGAGCTCCACCACACCGGGATGGTGAACGGAGACTCTTAGTGAGCACCCTCGTCTCGGTGACTTGGGAGGTGACAAGGCTCTTAGTGAGTGTCACAACGTGGATTAGGGGTGTGTGCCAACACATCGACACCACGGGAAAAAATCTGGTCGTCTCTTGCCCACTCTTTACATTCAAGCACTTATTTTCATGCAATTTATTTATGTGCTTGACCCTAGAGATCATAACTTAGCTCTACCTTGCTTAGCTTTATATTTTGTTGTATCTTTTATAGAATGTGTAGGTTGCTTAGTTAGCTGGTTGGTGAATTGAGCCTTACTAGTATTGCATAGGTTAAGGTTGCTTTATTTTGTTTTAGAAATTTGAAAAAGGCCCAATTGACCCCCCCTCTTGGTCCATCGATCCTTACAATTGAGCCTCGTTGCTCATTTGGATCATTAGGCTTCACCGCCTAGAGCTATGGCCAAGATGGGTGGATCGTCTCCTTACTTCGAGAGCAAGAACTTTGCTTATTGGAAAGTTCGCATGGCCGCATATCTTGATGCGATTGCCCCCGAAGTGTGGTTAGCAACAAAGACCGGGTTCACCGGAACTCCCACCCCGGAACAACTCAAGTGGAATTCTAAGGCTAGAAATGCAATTTTCGAAGCCATTAGTGAGGAAGTCTTTGTTAGAGTTAATGACATGGACTTGGCAAGTAATATTTGGAAGGAGTTCATTGAAATTCATAAAGGCTCCACCAAAGTTCGTGAGCAAAAATATCACTTGTTTAGAGCTAAGTATGATTTTTTTTAAATGCTAGCTCATGAAAATTGCAATGATATGTATTCTCGCTTGAATGTCATTGTCAAGGACATTAATGCACTTGAAATATCTAAAATTGACAGTGGCTCCATCAACCGCAAGATACTCATGCTCCTTCCGAAGCCCAAGTACAACATCATCAATGCTATGCTTCAAAAGGAGAATCTTGATACGATGGAAGTGAGAGAGCTTGTGGGCGAAATTCGCGCTCATGAAATGGGTATTCTTGGTATGTCCGAGGAGACAACTTCAAGCAAATCAATCGCTCTCAAAACCAAGATCAACAAGCACCGCAAGCTCAAGATGATCAAGCAAGAATCAAGCTCAAGCAATGAAGAAGATGATCGTCATGAAAGCTCATCCAATGATGAAGATGATGGAGAGCTTGCTCTCATGATGAGAAAGTTCACACACTTGAGTGACAAAATCAACAAGAAGGATTACAACTTTGATCCTAAAAGAAGAATGTTCCGGCCAAGGGAAAATATCAAGAACAAAACATGCTATAATTGTGGAGAAAAAGGTCACATCTCTCCATATTGCCCCAAGCCGGACAAAAGAAAGAAGGATAACAAGAGCAAGTATCGCCATGATTCAAGCGATGATGATGAAGATAAAAAGAAGAACAAAAACAAAAACTTGTGAAGAAGAAGAGCCATGACAAGAAGACCAAGCTCTTCCCAAAGAAGAAATACAACACCAAGAGAAGTTTCTTGGTGGAAAAACAAGAATGGGTGACCGATGTCTCATCAAGTGAAGAATCAAGTGATGAAGAAGACATTGTCACCATTGCTCTCACCAATGAAGAACCATTGCTACCTCCACCTCCTATGTGCCTCATGACAAAAGGTAACACAAAGGTATGTGAGGAGGATAGTGATAGTGATAGTGATGATGAGCTTGATCCTAATGAATTTACTAACCTCATCAATGTGTATACATCCGTCATCAAGAGGGAAAAGGGCAAGGTCAAGCTTCTTGAGAGCACTCATGCCAAGCTAGAGATAGCTCACTCCGATTTGCTTGGCAAGTTCAATAACTTGCTCAAAAAGCATCATGAGTCACTTGCACTTGCTAAGTAAGTTGAAGAGAATCACAAAAAGCTCAAGCAAGTGCATAGGGAGTTAGCTCACAAATATCAAGAGCTTGAGTTTGCCTATGAAGCAATTGACCCGAGTCTCGAGAACTCTATCAATGAAAATATTGAAAAGGTCAATGCTTCTACTTCATGTGATGACCTACTCAATGATACAAATGCTACTAATGTTTTGCCTGAGCTTGCTCCCTCTAGGGAAAGGGAATTGATGGATCAAGTGGCAAGCCTCAAGAGTAGTGTGGAGAAGCTCTCACGAGGAGAATACATCCACAAGAAAATTCTCTTCAACAATGCTCGTGACTATGGCAAGAGAGGTCTTGGTTCATTTCCGGAGCCAAACCAATGCACTACTCCCTCTCCGGAGATCAAGACTAGCTTCATTAAAGAAGTTGGATCATATTGTCAACATTACCAAGTCACCGGGCACCACACTAGGGAGTGTCCTTTGCCATCACGTCCTTTCCCTACTTTACCTAAAAATTACTCATCTATGCATCAAAATAACCATTTTCTTTTGAGTAAGGTAAAGGGAAAGGTGAAGGCCAAATTCATTGGCAAGATTACAAAGGAAGCAAAGAAGAAGCTCCCCAAGAAACTTTGGATTCCCAAAGCTCTTGTCACACATGTGCAAGGCCCAAAGCTCGTTTGGATTCCAAAAACTCAAAAATGATTCTCATTTGTGTAGGTGAACTACAGAGCCGATGGAAAACATTGGGTACTTGATAGCGGTTGCTCTCAACACATGACCGGCAATGATAGCATGTTCACCTCTCTTGAAGACCCTGACGATCATGAACATGTCACCTTTGGTGATAACTCAAGGGGGAAAGTTTTAGGTTTGGGTAGAATAGCAATTTCTAAAGATTTATCCATTTCTAATGTCTTGTTTGTAGAATCACTTAGTTTTAATCTTATTTCAATTGCTCAATTATGTGATCTTGGACTAACGTGTACCTTTGACAAGAATGGTGTTGTAGTAACCTTTGAAGAAGATAAGTCATTGGTATTTATAGGGTTTATACATGGCAACATTTACTTGGTGGATTTCTCTTCAAAGCAAACAAGCTCCATGACATGCCTCTTCACCAAGTCGTCTCTTGGGTGGCTTTGGCATAGAAGAATTGCTCATATTGGCATGAGCAACCTCAAGAAAGACCACAAGAGAGGGATGATCACCGGCTTGAAGGATGTCACTTTTGACAAGAACAAACTATGTAGTGCATGTCAAGCCGGAAAGTAAGTTGCAACACATCATCCTATCAAGACGATGCTATCTACCTCCTAGCCGCTCGAGCTACTTCACATGGATCTTTTTGGTCCAACCACATACAAGAGCATTGGTGGTAACCTCTTTTTCCTAGTAATCATTGATGATTTTTCACGTTATACTTGGGTCATGTTTCTAGGTGATAAGAGTGAAACTCCGGAAGTCTTCAAGACATTTGCAAGAAGAGCTCAAAGGGAGTACAACTCCCCAATTGTGAAGATCCGGAGTGACAACGGCACCGAGTTCAAGAATATGAAGATAGAAGAATGGTGCGATGAAGAGGGTATCAAGCATGAGTTTTCCGCCACCTACACGCCTCAATAAAATGGAGTGGTGGAAAGAAAGAATAAAACACTAATCACTCTAGCAAGAGTAATGTTGGATGATTATGGCACGTCCGAGTGGTTTTGGGCAGAAGCAATCAATACGACTTGCCATGCATCCAACCGGGTGTATCCACATCGACTCCTCAAGAAAACACCATATGAACTCATCACCGGGAAGAAACCAAACATCTCCTACTTTCGAGTCTTTGGTTGCAAATGCTTCATTTAGAAAAAGAAAAGGCTCGGTAAGTTTGAGAGTAGATGTGATGAAGGATTCTTTCTTGGTTATGCATCAAACTCCAAAGCATATAGAGTATTCAATCAAACCTCCGGGTTAGTTGAAGAAACATGTGATATGGAGTTTGATGAATCTAATGGCTCCCAAGAGGAGGTTATTGGCTATGACAATGTAGGTGATGAGGAGATTAAAGAAGTTTTGAAGAAGATGTTCATTGGGGATATCAAGCCGGAAGAGGTGCATGAAGGCAATGATCAAGGGGGATGACCTTCCTCGTCTACACCAAGCACCTTCATGGCACCCCAAGTGGATGAAGATAAAGAAAAAGATGATCTACAATCTCAAGAAAGTGTTCCAACACCAACACCCCCAGTGCAAGAACAAGAAGAGTAAAATGTTCCACCACAAGCACAAATTATCCATGATCCACCTCAACAAACATCCACGCATGTACCGCCAGTGAAGCATGGTCGTATCTCCAAGGATCATCCAATTGATCAAATCATTGATAGTCCTTCCAAGGGAGTAAGAACTCGTTCTAAGCATGCTTCATTTTGCGAACATTACTCGTTTGTTTCTTGAATTGAACCCACTAGCATAGAGGAAGCGCTTGAGGACTCGGATTGGGTGATGGCCATGCAAGAAGAATTGAACAACTTCACCCGCAATGAAGTTTGGGTCCTCGAAGCTCCTCCGAAAAATAAGAACATCATCGGCACTAAGTGAGTCTTCCGAAACAAGCAAGATGAACATGGGGTGGTGGTACGCAATAAAGCAAGACTTGTGGTAAAAGGATTTTCTCAAGTCGAAGGTTTGGATTTTGGTGAAACTTTTGTTCCGGTTGCAAGACTTGAAGCTATCCGCATCCTTCTTGCTTACTCTTCTCATCATAATATCAAATTATATCAAATGGATGTGAAAAGTGCATTCTTAAATGGCTTAATTAACGAACTTATTTATGTTGAGCAACCTCCCGGGTTTGAAGATCCGAGGAATCCTAACCATGTTTATAGGTTACACAAGGCACTCTATGGGCTCAAACAAGCTCCAAGGGCTTGGTGTGAGAGGCTTCGTGACTTCCTAATCATGCAAGGCTTCAAGATCGGAAGGGTGGACACCACATTGTTCACAAAAGACGTCAACGGGGATCTTTTCATTTGTCAAATCTATGTTGACGATATTATCTTTGTCTCAACTAATGATTTACTAAGTCATGAGTTTGCTACCATGATGTCTAGGGAATTCGAGATGTCCATGATCGGCGAATTGACCTTGTTCCTTGGTTTTTAAGTCAAACAATTGAAGGAAGGGACATTCATCCATCAAGAAAAATATATTAAAGATATCTTGAAGAAGTTCAAGATGGATGAATGCAAGCCGATCAAGACACCCATGGCAACCAATGGGCATCTCGACTTGGATGTGGACGGTAAACCGGTTGATCAATCCCTCTATCGTTCTATGATATGGTCTTTGCTTTACCTAACCGCATCTAGGTACGATATAATGTTTTGTGTGTGCTTGTGTGCCCGCTTTCAAGCAAACCCAAAGGAGTCACAACTCTCGGCTATGAACAGGATCCTTCGGTATCTCAAGCACACCCCAAGCATAGGCTTGTGGTATCCCAAGGGCGCTAGCTTAGATCTCTTGGGATACTCGAACTCGGATTTTGCCGGAAGCCGTGTGGATCGTAAGAGTACCTCCTGGGGTTGCCACTTGATTGGGCGTTCTCTAGTTTCTTGGTCAAGTAAGAAGCAAAATTCCGTGGCTTTGTCCATCGCGGAAGCAGAATATATAGTGGCCGGTGCATGTTGTGCCCAAATCCTATATATGAAGCAAACCATTTTGGACTTTGGTGTGAAACAAGATAGGATTCCACTCCTTTGTGACAATGAAAGTGCCGTAAAAATTGCCAAAAATCTGGTTCAACACTCTCGCACAAAGCACATTGATATTCGCCATCACTTCTTGCGTGATCACGAAGCTAAAGGAGACATATCTCTTCAAGGTGTGAGATCCGAGGAGCAATTGGCGGATATATTCACAAAACCCTTAGACGAGAGTACATTTGTTAGGCTAAGGAATGAGCTTAATGTATTAGTTGCGGCAAACGTCATGTAAGTTGCCATGTCATATAGAAAAATACATACATATAGGACACTTGTCTAACCATGGTAAGATAGTGATGAGCATGGGTTTAGCTAGAGGTGGTGGTCCACTTGTTTTCCTCTAGGCTTGTAGAAAGGCTAATCATGAAGAAGCTTCCCATGGGTTCAAACTTGACAAGTAGAACTTAAATTCTTGTTATGCATTTCTTGTCATATAGATGTGCACTTCATGTTTACCTTTCTCTCGCATGTGGTTATAGCTTGCACCATCATTGCATGCGTAAGGGTCACAAAGGAGATCACTTGACGAAAATGAGACTTGTTTCATATGCAAGATCTCAATTCATGAGAAGTGAATAGAGCAAAGTGTTAGGTGCGTTATTGCCTAATGAGTCATGTCATGATGAGTTTGAAGCTCTCTATCTTCAATATTCCTATGACATGGCTCATACATTTTATTTGGCGCTTTGTCTCGCTTTGCGGCTTTTCCTTGTGTTTGAAAAGAAAACTATTAAACTAGTATGCTATCCTAAATATTTTGAGGGGTAAAGTCACATATGCAAGTCCATTAACTTGAGTTTAGTTGAATTTTATAAGTTTATTGGACTTAGCATAGAAGAGTGAGCTGAGTGAAGGTTTTTCGGGTTCACCGGTTAAACCAACGTTTAATGGATCTACATCATCGGTTTAACCGGTGTTACGAAGTTCTGTCTCAGCTCAGTCAAATCCAGGTGTTCAACCGGCGTAAGCAAATGTCACAGCATCGGATCAACCGGTGAACATAACACAGTTTTGACCTAGCAATCAACCGATGATTTCAGTGTTCAACCGACGAGTTCAAACTTCACATCATCGGTTCAACCGGTGTTCAGATGCAGATTTGCTGGAGTCTCGGGTGAACTGAACCGATGCATTTAACCGGCGTTCTAAACCTAAGCATCGGATCAACCGGCGTTAAGAAAAATCGTGGGGCCCACATGTCATATATATCTTTTGCCCGCGCCGCCGGCCTCTCTTCCTCATTCGTTTCCCAACCTTTCGCCGCCGCTCGCTCCGCGCCCGCGCCCGCCTGCATGCCGCCAGCCCGAGCCGCTGCCACCGCGCCTCGCACCACCGTGCGCCATCCACGCCGCCCGCGCTCCACCCGCGCACGCCCACGCCGTGGTGTGCCTACGCGCCGCCATCTGCCGCGCTGCTCCACTCACGCACAGCCTGCGCCACCGCCGCCCGCGTGCATCACCGCCCGTGCACCGTCGCCACCGTGCGCCTCCGCGCTGCCGCCACGTGCACAGAGCCATCGCTGCCGCACCTCACGCCGCCCACGCAGCAGCGTCCTGCACGCCACGCAGCCACAGCCCACACACTCACACAGTGCTCGCAAGGTGTTTGACAAATTGCCTGAACTGAGATGGGTCATGAGAAGAGGAAGGGCAAGGAGATCGTGGTCGAGAAGCCGGTCCGCAAGCGGACCCGTGCAGAGAGGGAGGCCGAGGTCCGAGATGGTGGCCAAGGCCGCCGAGGAGTAGGCGTCAGGCCGTGCTCGTCCGTTCGGGATTCGGGAGCAGCCAGCCAGAGGCAGAGGCAAGGGCAGAGTCAGAGGAGGCAGGGCCATCAGGGCCCCACATCTGAGGCAGCTGTAGAGTCTGATAGCTCAGATTCAGTTGCAGATTCAGATGCAGCGCAGTCAGAGCAGTCTCAGGGGCCAAGTACTCAGGGGTCACCGACTCCACGATGTTCTGGCCGCATTCGGCAGACGGCCCCAGCAGCAGAGTCCCCACCAGCGACCGAGCGTCGCACCGGGCCCAGGACGCGAGGTGGTCACAAGCCACAGGTGCCTCGCAGGACAACAGTAGCAGCAGCAGCCCGTAGAGCCGAGGCCCTAGCGGCCGAGCACGCAGTGTTCCGTATGGACACTGTTGTGCATTTGGAGCCAGGTGTGCTGCTCCAGAACTTGACCAAGGCCAATGCGCCGAAGGTCAAGAGGCTCAGGTGGAGTGTGGCAGAGGAGGATTGGTTCCCAGTCAGCCGAGACGGTAGAGTGGACTGCCGGTTCTGGACACTTCTTCAGGCCAGCTTCTATGAGACCTACCAGAGGCGAGGCCACATGATCTACCCACATAGAGTGCTTGACTGGGTTTCACTGAGGACAGCCGCAGGGGGAGCAGACATTAGAGAGCACTTTGCACACTTCAGAGGTCTGCCCAGGCTACTTGAGATCGAGTAGAACAGGTACATTGAGGACTGGGTCCGAGTGTTCTATGCCACAGCCTGGATTGCTCCCGAGCGCAGAGCCGTGCATTTTATGTTTGGAGGCCAGGTCTTTAGTTTGTCGAGGGCGACGATTGCAGGAATCCTTGGAGTCTACTTGGTCGATGTCTCCCTGCACGAGAGAGTCTACGGGGATGCAGATCCACCTTGCAGGGCATTGATTGGCGGGATAGCACCTTCTCACGAGGCGATCTCTCGGTGCTTCCGCCAGCCTTTCCCAGCCTCATATGCCAGAGTCCCCAGCTTGCTGACTCCAGAGGCGTACACAATTCACATGGCCCTCCGGAGGACCTTGTTACCGAGGAGTGGCTACCCAGAGGGGTTCACAGGACTGCAGCAGCTACTACTACTCCACATCCTCACTCATGAGCCTTTTGACATTGTGGACTTTATTTTGGCTGAGATCGAGGATGTTATCACTGACGGGATGGGGGTCGTGCGGCAGTTTCCATATGCCCACTGGATCAACTTCATCTGCTCCATGATTGTGCCAGCTGAGTCACCCATCAGCGATGTCTACCTTCAGGATGAGGCTCCCCAGTTCCCAGTTTATCGCCCGACTGCTCCCCAGGACCGGAGGAGGGGCAGACAGGCCGAGAGAGCTACCATGGCACAGCTATCGGCAGAGGTTCAGGCCCGAGTGGCCGAGGAGGACAAGGCACTACTTGAGGCAGAGGCACAGCTTCCCGGAGGAGACGACGAGATCCACTGGTCAGACATCGAGACCGACTCCTCTGAGGACGACGAGTACTTCCCTCCTGCACCAGCTGCTCACGATCATGAGGCAGGAGGGTCCAGAGAGCCAGCAGTCACTACTGTCTCCGAGTCTCAGGTGACTCAGCCGTCCGAGCTCACCTCTCTACTCCAGCAGCTAGTCAGTCAGCAGAGAGAGGATCGGCTCGCGACAGAGGCCCGGCTCACTGCCATCCAGAGGGAGGCTGCTCTAGAGCGTGCTGCAACTGAGGAGCGGTTTGTCGGCCTACTTGACAGAGTCACTCAGAGGACAGACGCTCAGTTTTAGCAGATGCAGCAGGGCATGATGGCTATGTTCGGCATGATCACACAGCTATACTCTCACTCCGGACTAGCCCCGCAGCAGCCAGGTCTTCTGGGTATGGGAGCACCTACACTTACAGTCACTCCAGCTCCAGCCTCTACAACAGCTCCAGCTTCTTCGACGACACTGGAGACCACATTCTCGTTGTCCGCACTTCTTGGGTCTACCAGTCGTTAGATCTTCTCGCCACTGCCAGCGACTACACTTTTTCAGGACTCACCGTCAGCGGTTTAGTCAGTCGCCCTCCCCATCGTACCACAGGCACCACTTTCAGAGGGAGGAGCAGGAGAGGAGTCGACGTAGCCAGCAGCCTCAGCAGTCACGACTTCAGATGCTGACACCTCTTTTGCTGACCCAATTATGACTTCTACGGATCCTCTCCCAGGCAGTGCCAGCACGAGAGCCTCCATGATAGCTACACCTCTAGTCAGCTCGGACCCACAGCTCCCGTCCATTACCGAGGGTTCTCCGTCTGACAACGACGACGATGACCTAGACCGCTTCCTCGCCGTGCCGCGACAGCAGGACCCATAGCTCGCCTTTTTGGTGCTTCGATGCCAAAGGGGGAGAGAGTTAGGGGGAGTCACAGAGGAGTTGGAGTCAGGGGGAGGGTAGAGCAAGCAGAGTGATCGTAGATGTCAGGACTTGATTGTTGTATCTTTATTGGCTTCTAGTTCATGGACATGTATATTTGACTCTTGTGCATGTTGCTCTTTTATGACATGTCTATGGATTCTGTTCGAGCCTTCGTGCTCTTTGTGCTTTTCTTTTCGTGCGTTAATCTTTCTTGTTTTACTCGTTTAAGTTTTTTTTAAGTTATTGTTTGTGTTGTCATCAATCACCAAAAAGGGGGGATTGAAAGCATCTAGGCCCTCAAGGTATGTTTCGGTGATTAATGACAACCATTATTGTGACTAATGAGTTTTTGCAGCTTAATAAAATCTTATCGCTCATTGGATCATATGTTAAAGAGGCCCCTAAATTTCATCATTTAAAAAGGCGATCTTGGTATTCAACTCAAGTATATAACAAGACTAAGGATCTTTCTAGTCCTAAGTGTCGCAAGGTTGAGAAGGACACTTAGGTTAGTATAGGTTTTATAGTTTTGTAGAGATCACACTCTTAAGAGGGGTTAAGGCCAAGTAACTTGAGCATGGACATGGTAAATCAAAAAAATCGATGCACACATTGGTCACTCAGGTTCTTGGAAGCTCAAACAAGTGCTATTCAACTCATATCTCAAGAATATTTGGATTTCATTGAAGACTCAAATCAAAACAGACAAAATCAGGAAAAAGTCTTATCACCGGTTTAACCGACGACATCAATTTTCTATACGTCGATTAAACGCTGTCACTGAAGCATGGACACTGAGTACACCGGTTAAACCGATAATATTTGAAATTAACGTCGGTGCAGTTGTCCAGAACGTTGGTTTTCCAGGGATTTCTAAGCTTATACTCACCGGTTAAACCGACGATGGATTTGAGTTAGCGTCGGTGCAGTTGTCCAGAGAGTTGGTTTTTCTGTTGATCAGTGGACAACTACACTCACCGGTTAAACCGATAATACGTCAATTAAATTGCCCGAGCTGTAACCGGCTAGTTTTTCAAATGGACAGTTTACATTCATCGGTTAAACCAACGATGACTTTTGGAGGGCCGTCGGATTAACCGGCGTTGCGTACTTTTCTGGCAGCTTTTCTCCAACGGCTCTATCCGCGTGAGCTGCCTATATATACCCCTCCAATGGGTTATTTTGAAGTCTCTTGACACCAGGCAACACTCATACACTCATTCTATTGTTGAGAGCCACCTTGAGCTTCACATTCCACTCATTTGATCTTTCAATCATCCAAGAAGCAAGGCTAAGGACTTGAGTAGAGAGAAGCTTGTGTGCATCCGTTCTTGGTGATCGGTTCTCGCTCAAGTGAAGGCCCTAGCTTGTTACTCTTGGTGATTGGCATCACCTAGGCGATCTTGGTGATTGAGGTATTTCTTGCGGAGCTTGCCAAGTTGATTGTGGGAGCCCGAAGAAGATTGTACGTGGCTTGAGCTCCACCACGCCGGGATGGTGAACGGAGACTCTTAGTGAGCACCCTCGTCTCGGTGACTTGGGAGGTGACAAGACTCTTAGTGAGTGTCACAACGTGGATTAGGGGTGTGTGCCAACACATCGACATCACGGGAAAAAATCCGGTCGTCTCTTGCCCACTCTTTACATTCAAGCACTTAATTTCATGCAATTTATTCATGTGCTTGACCCTAGAGATCATAACTTAGCTCTACCTTGCTTAGCTTTATATTTTGTTGTATCCTTTATAGCTTGTGTAGGTTGCTTAGTTAGCTAGTTGGTGAATTGAGCCTTACTAGTATTGCATAGGTTAAGGTTGTTTTATTTTGTTTTAGAAATTTGAAAAAGGCTCCATTCACCCCCTTGGTCCATCCATCCTTACAACATCCTTTCTCATGCAAGATGCCCCCACTGTATTGACTATTAAAGGAACATAGTTAAAAAAATCTGCAATAGCCGGAGTACAAGTTGAAACGGCAACAACCACTAATTGCTATTGATGGGCAAAACAATGCACATAGAAGGCATAAGAATTTTCATCACGAATCAATTTCTGCACCCCCATTAAATTCACCTCTCATATTGGAAGCCACATCATAACCTTGACCATGAATCATATTGATGCTTAACTTGTGGCAAGAAATCATACCGAGTCACACACACACTATCAGAAACTAAATGTACGAGCACAATTTTGAAGGTCTCATTGCAAACCAACATGTACAAGCATATATTATCAACAGGTGGGAGGAAATAGTATGAAGCCACATTGTTTAATCAACAAAGGCACAAAACATCAACAATTTTACTCTATATTTAATTATATTTTACAAAAAAAAGTTGCATATATAGATATAGTATGCAAACATTTTGAAAAAAATTGAAAGGAAGGAAAACAAATATCAGTGTGAAGAAAGAAGGAAGAAGGCAAGAGGAGCCGAAGCAAGCAATCCATTCTAACTGGGCCGAGTCAAGCGGTGAATCCACGCGTGGTGAAGCCCACCAAAGAAGCCACATTGGGAGTTGAAAGCTATCGATCAAAAAGAGCCCACGGTGGTGAATCCACTGGCTTATTAGTGTCTGGCTTCTGCTTCCAACTAGCAAGACTCATTTAAACTTTGTCGACTCATTTAAACTTTGCGTGGCTCGTAGTTCCGTCTGATGGCGTTTGTACTTTTGCTTTAGATGGCCCTACCTAGGCAGCGCTTGTAATCTCAAAATAAAAACCGTTTAAACTTTGTGGAAGGTCTCTTCGCATTTAAATTTTATTTTACCAGCCGTTCATATAATGATAGGGCACTGCATGAAGTGCCAAACTTGTATCGTAGCTAGGTTAAGGGCTAATGGCGTAGAGCTTTATTGCTCTAATATACTATGAGTAATAAAAGCTCATCAATCTGAAGGAAAAAAAATGAAATCCTTTGAGGCTTTGTTCGGTTGCAAGGGAATTGAAGAGCATTAGAGGTGGTTGGGAGGGATTAAATCTCCAACAAGTCAAAATCCCCCTTAATCTCCTTATGGAGCGGATTAACCGAACAAGGTCTGAAGGGGAGGGGAGGACGGTGTGATTGTTATAGTTAGGAGTCTATCCTTGACTTTTATTTGGTGCATAATATTTCCTAGTTATAGTCAGTTAAATTTTTGTTCATGTAGCATTCCTTCTAAATGTATATTTTTCTTAACAAAGAACATTCAGTGGGTATGCTTTTTCACTTAGCATGGGCCCACCAAATTTGAAGGTTCATGAGGATTTCTTGGGCTTTATCCCCTTCCTTCCACAAAAGAATTAATTTTAAAATACTTCTCGTGCCTTGAATCTCCCACCTGTTGTGTTTATAAACATGCCGATCCTACATGCTCAATTGTGCAAATTAAGTCATGGCCTTGCTTGAGTAGATCTTCGTAGTAAGAACAAATAGTTTAATAATATGCATACTAGCTTATACTATACATGGTACATCCAAAATCATATAAGCATACAAATCCTATTTTGTATACATCAAGTTCCATTTCCAACTTTTGGTACATTTCTAGCCGCACCCGGAGCATATATGCATTCACATTGTGCGTAGCACATCAGAAGATGACGTGGTGCATGGGTACTGTAGTAAAAAAACATATAAAGCATTCACATTTGGCATGCTTGACATAATTTTTATTTTTTAATGCTAGTTAATAATTTAATGTGGCTCTATTCTCCAACTAAAATCTGTCAATCTCGTTCTTAAATACCTTTTTGCTCCCACCTCTGTAAAATGCTTCAAAATAAGGTAAATGTTTTTTTTCAAAAAATGGAGTGACGACTTGGAGTTTGTTTTACACTTTATTCTGTATTCTACCATCCTAAACTGAATCTACCGACCACGTTGAGCTAACCTTTAGAGTAAAAAAGGTAATATACATTATTTCATGAAGGTTTAGGACAAAAATATATAGAAACAATTCCAGACCACTATATATCGCATGGAATTAAGTGTATAGCTTACCAAAGAATCACCTAACCAGTAGCATATCACCCAGAACAATACCGGTGTACTCATGCAAGTCAACCTATTCACTTTATACATATATATGCTTATCCCTTGATCAACACAATAATCCATCTATTAATAGAACAAAACATATAAATATATCAATCTCACAAGTGTGCCAATTTATTTATTCAATTAGACCAAAACAACCACCTGATATTAAAAAACAACTAAACATGTCTGAATGTTCATCATTGGATCTAGCAGTTTAAAAATTAAAGCGAAGATAGAACTAGTCATGCATCCAAGAAACACCATAGCTAGCTGCTGGTAACGCAGAAACTAGCGTATATGAGTAGGCTAGAGAGTAGCCTAGTACTCGTCCACCACTTCCATCAGCCTACTGGCCACTGCACTTGCGAACACCGGGGAGCTCGGGTGAATCTGCGTCCAAATCAACAAAGAAAACCACTACTATCATTATTATTAAAATTAAAATTGCATTTTTTAGCACGTACTCCATCGCATATGAAACCTAGCCCGATGAATATAGATCATGCAAGAAAGCAATAGGATGCAGATCGATGGTTCACCTTGGTGTTGAACATGTAGATGTGGCAGTCGCCGATCTTGCCGCCGGAGAGGTGGACGAGGTCAAGCTGGAGATCGTCCAGCGCGCGCGACGCGGCCGCGAGGCACCCGTCCCGCCGGCGCTTGGTGAGCTTGATGTTCACGTCTTCCTCCACGATCCGCACGTCCACGGACGTGTCCTTGCTCCGGCGCTGGATGTACGTGCTCCGGATCGGCTGCCGCTGCGCGGCCGGTGGCGGTGCCACCTCGCCCTCCGAGCTCTCGGCCTCACCGGCCGGCACCACCGCCGCCGGCGCCGCGTCCACCACGTCACCCTGCAGCTCCATCCGCCGCCGCTTCTTCCCCACCAGCAGCGTCAGCTCCTCCACCGTCCTCCCCAGTTCCTGGATGTACTCAATCGCGTCCGAGATCACCGTCGCCCTATCATCCTGTGCCCAAAAAAAATAATAGGAAAAAATCGCGAAATGAACATGAACTCAGATGGTGTTTCAAAAAAAAAAAACTCAGATGAACAGAAGAGACGGGGTCAAGAAATAGTTACCTTTGTACGGTTGGGGATGAGGAGCATAAGGGCGGTGTACTTCTCGGTGAGCCGCTGCCGGCGCTGCTTCTCCTTCTTCTCGACGCCGTTGGCTGGCCCGCCATGGAAGCCGCCGCTCAGCATCGCCCTGCTCCGCTTCCTGCCGCCGGTGGCCCGTGGCGGCGGGGAGCTCTCGAAGGGCCCGGGCATGTAGGCAGCCGACTCGTCGTCGGTGGCGCCGAAGACGAGGGCGCCGGTCCTTGCCCCGCGGAGGTACGGCTCGGCGGCGGTGTAGTGGCCGTTGCAGTAGTCGCGCAGCATGTTCATGGTGTGCTGGTGGGTGGGGGGCAGCGGCTCGTACTGCACCGCCGGCGGCTGGTGAGGATCGGCGGCGGCGCCGAAGAAGTAGTCGATGGTGGGCTGCGGCGTGACGGTGGAGACCGCCGCGGCGGCGTCGAGGGAGTGGAGCAGGTGGAAGCTGAGCTCCGTCGGGATGGCCGCGACGCCGGCGGAGGCGGTGAGGTGCGGCTGGCCGGCGTCCAGGTCGCGGCCCTCGTGCGCCATCAGGAGCTCGCACTGCGGGTGATACATCCTGCTTAATTGCAGACTACTGAAACACAAAAACAAACTGGATCAGTACATCAAAACAAACAAAACATCTCATGCTCACAAAATAAATAAAATACATGTTAAATCTAAGAGGATATATGTAAATGGGAAAGGTGAAATGCATGCATCTTAGATTTCTTTAAGATAATAAATAAAAAACACGTTTGTGTCGAACTACACCATGTTCTTAATTCCAAATTTGTACACATTGTAATTTGTAACAGCAAGGACTTAACTACCTAGCAAGCGGCCGTGTTGCAAAAATGGAAGACAGAACTAGGTCCAGAACGAGAGTGCACCGCCTTGGCTCAAAGATCATCAAGTGAAGTAAAACAACTCAAATCGTACGTATATAAAGTTATTTGATTATTGACTGAACACAGCAGGAACACATCACCCATGGTTCTGAAAGAAAATAAGAAGAGGTGCGCACAGAAAAGTAAAAGAAGGCAAGATGCAGTAGCCTAAGAAACAAATCACGGATCCAATAATTGATGAACAAAGTCAAGCAGTTGCAACAAAAAAAAGTGCCAATGATTCTAGAAATAAAGAAACTAAACCAATCAAACAAGGAAGATTAATTATTCTGGACATGACAAAAACAAAGGGAACTGCAGAGATTCAGTGAGCAAAATAGATGAGTACTGGCTGGCTTGGGATACATCATGGGTTCAGAACATGCATGTGGTTGCAGCCTTGCCCTAGAAAAGGTTTTGCATATACATATACACATACACAGAGAGGGGGGTTGAGACAGAGAGGGGGGTTGAGGAAGAACAACTTATTAAATCATCAGTGCATCTGATCGAGAAAATGATTTGAGGGAAAGGAATTTAGGAGATGTGGTTGGCAAACTAAAAGAGATCAAGAAAACAATCCCTATGTCCCAAAGAACAAGCACAGAGGCAAGCTATTAACAACAAGATACAAGAGTACAAAACCTTTTCTTCAGAGATCGCAGCAGCAAAGCTGTATAATTCAGTGCAAGATTAAACAAGATAGTAGCGAGGTTGGTTAAGCTAGCTCCTGCGGCTGAAATGAAGTGAAGGGATAGGAGAAACCTTTTCTTCAGAGAAGAGGGGAGGTATATAGAAGGGGCAACCGTGACATTGGGTAGGAGAAAGCTGTTGGTTCCTTGTGGATCGGCAGGGCGACAGCGACACCAGCACACCACCGCCGGGGGCTAGCTTTCAGAAGAGCGGTTTGTTACTGAGATTCCTCCCCGGAGGGCCCCACCAACCGAACCAACAATCTGCCATACACCGCACACACACTGACAATTCTAGTGGTACACGCTCATGCAGGATTCAGAAAGGCAGCCTTGCGTGGCCATGTATGCGCACAGAGACATGCAACGATTCGGTTCCTTTGGATGCACACCACTTGCCTATAGTTGCCTGCCAAGGGAGACAGAGAAGAGAGTAGCTAGAGCTAGCTAGCTGCAGATATAACTAAGCAAACAGGAAGAACTCAGGTTGGACCAGTAGTGTATTGTATTCTTGTCCCTAAGAGAGTAAGAGTTGGTTGATGTTTAGGTGCAGATGTTCGTACTGTGTCTTTGCTGGGTGCAAGATATTGGGTTGCACATTGTCTTATTTCACATACCGACCAGCCAGACAAGAGGAAAAAAAGTAGTGTGCATAATTACCGCGGTGAAGATTGTTTACTACGTACTATATATGTGGAACAGTGCGAGTGAGATTTAAGTCGAGGCTGCTGCCTGCTTATTACCCATGGTTACTAGCTGATACAATAGGCAGCTATGCTGTAACAGCTTTGCCTTTCCTACATTTTCAAATCAAATCTCCACAATCTAGTGAAACAAAAAAAAAACTTGGCACTGCGGCTGCTGGCATGTACATGGACGCACTGCCCTAACTGACAATACGTCCAAGGATCTCCCTGTCCTATAAACCTGATACGAGTAATCATCATCAGCATCTGGTGTGGACATAGAGAGAAAGAGAAGGGAGGAGAGAGGGATCTGGAACTGTAAGAGCATCATGCAATGTTAACCGGACGGGCGGGCTGTTAGACCGGCCCCCTCGGAGGTTGGCTCACGCCTTTTTTTCCATCTTCTCTCCGATCCCCTCATCGTCGTCGCCCGTACGAGCTCCGATCCATATCGAGCACATTTACACCAGTGCAGATTAACACTAAAACATTGTGGAAAATCATATGATGAGGCAGGCGCAGAAATTAGCACACATCTCGCTATTATTGTACCGGCCCATTGCATCACCAAATATTCCCGGTGTGCAACTCCAGCCAGGCCCTTTGCTTTTTTGACCAGTTCATCGATCTCCATGCATGGATGATCGATCCTCACCAGGCTTTTGCCTCGTCCTCCAACGTACCGTGCAAAAATGAGAGAGAGAGAGAGAGAGAGAGAGAGAGAGAGAGAGAGAGAGAGAGAGAGAGAGAGAGAGAGAGAGAGAGAGAGAGAGAGAGAGAGAGACTATTACACAACCGCTCGCCATCACCGCCTGGACCCGTCGGCTGCCTATTCTGGATAGACAAGATCATTTGCCTTGACACAACCGTTGTATCTTTGAGGTATAGTCGGACAAGATTGGGTTAGAGCTAGCTAAGGTTCAATTGAGTATCGTCATGACCTAGATCAATGGATGCAACCAAAAGAGATTTCCTTGTTAACCATATTATATCTCAAGTCATAAGATATTGTCTTATATAATTTTAAATAATAACATTGCTCTTCGGCCTGCAAATAAAATTTTGCTCTGAGAGCTCGCATCACTGGAATTTGTCTTGTGCCAATAATGGCATTTTCATAATGTCCTTTTATTCTTCGTGGAGTGTGAAATTCTCAAGTTATTGGAATCTGATTCACATTTTAACCTGTAATTTAACATCCAACACTACTACAAAATGATCATATTGGACAACCCATCTCAAATAGATTCTATGGAACCATTTGTGTGTTATCTAACACCTCAAACTACAAAAGTAGCTATATGTGGCATTACTTCATTGGTCTGAACCAAGGAATCCGATAGAAATGTTTTGAAATGGATATTGTTCTCTCTTTGATTAGGGAATGCTATACGAAAAGAAGTGGAGTTTGAAAAAGTAACCGAATGGTCCAATTGAAACTGCTTGAGAATAGATTCTCAATAGCACAACTTAGGCTCCTAGAATATGGGCCCTTGTCCCTTGGGATAATCTATTTGATTGCAGGGGTAGATACACTGAATATGATTTGAGATTTTCCTATGGGTATTGGAGAGGATCCAAACAGATTAAAGAGCATGAATTATTAGATATTACTATTTATTCAAATTATTTCTAATATATTACTACTAGAAAACGGGCCATCGTCCAGACCAAAAATACCACTTGCTGTTTCACCCGGTACTAATATGAGCATCAGTACCGGGTGCAACGGCCAGCTGGTACTTTTGATCTGGACCAATAGCCCGAGGTATCCAGGAGAGCCTTTGGCACCGGGGCAAGGCACAACCCGATACCAATGAGTAAGAGTTGGCACCGGCTTGTGCTAGAACTAGGAACTAATAAAAGAGATACCAATGATAGCACACACCGGTACTAAAAGTCAAGTTTCAGAACCGGTGGAAACCACCACCCGGTACCAAAAGATGGTGCGCGGCCTCTCCCGTTCCAGATATTTCTAAGTTTGTGGGCATCCTCTCTCTTCCTCTCTCATTTCTCTTCCTCTCATCTCTCTACCTTATCCTCTGGAGTGCTGGGGAGCGCAGGCAGCCGCTGCAGGGCGCGCTGGCCGCCGCGTGAGTGCAGGAGTCCGGCCACCGGGCGCCGCCGCGCCGCTGCGGGGTGCACTGGCCGCCACTGTGGGGCGCTCGGGCCTCCGCCGACCGCCGCCGCCGCGGGGCGCTCGGAGCCTTCGCCGCTTGCCGGCGCTCGGGGCCTCCGCCGCCCGCCGCCGATGCGGGGCGCTCGGGGCTCCGCCGGTCGCCTCCGCCGCGGAGCGCCCAGGGCCTCTGCCGGCAGCCGCCGCACGTGAGGATTTTTTCCTTCTTTTTTGAGACTTTTCTGAAATAGAGATTGTATGGATTGTATCGATCTTGTAAATGATTTGTGGGATCTATAAATTTTGTATCGATCGATTCAGTATTTGTGTTTGATTCTTCGAATGATTTGTGAGATCTGTAAATTTTGTATCGACGGATTCAATATTTTGTGGTTGATTCAGTACTACCCGTGAGGTGCGAGCGTAACGGTAGAGGATGACGGGGAGCATAACGGGAGGGGTGCGAGCGATGTGAGCGGAACGGCGTGGGGGCTATTGGTACCGGTTGCTAACCACCCGGTAGCAAAGGGTACCTTAGGTACCGGGTGTTTTACCCGGTGTTCTAGGTAGCCACATTGGTCTCGGTTTGGTAGCACCGGTTGTAAAACCGGTACCTAAGCTCATTTTCAACCGGTACTATGGTTCTTTCTCTAGTAGTGTTATCACTGGGATATTATCTATATAATCGGGTCCATTTCAAATTTGCACAATAGGGTCCGCCAGCCTAATTCTAAAAGGTTTAGAAGTAATCATAAAATCAAAGCTAAGATTTTATCATCACTACAAAAATTTGATAAATTAAAATAAATCTAAACCATAAAATTTAGAATTTTAACTTCACTAAAAATGCCAAAATAAAAATAACAATAGAAATAAAATTGATTCAATTCACTCTAATAAGTCAAAACTAAATCTAATATATAAAATTTTAAATTTTAGTTCCACTAAATATTCTAAAAATTATAAATAAATATCAAAATTCATTGATTACTTCAACATTTATTCTTAGATTTGGGAGGATTTTGTATTTTTTTTATTTTATCTTTACTTTCGTTAATTTCAACTTAATATGACATGCAAAGTGTGAAACCACATTTGTTTGTTGCTTTTACTTAATATCCAAAAATAGTGTGTACCTCATTATTATTTTGAAATTTAAATAATTTCCATCCGTAAATTTTTTTTGTAAAAAATCAATCCTCCAAAAATCATATAAAATACTTTTACTCTAAAAGAAACAAGCCTTAGTCAGCCCCTAGCCGGCCGTAACCAGCACCCAACCAGTCACGGCTGACTAGGGGGCACATGACCGGCTGAACTGTGGTTCGATGTGCAGCTCCGAGATCGAAGGAGAACATTACCCTATTCTATATAGTAGAACATCCCCATAAATGCCTGTCGAAAGAATAAAAACCTTTTCTCTTGACCATCACTACTCCAGCGCTTCTATCACAGCCGGTTCAAAAATTCCATTACCGCTTGTTTTAAGGACGTTGGATATAAGTTGAGAGTGATAGAGAGGGCCATCACCACCGTGGCCTTTGCAACTACCTGTTTATGCATATAAGTACCTTCCAGGGGGCGGATCCAGCAAGGGGGCAGGGGGGCTCAAGCCGGCCCGCTACCCGTAGGAACTCTATTGGAGGTAAAGAGGAAATTATAGATTACTTTCTTAAAAAACGGAATCGGACACAATATGGATGGCAAAGAGGAAGCCCCTGTACTCCAAACAAGGCCGACTCTATATTTTCATAGGCCATAGGACGAACGATAGACTATAGGCCCTTTGGACCAACTTATTTTCATTTGTGACTATAATTATAAGGAAATAAATATTCTAACAATATGCATAATTCACGAAGGATAATGTCAATATTACAAACTAAGAGGACTGGAAAATTATACTAATATTACGATCATACGAATTATGATTACCTAAAATAAGAACCAAACTCCAATAACTCCATGGAGAATAATCAATCTTCAGTCCTTTACATAGAAATATAGACATCTAGAATCTAGATTAGAGAAGATTATCTGTTGTTTACTTGATCAGTTGATCTTTCGAACCCGTGACAACCACGGCCTTGGCAGTTTGGAGGAGGCGGTAACCCGCAGGCGGCAGCGACCACCGGCCAGCGAGGCAATGGACGCCTGATTGAGTGATTGGTGCCGAGCGAGGCAGCAAGCGCGCTGGAGGCCAGACAGCATCGGCGGGCGGATGCAGGCCTAGGCGACGTGAATGCGTTCGTGGCTCCGTCGCTCCAAAAGCCTCTGGGAGCAGGTGTGAGTAATTAGCATAATTACTTAATTAGTGCAGCAGTCCGAGGCTCTCGAGGCGGCGGACGCGGGAGGCAGACCAACACGGCAAGCCGGCAACGTGGCGTTTTTATATATATATTTTTCAAAATCGTTTTTTACATAAATATATTTTTATTTTTATAATTTACAGTTTTGTACCCCTACCGCCCCGGCCGCCCGGCAGCCGGGCGGTAGGGACCTCAATGTAAATAAATTTTATATTTAATTGCATTTTGGCCTCTGGGGGGAGCCTGCCGCCCCCTGCCGGGCGGCAGGCACCCGCCGCCCACTGGCGGGGCGGTAGACCAGGCTTTGGTAGCCTTTGGTAACCGGACATCGTACGAGGATTCCTACGGTTCGTTTCAAGCCTCGACCTCGTTTTCTTGTGTTCCCACACAGCAACAGCCTTCCCCAGCACCTTATTAGTCTCAGCAGCATTATCCAGGTACGTGAGGATACTTACTGACTTCCTACTTTGATAACAACAATTAATTCTCAGTCCATACAGGTGATAGACACCCAACTTATCAACCTCACAGAGGGACCCAGTTTATTACCATGGCACCAGCTGCAGGGATGTCATTTCAACCAACACAGGCACCACTACGACCTTTCGGTAAACATATAGTCAATATCTTAATTTCAATTAATTTTGGTATGAAGTCTAATTCCTTTTGTATTTACATATAGGATCACAACAGTTATATGATGCGGGACCTTCTTCGTATTATCCTATGGCGACAGCAGAAGGAACGCAAGGTAAATACATAATCCGTAGCCCGAATTTATCATGTTATTCTTATTTCTATGAATATTTTAAATAATTTGAACGGTTTACAGGATCGCACCACCAGCTTCCTGATATGGGTCCTTCGTATCCACCACCAACAGGTACGTATGATGAATATATACCCAAATAGATGACTTATAAGACGATGATTAAGATATCTTAATTGCTACTACATAGGGGCCACATAGGATACCTTTGAGGCGAACTTCGAAGACTAGAGTCGGTTATTTTCTACACCTAACCAGCAGACCGATCCTACTTTCCAGACACCTGTAGCCACCGGACGTCCAGGTAGAGACGTAGGGCCTCCAGACCGACACACCTACCCTACAGACCACGTCCACGCACAGCGTAAAAGAGGTCGACATGGCCGGGGTGGTTAGGAGGTGCTTCTAGTTATTTCTGTATTTTTTTATGGACATGTCGTCATGTTATACTTATTTCGTTCTTATGCATAACCTATTTTGTTCTCAGTTGCGTATGTGTATGAATTGCTAAGTTATACTTTTTATATTCATCTACTTTATTAACGGTTTTTATTTCTATCCAAAATATCTAAAACCACATCTAATGCCGCACTGCATGTTCAAGGTTTAACCTGCAGGGGCCTGCCTCCCCCCTGCCGGGTGGCAGCCTGGCCCACCGCCCCGCCAGCGGGCGGCAGGCTCCCCCAGGGGCCAAAATGTAATTAAATGTAAATTTTATTTACATTGAGGTCCCTACCGCCCGGCAGGAGGGCGGCAGGGGGCCGGCCGCCCGGCAGCCGGGCGGTAGGGGTACAAAACTGTAAATTATAAAAACAAAAATATATTTCTATAAAAAATGATTTTGAAAAATATAAAAATTAAAAAAAACACCGGCAACGTGTGCGTGCCACGCCTGGGCCTGCTACGGAGCTGGGCCGGATCCATATATACATGGTGATATATTCCTACCTGATGGGCCCCCTCTCGGCTTAGCACTGGGCCGGCGCACTCGCCACCCTAGGCTAGAGCTGGGCCTGACCTTTTATCCAAACAAGCAAACAACAAAGTCTATGACAGAAAATATGGTTCATTGCCAAGTTGTCCCAGCAGCACATTATAAAACTTCACCATTGTTAGAAGTTTTGGGCTTGGCCCAAATAATAATTCCAAATAAATCCCAAAGGCCCACTCACACATGCATGAGGTGGTGGGAAGGCAGGTCAATCACGTTAGTGCTGTGATTAAGCGGCTAATTACTTTCCTTAGCTGCAACGGTCTATATTTTGGGGGTGAGACGTCGTCTTCAGAACACACCGTTTCCCTCTCCTCCCGTACTCTCGTGCTGCGCCGCCTCAGTCTTCCCCATCCTGTCGCCGACGTGCCATCGGCGTCGAGAGAGCAGGATCTCCGAAGCCTGCGTCTCCTCGTGTCCCTGCACTGGGTAGGGGACATATAAGGTTTTTTGGAAGCGCCGTCGCGACTGCTCGCCGTCCGTTTGCTTCCTCTGGCCGGAGTCGCTGGTCTGCATCGACGGTCTGCTTCGTCTACTTTTGCATCGTTTCGGTGCCGACAACCCTGCCCACTGTAAGAATGTCTAAACTTTCTCTGCTAATTAATCTTGTTTTCTTCTTGTCGTTAGCACTAGTTTGGGTAGTACCAGTGGTTTATTCAATCTTGACGCTTGCTGTTGCTCCTTTTATGATTGTCAGAATTAATTGGTTCATCACTAAATTGCTGTTTATTCCAACAACCATCAGACTGAGGCATGCCTAATTGTGTCTTCTTGTGTGTTTATAAATTATTCTCCCGCACTCATCAAACTGAACCTAGCAAAGCCGTCCAGCCAGCAACAATGTTGTCCTTAGGCAATTATAGTAACCCTGAGATGATCACATATTCCTATTAGTTGCTGTTCTTGGGCAATCATAGTAACCTTGAGGTTATCCGCTCAGCAGCCACCCTGACCTTTGCGACTACATGTTTATGCATATCAGTGCCTTTCATGGACAGATTCAGCGTCGGGGTAGGGGGGGCTCAAGCCCCCCTACCCTAGGAACTCTATGGGAAAAGAAGAGGAAAATAGGAAGAAAGGGAGGAGATGAAAGGAGAAGGAGGGAGCCCCTAGACTCCAAACAAGGCCGGCTCTATATTTTCAGAGGCGATAGTGCGATAGATTATGGATCCTTTAGACCAACAGTTTTTCATTTGTGATGGTAATTATTAGAAAATAAAAATTCTAATAATATGTGTAATTCACGAAGGATAATGTCAATATTACAAAGTAACAGGACTGGAAAATAAATCTAATATTACGGTGATATGAATTATGATTATCTCAAATAAGAACCAAACTCTAATGACTCCATGGATAATAATCACTCTTCAATTCTTTGCAAAGAAATTTAGACATCTAGAATCTAGATTTGAGGAGATTACCTGTTGGTCACTTGATCTTTCGAAGCCGTGATAGCCACGGCCTTGGCAGTCTACTAGCGGAGGCGGTAACCGGCAGGCGGCAGTGGACGCCGGATAGGTGCGGAGCGAGGCAGTGAGTGCGTCGGAGACCAGATGGTGTCGGTGGGCAGACACATCCTAGGCGACGTGAATACATCCATGGCTCCGTCGCTCGAAGTCTCCAATCCGTGTGCCGGTGTGAGTAATTAGCATAATTAGCGCAGCGGTCCTCCTAGGCTCCCAGGCGGCGGACGCGGGAGACAGACCAACGCAGCAAGCTGGCAACTCGTGTGCCACGTTTGGGCTGCTGCCGAGCTGAGCCTCTGCTCATGCTCATGCTCCGCTCGGGCCCCCTCCCAGCTCGGGCCTGGCCTGCCTTTAATCTCCGAGCGAGCCTCGCGGGCGACTGCCAACTGGAACCTCTGACACGTCAAGGGCGGTTGCGAATTGGATGGAGTACGTCATATGTGGAGCTCCGAAGCATGGCGTTCTAGTTTATTTCGAGTTTGAATCGAATTCCTGGAAACTTTGCGTAGGGATGGGAGGAGTGCACGTACATCGGCACGTGCGACGTGCGAGCGGGTGTTTTAATTTGCCGCCACGGGCACGAGGGACCCAGCAGCCCTGCAATCGCAATTGTTGTGTCGGAGACGAACAAACACCACCGCCTCTTCTCAGTCGGACTCCGATCCCGTGGCCGACGGGTGATGATCAATATTGTCAGAACCGTCCAATTTGCACTTGGTTTAAATGAAAATTATTGATTAATCTATTAAGATGAGAATTAACATGTATCCGTCTCTCAACACGTCACGTGTAAATCCACATCTTAGAGACACTTAATCAACACAATTCACCTAAAACGACCGCAAATCCGATGTTCCCGGAACGTGTTTGCCACATGCCCAGGATTAAGTACACGTACCGTTACACAAGCACGTATATTGCCGATGATCCACAAAAAGCAGTTTTACACATTTAATATTACAAGTTCGATATAGATGGGTTCAAACTTCCTTTACAAGCCTTGGGCTCACGAAAGACATATTAAACCGAAACTTAAAATTTATTGTATTTACATACTCTCACGGAGTTCGGCTACGATAATAACATACCTAAGATAATGGTGTCTTGCTCAAGGACACCATCATAGCCTCAACGACCTACTCCTCCCCTGCACCAGGATCGGCGGGGTAGAAGTGGTCGAACACCACTTCCGACTCACCTGCAACTTGGTTTAGAAAGCAACCTGAGTACAAAAGTTACTCGCAAGACTTACACGATTAAATAAACAAAGATCATGCAAAGGCTCAATTAAAAGCTTTAAGGTTAAGTAATTATTGCATAAGCAAGTGCTTCCTAAACTATCACCTAGCAAAATTAATTAATCTTGTCCAACCCCAAACGATTTTAGTCGATTAAGAGAGTAATATAATCTATAATAGATCCTCGATATGACATGAATCCAAATCCAACAATACCGAAACTCTCTAAGAAGAATTCGACGAACCAAGAGCTTGCTCATATTCGAGAGCGCGGCAATTCGAATTGATTATAACCTTGCAAGGGTGTACTATTTTATCCACAGACGCAAGGACCATGCGACTCACCCAACCGGCAAAAGTAGGATAAGAGGGTACTCGTGTCAACCGTTCCCAACATGGCTCGATCATTGAAATTTTCACACCTAACTTACGAGTAGAGACTTAGTTTCCACCGGGGCCATCTCTAAACATTCCTACATATAGGTCCACCCGGGGGACACCTCTAAGCCTCTCTGCATAGCCCTTAGCCACGTATCTAGGACTGCACATCAATGATCAAGTCAAAGAAGGTAATTGGCTCATCGTTACCATTATATTGGATATGTGGTAGCACGGAAAGGTGCTCAAGGCCGATGGCATCAACTCGGTTCTTAATCGATCCAAGCGGACTATGCCCATGTGACTTCATTCTCTAAGCCCTACCATTCCGCTCGAATCTCGGTACTACCACTTCACTAACCACCAAACCAGACCAGTGCGATCAAGGGTAACCGATAAATGTGATACTCCAACTGTTCTTTCTAGTAGGCCAGATGAGTATTCTAAGCAGAGCTAAGCATCTAGTCAAGTTAAGTAATTAATTGACTAACATGTGGCAAGAACATGGTTAAACAATTCAAGGAAGGACAATGCATCAAGATAGGTATAAAAATACAGTACGTACATAATATATATAACCCCACAATACCCAAGTGAGATAACTAAACTAATCAAATTAAATAGAGGCAAGGGATCATGCTTAGCTGCTTGTCTTGGTTAATTTCGGGCGCAACCACGAACTGGACTCTGGGTTCGGGCTCAACGGACTCGGCGGTCTCAACGGTCTCGTTCTCCGACAGTTCAGTCACTATAATGCATGCATTAGCATGATGCGGTGACATGAAAATGACATGCCATGAATGAAACATGGATGGAATAACATGCAATGGCACATACACAATTATGACCAAGTCAATCGTGCGTTAAACCCTATCTAGGCAAAATAACCCTAGGGCAAACAATTTGAAACTAGGAGAACAAACAGTTCGCACAAATCATGGGATAAACTGAGCATACAGAGGGCATTACAAAGAACTCATAAAAAATTGGATTTGCAGCAAAAGCATTTTTCTATAATTAATTATAAATATATTAAGTTTCAGCTATTCGAAAC
Source organism: Panicum virgatum (assembly GCF_016808335.1). Lineage (NCBI taxonomy): Eukaryota > Viridiplantae > Streptophyta > Magnoliopsida > Poales > Poaceae > Panicum > Panicum virgatum. The sequence goes on from NC_053149.1 coordinate 17,207,280, forward strand.
AAGGTAAATCAGAAAAGGCATGCAAACTTAACTAAACAAATCCAAGAAAATTACCACAGATACTAGGCAAGAGTACAAAGGCAACAAAACTGGTTTCACCATTTTGTCGCTTTCCAGCAAAAAGTTCTACATTAAACCATTTTCAGACAGAGCATAAGAAAACACGCTCAAAACCTTAACAAACAGTAGGAAAACCTATGAGCAAGTTGCACCATTGGAAACTATACTTCACAAGGAGTCTAACAAAATCCGGTTTGGAATTTTTAGAGCAATATACAGATAAGTAAGCATTTTAATCCCTTTTGCAAGATAAAACTTAAGATAAATTTACAGCAAAGTAACATGCAACACATATTTTTCCTAAGTAGATCTAAGCTAGAGGAACCCAACAAAATAAGTTTCACATTTTTCTAAGCTATGTACGATTTTCTACGCATTTTTCAAATTTGCAGCACAAATAAACTCGTTTGAAAACGCTAGACGTACCCCGCTGGGCCAGCCCAGGCGCCGACAGGCAGGCCCCATGGGTCAGCAGCCCACCCAGCCCGGGTCAAGGCAAGGTACGCGCCTTGACCCGCACGTGGGAGCGGCCACGGCGGTGGCGGCGCAAGGTGGCGCGGCGTGGCGAGGCCGGAGCAGGCCGGGGGAGGCGCGCACGGCGAAGAGGAGGAGGCAGTGAACCTCTCCGGCGGCGGCGCGGACAGGAAGTGGCGGCGAGTGGGCGGCGCGGTAGCGTTGGGCGGCGGCGGGCCCTACACGAAAAGGGAAGGGACCGGGTAAGAAAGGAAATCGGAGGAGGACGACGCGAGGATGCTCCCCATGTGAGGAATTGGCGCGGCACTCACCGGAGACGACGAATCGGCGACGGCAACGGAGCTCGGGGGAGGCGGCCATGGCGGGTTGGGGCTAGGGATAGGGATAGGGTTAGGGTTTGAGGGGAAGGGGCCGGTCGGGCCTTAAGGCGAGGAGAGGAGTGAGGGGGCGGCGCGGCGGCCGAGGATGGCCGGCGTGTGTCACGAAGATGGCCGCCGGTGGTGGCGACACGTGCGGCGCACCGAAGCAGAGCAGGGAAGAGGAGAGGAGGAGGCTGACGGGTGGGCCCGGGCGAGGAAAAATTAAGAAAACAAGTTTGAAATTCGAAACAAAAGTGTTTCCGAGCTCAAAAATTCACAAAATTTTTACAGGGGATAGAAAAATCACCAAGAACACAATGCAACAAGAATCACTTGAAAAGCTTTTGTAATTTGGTCGCGGCAAAAAGAACAAATAGACTATTTCTGAAAATTCCTTGAATTTTGTGGCTCTGTTCAAAAGTCATAAAATCTTGCAAAAATATTTTTAAATCAAGATTTTGAAATCTAGTATTTAAATAAAATTTTTGGAGGCCAAGTTACATAACAAAATTTGAACTTTCTTAACAAGCACATATTCATACATACACAAAATTAAATTCAAAACACAACACACATGCACATGATGCTCCTTTATGCCTTAATGATGCTTATGATGATGTTGTTTAATTTTTAAGCATGTTTTTACATTTGGGGTCCTGACAATTCTCCCCCCTAAGAAAATCTCGTCCCGAGATTTCGTAGGTAAAAAGGAAGGGTTAAAGCTCCGGTTGTATTGTTGCCATGTTCACCTAGACAAGAAAAAAATTAAAGGTATGATGTACAACAGCATGGGTGGAGTAGTGTGGTAGAATATGTCTAGGGTTTCTTCGGTAGCATTTTGTACACATATAAGAAAGTAGAGGTTAGTTTTTCATACAGAGGGTATGATGTGGTGTGGAGAGCTATCTAAATATTTTCTTGATGTTGATTGGATACGCACATGAGAGAATAAAAAGATGAACTTCATATGAGCAAGTGGGGGTAGTTTTGGGAACAAAAGGGTGAGAAAATTGTCACAGTTATATTCCAACAATATTATAAATGTATGAGTGCATGCATGCGAAATATGAATGCAACATGACGTCTCCTTACATCGTGAGCACGCCTTAACGTTTTAACACTCACTCACGACCCAAAACAACCATATTGCCCAAAAGCACTACAACCCTCCTACTAGCACTTGGGACAATAGGTGACTCCCATCCTCTCATCTCCCTTAGATGGCTCAAGGCACAAAACACTTCTAGGATCCTCTCACCGGCAGGTAAGCATAAGGGTTCTTCTAAGCTCTCGATGCTCATGATGAAGTCGAGCTATTGCTTCACGATCCACCTCTTGAATGGCCGCATCCGGTGAAGTTGCTCTTGCTTGAGAGTCGTAGGCTTCCGATCCAACCACCATCCTTGCTTCAAGTTGTAGAGTCGTCACGCAGTCCACCATACCATTCACGAGAATAGACTTCATACTTGAACATCCATATGTAGTGTGCCTTTCTAACTATCTCGTTGAAAAGCGTGGGAAAACAAACCATGTCCAAAGCACTAGTTTCCAACGTCAAGGTGAACTAGGGGCCATATACTCATGAAGAAAAGAGGGATTAAGCACATTTTGATTTAAACAAATGAAGCAATAGAGAGAAAATGAGCTCTAGGATAAAGAAAGAAGGATAGCAATTATCCTTGAGTTCAATTTTTAACAAGGAATAAATCTTAGTGCAAGTAATCAAATTTTAGTTTACTCTCACCCCACTAAGCAAATTTTAGGTTCACTTTATGGAACCTCGGCTCTGATACCCGTTGTGAGAACCGCCCAATTTGCACTCGGTTTAAGTGAAAATTATTGATTAATCCATTAAGATGAGAGTTAACACGTGTCCGTCTCTCGACACATCACGTGTTAATCCACATCTTAGAGACACTTAATCAACACAATTCACCTAAAATGACCGCAAATCCGGTAGTCCCGGTACGTGTTTGCCACATGCCCAGGATTAAGCACACGTATTGTTATACAAGACTTACGCGATTAAATAAATAAGGATCATGCAAAGGCTCAATTAAAAGCTTTAAGGTTAAGCAATTATTGCATAAGCAAGAGCTTCCTAAACTATTACCTAGCAAAATTAATTAATCTTGTCCAACCCCAAATGATTTTAGTTGATTGAGAGAGTAATATAATCTATAATAGATCCTCGATATGACATGAACCCAAAGCCAACAATAACGAAACTCTCTATGAAGAATTCGACGAACAAAGAGCTTGCTCATATCCGAGAGCGCGGCAATTCGAATTGATTATAACCTTGCAAGGGTGTACTACTTTACCCACACGACGCAAGGACCATGCGACTCACCCAACCGGCAAAAGTTGGATAAGGGGGTACTCGCGTCAACCGTTACCAACATGGCTCGATCATTGAAATTTTCACACCTAGCTTACGAGTAGAGACTTAGTTTCCACCGGGGCCATCTCTAAACTTTCCTACACATAGGTCCACCCGGGGGACACCTCTAAGCCTCTCGGCATAGCCCTTAGCCACGTATCTAGGACTGCAAATCAATGATCAAGTCAAAGAAGGTAATTGGCTCATCCGTACCATTATATTGGATATGTGGTAGCACGGAAAGGTGCTCAAGGCCAATGGCATCAACTCGGTCCTTAATCGATCCAAGCGGACTATGCCCATGTGACTTCATTCTCTAGGCCCTACCATTCCGCTCGAATCTCGGTACTACCACTTCACTAACCACCAAACCAGACCAGTGCGATCAAGGGTAACCGGTAAATGTGATACTCCAGCTGTTCTTTCTTGTAGGCCAGATGAGTATTCTAAGCAGAGCTAAGCATCTAGTCAAGTTAAGTAATTAATTGACTAACATGTGGCAAGAACATGGTTTAAAAATTCAAGGAAGGACAATGCATCAAGATAGGTATAAAAATGCAGTACGTACATAATATATATAACCCCACAATACCCAAGTGAGATAACTAAACTAATCAAATTAAATAGAGGCAAGGTATCATGCTTAGCTGCTTGCCTTGGTTAATTTCGGGTGCAACCACAAACTGGACTCTGGGTTCGGGCTCAACGGACTCGGCGGTCTCAACGGGCTCATTCTCCGAAAGTTCAATCACTATAATGCATGAATGAGATGCATGCATTAGCATGATGCGGTGACATGAAAATGGCATGCCATGAATGAAACATGGATGGAATAACATGCAATGGCACATACACAATTATGACCAAGTCAATCGAGCGTTAAACCCTATGTAGGCAAAATAACCCTAGGTCAAACAATTTGAAACTAGGAGAACAAACAGTTCGCACAAATCATGGGATAAACTGAGCATACAGAGGGCATTACAAAGAACTCATAAAAAGTTGGATTTGCAGCAAAAACATTTTTCTATAATTAATTATAAATATATTAAGTTTTAGCTATTCGAAACAAGGTAAATCAGAAAAGGCATGCAAACTTAACTAAACAAATCCAAGAAAATTACCACAGATACTTGGCACGATTACAAAGGCAACAAAACTGGTTTCACCATTTTGTCGTTTTCCAGCAAAAAGTTCTACATTGAACTATTTTCAGACAGAGCATAAGAAAACACGCTTAAAACCTTAACAAACAGCAGGAAAACCTATGAGCAAGTTAAACCATTGGAAACTATACTTCATACGGAGTCTAACAAAATTCGGTTTAGAATTTTTAGAGCAATATACAAATAAGTAAGCATTTTAATCCCTTTTGCAAGATAAAACTTAAGATAAATTTACAGCAAAGTAACATGCAACACATATTTTTCCTAAGTAGATCTAAGCTAGAGGAATCCAACAAAAGAAGTTTCACATTTTTCTAAGCTATGTACGATTTTCTACGCATTTTTCAAATTTGCAGCACAAATAAACTCATTTGAAAACGCTAGACCTACCCCGCTGGGCCAGCCTAGGCGCCGACAGGCGGGCCCCATGGGTCAGCAGCCCACCCAGCCTGGGTCAAGGCAAGGCACGCGCCTTGACCCGCACGTGGGAGCGGCCACGGCGTGCGCGCGGCGCGACGCACGCGCTGCGACGGCGTGGCGAGGCGAGGCCGGAGCAGGCCGGGGGAGGCGCGCACGGTGAAGAGGAGGAGGCGGTGAACCTCACCGGCGGCGGCGCAGACGGGAAAAGGCGGCGAGCGGGCGGCGGGCGGACCGGCGCGGCGGCGGGCCCTGCACGGCAAGGGAAGGGGTCGGGTAGGAAAGGAAATCGGAGGAGGACGACGCGAGGATGCTCCCCATGCGAGGAATTGGTGTGGCACTCACCGGAGATGACGAATCGGCGACGACAACAGAGCTCGGGGGCGGCGGCCATGGCGGGTTGGGGCTAGGGATAGGGTTAGGGTTTGAGGGGAAAGGGCCGGTCGTGTCTTAAGGCGAGGAGAGGAGTGAGGGGACGGCACGGCAGCCGAGGATGGCCGGCGTGTATCACGAGGATGGCCGGCAGCGGTGGCGACACGTGCGTCGCGCCGAAGCAGAGCAGGGAAGAGGAGAGGAGGAGGCTGACGGGTGGGCCCGGGCGAGGAAAAATTAAGAAAACAAGTTTGAAATTCGAAACGAAGGTGTTTCTGAGCTAAAAAATTCACCAAAGTTTTACAGGAGATAGATAAAATCACCAAGAACACAATGCAATAAGAATCACTCGAAAAGCTTTTGTAATTTGGTCGCGGCAAAAAGAACAATGAGACTATTTTTGAAATTTCCTTGAATTTTGTGGCTCGGTTCAAAAGTCATAAAATCTTGCAAAAATATTTTCAAATCAACATTTGAAATCTAGTATTTAAATAAATTTTTTGGAGGCCAAGTTGCATGACAAAATTTGAACTTTCTTAACAAGCACATATTCATACATACACAAAATTAAATTCAAAACACAACACACATGCACATGATGCTCCTTTATGCCTTAATGATGCTTATGATGATGTTGTTTAAGTGTTAAGCATGTTTTTACATTTAGGGTCGTGACAATTCTCCCCCCTAAGAAAATCTCGTCCCGAGATTTCGTAGGTAAAAAGGAAGGGTTAAAGCTCCGGTTGTATTGTTGCCATGTTCACCTAGACAAGAAAAACATTAAAGGTATGATGTACAACAGCATGGGTGGAGTAGTGTGGTAGAATATGTCTAGGGTTTCTTCGGTAGCATTTTGTACACATATAAGAAAGTAGAGGTTAGTTTTTCATATAGAGGGTATGATGTGGTGTGGAGAGCTATCTAAATATTTTCTTGATGGTGATTGGATATGCACATGAGAGAATAAAAAGATGAACTTCATATGAGCAAGTGGGGGTGGTTTTGGGAACAAAAGGGTGAGAAAATTGTCACAGTTATATTCCAACAATATTATAAATGTATGAGTGCATGCATGCGAAATATGAATGCAACATGACGTCTCCTCACATCGTGAGCACGCCTTAACGTTCTAACACTCACTCACGACCCAAAACAACCATATTGCCCAAAAGCACTACAACCCTCCTACTAGCACTTGGGACAATAGGTGACTCCCATCCTCTCATCTCCCTTAGATGGCTCAAGGCACAAAACACTTCTAGGATCCTCCCACCGGCAGGTAAGCATAAGGGTTCTTCTAAGCTCTCGATGCTCATGATGAAGTCGAGCTATTGCTTCACGATCCACCTCTTGAATGGCCGCATCCGGTGAAGTTGCTCTTGCTTGAGAGTCGTAGGCTTCCGATCCAACCACCATCCTTGCTTCAAGTTGTAGAGTCGTCACGCAGTCCACCATACCATTCACGAGAATAGATTTCATACTTGAACATCCATATGTAGTGTGCCCTTCTTACTATCTCGTTGAAAAGCGTGGGAAAACAAACCATGTCCAAAGCACTAGTTTCCAACGTCAAGGTGAACTAGGGGCCATATACTCATGAAGAAAAGAGGGATTAAGCACATTTTGATTTAAACAAATGAAGCAATAGAGAGAAAATAAGCTCTAGGATAAAGAAAGAAGGATAGCAATTATCCTTAAGTTCAAGTTTTAACAAGGAATAAATCTTAGTGCAAGTAATCAAATTTTAGTTTACTCTCACCCCACTAAGCAAATTTTAGGTTCACTTTATGGAACCTCGGCTCTGATACCCGTTGTGAGAACCGCCCAATTTGCACTCGGTTTAAGTGAAAATTATTGATTAATCCATTAAGATGAGAGTTAACACGTGTCCGTCTCTCGACACATCACGTGTTAATCCACATCTTAGAGACACTTAATCAACACAATTCACCTAAAATGACCGCAAATCCGGTAGTCCCGGTACGTGTTTGCTACATGCCCAGGATTAAGCACACGTATTGTTATACAAGAACGTACATTGCTGATGATCCACAAAGAGCAGTTTTACACATTTAATATTACAAGTTCGATATAGGTGGGTTCAAACTTCCTTTACAAGCCTTGGACTCACGAAAGACATATTGAACCTAAACTTAAAGTTTATTATATTTACATACTCTCACGGAGTTCGGCTACGATAAGAACATACCAAAGATAATTGTGTCTTGCTCAAGGACACCATCATAGCCTCAACGACCTACTCCTCCCCCGCACCAGGATCGGCGGGATAGAAGTGGCCGAACACCACTTCCGACTCACCTGCAACTTGGTTTAGAAAGCAACCTGAGTACAAAAGGTACTCGCAAGACTTACGCGATTAAATAAACAAGAATCATGCAAAAGCTCAATTAAAAACTTTAAGGTTAAGTAATTATTGCATAAGCAAGTGCTTCCTAAACTATCACCTAGCAAAATTAATTAATCTTGTCCAACCCCAAACAATTTTAGTTGATTAAGAGAGTAATATAATCTATAATAGATCCTCGATATGACATGAATCCAAAGCCAACAATAACGAAACTCTCTATGAAGAATTCGACGAACCAAGAGCTTGCTCATATCCGAGAGCGCGACAATTCGAATTGATTATAACCTTGCAAGGGTATACTACTTTACCCACACGACGCAAGTTGGATAAGGGAGTACTCAACCGTTCCCAACATGGCTCGATCATTGAAATTTTCACACCTAGCTTACGAGTAGAGACTTTGTTTCCACTAGGGCCATCTCTAAACTTTCCTACACATAGGTCCACCCGGGGGACACCTCTAAGCCTCTCCGCATAGCCCTTAGCCACGTATCTAGGACTGCACATCAATGATCAAGTCAAAGAAGGTAATTGGCTCATCCGTACCATTATATTGGATATGTGATAGCACGGAAAGGTACTCAAGGCCGATGGCATCAACTCGGTCCTTAATCGATGCAAGCGGACTATGCCCATGTGACTTCATTCTCTAGGCCCTACCATTCCGCTCGAATCTCGGTACTACCACTTCACTAACCACCAAACCAGACCAGTGCGATCAAGGGTAACCGGTAAATGTGATACTCCATCTGTTCTTTCTAGTAGGCCAGATGAGTATTCTAAGCAGAGCTAAGCATCTAGTCAAGCTAAGTAATTAACTGACTAATATGTGGCAAGGACATGGTTAAACAATTCAAGGAAGGACAATGCATTAAGATAGATATAAAAATGCAGTACGTACATAATATATATAACCCCACAATACCCAAGTGAGATAACTAAACTGATCAAATTAAATAGGGGCAAGAGGTCATGCTTAGCTGCTTGCCCTGGTTAACTTCGGGCTCAACCACGAACTGGACTCCGGGTTCGGGCTCAACAGACTCGGCGGTCTCAACGGGCTCGTTCTCCGACGATTCAGTCACTATAATGCATGAATGATTTTCATGCATTAGCATGATGCGGTGACATGAAAATGACATGCCATGAATGAAATATGGATGGAATAACATGCAATGGCACATACACAATTATGACCAAGTCAATCGTGCGTTAAACCCTATCTAGGCAAAATAACCCTAGGGCAAACAATTTGAAATTAGGAGAACAAACAGTTCGCACAAATCATGGGATAAACTGAGCATACAGAGGGCATTACAAAGAACTCATAAAAAATTGGATTTACAGCAAAAACATTTTTCTATAATTAATTATAAATATATTAAGTTTCAGCTATTCGAAACAAGTTATCCACTAATACCTATCTATGACATACGTTTGGGAATTGTATTAGTGTAATTTCCGTCTGACACCTTGGAATGATCGCTTAGCTGTTCCTTCCGTCCAGAAGCAGAAAGTCATGGTCCATCAGTTCGCTGCTCGAATTGGCTGTCTGTCGGAATTTTTATCGAGCTGTGCGCTGCATCGGTCAACGATCATGTATCATAGTATATACTACTCTTTTTTTTATCGTCGATTAATCATTTCCAATCCCACCTTCAAGGTTCCAATAAAAAAAACTCTACTCGGGGAGGAAACTGCCCCACCGTTTTTTCATTAAGAGGAAGCCACACCGGCTTACTCGGGTAGAGAAAACCCCCGAACCCTGGCCCATGCTCGAGAGGGTCAAGCCTCGAGGCGAGCACAACGAGGAGTTTTTTTACCCCAACAGCCGGAAATTTGCTTCTGATGAGAATCGAACTCAGAACGTGTTGGGACGCGACACTACCGGACCGAGCTCACCCCGCCCGCCAAGGTTCCAATCAGTAACTTGGAAACTCTACTCTAGCTGGTGATTGATCAGTAGCTAGTCACTATAGCTCATGCTGCTTAATTCTGTGGCAGAGAGAAGACAGGTCGGGTCAGATTTTCCGCCCGAGCAACAGGGTAAATTGCCGGTTGTTGGATAGGGCGATTGCTGAATAGTGTTGGGAGGGACAAGCTAGGCACCTACGTTCTCATCGATTTATTACGAGCAGGTGGCTCTGTTGCACCCGCCCAACCGACTAGCCTCCGATGAAACTGAGGAATTTTTGCCCAAACATGTTAACACAAATATCAAGAGCCAATGAGACTGGTTTCATTGGCTCTATAAATGCACACTCGGCTTCTCAAAATAAAAATAGCATTATGCTTTCAGGTATGTTAAAAAAATAGCATTATGGAAAAAAAGAGAGAGCATAAACGAGATTTGAACCCAGACAGCGAGGGTTATATTCAGATGCCTTACCACTAAACAAAGTCTTTGTTTAAGGCTACCTTTAGTATTTACCTTTCAGTACATGCACTGAACGTGCACTAAACTAAATTACCACCATGTCCGTTAGCTCGAATATAAATTCAGCAAAAATAATGACCAAAGGAAGACTCGAACTTACATCATAGGGAAGACAATCAACCACCTTACCACCGAGCTGTGCCATCATTTGTGAAGGTATTTGTTATTTTTACTTTTTAACTGTGACGTGCCCATGACTTACTTCCATCTCATTTTTGCCCAGCGAACCAGCACCATGCAGTCCAGCCGGCATCATCACTGTAAGTCACATCTCTGAATAGTGCATTGTATCTTATTTAAATTATAAGGTCTACACATATCCATATTTAGCTTGAATACAAAAAATAGTTGCAATAAAGATTAAATTTCTAAATAAAGAAATCATCTTCTAGGCTTTCTACCACAACTGGTGCAACAACTCCATCATCGATGTAGGTGTCATCTTGTTCGTCGTCTCCGTTTTGCACCGAGTTTCGTGCAGTTATGAAACGATCCCAAATGCACCCAAATACTATGCAACGCACCAAAACATGAGTTTAGGGTCCAATGGGGTGGATTGGGTGTGTTCGTTGCGAAAAATCCTGACGTGACTTCGTGGCACGAAGTTTTGCATTAATTGCACTAGTTCACCCTGTTTTGCATCGCGTTTCATGCAGTTACGAAATGATCCCAAATGCATCCAAACACTATGCAACGCACTAAAACATGAGTTTAGGGTCCAATGGAGTAGATTGGGTGCGTTGGTGCAATTAATGCAAAAGTTCAGGCCACGAAGTCGTGTCGGAACTTTTCGCTAAGAACTCACCCGATACACACCACGGGACCCTAAACTCATGTTTTGTTGCATTTCGTAATGTTTGGGTGCATTTGGGACCGTTTTGTTACTGCACTAAACTCGGTGCAAATGGGCCCATCTGGTACAATTAATGCAAAAGTTCGTGCCACGAAGTCGCGTCTGAACTTGTCACTACGAATATGCCCGATCCACACCATTGGACCCTAAACTCATGTTTTAATGTGTTTCGTAATTTTTGGGTGCACTCGGATCGGTCCCATTGGAATGGGACCACAGAATACTACCCTGTAGAAATGAAAACTCATATAGAGAACCCTGACATATTTTTTTTAAAATATAATAGTACTTACCACACCGAAATGGGCACCCATGTTCTCATCGATTTATTATGAGCATGTGGATCAGTTGAACCCACCCAACCGACTAGCGTCCAATGAAACTGAGGGAGATGTGTGGAACATGTTTGGGCAAAAATTCCTCAGTTTCATTGGACGCTAGTCGGTTGGGTGGGTGCAACAGATCCACCTGCTCATAATAAATCGATGAGAACGTAGGTGCCCATTTCGGTGTGGTAAGGAATATTATATTTTCAAAAAAATATGTCAGGGTACTCTATATGAGTTTTCATTCATACAGCGTAGTATTCTGTGCCCCTATTTCAACAGGACTGAGAACTCCCGATTTTGGATCCTGTAGCATGAGTTATAGCCTTTAAACTGCACGGGGAAGGTATTCGGGGCTCTCAGGCCCTGTCTATCGCCCTACAGGGATGAGCGCTAGATGAATCTTTCCTATATGGTCCTTCTAGACATATGGAACATGTTTGGGCAAAAATCCCTTGAACCAGTTTTAAATTATATGACTTGCGGATTCACATTCCAAAAAAGTGTCCCCTTCGCCTAAGCAGCCCAAATGGCAAGTTTCGGCAAACATCTTTATGCTCCTTAAAACAGTAAGTTAGTAAAGTATGCAGAATCCGCAAACTTTGCATACTTATCCAAACCAAAATGCCAAGGGGCTTCGACCTTCAAAAAGGTCCGAACCAAAAAACCTTCGGCACAATAGGCACAATAAGTGCTAAAATAAATACCAAGGGGCTTCGACCTTCAAAAAGGTCCGAACCAAAAAAACCTTCGGCATAATAGGCACAATAAGTGCTAAAATAAATGCCAAGGGGCTTCGGCCTTTGCTGACGCTCCTTAGCGCCCCAATTTATGTACCGCAAGCGCACGTATCGTGGTAGCTTTTCCCTTAGAGTACTCCCTCAAGGTTTATCAATCCGTGGATCAACAAAGAACTACCTAAGGTTTTCCATCTAATCTAATGGATCTATCCTAACATGAAGCATGAATTGCACATATAGAGTAAACCTTTGATAGATATGAGTGTTGTGTAAAGGTTGATCTCATCCATGAACATAGGCGTAATCATAGCAAAACCAAAGACATGACTAAGCCTATTGTCATCTAGTTGTAGTTCAAGGTAACGAGCAAAGAAGTCATGCATCTCAATCAATAGCATCCTTAAATCAAAACCTCCAATACAACCCCTCGGGAACTGTTGGCGCTCCTTAAGTACCCATTTTATCCCTTATTTATCATTGATAATGGCATGAATTTAATATCAAAATCACTAACTGTTCTAACCCCGGCCTAATTATTGGTCATTTTCACACTTGCACATATATTTTGGAGGAACTTCATTTTTGCAGGTTTTTGGCCTATTTTGGAGCATGAAATGATGAGGCCCGTGATCGAGCGCCAACACGGAGAAAGACGAAGGCCAAAACCCATGTTGATTCGAAGCCCATCCATGCACAGAGAGCCCAAAGGACCAAGCCCACAAAGATGAGATCAAGATACTTCGGGATTAAGCAAAGAAAATGAAGATTTAAGGAAGGATTCCCTATCCCATCCTTTCCTCGAAGATATCTCCAAGATAACGACATCCAAAGGGGTGCAATCGTGAAGGACATAAACTCTAGAAGATGCGAGGAGTCTACACGCGAAAGATGAGACAGAGGCGAGCCCGAAACAGGGTAGGCCGGCCGGCCTAGGCCTATGGGGCCGGCCGACCTAGCCCGTTTCTGAGGCGGTTCGGCCTCTCCTTCGACCGGTGGCTTCCTCGGCTTATAAATAGCTCGCACCATATTCAACTCGCGGCATCCATCCACCCAGAACTCGACGAAAACCTAGGGCTAAGACCGTAGGGAGACGACGGCCGCCGCAAGTCTTTGAAGTTGTCTAGGAGATGGCTTAGGCCACCCCTAGCCGCCATGGCCTCCCTGCGTGGTTGTGTCATGGTGGAGTTCATGAGCTAGTTGGAGTCGTCAATGGTGTATACGCGGTGGTAATGATCCAAACGAATCTATTATGTGAGTAATGTATTCATGTCATCCGATCTATTTATTGATCATGTCTCTCCTCTTTGATTTCGTTCTTGCCTTGGGTGTGCTTATTCCTAGATCTATTCTCAAGATAGATTGCATGGGGTGTTCTTGTAGCTATGGTGGTTAGGAGTTCATACCGGATCTACCCAGGGGGGTTCGACACTAGTGTGCTACTGGGGGCTTAGTCCCAAAGGGAGTGTCGTGACAGGGCGTGGCCTGAGTAGGGGGGTTCCCGAGTGGTTGGATTGGAGGTTTTGGTTTAAAGAGGCTTTAGATGAGATGCATGTTGTACTTACTCATTTAGCTAGAACTACAACTAGAATGCGAGCGATCGGTTTAGTCATGCATTCGGTCATGCTTTATCCTTACCGATGTTCATGGATGAGATCAACCTTTGTACATCACTCATATCTATCAAAGGTTTACCCTTTATATGCAATCAATGCTTCATGTTAGGATAGATCCGTTGGATTAGATGGAAAACCTTAGGTAGTTCATTGTCGATCCACGGATTGATAAACCTTGGGGGAATACTCTAAGGGAAAAGCTACCACGATCCGTGCGCTTGCGGTATATAAATTGGGGCGCTAAGGAGCGTCAACAAGCTTTTCTGGCGCCGTTGCCGGGGATCGGCAACTCGAACCCTAGGGCGATCTATCTAGTTTTTTTTGGACTAACCCTAATTTTTATTATTGCATACACCCTTGTTTTCTTGTTTGTGTCCTTGAAAGCATGTGGAAAAATCTAGACACCAAACTTGGATTTCGAGAAGTCCATAATCCACTTCGACAAATTTCAACAATCGGCAACAAGATGATCGAGGAACCTCGACATGGAACATCGACAACGTCCACATCGACATGACAGCAACAACATCAAGATTCGCTCTTTAGTGGTAGGTGCTAACTTTTGTTAGTGGCCCAGCATCCGCTATCGAGTCCCCACTCCCCAAAGCAAAAGATGATAAATAAGGTACGCCGCCGTGTCAATTAATTTTAATGTTTTTGGGAAGAATTGTTTGTTCAAGCAATAGGTATGAAGCATGCCCGCGAAGAAAATCGTACGATCATCATCATCTATGAAGTGTTACTGTTATGATGAGTTTTTCATCCAAGATCAGAGAAGTACCATGAGCAAATAATAGATTATTTTGAAGTTCCATCAAGTCTTCTTTCCAACGGATCAAGAACCATCAGCTTTGGAGATTGGTGTGAAGAGTTATGGTAAAATCTTTCAACGCTGCGCGTTCTGAAATTCCTCTGGACAGATTGCAGCGCCGTAATAAAACGAGCATAACTTCTTTATCCGGAGTCTAATTGGGGTGAGTAACCTCTTGTTGGAAAGATAATTTGATGCACCTTGCAATGGAGGAGAAGTTTGGTACATGTTCTGCACTGGATGAAGGGGAATTCAATAAGGACAGAGGCAGTAGCAACCGACGAAGAAGGTGATGATGATGTCAAAGGATGATTGGAAGGCTGTGTACGCAAAAGATGATGATTTGAAGTTGACCAAAGCTGGAGGCAACAAGATTAGAAGAACCACGACATCACCTATCTTCTCCAGTGGGATGCTCGATATACTTTTAATCGAGTGATCCTATCAAGGAAGGAATCCGTTCGGATCATCAACACGAAGCACAGGAGCATCTTGTAATCCCGACACCTTGGGTAAAGCAAGAACAACGGAGAAGACACATTATTGAAGCCGCGATATTTGCTGGTAATCAATGGTGATGACCTTGAAGCCTAGGGACGCACAACACTACGCTCCAAAGACCACATGATCGAGATCATTGACATCTTCGGATGAATTCACAAGAAGATATTATTCTCATCAATGTCCAGCTCGACCTTAGAATCAAATAGTGGCATATTTTTGGATATTCAAAAGCCCCATGAAGTTCCGGTTCCAATGGATCAAGAATGAAGTCGATCGAAGTTTCCTACAAGAAGTTATGGCCAAAACATCGAAGGTCGTGCACTCTGAAATTTTCTGGACAGCACACAGCGCTAAAGTAAAACGGTCATAACCCTCTCATTTGGACTCGGTTTAAGATGAATGATCACTCGTTCGAAAGGTAATTTCATAAACATTTCAATAGATCTATATTTTGGTATATATTCTGTTGAGTATACAGGAGAGATTCCATGATGAAGAGGCAAGAGCAACACGATGAGAACAAGATAGAGAAGATGACGATGACAACAATGAAGGGGAGCTTGGGCGATCCTTTCATCAAGCGTACATGATAAAATTCAGAGGCTTGGAGCAGAGGAAGAACCCCAATGACATTGGCAAATGAAGGCACAAGCGGTCGACTTTCGACAAATGAAGATGTTGCAAGCAAACCACGATGGATTACAAGAGGCGACATCAAGCTGCATGGACACTTCGGATTCTCGCATGAAGGACCATGGCTTCGCATCAATTAGAAGGTATGTGAGAAAGTCGAGCACTATGAGTTTAAATGAAGCGCTTTGCGGGAGGCAACCCGATCTTTTATTTTATATATATATATATTAATATGACCGTCTACATTGCACTCTTTAATCGGAATATCAAGTAACATTGTACCATTGCTCTAACAAAAACCACAACTTCATGTTGTTCATTCTAAATGTTATTGAGGGAGCACTTTGTTATTTGATATTGGGAAACTTGTAGACCTTTTTGTGTGCCTATTAGTGTTTTGAGTCTTTTTCTTTGAGTCTTTTTAGAGAGATTTATGAAGCATTGCACCACCCTTTGATTCTAAACTTGTGGCTAGTTAACTTAGGCTAACTTTTTGTTTTGTTTTAGACCACCTCATCATGCCATATCATTTTGTTCACCCACCCCGTGTTGAATTGCATAACATGTTGTTCGTCTCACCCTTGCACTGCATTGCATGTTGCATAAAAAAACTTTTTCTAAAAAACATTGACTAGCCTCGCTTTTGAGATCCTAAAACCCTTAGGAAAACCACTCATAGAGCAATCCCAAAACCATAGGGTATGTTTTTCATTCAAAAAAAATCTAACTTTTGTTTCTCTCTAGTTTTTTTTTGAAACCACCTTAGATAGAATTTCTATACCCAACACTCCCTCTTCAAAATTTTTTTAAGCCAAAAATATAGGAAACCCATAAACCTACATCTAAAACCTTGTTAGCTCGGTTGCTTGATCTTTTTTCGATAAATAACCTTTTCATTGACAAGAACCTCACTTCTTATGAAGTGTCGCGAAGGCTTTTTGTCACTCTTAGCAATTGTTTTTGAATAAGCTAGTTGCGGAACAACATCGAAAGGTCCTTTCAACCTTGCTAACACTTGTTTTTGCTAACTTTGCATTTGCACTTTGCATCCATTCCATTGTTCATGCCCTCATTTTGCTAGCTTGGTCTCAATCTTATTGATGTATGCTTTCCTATCTACGTAATGCTAATTATGATAGCATTTACCTTTTGCAATCTTGTGTAAACATGGTGTTTAGATATGATTGAAGACCATCATCATTTAGTTACCAAGCAATGAGGTTGCATTTGGTTGGTTTATAAGCTTTGCAATGCGCTTTATTTTTTTCTTGTGCTATGAAGGCCTATTGATCTTGGGATAGACATGGTGTTTTGACCTTGGTTAAATAAGTCTTTGTGGCTATGGAGAAGTTCGGCAACCTAGTTGTAAACATGGTGTTTAGAACTAGGTGTAAACATTGTCTTTGTTTATATACCTTCCTCTCATTTGCGTTTACACTAGAACACACGTACACTCACTAGTTTCGCTAAGCTAACTTTGCCACAAATTGAGATCTTAGGAATGGTAAGTTTGTTGGCATTTGTTTCTACTCTCGACCGTCACCCCGGGGGTAGTGTGTGTTTAAAATGTTTTGCAGACATGAAGAAGCACTCTCATGAGTTCAAGACCAAAAGAATTTCAATCAAGATCATCAACATCGTCGAAACCCGAGAAGGATGCAGCTGTTTTCATCAATTTGAGAACATGTTAAGAGCTGAACAATAAGCAAAAAGTTGATATTCAGTAGCTCCATCAAATTCTCATTCCAACACATCCAAGATCAATGAATTTGAAGACCCGTTCAAGTAGATATGGCAAAAACTTTGGACGCTGCGCGTTCTGAAATTCGGAACAGATTGCAGCGCTGGGATAAAATGGACACAACTCTCTTGTTCGGAATCAATTTTGGGCGAACAAGGACTCGTTGGAAAGGAAAATTCGTGCACTTCGCAATGGAGCAATGTTTCAGTACAGGTTCTGTTCTAGAAATTGAAAAAAAAAAATTCGTGAAGATGAGGCAGTAATGGGACAACGAGGAATTGAAGGAGGCGACGATGATGAGAAGTAAGGATTGGGACCATGACTTAGTACAAGAAGAAGTTGAAGAAAATTAAGGCAACAAAGGCGAAGACACATTGAAGATAATATTGATACACATGAGGGAAGGACTTCAAGAATTGCAAGATGGTCCATCTTCTCCTTCTACGCCTAGCATCATGCTAAGCATGGGGGAGGATTTCGTGGACAAGGAAGAAAGATCTCATGGAGTAAGATAATCACGGTTGCCACAAGATGCTCATGATTCTTCTTCCATGCTTAGCACAATGCTTAAGTATGGGGGAGGCCGCGCTACACTTCATTACGAGCATCGAGAAGGACGGTAATTCTTCCTCAACTCTCTCTTTTTCTAAATGCTTGTACATATATGCCTTCAACCATAGATGCAACCTTTGTATATCTCTCCCTATAATAACATGGCTACTAGGAGTACAACCTAGATTTGTTTTTATTTTCAATGATTGATAACCACCATCACCTTGAGCTCACCACGATGATATTCTTATATGTTCTTGCTTCTGGAAAAATGATGAAAGTTGCTGCTTTGTTTTACCTACGCTGTGTTGTATATATCTTGACCATTTGCTCTCAATTAAATGGAATTAAAATGATTAAATACCGGCTCTTTTATTTGTGGAGGTTAAATGACTAAATTCTAGACCCACATACTCTATGTTGCTCTTTGATTTAAGTCTACCGATGACCTTACACCTTGTGTTGTTTAATTTGAAAACTTAATTCCTATGCTATCTACATTTGTGAATCTCTTGCAAAGTTCTACCCACCAAAGCCTATACATACATATTCTTTCATGATAAAACCTTTAGATTGCAAACTTATATTTTGATGAGTTAGATTAAGATTGATTTCTTTGGTACGAGACTAAGAAGCTGATCATTCCGTTTTTTTGTGTAACATTCTTTTTGCTAGCCTATTTATCCATGCATTGTGAGTTTCTACTTCGGGAATTTTACAAACCTCGCTGGATATCAACCCTAAACCAAAAAATATATTTTTATGATTACCTCCTTGACCACAACCCACTTTGAGTATGGATTATCATTTCGACGGAATCAAAAGAATCAAGGGCATCATATAAAGAAAATTTTTGGGAGACAAGGCTCCCCGGAGATTCAAGAGGTTCTACGAAGAAGAAGGTGAATTTGAGATACTTACCCTAGCTAGTTGGTTCTCCCACTATTCATACTCGAGGACGAGCATTCGTTCAAACATGGGGGGATGGCTGGGTAAGTATTCTATGTTATCAAAAGTTGTAGGGAGCAAAAAGAAAGAAAAAAAAGAAAGAAAGAGAAAAATAGAAAAATAATAGAAAAATAAAAAAAGAGAAGAATAAAATGCTCCTTAGCTCTTTTTGGCTTCATTAATTTTCCAAGTTACTTTGAAGAACTATTCCATACTCAAATCTTCCAACCATGTGCAATCCGATAATGAGAACTTCATTTGTGTCTCGGGATCATCCATTTGCCACTTGCACATGTCCACCTATCTAAATGTGTGTGTTTCATCTTTCTCCCTCTCCAACATTATTTTCCAATGGCCTTTTTGACTAGTCTCGGTAATTCCATTAGATCTCTCTCTTAGTTTGATAATATTTCAAGTATAATGTTTTGCTAGGATTGTTTTACCTACCAAGCTCCACATAAGCCTTCCACTTTTATATATGAGTAGAATAGGTTGAAGACAATCTAATGTAGGCTTGAGCAACTTGATGAGATGAGTATTTCCATGATCTTTTGCAAGAGAACCTCAATTATGTTTGATATGCATTCTTTTGAAAACTCTTCACGATGAAACAAGGTAAAGGTTTGAAGTTCGCTTAAGTTTGAGAGCATTGCATTTATTTATTATTGTGGCTTATTCTTTAATTGCTAGTCTATCTTCCATAATGAAAAAGCAGCCGGTCACAACATGAACTTAAATGCTAAATATTTGAGAGAGTAATATGTCTTGTTATGTATGACTAAGTACAGAGAGGACATTGAGGAGCAACACTGATTTCTTTATAAGCAAAGCTCCTGGACTTACTCGAGGACGAGCAAGGTTTAAGTATGGGGGGACTGTTGGCGCTCCTTAAGTACCCATTTTATCCTTTGTTTATCCTTGATAATGGCTTGAATTTAATATCAAAATCACTAACCGTCCTAACCCCGGCCTAATTATTGGTCATTTTCACACTTGCACATATATTTTGGAGGAACTTCGTTTTTGCAGGTTTTTGGCCTATTTTGGAGCATGAAATGACGAGGCCCGTGATCGAGTGCCAACACGGAGAAAGACGAAGGCCAAAGCCCATGTTGATTCGAAGCCCATCCATGCACAGAGAGCCCAAAGGACCAAGCCCACGAAGATGAGATCAATATACTTCGGGATTAAGCAAAGCAAATGAAGATTTAAGGAAGGATTCCCTATCACATCCTTTCCTCGAAGATATCTCCAAGATAACGACATCCAAAGAGGTGCAATCGTGAATGACATAAACTCTAGAAGATGCGAGGAGTCTACACGCGAAAGATGAGACCGAGGCGAGCCCGAAACAGGGTAGGCCGGCCGGCCTAGGCCCATAGGGCCGGTCGGCCTAGACCGTTTCTGAGGCGGTTCGGCCTCTCCTTCGACCGGTGGCTTCCTCGGCTTATAAATAGCTTGCACCTTATTCAACTCGTGGCATCCATCCACCCAGAACTCGACGAAAACCTAGGGCTAAGACCGGAGGGAGACGATGGCCGCCGCAAGTCTTTGAAGTTGTCTAGGAGATGGCTTAGGCCACCCCTAGTCGCCATGGCCTCCCTGCGTGGTTGTGTCATGGTGGAGTTCATGAGCTAGTTGGAGTCGTCAATGGTGTATACGCGGCGGTGATGATCCAAACGAATCTATTATGGTAGTAATGTCTTCATGTCATCCGATCTATTTAGCGATCATGTCTCTCCTCTTTGATTTCGTTCTTGCCTTGGGTGTGCTTATTCCTAGATCTATTCTCGAGATAGATTGCATGGGGTGTTCTTGTAGCTATGGTGGCTAGGAGTTCATACCGGATCTACCCAGGGGGGTTCGACACTAGCGTGCTTCTGGGGCTTAGTCCCAAAGGGAGTGTCGTGACAGGGCGTGGCCTGATTGGGGGAGTTCCTGAGGGGTTGGATTGGAGGTTTTGGTTTAAAGAGGCTTTAGATTGGATACATGTTGTGCTTACTCGTTTAGCTAGAACTACAACTAGAATGCGAGCGATCGGTTTAGTCATGCCTTCGGTCATGCTTTATCCTTACCGATGTTCATGGATGAGATCAACCTTTGTACATCACTCATATCTATCAAAGGTTTACCCTTTATATGCAATCAATTCTTCATGTTAGGATAGATCCATTAGATTAGATGGAAAACCTTAGGTAGTTCATTGTCGATCCACGGATTGATAAACCTTGGGAGAATACTCTAAGGGAAAAGCTACCACGATCCGTGCGCTTGCGGTATATAAATTGGGGCGCTAAGGAGCATCAACAGGAACCCTTCTACTCAGGCCACGCCCTGTCACGACGCTCCCTTTTGGGCAAAAGCACCCCGAAGCACGCTAGACGTGTCGAACCCCCTTGGGTAGATCCGGTATGAACTCCTAGCCACCATAGTTACAAGAACACCCCATGCAATCTATCTCGAGAATAGATCTAGGAATAAGCGTACCCAAGGCAAGAACGAAATCAAAAAGGAGAGACATGATCACTAATAGATTCGGAAGACATGATTATCATTACTCACATAATAGATGTGTTTGATCACCACCGCCGTGTGCACACCATCGATGAATCCAAGTAGCTCATGAACTCCGCCATGGCACAACCACGCAGGGAGGCCTTGGCGGCTAGGGGCGGCCTAAGCCATATCCTAGACAACTTCGAAGACTTGCGGCAGCCGTCGTCTCCCTCCGGTCTTGGCCCTAGGTTTTCGTCGAGTTCTGGTTGGATGGATGCCGCGAGTTGAATAAGGTGCGAGCTATTTATGAGCCGAGAAAGCCACCGGTCGAAGGGGAGGCCGAACCGCCTCGGAAACGGGCTAGGCCGGCCGGCTCATGGGTCTAGGCCGGCAAGCCCCAAATACCTTCCCCGTGCAGTTTAAAGGCTATAACTCAAGCTACAGGATCCAAAATCGGGAGTTCTCGGTCCTTGTTGGAATAGGTGCACAGAATACTACCTTGTAGGAATGAAAACTCATATAGAGTACCCTGACATATTTTTTTGAAAATATAATAGTCCTTACCACATTGAAATGGGCACATACGTTCTCATCGATTTATTATGAGCAGGTGGCTCTGTTGCACCCGCCCAACTTACTAGCCTCCGAAGAAACTGAGGGATTTTTGCCCAAATATATTCCACATGTCTAGAAGGACCATATAGGAAAGATTCATCTGGCGATCATACTTGTAGGGCGATAGACAGTGCCTGAGAGCCCCGAATACCTTCCCCGTGCAGTTTAAAGGCTATAACTCATGCTACAGGATCCAAAATCGGGAGTTCTCGGTCCCGTTGGAATAGGGGCACAGAATACTACCCTGTATGAATGAAAACTCATATAGAGTACCCTAACATATTTTTTGAATATATAATAGTCCTTACCACATTGAAATGGGCACCTACGTTCTCATCGATTTATTATGAGCAGGTGGCTCTGTTGCACCCGCCCAACCGACTAGCCTTCGATGAAACTGAGGAATTTTTGCCCAAACATGTTCCACACATCTAGAAGGACCATATAGGATAGATTCATCTGGCGCTCATCCCTATAGGGCGATAGACAGGGCCTGAGAGCCCCGAATACCTTCACCGTGCAGTTTAAAGGATATAACTCATGCTACAGGATCCAAAATCGGGAGTTCTCGGTCCTGATAGAATGTGGCATACCTTTTTTGGGTATGCATCTTTTATTTCTTCTTGTATAGCCCATACATTATGATGATGATTTTGGAGAGAGATAAACATGGTACAACATTAAATTCCTCAGTTTTATCGGAGGCTAGTCGGTTGGGCGGGTGCAACAGAGCCACCTGCGCATAATAAATCGATGAGAACGTAGGTGCCCATTTCAATGTGGTAAGGACTATTATATTTTCAAAAAAATTATGTCAGGCTACTCTATATGAGTTTTCATTCCTACAGGGTAGTATTCTGTGCCCCTATTCCAACGGGATCGAGAACTCCCGATTTTGGATCCTGTAGCATGAGTTATAGCCTGTAAACTGCACGGGGAAGGTATTCGGGGCTCTCAGGCCCTGTCTATCGCCCTACAGGGATGAGCGCCAGATGAATCTTTCCTATATGGTCCTTCTAGATGTGTGGAACATATTTGGGCAAAAATTCCTCAGTTTCATCGGAGGCTAGTCGGTTGGGCGGATGCAACAGAGCCACCTGCTCATAATAAATCAATGAGAGCATACGTGCCCATTTTAATGTGGTAAGGACTATTATATTTTCAAAAAAAAATATGTCAGGGTACTCTATATGAGTTTTCATTCCTACAGGGTAGTATTCTGTGGCCCTATTCCGACGGGATCAAGAACTCCCAATTTTGGATCATGTAGCATGAGTTATAGCCTTTAAACTACACGGGGAAGGTATTCGGGACTCTCAGGCCCTGTTTATCACCCTACAGGGATGAGCGCCAGATGAATCTTTTCTATTTGGTCCTTCTAGACATGTGGAACATGTTTGGGCAAAAATTCCTCGGTTTCATCGGAGGCTAGTCGGTTGGGCGGGTGCGACAGAGACACCTGCTCATAATAAATCGATGAGAACGTACGTGCCCATTTCAATATGCTAAGGACTATTAAATTTTCAAAAAAATATGTCAGAGTACTCTATATGAGTTTTCATTCCTATAGGGTAGTATTCTGTGCCCCTATTCCAACGGGACCGAGAACTCCCGATTTTGGATCCAGTAGCATGACTTATAGCCTTAAAACTGCACGGGGAAGGTATTTGGGGCTCTCAGGCCCTGTCTATCGCCCTACAGGGATGAGAACCAGATGAATCATTCCTATGTGGTCCTTCTAGACATGTGGAACATGTTTGGGCAAAAATCCCTCAGTTTCATTGGAGGCTAATCGATTGGGCGGGTGCAACAGAGCCACCTGCTCATAATAAATCGATGAGAACGTAGGTGCCCATTTCAATGTGGTAAGGACTATTATATTTTCAAAAAAATATGTCAGGGTACTCTATATGAGTTTTCATTCCTACAGCGTAGTATTCTGTGCCCCTATTCCAACAGGACTGAGAACTCCCGATTTTGGATCCTGTAGCATGAGTTATAGCCTTTAAACAGCACGGGGAAGGTATTCGGGCCTCTCAGGCCCTGTCTATCGCCCTACAAGTATGAGCGTCAGATGAATCTTTCCTATATGGTCCTTCTAGACATGTGGAATATATTTGGGCAAAAATTCCTCAGTTTCTTCGGAGGCTAGTCAGTTGGGCGGGTGCAACAGAGCCACCTGCTCATAATAAATCGATGAGAATGTATGTGCCCATTTCAATGTGGTAAGGACTATTATATTTTCAAAAAAATATGTCAGGGTACTCTATATGAGTTTTCATTCCTACAAGGTAGTATTCTGTGCACCTATTCCAACAAGGACCGAGAACTCCCGATTTTGGATCCTGTAGCATGAGTTATAGCCTTTAAACTGCACGGGGAAGGTATTCGTGGCTTTCAGGCCCTGTCTATCGCCCTACAGGGATGGGCGCCAGATGAATCTTTCCTATATGGTGTTTCTAGACATGTGAAACATGTTTGGATAAAAATTTCTCAGTTTCATCGGAGGCTAGTCGGTTGGGCGGGTGCAACAGAGCCACCTGCTCATAATAAATCGATGAGAACGTAGGTGCCCATTTCAATGTGGTAAGGACTATTATATTATTAAACAAATTTGTAGGGGTCCTCTATATGAGTTTTCATCACTACAGGGTAGTATTCTGTGCCTCCATTCCAACGAGACCGAGAATGCTTGATTTTGGATCCTGTAGCATGAGTTATAGCCTTTAAACTGCACGGGGAAGGTATTCGGGGCTCTCAGGCCCTCTCTATCACCCTATAGGGATGAGCACCAGATGAATCTTTCCTATATGGTGCAAAAGTTCGTGCCACGAAGTCGCGTCGGAAGTTTTCGCATCAAACGCACCCGATCCACCTCATTGGACCCTAAACTGACGTTTTGGTGCGTTTCGTACTATTTGGATGCATTTGGGACCGTTTGGTTGCCTTACGGAACTCGGTGAAAACGGGCCGAATAAGTGCAAAAGTTCGTGCCACGAAGTCGCGTCGGAATTTTTCGCAACGATCACACCCGATCCACCCCATTGGACCCTAAACTGATATTTTGGTGCGTTTTGTACTATTTGGGTGCATTTGGGACCGTTTGGTTGCCTTACGTAACTGGGTGCAAAACGGGCCGAAATAGTGCAAAAGTTCGTGCCACGAAGTCGCGTCGGAATTTTTCGCTACGAACACACCCAATCCACCCCATTGGACCCAAAACTGACATTTTGGTGCGTTTCGTACTATTTGGGTACATTTGGGACCGTTTGGTTGCCTTACGGAACTCGGTGCAAAACGGGCTGAACTAGTGCAAAAGTTCGTGCCACGAAGTCGCGTCGGAATTTTTCGCTACGAACACACCCGATCCACCCCATTGGACCCTAAACTGACATTTTGGTGCATTTCGTACTATTTGGATGCATTTGGGACCGTTTGGTTGCCTTACGGAACTCTGTGCAAAACGGGCCGAACAAGTGCAAAAGTTCGTGCCACGAAGTCGCGTCAAAATTTTTCTCTACAAACACACCCGATCCACCTCATTGGACCCTAAACTGACATTTTGGCGCGTTTCGTACTATTTGGGTGCATTTGGGACCATTTGGTTGCCTTACGGAACTCGGTGTAAAATAGGCCGAACTAGTGCAAAAGTTCGTGCCACAAAGTCGCGTCGGAACTTTTCGCAACGGACGCACCCGATCCACCTCATTGGACCCTCAATTGACGTTTTGGTGCGTTTCTTACTATTTAGGTGCATTTGGGACCGTTTGGTTGTCTTATGAATCTCGGTGCAAAACAGGCCGAACTAGTGCAAAAGTTCGTGCCACGAAATAGCTTCGGAATTTTTCACAACGATCATACCCGATCCACCCCATTGGACCATAAACTGATGTTTTGGAGCGTTTCGTACTATTTGGCTGTATTTGGGACCGTTTGGTTGCCTTACGGAACTCGGTGTAAAACAGGCCGAACTAGTGCAAAAGTTCGTGAAACGAAGTCGCGTCGGAATTTTTCGCAACAAACACACCCGATCCATCTCATTGGACCCTAAACTGACGTTTTCGTGCGTTTCGTACTATTTGGGTGCATTTGGGACCGTTTGGTTGCCTTACGGAACTCGATGCAAAACGGGCCGAACTAGTGCAAAAGTTCGTGCCACGAAGTCGCGTCGGAATTTTTTGCTACGAACGCACCCGATCCACCCCATTGGACCCTAAACTGACATTTTGGTGCGTTTCATACTATTTGGGTGCATTTGGGACCATTTGGTTGCCTTACGGAACTCGGTGCAAAATGGGCTGAATAAGTGCAAAAGTTCGCGCCACGAAGTCGCGTCAGAATTTTTTCGCTACGAACACACCCGATCCACCCCATTGGACCCTGAATTGATATTTTGGTGCGTTTCGTACTATTTGGGTGCATTTGGGACCGTTTGGTTGCCTTACGGAACTCGGTGCAAAACGGACCGAAATAGTGCAAAAGTTCGTGCCACGAAGTCGCGTCGGAATTTTTCGATACGAACACACCAAATCCACCCCATTGAACCCTAAACTGACATTTTGGTGTGTTTCGTACTATTTGGGTGCATTTGGGACTGTTTGTTTGCCTTACGGAACTCGGTACAAAACGGGCCGAACAAGTGCAAAAGTTCGTGCCACAGTCACCAAATTCAGAAGAAGTTCCGAATAAATTGTAAACTCTATATAGAGGAACTAATTCAAATGTAATTTTAATTGCTTCTAGAAATTGGTTTTGGTGAATTAGGCCCTTGGGAGTGACATCTAACGGTAAATTCCTTCAAAAAATAGTTCCAGTACTCAGTTTTTTCGAGGACCCCTGATTTAGGGTGGGCGGTCGGGTCCTCATGGTCCAGCATATGACAGCTCAGGATCTGCAGGGCATAAGAGGGAATGGTTTGAGCGAGAAAACGAATTTTGGGGCGAAAATAGCTCTCTCGCGGCAAATTGATGGTGCGGCTCGTAAGACCTATTCGGGTACTCTGGTTATCCGAGGACCATGTTTCCTGGATGCGTATGCGGGTTCTTAAGAGCCCACATTTCACCGTTCAACTTTTTCTTAGGAGAAGAACGAACAGGTTAACACCGACCATGAAGGGTTTTGCTGAATTAGGCCCTTGGGAGTGACATCTAACGGTAATTTCCTTCAAAAATAGTTCCAGTACTCAGTTTTTTTGAGGGCCCTGATTTAGGGTCGGCAGCCGGGTCCTCATGGTCCCGCCACATGAGAGCTCAGGATCTGCAGGGCATAAGAGCAAACGGTTTGAGCAAGAAAATGAATTTTGGGGCGAAAATAGCTCTCATGCAACTAATTGACGGTGCGGTTCGTAAGACCTATTCGGGTACTCAGTTTATCCGAGGACCATATTTCCTGGATGCGTAGGTGTGTTCTTAAGAAGCCCACATTCACTGTTCAACTTTTACTTAGGACAAGAACGAGCAGGTTGACGCGCGACCATGAAGGGGTTTTGGTGAATTAAGCCCTTGGGAGTGACATCTAACGGTAATTTCCTTCAAAAATAGTTCCAGTACTCTGCTTTTTTGAGGGCCCGGATTTTGGGTCGGCAGCCGGGTCCTCATGGTCCCACCACATGATAGCTCAGGATCTGCAGGGCATAAGAGCAAACGGTTTGAGCGAGAAAACAAATTTTGGGGCGAAAATAGCTCTCTCGCAGCTAATTGACGGTGCGGCTCGTAAGACCTATTCGGGTACTCAGGTAATCCGAGGACCATGTTTCCTGGATGCGTAGGCGGGTTCTTAAGAAGCCCACATTTCACCGTTCAACTTTTTCTTAGGAGAAGAACGAGCAGGTTGACGCCGACCATGAAGTGTTTTGGTGAATTAAGCCATTGGGAGTGAAATCTAACAGTAATTTTCTTCAAAAATAGTTCCAGTACTCAGTTTTTTGAGGGCCCTAATTTATGGTGGGCAGCTGGGTCCTCATGGTCCCAGCACATGATAGCTCAGGATCTGCATAGCATAAGAGCGAATGGTTTGAGCAAGAAAATGAATTTTGGGGCGAAAATAGATCTCTCGCAGCAAATTGACGGTGCGGCTCGTAAGACCTATTCGGGTACTCAGGTTATCCGAGGACCATGTTTCCTGGATGTGTAGGTGGTTTCTTTGGAGCCCACATTTCACCGTTCAACTTTTTATTAGGAGAAGAATTAACAGGTTAACACCGACCGTGAAGTGTTTTGGTGAATTAGGCCCTTGGGAGTGACATCTAACGGTAATTTCTTTCAAAAATAGTTCCAGTACTCAGTTTTCTTGAGGGCCCGTGATTTAGGGTGGGTAGCCGGGTCCTCATGGTCCAGCATATGACAGCTCAGGATCTGCAGGGCATAAGAGCGAATGGTTTGAGCGAGAAAACAAATTTTGGGTCGAAAATAGCTCTCTCGCAGCAAATTGACGGTGCGGCTCGTAAGACCTATTTGGGTACTCTGGTTATCCGAGGACCATGTTTCCTGGATGCGTAGGAGGGTTCTTTAGAGACCACATTTCACTGTTCAACTTTTTCTTAGGAGAAGAACGAATAGGTCAACACCGACCATGAAGGGTTTTGGTGAATTAGGCCCTTGGGAGTGACATCTAACGGTAATTTCCTTCAAAAATATTTCCAGTACTCAGTTTTTTTGAGGGCCCTGATTTAGGGTCGGCAGGGGGTCCTCATGGTCCCACCACATGACAGCTTAGGATCTGCAGGGCATAAGAGCAAACGGTTTGAACGAGAAAATGAATTTTGGGGCGAAAATAGCTCTCATGCAGCTAATTGACGGTGCGACTCGTAAGACCTATTCGGGTACTCAGGTTATCCGAGGACCATATTTCCTGGATGCATAGGCGTGTTCTTAAGATGCCCACATTTCACCGTTCAACTTTTTCTTAGGAGAAGAATGAGCAGGTTGACGCCGACCATTAAGGGTTTTGGTGAATTAAGCCCTTGGGAGTGACATCTAACGGTAATTTGATTCAAAAATAGTTCCAGTACTCAGTGTTTTTGAGGGCCCCTGATTTAGGGTCTGCAGTCGGGTCCTCATGGTCCCAGCACATGACAGCTCAGGATCTGCAGGGCATAAGAGCGAACGGTTTGAGCGAGAAAACAAATTTTGGGGCGAAAAAAGCTCTCTCGCAGCTAATTGACGGTGCGGCTCGTAAGACCAATTCGGGTACACAGGTAATCCTTGGACCATGTTTCCTGGATGTGTAGGCGTGTTCTTAAGAAGCCCACATTTCACCGTTCAACTTTTTCTTAGGAGAAGAACGAGCAGGTTGACGACGACCATGAAGGGTTTTGGTGAATTAAGCCCTTGGGGGTCACATCTATCGGTAATTTCCTTCAATAATAGTTCTAGTACTCAGTTTTTTGGAGGGCCCTGATTTAGTGTCAGCAACCGGTTCCTCATGGTCCCACCACAAGACAGCTCAGGATCTGCAGGGCATAAGAGCAAACAGTTTGAGCGAGAAAACAAATTTTGGGGCGAAAATAGCTCTCTCGAAGCTAATTGACGGTGCGGCTCGTAAGACCTATTCGGGTACTCTGGTTATCCGAGGACAATGTTTCCTGGATGCGTAGGCGGGTTTTTAAGAGCCCACATTTCACCGTTCAACTTTTTCTTCGGAGAAGAACGAGTAGGTTGACGCCGACCATGAAGGTTTTTGGTGAATTAAGCCCTTGGGAGTGACATCTAACGGTAATTTGATTCAAAAATAGTTCCAGTACTCAGTTTTTTGGAGGGCCCTAATTTAGTGTCGGCAAACAGGTCCTCATGGTCCCACCACATGACAGCTCAGGATCTGCAGGGCATAAGAGCAAACGGTTTGAACGAGAAAATGAATTTTGGGGCGAAAATAGCTCTCATGCAGCTAATTGACGGTGCGGCTCGTAAGACCTATTCGGGTACTCAGGTTATCCGAGGACCATATTTCCTGGATGCATAGGCGTGTTCTTAAGAAGTCCACAATTCACCGTTCAACATTTTCTTAGGAGAAGAACGAGCAGGTTGGCGCCGACCATGAAGGGTTTTGGTGAATTAAGCCCTTGGGAGTGACATCTATCGGTAATTTCCTTCAAAAATAGTTCCAGTACTCAGTTTTTTTGAGAGCCCCTGATTTAGGGTCGGCAGCCAGGTCCTCATGGTCCTAGCACATGACAGCTCAGGATCTGCAGGGCATAAGAGCGAACGGTTTGAGCGAGAAAACGAATTTTGAGGGAGAAAGTAGCTCTCTCGCAGCTAATTGACAGTGCGGCTCGTAAGACCTATTCGGTTACTCTGGTTATCCGAGGACCATGTTTCCTGGATGCGTAAGGGGTTTTTAAGAGCCAACATTTCACCGTTCAACTTTTTCTTACGATAAAACGAACAGGTTAACACCGACCATGAAGGGTTTTGGTGAATTAGGCCCTTGGGAGTGACATCTAACGGTAATTTGATTCAAAAATAGTTCCAGTACTCAGTTTTTTTGAGGGCCCCTAATTTAGGGTCGGCAGCCGGGTCCTCATGGTCCTAGCACATGACAGCTCAGGATCTGCATGGCATAAGAGCGAACGGTTTGAGCGAAAAAACGAATTTTGGATCAAAAATAGCTCTCTCGCAGCTAATTAACGGTGCGGCTCGTAAGACCTATTCGAGTACTCTGGTTATCCGAGGACCATGTTTCCTGGATGCGTAGGCGGGTTTTTAAGAGCCCACATTTCACCGTTCGACTTTTTCTTACGAGAAAACAAACAGGTTAACACCGACCATGAAGGGTTTTGGTGAATTAGGCCCTTGGGAGTGACATCTAACGGTAATTTGATTCAAAAATAGTTCCAGTACTCAGTTTTTTTGAGGGCCCTGATTTAGGGTCGGCAGCCGGGTCCTCATGGTCCCACCACATGACAGCTCAGGATCTGCAGGGCATAAGAGCAAACGGTTTGAGCGAGAAAATGAATTTTGGGGCGAAAATAGCTCTCATGCAGCTAATTGTCGGTGCGGTTCGTAAGACCTATTCGGGTACTCAGGTTATCCGAGGACCATAATTCCTGGATGCGTAGGCGTGTTCTTAAGAAGCCCACATTTCACTATTCAACTTTTTCTTCGGAGAAGAACGAGTAGGTTGACACCGACCATGAAGGTTTTTGGTGAATTAAGCCCTTGGGAGTGACATCTATCTGTAATTTCCTTCAAAAATAGTTCCAGTACTCTGTTTTTTGGGAGGGCCCTAATTTAGTGTCGGCAACCAGGTCCTCATGGTCCCACCACGTGACAGCTCAGGATCTACAGGGCATAAGAGCAAACGGTTTGAACGAGAAAATGAATTTTGGGGCGAAAATAGCTCTCATGCAGCTAATTGACGGTGCGGCTCGTAAGACCTATTCGGGTACTCAAGTTATCCGAGGACCATATTTCCTGGATGCATAGGTGTGTTCTTAAGAAGCCCACATGTCACCGTTCAACTTTTTCTTAGGAGAAGAATGAGCAGGTTGACGCCGACCATGAAGGGTTTTGGTGAATCAAGCCCTTGGGAGTGACATCTATGGGTAATTTCCTTCAAAAATAGTTCAGTACTCAGTTTTTTGGAGGGCCCTGATTTAGTGTCGGCAGCCGGGTCCTCATGGTCCCACCACATCACAGCTCAGGATCTGTAGTGCATAAAAGCAAACAGTTTTAGCAAGAAAACAAATTTTGGGGCGAAAATAGCTCTCATGCAGCTAATTGACGGTGCGGCTCGTAAGACCTATTCGGGTACTCTGGTTATCCGAGGACCATGTTTCCTGGATGCGTTGGCGTGTTCTTAAGAAGCCCACATTTCACCATTCAACTTTTTCTTAGGAGAAGAACGAGCAGCATGATGCCGACCATGAAGGGTTTAGGCGAATTAAGCCCTTGGGAGTGACATCTATCGGTAATTTCCTAGCACATGACAGCTCAGGATCTGCAGGGCATAAGAGCGAACGGTTTGAGCGAGAAAACAAATTTTGGGGCGAAAATAGCTCTCTCGCAGCTAATTGACGGTGTGGCTCGTAAGACCTATTCGGGTACTCTGGTTATCCGAGGACCATGTTTCCTGGATGCGTAGGCAGGTTTTTAAGAGCCCACATTTCACCGTTCAACTTTTTCTTACGGAAAACGAACAGGTTAACACCGACCATGAAGGGTTTTGGTGAATTAGGCCCTTGGGAGTGACATCTAACGGTAATTTGATTCAAAAATAGTTCTAGTACTCAGTTTTTTTGAGGGCCCCTAATTTAGGGTCGGCAGCCGGGTCCTCATGGTCCCAGCACATGACAGCTCAGGATCTGCAGGGCATAAGAGCGAACGGTTTGAGCGAGAAAACGAATTTTGGATCGAAAATAGCTCTCTCGCAGCTAATTAACGGTGCGGCTCGTAAGACCTATTCGAGTACTTTGGTTATCCGAGGACCATGTTTCCTGGATGTGTAGGCGGGTTTTTAAGAGCCCACATTTCACCGTTCAACTTTTTCTTACGAGAAAATGAATAGGTTAACACCGACCATGAAGGGTTTTGGTGAATTAGGCCCTTGGCAGTGACAGCCAACGGTAATTTCCTTCAAACATAGTTCCAGTCCTCAGTTTTTTTGAGGGCCCTAATTTAGGGTCGGCAGTCGGGTCCTCATGGTCCCACCACATGACAGCTCAGGATCTGCAGGGCATAAGAGCAAACGGTTTGAGCGAGAAAATGAATTTTGGGGCGAAAATAGCTCTCATGCAGCTAATTGTCGGTGCGGTTCGTAAGACCTATTCGGGTACTTAGGTTATCCGAGGACCATATTTCCTGGATGCGTAAGCGTGTTCTTAAGAAGCCCACATTTCACTGTTCAACTTTTTCTTCGGAGAAGAACGAGTAGGTTGACGCCGACCATGAAGGTTTTGGTGAATTAAACCCTTGGGAGTGACATCTATCGGTAATCTCCTTCAAAAATAGTTCCAGTACTCAGTTTTTTGGAGGGCCCTAATTTAGTGTCGGCAACCAGGTCCTCATGGTCCCACCACATGGCACCTCAGGATCTGCAGGGCATATGAGCAAACGGTTTGAACGAGAAAATGAATTTTGGGGCGAAAATAGCTCTCATGCAGCTAATTGACGGTGCGGCTCGTAAGACCTATTCGGGTACTCAAGTCATACGAGGACCATATTTCCTGGGTGCATAGGCGTGTTCTTAAGAAGCCCACATTTCACCGTTCAACTTTTTCTTAGGAGAAGAAGGAACAGGTTAACGCCGACCATGAAGGGTTTTGGGGAATTAAGCCCTTGGGAGTGGCATCTAACGGTAATTTGATTCAAAAATAGTTCCAGTACTTAGTTTTTTTGAGGGCCTCTGATTTAGGGTCGGCAGCCGGGTCCTCATGGTCCCAGAACATGATAGCTCAGGATGTGCAAGGCATAAGAGCGAACGGTTTGCGCGAGAAAACGAATTTTGGGGCGAAAATAGCTCTCTCGCAGCTAATTGACGGTGCGGCTCGTAAGACCTATTCGGGTACTCAGGTAATCCGAGGACCATGTTTCCTGGATGCGTAGGCGGGTTCTTAAGAAGCCCACATTTCACCGTTCAACTTTTTCTTAGGAGAAGAATGAGCAGGTTGACGCCGACCATGAAGTGTTTTGGTGAATTAAGCCATTGGGAGTGATATCTAATGGTAATTTCCTTCAAAAATAGTTCCAGTACTCAGTTTTTTTGAGGGCCCCTGATTTATGGTATGCAGCCGGGTCCACATGGTCCCAGCACATGACATCTCAGGATCTGCATAGCATAAGAGCGAATGGTTTGAGCGAGAAAACGAATGTTGGGGCGAAAATAGCTCTCTCGCAGCAAATTGACGGTGCGGCTCGTAAGACCTATTCGGGTACTCAGGTTATCCGAGGACCATGTTTCCTGGATGCGTAGGCGGGTTCTTTGGAGCCCACATTTGACCGTTCAACTTTTTATTAGGAGAAGAATGAACAGGTTAACACCGACCGTGAAAGGTTTTGGTGAATTAGGCCCTTGAGAGTGACATCTAACGGTAATTTCCTTCAAAAATAGTTCCAGTACTCAGTTTTTTGAGGGCCCCTGATTTAGGGTGGGCAGCCGGGTCCTCATGGTCCAGCATATGACAGCTCAGGATCTGCAGGGCATAAGAGCGAATGGTTTGAGCGAGAAAACGAATTTTGGGGCGAAAATAGCTCTCTCGCAGCTAATTGACGGTGCAGCTCGTAAGACCTATTCGGGTACTCTGGTTATCCGAGGACCATGTTTCCTGGATGCATAGGCGGGTTCTTAAGAGCCCACATTTCACCTTTCAACTTTTTCTTAGGAGAAGAACGAACAGGTTAACACCGACCATGAAGGGTTTTGGTGAATTAGGCCCTTGGGAGTGACATCTAACGGTAATTTCCTTCAAAAATAGTTCCAGTACTCAGTTTTTTTGAGGGACCTGATTAAGGGTCGGCAGCCGGGTCCTCATGGTCCCACCACATGATAGCTCAGGAGCTGCAGGGCATAAGAGCAAATGGTTTGAGCGAGATAATGAATTTTGGGGCGAAAATAGCTCTCATGCAGCTAATTGACGGTGCGGCTCGTAAGACCTATTCGGGTACTCTGGTTATCCGAGGACCATGTTTCCTGGATGCGTTGGCATGTTCTTAAGAAGCCCACATTTCACCGTTCAACTTTTTCTTAGGAGAAGAATGAGCAGGTTGATGCCGACCATGAAGGGTTTTGGTGAATTAAGCCCTTGGGAGTGACATATATCCGTAATTTCCTTCAAAAATAGTTCCAGTACTCAGTTGTTTGGAGGGCCATGATTTAGTGTCGGCAGTCGGGTCCTCCAGGTCCCACCACATGATAGCTCAAGATCTGCAGGGCATAAGAGCAAACGGTTTGAGCGAGAAAATGAATTTTGGGGCGAAAATAGCTCTCATGCTGCTATTTGTCGGTGCGGTTCGTAAGACCTATTCGGGTACTCAGGTTATCCGAGGACCATATTTACTGGATGCGTAAGCATGTTCTTAAGAAGCCCACATTTCACTGTTCAACTTTTTCTTCGGGGAAGAACGAGTAGGTTGACGCCGACCATGAAGGTTTTGGTGAATTAAACCCTTGGGAGTGACATCTATCGGTAATCTCCTTCAAAAATAGTTCCAGTACTCAGTTTTTTGGAGGGCCCTAATTTAGTGTCGGCAACCAGGTCCTCATGGTCCCACCACATGGCAGCTCAGGATCTGCAGGGCATAAGAGCAAACGGTTTGAACGAGAAAATGAATTTTGGGGCGAAAATAGCTCTCATGCAGCTAATTGACGGTGCGGCTCGTAAGACCTATTCGGGTACTCAAGTTATCCGAGGACCATATTTCCTGGATGCATAGGCGTGTTCTTAAGAATCCCACATGTCACTGTTCAACTTTTTCTTAGGAGAAGAACGAGCAGGTTGACGCCGACCATGAAGGGTTTTGGTGAATTAAGCCCTTGGGAGTGACATCTATGGGTAATTTCCTTCAAAAATAGTTCAGTACTCAGTTTTTTGGAGGGCCCTGATTTAGTGTCGGCAGCCGGGTCCTCATGGTCCCACCACATGACAGCTCAGGATCTGTAGTGCATAAAAGCAAACAGTTTTAGCAAGAAAACAAATTTTGGGGGCGAAAATAGCTCTCTCGCAGCTAATTGACGGTGCGGCTCGTAAGACCTATTCGGGTACTCAGGTTATCCAAGGACCATGTTTCCTAGATGCGTAGGCAAGTTGTTAAGAAGCCCACATTTCACCGTTCAACTTTTTCTTAGGAGAAGAAGGAACAGGTTAACGCCGACCATGAAGGGTTTTGGTGAATTAAGCCCTTGGGAGTGACATCTAACGGTAATTTGATTCAAAAATAGTTCCAGTACTTAGTTTTTTTGTGGGCCTCTGATTTAGGGTCAGCAGCCGGGTCCTCATGGTCCCAGCACATGATAGCTCAAGATGTGCAAGGCATAAGAGCGAACGGTTTGCGCGAGAAAACGAATTTTGGGGCGAAAATAGCTCTCTCGCAGCTAATTGACGGTGCGGCTCGTAAGACCTATTCAGGTACTCAGGTAATCCGAGGACCATGTTTCCTGGATGCGTAGGCGGGTTCTTAAGAAGCCCACATTTCACCGTTCAACTTTTTCTTAGGAGAAGAATGAGCAGGTTGACACCGACCATGAAGTGTTTTGGTGAATTAAGCCATTGTGAGTGATATCTAATGGTAATTTCCTTCAAAAAATAGTTCCAGTACTTAGTTTTTTTGAGGGCCCCTAATTTATGGTGCACAGCCGGGTCCTCATGGTCCCAGCACATGACATCTCAGGATCTGCATAGCATAAGAGCGAATGGTTTGAGCGAGAAAACGAATTTTGGGGCGAAAATAGCTCTCTCGCAGCAAATTGACGGTGCGGCTCGTAAGACCTATTCGGGTACTCAAGTTATCCGAGGACCATGTTTCCTGGATGCGTAGGTGGGTTCTTTGGAGCCCACATTTCACCGTTCAACTTTTTATTAGGAGAAGAATGAACAGGTTAACACCGACCGTGAAAGGTTTTGGTGAATTAGGCCCTTGAGAGTGACATCTAACGGTAATTTCCTTCAAAAATAGTTCCAGTACTCAGTTTTTTGAGGCCCCTAATTTAGGGTGGGCAGCCGGGTCCTCATGGTCCAGCATATGACAGCTCAGGATCTGCAGGACATAAGAGCGAATGGTTTGAGCGAGAAAACGAATTTATGGGCGAAAATAGCTCTCTCGCAGCAAATTGACGGTGCAGCTCGTAAGACCTATTCGGGTACTCTTGTTATACGAGGACCATGTTTCCTGGATGCGTAGGCGGGTTCTTAAGAGCCCACATTTCACCGTTCAACTTTTTCTTAGGAGAAGAACGAACAAGTTAACACCGACCGTGAAGGGTTTTGGTGAATTAGGCCCTTGGGAGTGACATCTAACGGTAATTTCCTTCAAAAATAGTTCCAGTACTCAGTTTTTTTGAGGGCCCTGATTAAGGGTCAGTAGCCGGGTCCTCATGGTCCCACCACATGATAACTCAGGAGCTGCAGGGCATAAGAGCAAATGGTTTGAGCGAGAAAATGAATTTTGGGGCGAAAATAGCTCTCATGCAGCTAATTGACGGTGCGGCTCGTAAGACCTATTCGGGTACTCAAGTTATCCGAGGGCCATGTTTCCTGGATGCGTTGGCATGTTCTTAAGAAGCCTACATTTAACTGTTCAACTTTTTCTTAGGAGAAGAATGAGCAGGTTGATGCCGACCATGAAGGGTTTTGGTGAATTAAGCACTTGGGAGTGACATATATCCGTAATTTCCTTCAAAAATAGTTCCAGTACTCAGTTTTTTGGAGGGCCCTGATTTAGTGTCGGCAGTCGGGTCCTCCTGGTCCCACCACATGACAGCTCAAGATCTGCAGGGCATAAGAGCAAACGGTTTGAGCGAGAAAATAAATTTTGGGGCGAAAATAGCTCTGTCACAGCTAATTGATGGTGCGGCTCGTAAGACCTTTTCGGGTACTCAGGTTATCCGAGAACCATATTTTCTAGATGCGTAGGCGAGTTCTTAAGAAGCCCACATTTCACCGTTCAACTTTTTCTTAGGAGAAGAACGAACAGGTTAACGCCAACCATGAAGGGTTTTGGTGAATTAAGCCCTTCTGAGTGACATCTAATGGTAATTTGATTCACAAATAGTTCCAGTACTCAGTTTTTTTTAGTGCCCCTTATTTAGGGTCGGCAGCCGGGTCCTCATGGTCCCAGCACATGACAGCTCAGGATCTGCATGGCATAAGAGCGAACGGTTTGAGCGAGAAAACAAATTTTGGGGCAAAAATAGCTCTCTCGCAGCTTATTGACGGTGCGGCTCGTAAGACCTATTCGGGTACTCAGGTAATCCGGGGACCATGTTTCCAGGATGCGTAGGCGGGTTCTTAAGAAGCCCGCATTTCACCATTCAACTTTTTCTTAGGAGAAGGACGAGCAGGTTGACGCCGACCATGAAGGGTTTTGGTGAATTAAGCCATTGGGAGTGATATTTAACGGTAATTTCCTTCAAAAATAGTTCCAGTACTCAGTTTTTTTAGGGTCCCTGATTTATGGTGGGCAGCCGGGTCCTCATGGTCCCTGCACATGACAGCTCAAGATCTGCATAGCATAAGAGCGAATGGTTTGAGCGAGAAAATGAATTTTGGGACGAAAATAGCTCTCTCGCAGCAAATTGACGGTGCGGCTCGTAAGACCTATTCGGGTACTCAGGTTATCCGAGGACCATGTTTCCTGGATGCGTAGGCGGGTTCTTTAGAAGCCCACATTTCACCGTTCAACTTTTTCTTAGGAGAAAACCGAACAGGTTAACACCGACCATGAAGGGTTTTGGTGAATTAAGGGTTTTGGTGAATTAAGGCATTGGAGTGACATCGGTAATTTCTCATCGACGACCTCATCTTGAGCCGGATCGACGACGCCGTCCGCCGGATCCTCCGTGTCAAGTTCACCATGGGCCTCTTCGAGAACCCCTACGCCGACCCTAGCCTCGCCGGCGAGCTCGGCAAGCAGGAGCACCGCGACCTTGCACGAGAAGCCGTGCGCAAGTCCCTCGTCCTGGTCAAGAACGGCAAGCCCAGGGACAAGCCGCTCCTGCCGTTGCCCAAGAAGGCCCACGGCAGCGTCCTCGTCGCCGGCAGCCACGCCGACGACCTCGGCAGCCAGTGCGGCGGCTGGACCATCACCTGGCAGGGCCTCACGGGGAACAACCTCACCGCCGGGACCGCCATCCTCGACGGCATCAACCGCGCCGTCGACCCCGGCACTGATGTCGTCTACTCAGAGAACCCTGACGCCGGCTTCATCCAGCAGAACAAGGCCCGGTTCGACTATGCCATCGTCGTCGTCGGCGAGCCACCGTACGCCGAGCAGTTCGGCGACAACCTGAACCTGACCATCCCGGAGCCCGGCCCGGCCATCATCCAGAACGTGTGCGGCAGTGGCATCAGGTGCGTCGTGGTGCTCGTCTCCGGGCGGCCGCTGGTGGTGGAGCCGTACATCGACGCCATGGACGCGCTGGTGGCGGCGTGGCTGCCGGGGACGGAGGGGCAGGGCGTCGCCGACGTGCTGTTCGGCGACTACGGGTTCACCGGGAAGCTGTCGCGGACGTGGTTCCGGTCGGTGGAGCAGCTGCCGATGAACGTCGGCGACGCGCACTACGATCCATTGTTCCCGTTTGGGTTCGGGCTCGAGACAGCCGTCGTCATATTAGGGTGTTTGGATTCACGGTATCTCATTGGAAGTTTTGGAAAGTTAGTTCAATTTTGAGCTAAATTCTTAGACTTTTCGGTGAAAAATCGTCAATCCAAACAGACTCCCCTAGGTAATGACAGATGAGAGAAGACTCCCTGCTGGTCAATTGATTCCGGAATATTATGTCATTTCATTTTTCCATAGCTAGTCCGTGTCTAGTTGATCTATGTAGTAGTGTCTCTGAACTCTGAAGACAATAATAAGCTCCCGAATGATTAAGCGATCTCTCTTCAGCGACATGATTGTTGAAGGACTGGACAGACGACCAGAGAGGGTGAATGGGAGACTTTAAAATTTTTCCAAGAGAATAAGACATATGTCCCAAATTAAATCCGACGCACCTCTCTTCTAACTGTCAAGGTGACACAAGCAACACGTGACGAGTTCACCTTAGAAATGGTTAGGAAAAGCTCGGCGCAAAGCGGAAGCACGCGAAAAGCAATCAGCTCAGGCAAAGCACAACACAAATCGGAAGCAACGATTTATCACAGTGCCGAAAAAGCTTTTCACTAGCTAAGCAAGCAATGATTTATCAACGATTAGCACAACTCAAAATAAGCGAAAGCAAAGCTTAACAAAAAGCTAATCAAAAGACTCACCAAAAGAATTAGAACTAATCACTATAAAAGAGCTCTCTTAGCGAAGCATGCAAGACTAATAAATAAATCTAATTAACACAAGCCAGATATGCATGCAAAGAACTAATTAACAAGTTCATTAGCCATGTGAGCATTCATTGCTCGAATAAACAAGGAAGGAATTTACCTTGCTGCTCCTGGCGTCGGCCTGTTTGGCCTGCAGTTGTCGGCCTGCTCTTGCCCGCGCTCCTGCGGCCTTGTGCTGCTGCTTGCCGCTGGCGCCGGCCTGCCACTACCTGAGCGCAGATGGCAGCACCGTGTGGCCTGCTGGCTCGATCCAGCAGTGGACCACGAGTTGGGCTGCAAGCTGGGCCTCACGCCCTTGCCTGGGCCGCGTCCGCGTCCGGCCTGCTGGGCCGAGCCAGCAGCACAGAGGTCGAGCCGGCGGCCCACAAGCTGCACGCTCCCGTGCGGCGTTTTTTTCTTTTTTATATTTAAAAAAAATTAAAATTTCAAAAATATATGTCCATTTTAAAATATTTCAAAAATACCCCCGGTCGCCCCCATAGGGCGACAGGCCTTAAGTGTATTTTTTTTTTCAAATTCGCAATGAGGTCCCTGAAAAAAAAAAGCCCTGTCGCCCCCCCCCCCAACGGGCCTGTCGCCCAGCCCACGGGCGACCGCCGCTGGGCCTGGCCCACGGGCGCGGCAGGGGGGCCTATCGCCCCCCTCGCGGGCGACAGGGGGGCCTGTCGCCCCCCCCCCCCCCCCCCCCCCCCCCCCCGCGGGCGACCGGGGTTCCCCCCTATAAAAGCTCCTGCCCTCCCCTTCCCTCCTCATTTGAAAATTTCACCAAAAATCCAGAAAAAAAGAGAGGAGTGAGTAGAAGGAAAGCGGCGAAGCCCTGCCGGATTCAGCACTTGTGATCTGCAGGTTAGTACATTTAGTTTATATGTTGTTATATTTAAGTACTACGTATTTAAATATGAGTAATTTAAGTAGGGGTGAGTAATTTAATTTAATTTAATTAGTGCTATAGTAGAACCATTTAAGTAGGAGTTCAATAATACTTTAGTTTGTAATTACGTAGTAGTAAATTAGTTTAGAAAATTAGTTATACGCATTTATTATTACAATTGCAGTACTATTAGAGACGTGTTTATAAATTAATTATGATTTAGAATAGAATTTGGCATATGCAGTATAGAATTTGAGTGTCATCACGTAGTTATGAATACTTATACGTTGTAGTTGAATTTCATACTTAGTTTTTACGGATTATTGAATAAGGTAGTGAAGTAAAGAGTATAACTCGATATGTATTATGTGATATACAGATATGTCGAGCAAGATGCAGTTTCAAGTATTTTATGGTGAATACAATGTTATGTATGGGCCAAATGGAGTAAATCTTTCTGCCTTTAAGCGCACATCTAGCGGCATAGATAAACCTCTGGAAAGGAGTTTTGGTTCCATATGTAAGTGGCTGCAGCGTGGGTTCCATGTTGATCCGTTGACACATGTGATCACTATCCAGTCTCTTGTTAATTGGGAGGTAGAAAGTGAATTATGGGAATTAATGATGATACACAGCACTGATGACTGGCAGAAATACATGCAAGCAGCTCTAGAGCGTGGGTGGCCTCTGGCCATTCTTGTTCAAATTCAGGAGAAGACACAAAATGAAAACCAACATTGTGCAGATCAAGGAACTCCGAGTATTCGAAGAGAGACCAATTATGTTAAGCAAGATGAGTCAGAAGAGACAGAGAACTAAAACATGGGACCACAGGGCCTTGCTGATGAGGGAGAGAGGATACATAGCATTGTGGACGAGATGGAGGCAGAAGACCAAACCGCAATAGAGATGGAAGAATATGAGGACTCATCTGATGACGAGCAGTACTCATTGCCAAAAGAGTGGAAAGAGCATGGTTTTGGCAGTCATGTCGTAGAAGATGTACGAAATCAGGAGTGCGAGTACAGAGGGAATGAGGTAGTGCAAGGTGCAACATATCCAAACATTGAAGCCGTAAAAGATGCTGTGAGACTATGGGCAATCTCATTGAAACGAGAATTCAAAGTCGTAAAGTCTGGCAGTAAAGAATATGAGGTGAAGTGTGTGAATGCTGGATGTCCATGGCGAGTACATGCATTCAAGGGAAAATGGAAGTCAAACTGGAAATGTTCCATTGTCACAGAGCATACTTGTTTGCTGTCAGAAGTTCTTCCCTCGCATCGCAATATATCATGCGACTTTGTTGCAAAGCAAATGTATGGGTTTATTATGGACAACCTAAATTATGAGCCAAAAATGATTGTTCGACACATTGAGCAACTTACCAGTACACCATCAGTTATTTGAAGGCATGGCGGGCTAAACAAAGGGTGTTCGAGATACGGTTCGGCACATATGAGGCATCATATGATAACCTATCTCGTATGTTATCACAGGTTGCTGCTAGAAATCCTGAAAGCTTTTATGACACATACCTTGTACCAGCCGTGACTAGGGGACAAAGAATTATGCAACGAGCCTTCTTTTGCATAGGTGCTTGTGTTAGAGCATTTCAGTTTTGTCTTCCAGTGATCTGCATTGATGGCACATTTTTGACTGGAAGGTATAAAGGTCAGATACTGACCGCAATCGGTGTAGATTGCATTTGTTGAGAATGAGAACATAGACAGTTGGTATTGGTTCCTTGAACGAGTGAAGATTCATGTTGTTGCTGCACGTCCAGATGTGTGCCTTATTAGTGATAGGCATGCAGGTATTCTGCAATCAATACTGAAATTGCAACGTGGAACTGCGACAACGCCTCCATTATGGCCTGATGTCCAAAACAGGTGGTGCATTAGGCATATGGGTGCAAACTTCTATGAACACTTCAAGAACAAGGATCTTAAGAACCTGTTTAAGAGGTTGTGCACCCAAAATCAACAGAGAAAATTCAATGCATTATGACAGATGCTTGATCAGTTGACTGCAGAGCTAGTGAAGGTAAGGGCATCAGGAGCAGGCACGAGTCAGGCTGCAGAGGCTAGGGATTCAATTGAGAAGCCATTTTCACACTGGATTCGAGGTGCACCTAAGGAGAAATGGTCATTCCTTTATGATACCAACGGAATACGGTATGGTATTCAGACAACGAACCATGCAGAGTGTTTCAATATGGTTATGCGTTCTTGTCGTGCCTTTCCACTTGTGGGAATTGTTGAGTTCATCATGTATGGGTGCATGAAGTATTTCAGAGAGTGTTACACGGCTGCAAGCATAAACATCAGCAACCCCCAAATTCAGTTTTGCAAAAGAGTGACACAATATATGCAAGAGAAGATTGAAAAGGCCAAACTGCACCGCGTCATATCCACAGGTACAATGGAGCATAGATATGAGGTTCTATGCAAGGATAGAAGTGGTCGTGGTATCTGTAGAGATAGGGTGGTACAGGAGAGTTTGATCAAAGTTGATTGCAAAGCCTTCTGCTCCTGCATGAAGCCTAAGTTATTGCATATGCCATGCTCCCATCTCATTGCGGCATGTGCAGAGTCTGCGTTACAGCCAGGACTATTTGTTTCACCGTACTTCAGCAAGGAAACAGCTGTATCCACATGGGGACATGAGGTATACGGGATTGGAATTGTGGGCGCACTTTTAATTTTACTTATTCGGAATGCAAAGGTCCTGGGCACATGCGCGGGTTAGACGCGCATATCCTGAGTTTGTTTCGGAGCTCGACATGCTGACGCCCGAGGACGTTGTCTGGGAGCCTTACAGCCCAGAGGCTGTGGCTACCCGTGCACCAGTAGGCCTGTCTTCGCACTGCTCCGCGAATGCGAGCCTGTGGCTTACTTCCGCCGTCCTGGTTTATGACATCGCGGTTGAGGCATATTGCCCCTGGAGAGTTAGGAGACAGTTTGGGCAGCGCCAGGAGTTTCCGGTGCCCACCGCGTTGGAGCGTGTCAGTCGCCAGGACCACAGGTAATTATGAATGAACTTGGCTCATACATTCGTGTCGAATCTAACGATTCTTCGTGGTCCACTTTGTAGGTTATCAAGGAGTGGCTTGCCGTGCTCTGATGATTGGCTCACCAAGATCCAGCCGTGGGTGGACCAATGGGAACAGGCAGACGAGCTCTTGGTCCATCCAACAGGACCACACACAGACAGCTCCTTTAAGGCTTACCTCACCTGGTACTTACCCCGGACTCGGGCTCGTCTGGTTTTTGTTGACACTCACCCGCAGCCACACCAGGCGAGGCCTCAGGATGGCTATGGCCGGCATCACGTGGAGGCACTAGCTGGCGCGGTGAGTCTCTTGATCATATTTGCATATATATATATAATCATATTCATAAGATAATTCATGTGTTTGTAACTGTACCTTTACTGAATTGATGTAGCTTCGCCTTTGCAACATGATGGAGACGGACTGCTCGACTTACTTGACGAGGGTACGTGCCGGATCCCCAATGACCCAGTTTGAGCAGACAGAGGCATGGTCGAGGCAGCGTGATCAGTTGCGTCAGGTAGTGCACAACTTCGGAAGCCGTGTGCAGTACGAAGACAGCCACGGGTCGTCTCAGGCCTCGTCGTCGTTCCCGTGTCCGTCGACCATGCACGGGCCGACGTTGCAGTTCTTCCCAAGTGCAGGTAACGTACATATCTCTTTAAAATTAGATCAAGTGTTCCTACATATTTACTAATATCACATACAGGATACGATCCAGCTACTGCGTTCGGCCATACTGGAATATTTAGAGGGACAGCACCAGTTGGCGGACCGTATCCAGGGATGGTACCGGGCCACAGATACCGGCCTACACAGGTTAGTTTATGTTTCGTATTTCGGTTTCTACATGGCATGACAAAATATACGAGCGTACGCTAACATCCACATTTTTTGCGTAGGATTCTACCCCCCATGCGGGCGCCGGACCTTCTTCTTCCTCCTTTCGACCAGATAACGAGACCTTCACCTTAGACGACTTCGACAGCTTGAGTCCAGAAGAGCCTGCCGCGCAAGGTGACCCCGATGTCTTGGGGTATTCACAGCTAGGAGGAGCACCACTTGGGATCT
Organism: Panicum virgatum; assembly: GCF_016808335.1. Taxonomy (NCBI): domain Eukaryota; kingdom Viridiplantae; phylum Streptophyta; class Magnoliopsida; order Poales; family Poaceae; genus Panicum; species Panicum virgatum. The sequence continues at coordinate 17,252,110 of NC_053149.1, forward strand.
CTCAGCAGCAGACACCGCAGCCCCTTGCGCGTCCTGAGCGACAGGTGAGGTCTCCGGATGTTCTCACCTACTCCGAGGGCCATGTCCGTGCCCAGCAGAGGGCTAAGAGGGTCCGACGCCCTAGGGGTGGTTAGATGTATCTGATGTTTGTATCTCTGATGTTTATTTGTAATGAGATAGCTGTGGACCGCTTATTTGTATCCGATATTTATGATTGTGGTAGGTTACTTGTCATTTGTTTCTATAGATACTATTGATGTGAACTTATTATGTTTGTGGATTCCATAATGCTCGTGAAATAAGGGAAGTTCTTGCAATTTTTCCCGTGATTTAATGAAGGACAAGTTAGGTGCGGTAGGAGTTAGCGGTCGAGATCCTGCCGACGATGATGACAAATACACGCTCGAATAGCTCAAAATAGGTCCCTAGAAAAAAAATAAAGGCCCTGTCGCCCCCCCCAACGGGCGACAGGGGCGCTCGAATAGCTCAAAATAGGTCCCTGGAAAAAAAATAAAGGCCCTGTCGCCCCCCCAACGGGCGACAGGCCCCTGTCGCCCGAGGGGTGGGCGACAGGCCCCTGTCGCCCGTTGGGGGGGCTACAGGCCCCCCCTTTTTTTTCTCCAGGGACTTTGTTGCAAATTTGAAGAAAAAAAATTACACTTAATTTGAAGAAAAAAAAAATTACACTTTGGGCCTGTCGCCCTATGGGAGGGCGACCGGGGTATATTTTTGAAATATTTCAAAACGGACATATATTTTTGAAATTTTAATTTTTTTTAAATATAAAAAAGAAAAAACCGCTCCCGTGCGAGCCTTGGAGCCTGGCCACGAGCAGGCACTCGCGCCGCCGCCGACGGCAGCTGAGCCTGCGTGCTGCCGCTCGCCGCGAGAAGCGCGCACCGCCACTCGCGCGCTGTTGCACCAGCCTTGGGTTGCTCGCTCGCCAACTTCTCTCCCTGAGCAAAAGTAGAGGGAAGAAAGGGAGAGCCAAGAACAACGCCGAAAATTGAAGCGCAAATTACTCGCTCAAGACTCCATGGATCCAAACGAAACTCAAGCAATAAATGCGCGATCTCAAGGATTAACAGATCCAAAAGGAATTTCGTGAAACGGTAGAGTATAGCTCGCGAATTGAAAATCACACGAAAATACCTCCGAAAATCGCGGGAAAAAACGTCAAGAACAAGAGGATGAACTCAAAAATCACTCAGATCTTGACGCCTGAAGGGCACAAGGAGGTTTGAGCCTCCTTTTCCAATAAAATCTCCAATATACTCTAATCCGAAAATCACAAAAATTAGAGAAGCAAATGAACTAGAATTTAAGAGCTAACCTCTCCTCTAGCCATGCTTATATATATATATATATATAGTGCTGCCGAAAAATTAAAATACTCCTACGCTATTTATTACAATAACCGCCCACGCAGAGGCAAAATCGTCCAACCTTTTACTGAAGCCACGGACAGACACACCGCCTTCATGATTTCGCTTCGACTCGACGCAAGCTTCATGATGACGCCACGTGCCCTCCGCCCGGACCTTAATCGCGCCAAGTCCGTCCCCGGTTTTGAGGCCCAAACCGGTCAAACCCGTCTCTCCCGGTTTTGAGGCCAAACCGGTCAAACCCTCGCGCACGCCACCGAACGACGTGACTGACTCCCCGGTTTTTGAGGCCAAACCGGTCAAACCGCCGATGTCGACGCGTGTCCGACCTCCCGTCGAGCCTTAAAGCCTTCGAGTCGTTCGCGCGCGCCCGCCACACAGGCCGCCTACTTAACTCGCCATCGTCCTCGCCGACTTAGCCAACGTCGTCTTCATCACCATGTACTTTTGCTCTTCCGTGCACCGTGTGGACCGTCCATGGCTCCGCATGACCTCCTCGGCCCTCGGGTCCCTCGGTCCTTCAGCATGGTGTCCCTCCTGCCGAATGCTTCTTGTTGCTTTGCAGCTCAAGAAATTAAACCACACCGCCAACTAACATCAGAGCTGAGCCATGGGGATCCCTCCTGCCGGAGGTGGCACTGGCAGCAGCTGCGGTAGGGTGGTCGCTGCTGCTGCCTCGCTCGTGTTGCTTATTCAGCTCATCTCCGGCTGTGTTTCTCCGGCGGCGGCCGGAGGCGGAGGGGAGCAGCAGGGCGCCAAGTACAAGGATCCGAAGCAGCCGCTGCACGCGCGGGTCGACGACCTGCTGCGGCGGATGACGCTCGCTGAGAAGATCGGGCAGATGTCCCAGATCGACCAGGAGAACGCCACCGCCGACGTCATCAGCAACTACTTCATAGGTGCGTAGCTAGAAATTCTCGAAATCCTTTCAATCCTCGCTGGTGCTCCTGCGTAACCATCACTGATTCAAGGCTCTGCAGGGAGCGTGCTGAGGGGCGGCGGCAGCGTACCGGCGGCGGACGCCCCGCCGGAGGCGTGGGTCGAGATGGTGGACGCGATACAGCGCACGGCGCTGTCGACGCGCCTGGGGATCCCGGCCATGTTCGGCATCGACGCCGTCCACGGCCACGGCTACGTCTACAAGGCCACCGTCTTCCCGCACAACGTTGGCCTCGGATGCACAAGGTAGCTCTCTAGCTAGGTACTCCATCGGTTTCAAATTATAGTTTGTTTGACTTTTTTGACTCCAAATTTAACTACTTATTTTATTTAATTTTTTTTTGCAAAATATCACTTATTTTACTGTGGATTGCTTTATCAATATAAGATCTTCAAAAATGACTTAAATTTGACAATGTTTGCATAAATTTTTTTGAATAAAACGAGTGGTCAAACAAACTATAATGTGGAACGGAGGTATAGTAGTAAGCTTGCATTGGCCCGACCCGAGTCTTTGTATACCCCAAATTGGTAGAAAAAGCTAGCCCGGCACTGCCATTTGAGATCCAAGATCTGAAGTGCCCACATGCTGATGCTGGCAGTTGGCATCAATGCATCAATATACAGACTAGCTACATACTTGTCGATCCAAAACTACCACGTGAAGATTCCTGTGCAACGGGTTTTGTTATTCTTTGTATATGGATCGAGGTAGTGCGCGACGCACCCTGACTATCATAGACCGATCATACATATAGGCTAGGGCTATCTCTCAACCTTAGCTCCATCTTAGCATCTTGGTTCATGAATGTGAATCATTGTATGTCATGCTAGCTACATGGATAAACAACTCGACCACATCTTTGTCTCGATCCTTTTTTTATATCTTGCATGCACGTAACCAATGTACTAACTCCCAGTGGCGGAGCCGGCCAATGAGCTAAGGAGAGGCTCATCCTTCCTCCTCTTTCTTCTTTCTCCTTCCCTCCTTCTTTCTCTCCCTTCTTCTTCCTCAAAAATGGTGGAGAGGCTGTGGTGGGGGTGGGGGGTCGAGCCCCATCCACCCCTGCTCCAAAATATAAGGGATTCTGCCAATGCACCTGGACAAATATTTCAGGATGATAGAACAATGTAGAATTATTTCTAAATGTAATTGTGCTTAACTACTACTTTATGGACTTTGAGAACGCTAGCTTTCGGATTATGCTTCCCATTACACAATGCTGATTGTACACAATGCTTCATAGTTCAAATACTCCATGCTTGTTCTACCATCAAAGAAAAGAAATTTAATGGTAGTGTGGTAAAAGAATGTTCCTTAAGCGTAGTATACTATTTCAGAGACCCCGAGCTCGCAAAGAAGATTGGAGCAGCGGTTGCATTGGAGGTCAGGGCCACCGGAATCCCCTTCATATTCGCTCCATGCCTGGCGGTACGCAATCATGATCTCACAATGCTAAAATTAAGCCTTGTAATTTCACCAATCTAACCTAAATAAATTTGCAGCAAACCACTAGCCATTTCTTTTATTTTGTCCTCAATTGTTTTTTTTTGTAGGTGTGCAGAGATCCGAGGTGGGGACGATGCTATGAGAGTTTCAGCGAGGAACCCAAGCTGGTGCAGCAGATGACTTCCATCATCTCAGGCATCCAAGGAGAAATCCCGGAGAGCGGCCGTCGAGAACCCTTTCATCGCCGGCCAGCGCAACGTGGCTGCATGCGCGAAGCACTACGTCGGAGATGGCGGCACCACCAGGGGAATCAATGAGAACAACACAGTGGCCACCTTCCACCAGCTGCTTGGCATCCACATGCCGCCCTACTACAGTGCCGTCATCCAGGGCGTCTCCACTATCATGGTCTCGTACTCGAGCTGGAACGGGGTCAAGATGCACGCCAACCGCTTCCTTGTTACTGACTTCCTCAAGAACAAGCTCCGATTTAGGGTACGTTAACTCTTTTGGGCACCTTTTGGTCATCATCTTGATTTTTCCTTGAGACCATTAATTATAAGCTACTCTCTCCATCACAAATTATTAGTCATTTTGGCTATATCCATTTTGATATGCATCTAGACATGATATATATCTAGATGCATAGCAAAAACTATGCATCTAGAAAAGTCAAAACGACTAATAATTTAGAACGAAAAGTACTATTACTTTCGTTGGGACTAGCAAAAAACATATAGCAGGACCGGGGAATTTATAGGTTTGTCTACTACATACCTAGAGTAAATTTTCAATTTCTCATGTGCATATTTTCAGGGTTTTGTAGTCTCCGATTGGCTAGGACTTGATAGGATCACAAGCCCAGAGCATGCTGACTACCCTCTCTCCGTCAAGCTTGGCATCCTTGCTGGCATTGACATGGTAAGCCATTACCCATAATTACCGTTCCGATTGGAGCTGATTAATAAGCAAGTTATATAGTAATAAATGGTTAATCATGCGTCACTGATGACTGTCCCCCCAGGTCATGATTCCATACCAGTACAAGGAGTTCAGGGACGATCTCACGACGTTGGTGCAGAACGGGAGCATCCCGATGAGCCGGATCGACGACGCCGTCCGCCGGATCCTCCGCGTCAAGTTCACCTTGGGCCTCTTCGAGAACCCCTACGCCGACACCAACCTCGCCGTCGAGCTCGGGAATCAGGAGCACCGCGACCTGGCGCGCGAGGCCGTGCGCAAGTCCCTCGTCCTGCTCAAGAACGGCAAGCCCGGCGACACGCCGCTCCTGCCGCTGCCGAAGAAGGCCCACGGCGGCATCCTCGTCGCCGGCAGCCACGCCGACGACCTCGGCAGCCAGTGCGGCGGCTGGACCATCAAGTGGCAGGGCCTCACGGGGAACAACCTCACCGCCGGGACCACCATCCTCGACGGCATCAAGCGCGCCGTCGGTGCCCCGTCGGGCCCGCGGGCACCGACGTCGTCTACGCCGAGAGCCCCGACGCCGGCTTCATCCAGCGGAGCAAAGGTCGGTTCGACCACGCCGCCGTCGTCGTGAGTGACCATCCCTACGCCGAGTCGCCGAGACGGCAGGCGACAACCTGAACCTTACCATCCCGGCGCCGGGGCCGGCCGTCATCCGGAACGTGTGCGGCGGCATCAGGTGCGTCGTGGTGCTCGTCTCCGGGCGGCCGCTGGTGGTGGAGCCGTACATCGACGCCATAACGCGCTGGTGGCGGCGTGGCTCCCGGGGACGGAGGGGCAGGGCGTCGCCGACGTGCTGTTGGGCGACTACGGGTTCACCGGGAAGCTGTCGCGGACGTGGTTCCGGTCGGTAGAGCAGCTGCCGATGAACGTCGGCGACGCGCACTACGACCCGCTGTTCCCGTTCGGGTTCGGGCTGGAGACGCGGCCGCTGAAAACTTAACTAGTTTCGGTATTTGCATGCCGTCATTTGCATCTTGGTTATGTGGTTTCAGACCATTTTAGTTGATCGCTGCGGTAATGTGAAGCTTTTCACCTCCCTCGATTGCAAGTTTCTAGGTTCAAAAGATGTTAGATCAGGGGCGGAGCCGCATTGGTGCATGGGTATGCACAGAAATACCCAACAATTTCGGCAAAACAATGAAGTGTGTGTGTGTGTGTGTATATATATATATATTGCTTGTGTTAGACAAATTTCACCCACTCTTAGCTTCCTATCTAAGCCTAAACTGATTGCAAACAGACCAACAAGCACATATGACGGCAGGCAATTTTAACTTACCATTTTCTTATTGCCTAGGAATACCCAACTCAACTCCGCCATTGTGTTAGATATCGCTTTCTTTCTAGTGAAGTGCAATATAGCAGTACTCCCTCTATTTTTATTTACATAGTATTAGATTTTTCTCAAATCAAATTTAGTTTGATCAAACTTATAAAAAATAACATATCAATTTTGTTTCATTAAATCCACTATGAAGTATATATGCCGATAGTGCATATGTTGAATAGTGTAGTTGCTATATTTTTCTATAGGAACATTTCTTGTATGGCCCTAGAGAAAATAGCACTCCCTTTGTATAGCCCTGAAAAAAAAAAGAAAGTTCCCTGTATGGCCTCCGTTTTATTTTCTATTCTTCGTATGGCCTTCCATCACCTCCTGTTCGGAAATTTTGTCAACAGCACATAGAGCCCCACCGGCCGTTGGCTCCACATCCCCTGACCCCGCGATGCATGTCCCGGTGCTGTCTGTAGAGGCCATTCTGCTGGTGAAGGCACTGACACCCTCCGCCCGCCCTGCGCGTGCACGCCATGGATCTCCCCGCAATACAGGCCCCTGTGCCCCCGTTGACCTGCCGCTACAGGTGCCGCCACGACCGCCGTGGGTGAAGGCAATGGCACCCTCTACCCGCCCGCCCACTGCCGCGTTGGTTGCTGGTGGCCCTGCTCCTCGCCTTGCTTTTCAACATGGCCGCGACCGCCTCCCTCATCGCGCTTGCCATGGATCCCCCAGGTCAGCCGCTGTCGGCTTTGCCCCTCGTTGCGGGCTCCCTACTCGTCACGCTTGACAGCTTCGTCTCTGCCGAGCTCTCCCATCTGTGCCAAACGCATTGGAGCCACACCGGGTCGCCGCCGCCGCTGGTGTCATGACGACGAACGCGAGGGTGGACAGGCTGCCGACGCCAAGGAGGGCGAAGTACTCGCCACTGTCTAAGGGGAGACATGATATCATGGGGGAGCGAAGCCGATCCTCAGCGGCGGCGATTGAGTAATAGAGGGACACCAGCCGTGGCGGTGTTGTTGGTGGCTGGGTGGGATTGGCAATCGAAGCACAGGAGAAGGGAGCGGACGGCTGGAAGGGCTCTGTGTGACGGGAAGGCCATACAAGGTTTAGAAAATAAAACAGAGGCCATGCAAGGGACTTTTATTTTTGTAGAGCCATACAAGAAAGTGCTATTTTCTCCGGAGTCATGCAAGGAATTTCCTTTTTTTTTATCAAAGCTAGTTAAGTTTGACTTAAAACAACCTAATACGACATATAAATAAAAATGGAGGGAGTAGTAGATTTTAATTTTCTTTTGATATATTCTTGTACGATCTATGAACTAGTAACGAGAATTTCGAATTCGGACCCTAAAAGTGGACCACCTGTAAATTTGAAGAAATATTTTTGTTGTAAGCAACATCCATTTTTGTTCCAAGAACTTGCTTTACGGGCTGACTGAACTCCGGTTGTGGGCCGGCACGGAATAGTTTGCGCAACGGCCCAGTCGCAAAGGAAAAATCGGTCAGCCTGCGATCTTGAAGAAATCGATCAGCGAAGACGATAAGCACTCGACACTCGAGCGAGCCTCGCTGCCCGCCGGCGCCGGGATTTTATACGAGCTCCAACCAATCGCCGTTCTGATCGAGATGCCGCCATGCCACGGCACCGCGCGCGCCATCCCGTGCCGCATCCGCCGACCGAGGAGGAGGCTCCGTGGATCCCGGCGCTGGGTAACGACGGTTCGCCCACCAGCTGCACGCCGACTGTTCGACGGATGAGCAGTCACATATAGGAAAACGGATATGTGAAGCGTTTTTCTTTCCCTACATACTGTATGGTCACTTTCTGCCTTACCGTTCGCGAGTGGAGAGCGGGAGCTGTGAGCCTGTGACCGGGACAGGACTTTGCGCAAGGATAGTCGTGACTTCTGCTAGGCCCCCCTTCTGCCTCTCGAGTCAACAGCAAATTATCCAGCGACACGCACCTCGCAGACAAATCACTTTTTGCGGCTGCAGCAACTTCCCCTGTCAGATCAATCCGCATAGCAAAAGCACCGACATCATCCTGTACTCTACTGCCTGTGGCGTTTGTCCCATGTCGATCCCCTGCCTGCTGGCTCTTATCTTAGGCGTCTTTGGAGTTTGGATGGATGTGGTTTTAACCCTAATAAAACTTAGATTTGGAGAGAGAATGAACTAGTTTTCTAGACATGTGACCGGGTGGTCATATTCTGTTTATAAGGGCAGGCCATGCATTTGAAACTTGAATGATGATCGTGTTTTCGATACTACATAGGCTTAGTGCAATAAAAATTCCAGCTTGATTACTCTTCTTTTAGCGTTGGCATATATAGAAGGTTAAAAACGTCTTGTGGCCTGCCTGCACCCTCGATCTGAGCTAGAGATTCAAGAGATAAGAGCAGGCCACTTGATCCAAAATCCTGATAAAACAAGCCTTGTCATCATCAGCGCACTCTTCCCAAGTTCCCATCGAGCTTTATTTGAAACTTTCTTGACTGGACTAATATGTACGTAAGAATGAATTACTGAAGGAAATAGCCCTTTTCCCCCCAACAACAATGACATAGCATAAATCATTGACAAATCATTCTCAACTCTCTCGCTGAGTCACTGGATAGTGATGGGTTTGGACAAAATTAACCAATGGTATCTAATATCTATATACAGCAGTATTACTGGTAAATTTACAAGGCTGTTTTGTTTGTCGCTGGGTCCGGCAATAGGGGAAATGACACGATTGTCGTTGCTTTATATATAGATATTTTCCCACATGAGTTCAATTTTCTGTTGACCAGAATAATTAAAAAGCTGCCGAAGTTAGACATAGTATTAATTTCATGAGGGCTATACCAACAACAGTATGTAAAGGCCCATAGGTTCTCCTTTATGTCCATATAGATGATTTGGCTTCCTTCACCTCTTTTCTAGTTTTTATTAGATGGTCAAAATTCAAATGCAATGAATCAGAACAGAAAAGAAAACCGGTTACAGATTGTTATTATTTATAAAGTAGAAAATGTAGGAAATGCAAACTCTGTCTTTATTTTCAATGTAACCATGCTATTTTTATTTCGATTAAGAAACAGTCTCTGGCATTGAAAAATGGGCCAATCTAGCTGTTGCTTGCACCCTTTTTCTATGGCAACTAGGCGTATAGCCCGCGCATTTGCACGGTTAGTATTGAAATTTCAAAAAATTGCATGTCGTTGTATCCTTACTTAAAGGTTATACTATTTTTTGTACCACACATCATCCTATTCATTATCGTAAATTGCGTCTTATTGTTGATTAAAACAATTCAACTATAATCTACCTATAATAACAATTTGATTTGTCGAGCTTTAATAATATTATGCAGATAGTTATTCTTATTTTCATTTTATTTTGATTGATTGTTGTTAGCTTTAATTTTTATTAATAGTATATATTTGTAACTGATACATAGCTAAATGATATTTTATATTTAATTCATAATGGCATTGGTGGGTGATTTTTAATTAGACACAGGGGTATTTTAGGCTAATTTTTATCGTAATAGCAGTGATGGGTAATTTTTATTTTTCTATTTTTTCTCCGACTAACGTGAGAATTTCTAGGCCTTGAGAGCGAATGTGGAGGCTCCTTTTGTTGACCAAATAATAAGATAATAGATTAGTGTGTACTTACCGTTGAAGTTGATAAACCATATTCCGAAAACACGTTTTGTAGCTTAGGGCATGCTGAGCTTTTTTTTGTTTTTTTTGGGGGGGGGGGGGGGTTAGTTATATACACATTTATGCTAGCACGTGGCAGCTCATTTGCAAAGAGTGTTTAGCTAGAGGGGTGCAAAATGTTTGACATATCAGTAAAAATATAAACTTTAAATGATATAATAGCAATGTATATAAAAAAAACTCTACCCGGGGAGGAAACGGCCCCACCGTTTTTTCATTAAGAGGAAGCCACACCGGCTTACCCGGGTAGAGAAAATCCCCGAACCCTAGCCCATGTCCGAGAGGGCCAAGCCTCGCAGCGAGCACAGCGAGGGGGTTTTTTTACCCCAATAGCCGGAAATTCGTTTCTGATGAGAATCGAACTCAGGACCTGTTGGGGCGCGACGCTACCGGACCGGGCTAGCCAACCGACCGCCCGGCCTTTCGCGTAATAGCAATGTATATTATCTTTGAGCCTAGAAGTTGGCTCGCAATCAAGACGACGTCAATACGCAAATCAAAAGCAATATAATGAATATAATTGAGTAATAACTATTTAACGTATGGCATATTCCAATTAACAATATATAATGTACAACTAGAACCAATTCAAGACATACAATTTATTATGAACAATTGTATGCGAATTAAAGCTTTAAAATTTATTAGGCCATTCTCAATGCAAGTGTATATGAGTTTCATTCTCATTAAATGATATGACACATAGGTAAAAGTGATGACATGACACATAAGGTCAGTCTCAACGGGATTTTATAGAGGGTTTCATAACATTAAATATCATCAATTTGGCTGACATGATAAGAAAAGAGAAGGATGAAATTTTATAGGATGTGAGGAGAGTTTCATTACCATAAATCCATATGGCACAATTATCTGGTTTTCAGTCTAGATAATTATACCCATGAAACTCCCACTGAGATTGACCTAATGATTAAAGAGAAGAATAAAATTTCATGGTGATGAAATTTGGCGTATACAATTACCAAGAACCATGAAACCATAATGAAACTCCACCGAGAGGATTTGAGTCAGCTTCACACATTCTTCAGCTTCTATTGGTCACAAGGCACATTGATCATTAATATCAATCAATAATTACATGTGACAACTTATCTATGAAACTATGCAATGAAACCGTGCATTGAGGGAGGTGATTTCATTTCAGTGTTAAGCTGACATGGCATTCTTGGTAACCGTGTGATGAAACTGTGCACTGAGATTGATCTTATACACAATTGTATGCGAAATAAAAGCTTCATATAGGGAATCATTTTAGTCAATTCCTCAATCTAGTAATAAGAACTCCATAAAAAATTATGCTTGCTCGTACTAAAAATTTTGGTCCAAATTAAAAGGCACCCTAGGCTGCAGCAACTACTATATACTATACTATTTTCAGTTGATTGTTAACTTGATCCCCCCCCCCTAATTAACCACCGTGGTTACTGCATACCTGCCGCTTGCCATCACGAGACGGTTGTACTGTTCTTACGCACCTTTAAAATCTGCTGCCGCCGCGTATCTGTCCAGGGTCACCTCACCCGGTGACCCCAAACATCTGACCTAAAAACACTGTCATGTGTCCCCAAAACATGTGGGTCCCAGCCACTGAATGAAGATGAGACCCTAGACCCTCTTTCCACGTCGTGTCCTCTAATTAATTAAACTGCATTTTCCGGAATTTTATTCGGGCGGCCGGGCGGCCGGGCCTACCTGCCAGCCTCGCAAGAGGAGAAATTAAATTATTGCTTGCTTGAAACTCTAGTTCTGTGAAATATTATTATTCTGCATGTTGAATCTGTGGTTTTATAAATTTTTAGATGGTGGAATAAAATTTATATTATCCCAGCTTCGGTATCTTGACGTGTCACATTAATTGGAGACACGAACTCTACCAAGACAAACCATAGCCTAATAAGAGTCACGAAGAAAGTCTTGGATGGAGCCAAATATTGCTAATGTAGCCTCAACCATTGCCCGGATCACTTGTAATTATTGATCAAGGCTGAAAACTCCGAGGTGGATAACTAGTAATTATGCCAACTCATAAAAATACCACTGTAGCATTTTACTCGGGAGTATACTGGGGTGTCATTTATATTTCCGCAGTGAAGGCGATGAGTGAGAGAATATATAGATCAGTTGGTGAGCTCTATCTAGATTGGATATTCTCATGCATAAACAGGGGTAAGATAATAACATGATAGGAGGTAGTGTGACACACACAAACTACTCTCTTAGATAAAAGAATAAAGGTTACTTTAGGCCGGAAGCAAGGTAAAAGTCAGAGCTCGAATCAGCTGTGCTAGGCTAGCTATATCTACACTTTCTCATTAGTTAGCTCGTTAGAGATTAAACTATACAACAGGGAGATCGCTATCGAAGTAACGTGCGGAGCCCGTACACCCCGGTGACTTTATGTACCTCCTACCCCCCATACCGAACGTGGAGGATTACTAAAAGGCACGGACATGGCTGTCACCACCTGCCGGCTACCTCTACAAACCGTGGGTATAGTTGACATCCAACAACTCTTAACTAATCTAGACACCATGTCTACACTAGTAAGGGATACTCTAGTGTCCCGCGCGGAGTCCCCACCGACCGGATGGACAGACATCACACTATACAATCATACGAATACTGGAGCAATTGATAGAGTTCTAAGAACAAAAGACTAACCATCTCCATCACAGGGCGATCATGCAATGCAAGCATTGAATAATAACCCAACCATAACAAGAAGCATATACTCGATAACTCAGAATATACTTCAAGCAGATATCAGTAATCATAGTCTAATTCTATTACAAACGTGTTATCGCCATAAATTAACAGGATTAATTTATGGGCCGAAAGCAAGATGGGCTTAAGGTAGAAGATTGAAGAAGACTTGTAAATCGGCTCCTGCGTGAGCATCTGGGCCACATGGGCCATGTATCTTTAGATTTAGTTTAAGATTAGAAATAGAGTCCGATCAGGACAAGATTAGTTTAGATTGTTTCCCAAGTCTCCGGACTATAAATATGTACCCTATGTTATTCATGAAGGGAGAGCGTCATCACGTCTCGCAAACAACAACTCTCCCCACCACGTCTCGCCACCCCTAATCCTAGGGTTTCATCCAAGTAAGCGCCATGCTGCCCTGATCGCTTCCTGCGATCAGGGCAGTATTGTTCTTGCTTTTACTTTGGTATTACTCGTACTGAAGTGTTTTTGATGGCGAGTAGTACCAGTTATCTTGATGTTCGTAGCATGGCTTTTAGTAGATCTATTGTGCTTCGTTGTTTATCATCTACGAATATCATGTTGTCTCTGTGCAGTCATGTTTCAATCTTATGCTAGTTCTTGTCGCATAGAATTAGTTGCACAGAGGCAACACCCTGCTTCTTTATGTCTAGTAGATCTAATCTGTTATGGTTTGCTCTTATCTTAAGAGTTGGCGTAATATCTGCTAGGTTAGGCCTTGCAAACGGATTGGATGATCCGGTGGTGTAGTAGATGCTTTATCTTAGCCTTGATAGGGATTGTTCCGGGAATTGGCTCTTGCTAGTTCTTAGGCCTCTGTTTTGGGTTATGGTTTAGTTGTCTGTTACGTTCATTAGGCCCAGTCACGTGTAGGATGTTCCAATCTAGTAGTGAAGCTGTTACCATCGCGGATTAGATTAGTTAGATTTAATTGAAGCAGCTTTACAGTCATTCGCTTTATTCATCAATATCCGGATAGATACAGATCCAATCTGACACCGGGACTCGATCGGCTCTTTAAAGCCGATGCAAGAGTCGTCCCGGGGAGCCGACCACGGCTCGGACTTACGTTTACACGTGTCTTTGTACGCAGGAAACTGTTTGGAGCACGTTCGCACCCTCCTGATCGGGTATAGGTCAGGTGGCACGCCCGGCTTTCCACGGAATCTCCGGGCGCGTGACGGAATCGCGGGCCGTTGACGAGGGAGCAGTGCCTGCCAGCGCCCCTGCGACCTCCCGGCTCTTCGTGTTGCCTGTCGCTGCTCACCGGTGGGTTTCGACCGACAACACATTCTGGCACGCCCGGTGGGACACTTCTCGCCAACAACGTCCGTTGCAACAATGTCTGGAGCTCAAGATCAAGAACCCGCTCCCAAGCCCGTCACGTATGAAGAGCTCTCTCCTGAACACAAGAAGAAGTATGATGAGATCAAAGCTCTACTGGAAGCCGATCTCATCGGCTCTTTTGAGAGGACCCGCAACCATGGCATCCGGTGGAAGGGGTTCTCACCAGAAGGCGCTCTCGACAACGTAGATCTATCTGTGCCATCAGAAGAGCGCACCAGAGCCCTGCGTCAGGAGATGAACTACATGGTGGCCCATATGCTTCATCGGCACTCTCAGAGCCTGATGAACGAACTCGAGCGCGTGGCACATCGCATCATCCAGGAGATAATCAAGAACCAGTACTCTCCATTGGGACCAACCCTGGGAGTCACACAGAGGAAGCTGCACTGCATTCTAGACCGGTATTGCCATTTTCATTTGCGGCTCCAAAACCACAAAATTCGTCGATCTACGTCGTCCACAAGATCGGCGGTGATCCTAGAGAAGGCCAATTCCTCACCGAGCCACCCAAGGAGATCCCGCACGGCTACACGTGCACCTACATCCCTGACAGCGTCAATCCAACATGCTCGGTGCAGATGGTAAACCCAGGAGCTTCTAGAGCAGACGCGGAGAAACAAGCGTGGCTGGCAAAGTACGCTACTGGGCCGAGTGCTGAGCCATCGGCCCAAGGAGTTCTTAGTATGGAGCAGGTCAGTGCAATACTGAGAGACCAGTTCGGCATCCTGCCCAAGAGGAAAGCGATCGGCTATTCCAAGCCGTATCCAAGTGACTATGACTTGATCCCATTGCCACCCAAGTATCGGCTCCCTGAGTTCACCAAATTCAACGGGTCAGAAGGAGCCAGCTCCATAGAGCATGTGAGCCGATACTTAACCCAGCTTGGGATGATCTCAGTATCGGATCCTCTGAGGGTCCGGTTCTTCGGCCAATCTCTTACAGGCCCAGCTTTTGGATGGTATGCATCATTGGCTCCGGATTCGATTCGAACTTGGAGGCAGCTGGAAGATCAATTCCATACCCAGTACCACTCAGAGGCTGCTGAAGCTGGAATTGCCGACCTCGCCCAAGTCAGGCAAAAGCGAGGAGAGACTATGTCGGAATACATACAGCGCTTCAGAGAAGTCAAGAACCGATGCTACTCATCGCGCATCACAGAAAAGGAGGCAGACGATCTGGCTGTCCTGGGACTCGCTAAGCCGATCAAGGATGCGGCTTTTCAGTTGGAGTTCACATCTTTGGCGCACCTGGTGCAGAAGCTTACGGCATATGAGCTTTACCATCCTGAGCTGTACCAGGACAAGTTCAAGAGCCATGTAAACATGGCCCAGGCGGAAGAATCTGATGACTCTGGCGAGGAGCAGGAAGTGGCCGTGGCAGAGTGGACTCGGGGGGCAAACCCTGTCCCGTGCAAGTGGGTCAAACAGCAGGGGCTTGTGAAGGGCTTCAACTTCGACGTGACCAAAGCAGAGCAGATATTTGATCTGCTCCTCAAAGAAAAACAGCTGAAGCTCCCAGAGAATCACATGTTACCGACGGCACAAGAGCTGCAGGGAAGACTGTACTGCAAATGGCACCACTCGTTCACTCATTCCACGGGTGAATGCAAGGAGCTGCGTCGTCAGATTCAATCGGCTATCGAGCAAGGCCGATTAATCCTGGCTCAACACACGATGAAGGTTGACACAAAGCCCTTCCCACAAGCCAACGTGGTGGAGTTGTCGGACTTCACTCCTACGAGCCAGAATTTTTCATTCCAGATCAACATGGTGGGACCCATTCGCCGCTATGACAAGCAGAGGAGAGAGGCCGCTTCTGGCAAACGGCCGCAGGATGAACGCGAACTGGAACAGCAGCAAGTGCGTCACATCCGCAACCAGCTTCCAATTTCTAATCGGCTTCTGGAAAAGTACCAGTACCAGTACAAGTTGCGCAGCCGATACGAATCGGAAGAGGATGAGTACGAGCACCGCACAGGAAGGGCACTGGGGAGACGCCAGGCTATACGTGACCACTGGCATTGCCCGTTCTTCAGGTACTGTTGGAATTCCGGCATGAGCCGATTGCCTACTATAGATGATTGCTTGGAGTGCAGGCCTCGAGGGCGCCAGCAGGAATTCCGAACCAGAAGAAGAAGACAGGTACCATCGTCCATGGTGGTGTCCTGACGGGCTTAATCGCTCTCAGAAGCGCAGAGTGCAGCGCTTGCGCAATCTAGAAGAGGCAGAAGCAAAGTACCTCGACGTGCTGAGAAAAGCGCGTCCGAATCTCGCGGAGCAAGTCAGGCGACCGCGAAGGGAGGAAAGACGCCCTCCAAGAAAAGAGTGGTGCCCCAAGCAGACAAAAGCCGATGAAAAGCCATCGGCTGATGTGAACATGGTGTTCGTGCTCCCATCGGAGTTTCGGGCACCCCAACCGGATGAATTGGCCATCGCACAGCTGGATCTCGGCCCACAGTCAATCATCTTCGAGAAGCCCAAGGAGAAAAGCTACAAGCACCTGAAGAGATTGTATCTCAAGGGCTTCATCAATGGCAAGCCTGTGAACAGGATGCTGGTCGACACTGGCACCGCAGTCAACCTGATGCCGTACTCGGTGCTGCGCTGATTGGGTCGTTCTTCTGCCGATCTGATCAAGACCAATGTGATGCTCAATGACTTCAACGGACAACCATCAGAGGCAATGGGGGTTCTTAATGTGGAGTTGACAGTGGGCAGCAAGACGATCCCGACTTCATTCTTCATCGTCAACAGCAAAAGTACATACACTGTATTGCTTGGGAGGGATTGGATTCACGCCAACTGTTGTATCCCTTCCACAATGCATCAATATCTCGTCCAATGGGATGGCGATGAAGTGGAGGTGGTCCGTGCAGATGACTCTAGCGAGGTCTCGCTCGCAGACATGAATGCTTGGGATGCGGAAGGGCAAGAGCCGATCTCAGGGATCGCCCTGGAAGATTGTGATCGGA
The DNA here is from genome assembly GCF_016808335.1 of Panicum virgatum. NCBI lineage: Eukaryota > Viridiplantae > Streptophyta > Magnoliopsida > Poales > Poaceae > Panicum > Panicum virgatum. The sequence continues at coordinate 17,268,934 of NC_053149.1, forward strand.
TCGAAGTGACAAAAAACGGACTGAGGCTGGTCTTATCCATTGGCCTAACAGAGTAGACGCATCCTGGCATGCCACGGGATGTAATAGAGATAGAGAGGCCGGTCTCAGCGATCGGCCCCAAAAAATAGAAAAATCATGTTTTGGGTCGGAATTGTCGCATCATGTACACACGATGGCCAGCTCTGGCAGTTGGCCACTCATCGACTATTTGGTTTCGAATAATAATGGAATTATAGAAGCGGCCAGCCCGTGCGGTTGGCCAAATTATTTTTCTTGGAATCTCCCTGTGTTTGCCGCTGATCTTGTAGATAACGAAGACTCGCCTGCGTTCGCAGCAGGTTTTTCAGACGACGGCAAGCTAGGATACGGGTTCACATCAGCTGACGATTTGGAAGAGGTTGACATCAGTCCTGGGGATAAGCCACGACCGACATTTATCAGCAAGAAGTTGGATCCGGCCTTGCAAGAGGAGATGATTGCATTACTGAAAGAGTACCAGGACTGTTTTGCATGGGACTACACTGAGATGCCCGGTCTGGATAGAAGCATCGTCGAGCATCGGCTCCCGCTCAAGAAAGGGTTTCGGCCGTTTCAGCAACGAGCACGTCAGATGAAGGCCGAAGTCCTAGAAGAAGTCAAGAAAGAGGTGGAGAAGATGCTGGATGCTGGGTTCATCAGGCCGTGCCGGTATGCAGAATGGATCTCTAGCGTGGTACCGGTGCAAAAGAAGGATGGCCAATGGCGTGTCTGCGTCGATTTTAGAGATCTCAACAGAGCGACGCCAAAGGACGAATACCCGATGCCTGTTGCAGAGACGTTGATCAACGCAGCTGCTGGCCACAAAATGATGAGTTTTATGGACGGTAATGCCGGCTACAACCAGATCTTCATGGCCCCGGAAGATGTGAACAAGACCGCGTTCAGGGTACCAGGCGCGGTCGGCTTGTTCGAGTACTTGGTTATGACCTTTGGACTGAAAAATGCCGGTGCAACGTACCAACGTGCCATGAATTACATTTTTCATGATCTCATCGGCAAACTGGTAGAGATCTATATTGATGATGTCGTGGTTAAGTCCAAATCAGCTGGGGGGCATCTAGAAGATCTGCGTCAAGTTTTGGAGCGGACTCGAAGGTTTGGGATCAAAATGAACCCAAAGAAATGTGCCTTTGGAGTATCGGCCGGTCAATTTCTGGGATTCCTGGTGCATGAACGGGGAATCGAGATCGGCCTGAAGAGTCAAGAAGCTGTAAAGACGATGAAGCCACCTACTACGAAGAAAGAGTTGCAGAAGCTCATCGGTAAAATTAATTTTGTCAGACGATTTATTTCTAATCTGTCTGGGCGCATCGAACCGTTCATGGGTTTAGTGAAGATCAAATCCGATGATGAGTTTTGCTGGGGGCAGAACAGCAGCAATCTTTCGATGAAATCAAAGAATATTTGTCAAAGCCTCCAGTGTTGGTTCCTCCTCAGCAAGATAGGCCGTTCTACGTGTACCTATCCGTGGGTGACACTTCCATTGCTTCGGTGTTAGTCCAGAAGCACGACGGCCAAGAGAGGGTGGTTTTCTACCTCAGCAGACGCATGTTAGACGCCGAGACCAGGTATCCTGAAATCGAGAAGCTTTGCCTTTGCTTATACTTTACATGTACAAAGCTTCGTCATGTTTTGCTCTCGGCGGAAACAATTGTCATATGCAAATCGGATGTCATAAAGCACATGCTGTCGGCTCCTGTCCTGAAAGGCCGGCTTGGAAAATGGATGTTTGCATTGTCATAGTTCGATATTCGGTATCAGCCTGCGAAAGCGGTCAAAGGACAAGCACTGGCGGATCTTGTTGCAGACAGGATCAGCACTGATATTGCTGCATTATTTATTCGGGCTTGGGCTATGTTCTTTGACGGATCGGCTTGTGATGATGGGTGCGGTGTGGGAATTCTGTTGGTGTCGCCTCGAGGGGCGACTTACTCCTTTTCCATCAGAATGACTGCCCCATGCACCAATAATTTGGTGGAATATGAAGCCGTTCGCAAAGGGATGGAACTACTCCTCGAAGCTGGTGCAGAAGCGGTGGAAATTTTTGGAGATTCAAAGCTGGTGATTTCTCAGCTCACGGAGGAATATAGATGTGAGAGCGAGACTCTTTTTCCGATATAGATGCAGTGCCATGAGTTGATGTCACAATTCAGGTATATCAATTTCCACTGGATACGCAGGACTCTGAACAATGAAGCCAATGATTTGGCACAGATGGCTTCCGAGTACAGGGAAACAGCCGATGGGGTCGAGGTAGAGGTTCAGTTTCTAGAACCCGGAGACTGGAGAGCCGATATCTTCAATTACTTGAAGGATTCGGCTCGGGGGGCACCCAGAAGGATAAGACTCAGGGCCATGAAGTATGTTCTGATAGGGGATGACATGTTCTATAGGACCTTGGAAGGACTACTGCTTAAATGTCTGGGACCTTCAGAGTCAAATCGGCTCTTGCATGAGGTTCATGAAGGAGCCCGCGGTACTCATCAATCGGCTCACAAGATGAAGTGGCTGATTAGGCAATCGGGTTATTACTGGCCCACTATGCTTGAAGATTGTTTCAAATATTACAAAGGGTGTCAGGCATGTCAGAGGTTTGGCAAAATTCAGATAGTGCTAGCATCAGTAATGAATCCTATCATCAAGCCGTGGCCATTCAGGGGTTGAGCCATGGACATGATTGGTCAGATCAACCCGTCATCTAGCAAGGGTCACCAATGGGTCTTAGCTGCTACAGATTATTTAACAAAGTGGGTAGAGGCAGTGCCCATGAGGTCAGTAGCGTCAAGAGATGTGATCAGCTTTGTCAAAGAGCACATCATCCACAGATTTGGAATTCCTCAAACTATTACGACCGATGGAGGATCAGTCTTCATATCAGAGGAGTTCAGGAAGTTTGCCGATGACATGGGGATTAAGCTGATCAGATCATCTCTATATTATGCCCAAGCTAATGGACAGGCTGAAGCATCCAACCAGAGCCTCATCAAGCTCATAAAGAGAAAGATCGATGAATATCCTAGGTGCTGGCATGAGGTGTTGTCAGAAGCTTTGTGGGCATATCGTATTTCATGTCACGGATCCACCAAGACATCGCCGTACCATTTAGTCTACGACCAAGATGTTGTGCTACCATGGGAGGTTACGGCCGGATCAAGGCATGTTGAGTTTCAGAATGATTTATCTGCTGAACAGTATGCAGCCTTGATGAACGATAATGTGGAGGACCTGACAGAGCTAAGGCTTTGGTCGTTGGAGAAGATCAAGGAAAATAAGGCTAAAGTTGCTCGCGCATACAACAAGAAGGTCAAGCCAAAGAATTTCCAGGTTGGAGACTTGGTTTGGGAAGCAGTATTGCCATTGGGAACTAAAGATAGAAAATTTGGCAAGTGGTCTCCAACTTGGCACGGGCTGTACAAGGTTGATCAGGTTTTGCCTGGGAATGCATACATGCTCGAGAAATTGAACGGCGTCAAGTTTCCTGTTGCTGTCAATGGCCAACATCTCAAGAAGTATTTCCCGAGCATGTGGGAAAGCAAATAACAAGAGCCGATGAGGTCCATCCGGCTGTACTGAGAAAGGACAACACGTTGAGTTGGCCAGTAAAAAAAAATCATGACAGGCCAACACATTGACTTGGCCAGTAAAAAAAAATCATGACAGGCCAACACGTTGAGTTGGCCAGTAAAAAAAAGAGAGAAGAAGCCAACACTTTGAGTTGGCTAGTAAAAATATATATGAGAAGCGAACAGCCGATGTGTAACCATCGACTTAAGATGTTTTTTAAACAGTTACAAGTTTCAGGTTAACAGGCAGTACTAATTGTTTCTTGAGCCTATCTACTAGTTCAGGAATTCTTCTATGGCGTGGATGGCTTCTGTACGGACGGTATCTGCTCGTGCTATGTTTGCTTCGTCATCCTTGCCATCGCCTATTACTATCTGCCGACTCAAGGTGCTTATCTCTGCAAACTCTACTTGTATCTGCTCGGCTATTTCCTGGGTTTCTTGTTTGGAGTTTGCAATGGAAGCTTCTTCGGCCTGGATGAGTTCCTTGGTGGTGCGGACTTTTTCTTCGAGTTCCACCAGTTCTTTCTTCAGGAGGTCGAGTCGGTTCATGTTGGCAGACACGTCAGCTTTGATATCTAGAGTTGCCTTCTTCTGGTTGAGGGCCTTGCACTTTTGGGTAATGTCAGCTTTCAGAGAAGCTTGAGAGCGACGTGTTTCCATCCTTTGTTGTGCTTTATTCACTTCTATCCGAAAGAATGGAAGATTGCAGGCTGGCCAGTGCTTGATTTGCAATGGCTCCGGGAGTTGGGATTCTATTTGCTCGAAGATGTTCTTTATCTTGCTGGAATTATCAATCAGAGCAGTGATCGGAGCAGATAGTAGATCATTGATGAGTTGAAGCTGATGTGCTAAGTTAGCCGATTGCTGCAAAGATGATGTCTCTGCTCCAGTAACAGTCAGACCCATTGATGCCGGGTCAAAGGAAAGCAAACCTGAAATATCAAAGCCCTATGGACATATCTGGAGTTAGAGCAAGATGCATTTATGGAGCTATCAGCTGGTTCAGAATTGGTTTTGTAATGTTACTTGTTCTGAAGAAGAAGTGTTGGGCAGTTCAGGAGCAATCGTCCTGTTAGAGCTTGTGTTGACATCAAGAACATCGACTGTATCGGTTTGTTCCTCGTTTGCATCCTTCAGTGCATCAGGAGTTGCGGCCATCTCGTGTTGTTCCAGGCTTTCTACATTGGGGATTTCTTCAGCTGCGTCCTGGAAATAGAATTACAGTCAACCAGAGTACATATGTATGAAATAAAGAAGAAGTTTTAGAAAAATGAGTTACCTGGTTGGTGTTGGACTCTGATGGACTCGGAGGAGCTGGTGCTGGTTTCTTGATCACTCGTCTCGTGATCATCTTCCTTTACTTGGTCAAGACTCGGGGGGCAACGCTTGTAGAAGTTTGTCTTCGTTTGGAAGCCGACTGAAGTAAGTCTGGCTGAATAGTCATTATCACTTTCTTCATTGATAGTGATCCTTTGCAGAAGAGTACAGTAGGAGCAGTTGGAAGAAAGTGGAATGGCTCCCCGTTGCTGGTCATAGGTTCTGGACCATCTTGTTGCTGCAAATAGGGTGAGTAAGAATTAGATAAGTAGAAGGATGGATGATCTGGAAAGAGCAAAATGCATAAATTCAGTACCTCTTCCTCGGGGATTACATATTCAGGATCAATCTGTTGCAGTCGAGGACCTAGAGCTTTCCTGAATACATGTGTTTTCCACATTTCCCACCATGTGCGGAAGCCGATTGATGAGGAGGTGAAGGACAGATCGGCTGGTATTGGAATGTGGAGGTCATCAAACATGCTGTAGCATCTTGAGCTGGTGAGACCATCAGGCAGATCGGCTCTGCTCTCCACCAAGTGGTGAATATGGAAGTGGGGAGGGACCTGTCCTAGGCCAAATTGCCGAGCTGCTATGACTGGTTGGTAAGATTCATAACCTAGCTTGATAATTCTGTTAGAGGTGCTGATGCCAACAGGGAGGAAGCCAGGTCGAATCATCAAAGAATACAGATGCCGAGTACTGTCGTCATCGGCAAAATTGTCTAATCTGAAGGCAGTTGGGTTCTCAAAAGATTCAGATTCAGTGAATGAGAAATAGAGGGGATTATCTAGTCCTTTGTAGAAGATTCTGAACCAGTTTGCTGCATCTGCTGAATTCAGTTTACTGCCAGGGAGACTAAATAAAGCTTGGCCGTAGCTAGTACATCTAATTGGTTTGCCACTCTCATCAGGGAAAGAGTTCTTGGTCAGGTCTTGGAAGTTGGGAATATGGTGTTGGAAGTATAGTTGTGCCCACAACTGAATAAACCACCAAGGGCCTCCAGTTCTCAGTTTCTTGTGGTTAAGCAGGTTAGATGTCATCAAATGAAGATATCTGTAGGTTTCTCCAAGAAAAAGTTTGCCTAGGCCGGTGTGATTGCCATGGGTCAGGTGATAGGCCAAGGGAAGGTAATTCTTAGTTGGAGCTAAAGAAGGACCACAAAAAATAAAGTGCTCTAGCCAAAGATTTAAGAAGGCTGTGTGTTCCTTCTCAGTCACTGGACCTTTTGTTTTCATGTGCTAATTCATGTAAGTGCCCCAGTTTGTGCAGTTAACCTTGGAAGAAAGTTTGAAGGGGACTTCTGCCATTTTGTGAGCAGCAGGATTAGGAGAACTAATGTCTAAGCCAGTGATCATGGTGACATCCAGCAGAGTAGGAGTCATGGTTCCATGACCAAAGAAGAAACAGTTCAAAGCATTAGACCAAAAATAGCCGATGGTTTTCAGAAAATTTTCATCTTTGTCAAGTGGAGACAGTGATAAGCTAAGTGCATCGGCTATGTTCAAATCCTGCCACAAGGGCATATAAGTTTTTGCTACTCTGTTATACCATGTAATCCAGCTCTCAGGGGGATTAGGCCAGGCTCTCAAGCAGTCAGCCCAGAGGTTCAGATCGATGTTTTGACTCACAAAAGGGATCCTATTTGCTTCACAAGAGATCAAATCTATTGGGTTTTCATGGGTTTGTGGGCAAAGACAGAAATATTTTGGATTGGAGGGATGCGGCAGAAGGATGTCTAACACCTGAAGTTCAGAAATTCAGAAGTATGCATATGGTGTCATGTTTCAGAGTTAAGTGTTTCAGAGGCTTGGTAAGCTGTAGAAAACTAAAGGATTAGGCCGAATATTACCTTCAGGCCGCAGATTGCCGCATCATCGATTGCAGAGCTTGTCGTCTGAGCTGCAGAATCTGCCATGGTTCAGATCTGTTGACTTAGGGTTTGGCTGCTGAGGATTTTTATTCGAATTCCGACTGCTTGGAGAGTTCTTGCTCGAATTTGTAGAGATTGGTTTTCGAATTGCGCTCGAATTTAAGAGTTCGTCGAATTCGGTTCAAGGTGGAAGTGATACTCTACTCTTGTGCGGGTTGCTTCTAGTTTGAATTTCGTCGGCTCTTGGATATTTATAGAAGCCTGATGCGTTGCCATCGGCTTTTTGGAAAGTAAACGGATGCACGGAATTGAAGGAAATTCGATTTCATTAAAGGAAAGTTGATTACAGGGAAAGCCGATTTTACAAAGGAATTAATCCTTCGGCTTTTTTATCCTACCCCTACGATGCTACTACTACTGCTCGTAGGTACCTAGTACCTACGACGCTTGGGGCTTCGGGCCGGCGCATCCTCGCTGCCGTCGTCGACGCTGTCATCGTCGTCGCTGCTGAAGGCGCTGCTGCCGCCTTCAGACCCGGAGTCGCTCCAGCCGTCGCCGTCGCCGCTGTTCTCCTCCTCGCTGTCCTCCTCGGAAGACCCGAGGAACCGGAAGGGCTTTCCGCCCATTGGCTCGTCATCATCGGAGGGGGAGTCGATCTCCTCTTCCGAGGAGGAATCGACTCCGTCCGAAGAGGGGTCTTCTTCCTCGCCGTTCTCCGACTCCTCCTGGAACAGGAGCCGGAGGTCTTCTCCTTCAGTTTCGGGCTCGTCCTCCTCGGAGACGACCCTGAAGTCGAACTCCTCTGCATCCCAGTGCAGAGGAGCCAGCGTTTCGTACGCTGCGGTTGGGTCCCACTCCGGCGTCGGCTCCCGACTCTCTGAAATGGAGTCGATGGAAGAAGCAGGGAGGGGGGAAGAAGAAGGAGAAGAGGAGGAGGGAGAGTCTCCGAAGGAGTTGGAGTCGGAGGAGGAAGAGATCGCCATTAGTGGTGCTGAAGGATTGGGGTTTTCTGCGCTACTGGCTTTGGGAGGAAGAAGGAGTTCGCTGTGAAGAAGAGCCGATTCGGGGTGAGATTAAATAGTGAAAAGATGGAAGATGGATCGGCAGTTTCACATTCTACGAGGAGCCAGTTGCAGAGACGTTGCGTCTTCCTTGTGGTTGCAGTGTGTTTAATGAGCATTAACGGGAAGATGAAGCGACAGATTGGTTTTGGAACTATCATTGCCAAAATCAGGGGGGCATGTGTTATCGCCATAAATTAACATGATTAATTTATGGGCCGAAAGCAAGATGGGCTTAAGGTAGAAGATTTAAGAAGACTTGTAAATCGGCTCCTGCGTGAGTATCTGGGCCACATGGGCCATGTATCCTTAGATTTAGTTTAAGATTAGAAATAGAGTCCGATCGGGACAAGATTAGTTTAGATTGTTTCCCAAGTCTCCGGACTATAAATATGTACTCTATGTTATTCATGAAGGGAGAGCGTCATCACGTCTCGCAAACAACAACTCTCGGCGCACCGCCACCCCTAATCCTAGGGTTTCATCCAAGTAAGCGCCATGCTGCCCTGATCGCTTCCTGCGATCAGGGCAGTATTGTTCTTGCTTTTACCTTGGTATTACTCGTACTGAAGCGTTTTTTATGGCTAGTAGTACTAGTTATTTTGATGTTCGTAGCATGTCTTTTAGTAGATCTATTGTGATTCGTTGCTTATCATCTACGAATATCATGTTGTCTCTGTGCAGTCACGTTTCAATCTTATGCTAGTTCTTGTCGCATAGAATTAGTTGCACAGAGGCAACACCCTGCTTCTTTATGTCTAGTAGATCTAATTTGTTATGGTTTGCTCTTATCTTAAGAGTTGGCGTAATATCTGCTAGGTTAGGCCTTGCAAACGGATTGGATGATCCGGTGGTATAGTAGATGCTTTATCTTAGCCTTGATAGGGATTGTTCCGGGAATCGGCTCTTGCTAGTTCTTAGGCCTCTGTTTTGGGTTATGGTTTAGTTGTCTGTTATGTTCATTAGGCCCAGTCACGTGTAGGATGTTCCGATCTAGTAGTGAAGCTGTTACCATCGCGGATTAGATTAGTTAGATTTAATTGAAGCAGCTTTACAGTCATTCGCTTTATTCATCAATATCCGGATAGATACAGATCCAATCTGACACCGGGACTCGATCGGCTCTTTAAAGCCGATGCAAGAGTCATCCCGGGGAGCCGACCACGGCTCGGACTTACGTTTACACGTGTCTTTGTACGTAGGAAACTGTTTGGAGCACGTTCGCACTCTCCTGATCGAGTATAGGTCAGGTGGCACGCCCGGCTTTCCACGGAATCTCCGGGTGCGTGACGGAATTGCGGGCCGTCGACGAGGGAGCAGTGCCTGCCAGCGCCCCGGCGACCTCCCGGCTCTTCGTGTTGCCTGTCGCTGCTCGCCGGTGGGTTTCGACCGACAACAAAACGACCGAATATTACAAGAGAGAGCTAGAGATGAACCCATACCAGACTCTCGAGCAACTCCGGCGACTCGATGACTCCTAGACTTCTCCTAAACTCTACTAAGTCTAAAGACTATGCAAGGGATATTCGTCCAAACATGTTCCACACATCTAGAAGGAACATATAGGAAAGATTCATCTGGCGCTCATCCCTGTAGGGCGATAGACAGGGCCTGAGAGCCCCGAATACCTTCCCCGTGCAGTTTAAAGGCTATAACTCATGCTACAGGATCCAAAATCGGGAGTTCTCGATCCCGTTGAAATAGGGGCACAGAATACTACCCTGTAGGAATGAAAACTCATATAGAGTACCCTAACATATTTTTTTGAATTCATAGAAACCTAAAATTTTCATGACATATTTTCAGTACGATAGCTAAAGTTGGACCCATCAATAATCCATCGTTAAAAGTGGGCATCGTCCTTTTTTGGATAGAGAAAATCACTTACTTAAAAACATAAGAACTTCGTGCAATAGGCTAGTAATGTTTGCAAAAACAATTCCTAGAGGCCACACATTCATGGGCATCGTTGGCCCGAGTGAAAATTCGGCCCACTGAATAACAGCACTTGAGCAGCCGCGGCCCGCAGTGTGTTGAAAAAAAGGGCGGCTCAACTGTCCATTTGGCGCAGAGCTCGAGAAGAAAGGCAGCGTTTTGGAGAGGATTGGGACGGCGGACGGCGGGAGGACGAAATGGCCATTGACAAGCGCCCCAATGTTCTTGCAGCAGCACCCACAGTAGCAGGAGTGCCGATGCCAAAGCGAGCAAGATTTTTGGCGGGTATAGTCTCATATGTTGTCCTGCTAGTCGGTGCAAGGTTGGCGGCACCTGGGTGCAAAACGCAGGAACATGGCTGCCCACACAGGAGGACTTGCGACGGGGGGCTGTGAAGCGACTAGACGGTTTGGCGCAGGATTAGCATGTTCGGGCTGGTCGTGGTGTTCCATCCCGTGGAGTTGGGTAGGGAAACGGTGACCGGCGGCAACGTCTGGACGAGCGCCACCAGGAACCCTAGCACGTGAGATGGAAGAGAAGACACGGACGAAAGAAACAGACGTCGGTCTCTTCTATATTTTTCTTTCGTGAAACGGAAAGGGGGGGTTTGTGTAATCGATCGCAGTGGGTACAATTACACCCTAACTTCACGAGTCGTTTGTTTGAAACACCTGTTTGTGAAGCACCCTTTGAGGAGGTCCACAAAATCCATGGATCTAGCCCCCAGATTCGTGAATTTTCTGGATCTGGAGTTTTAGGAGCATATATATTTGGTACGGAGAATCAATATTGAATCTGAATTGTACGAAGTGAAGTGCTACCAAACAGATCCAGTCTGTGCAATAGCACATAGTTGCCCCGGTTGCTATCGTGGTGGAGTATAGTGGTTCGAGACTCGAGAGGCCATGCCTCAATCGTGGTCGTGGGACGATCGACTACATTATCGCAGCCCGTCTAATAAATCGATATGATCTCGTTGCTGCCCTTGGAAACGCGGTTTGCCCATACCGTTTGCGTGTTGACTGTGGCACTGCCTGTCGTGGTCGTCGTCATCCACGGGTTGACTCCCACCCCAGGCGCTGCCATGAGATGCTGGAACGGGTTGATCGGCGGTGCGATGTCCATCTCCCCCTCCAGCATCTTCACAACCGCGCCCATGGGCGGCCTCGCTTCCGGCTGCTGCTGCACGCACCAGAACGCCACCTTGCACATCCTCTCCACCATCTCCTTGCAGCCCTGCCTCTCCTCTTCCTCCTCCTCGCCGCCGCCGCCCTCGCCTTCGCCGGTGGCAAGCAGGTCCATGAATTCTCCGGCCTCGTATTTGGTCCACGCCAGCTTGGGGAACCACTGCTGGCTCTCGGGCGCGCCGCCGTCGAAGTTCCTCCTGCGGCCAAGGATCTCGAGCAGGAGCATGCCGAAGCTGTACACGTCGCACTTCTCCGTGACGCCGGCCATCATCCACATCTCCGGCGCGGCGTACCCGGGGGTGCCGCGCACGCCGGAGACGGACACGTGCGTGTCGGCGCGGTTCACCAGGCGCGCGAGCCCGAAGTCGGCGACCTTGGGCGTGAGCGCGGCGTCGAGGAGCACGTTCCCGGGCTTGATGTCGTAGTGCACGATCTTCTGCTGGCACTCCTCGTGGAGGTACCGGACCCCCCTGGCCACGCCGACGGCGATGTCGAGCAGCGCCGGGAGCCGCGCGGCGAGGCCCGCCGGGCCGAGGAGGTACGCGTCGAGCGCGCCGCGCTCCATGTACTCGTACACGAGCGCGCGCAGGGAGTCGTGGAAGCAGAAGCCGAAGAGCCTGACGAGGTTCACGTGGTGCGTCCGTCCGATGGTGCCCACCTCCGCCATGAACTGCTCCTCGCCGGACCTCCTGTCCAAGCTGCTGTGGAACACCTTGACGGCCACCGCGAGGCCGTTGGGGAGCGCGCCCTTGAAGACGGCGCCGAAGCCGCCGGAGCCCAGAGGGGTGGAGTAGTTGGCCGTGAATTCGGCGAGCTGGGACGGCGTGAACCTGAACGGCTTCTCGTGCCGGATCTCCCAGAGGAACTTCTCGACGGTCGCGTGGTTGATGTGGTTGTCGGGGAACAGCGGGTAGGCGGGATGCTGCGCCGCCGCGACCGCCGCGGCAGCCGCCTCCTCCCTCACCCTCTCCACGCACCGCTTGGCGATGCACCAGCATACGGCAATCTTGACGACTATCACGATGATGACGATCACTGAAAAAGAGGCCGGCGAACACGGACGAGAGACATCAGGAGGTAAGTGGTGGATATATGCAAGATAGATATATCTATCCCGGACCGGCCTGCCGGCGAGAGACGAACGCGCGCCGCAGGACACACAGCTGCTCACTCACGCACCGACGATGGCCGCGACGGCGCCGTCGCCGGGCCCCGCATCCGGCGACCCTGTTCCGGAAGTCTGCTGGAAGCTGGAGTCTTGGAAGTTGGAGCTTGGAGATGCCAGAAGGAGCCTGGAATTGGGAAGAGCCATTGGACCGAGGAAGTGATGAACTCGATGAAGGCCTTCACTAGTGTACTTTGTTATATAGCCAGACCATTTCGTATCATAAGAGATGACGTTCTGTACAGTAGAAGCTTGAAGCAACTAATAGGTAAAGAAAAATTAGACTACCTCCCTCTTTTTTTTGACGCGGTTAACTTTTTTTTCCAAAACTTCAATCATTGTTCGTGTTAATCAAAATATTTATTTAAACATATAAAAATACAATACATACTTAAATTAAGCTTAAAGATAGAACATATAACAAAAATGCATAAGAAAAGTGAGAACTAACAAAATTTTTGAATAAAACGAGTGATTAAAGCTTTTAAAAAAAGCCAATTGCGTCAAACAACCAAGAACGGAGGGACTAGTTCTAAAACTAACATAATTCTGCTTGTGTACGGTGCAACCGCGACAAAGGAAAACACAAATTGCTGGCCAAAATTTATTCAATCTTCTCTTTAAAAAGAGTAAGGGATCCTTCCTAGAAATCTAGTATTAAAAAAAATGGCTGAGATATGCATTCATGCTATCGGCTGACGCGTTTGTTACTGCAAGTCAAGTCTTCCGTGGTTGAGCGAATATCCCTTTTTTTATAGCAAACACAACTATATTAAACACGGGCAAATCGGCTGATACAAGTTCTCTCAAACAAAGGAGCTTCATTCATATACATATCACAGCCAGCCATTAGCTTTGCTCAATAGCTCGCAGCTACCTTATTACATTGTCTATTACATTGCGAGACAACACAATGAAGAGAACTCGGATTGCATGATTTCTTAGGTCCGACGCACCAAGCATCCAACAGGGTTTTTTTCTAAAATGTCAATCGCTCGTCTTATTTAAAAAATTCATAAGTTATCACTTATTTTTGTTATATGTTTTATAATTAATGTTAGTTTGACTACGTAGTGTACTTTTACGTATTTGTATAGATTTTTTGAATAAGACGAGTGCTTGAAGTTTTAAAGAAAATGGCAACCGTATCAAATAACAAAATGAAGGTAGTACAATGCATCAGTTAACCGCCAGCACTCGTGGCATTTTTTTGTCTTGAGAGGGCTCGCGGAAGTTTTCGAAATACTGCACAAATGCTGTTTTTAACACGCCAACTCAAGTGGCGAAGAATGTGCCCTGATGCCATTAGATAGAAATGCCGCTGGCTTTACCTGGATCCTACCTTGGATATGCTAAATCAGATCAGATGGCCATAAATTTGTCGTCGGTGCCGGGTCATGGAAAATACCACCGCATCCTAGGTAGACAAAGATAAATGCCTCAACACAGTCAAAACTTGAAAGTTAAAACCTACCGATTAAGTCCAATTCACCCTAGTGCATAGTGTCCAAGAGGAGGGAGAAGAAGAATAAGGGAGGAGAACAAGAGATGGAGGAGATATTGAATCGGTGTTCTTTGACCTTTGCATGTGATGTTTGCAATGTTTTTTACATTTAGAAATAAGTGGTAGTTAGTTGCCTTTTTAAATGTTACCTAGGATTTGATTAGAATGGACAGATAGTGTAGTTAGAAGATATAAGAAGCGTAGTTTTTCAGTAATTATGATTAAATCTAGGGCTTTATCATGATAGGGTTCGATATCTAGGGTTTGATTGGAATTATATATACAAATTCGATTAGCATCGTTTAGGTATTAAGGGTTATATTAATGATGTGTTGATTTTAGGATAAAATAATATATGCATGTTTGTGGGTATCATGTTAACTAGCAAAAGGGTTCATGCTTTGTGTTGGGAGAAAACAATATATCATCGTATTAGCTTAGATCCTTTTCTCATGTTTAACGACACATTCACGAATCAATGGGGATGCAGACGAGGATGAAGCAATGCTGACCTAGTTGACTAGATGGAGCATGAAGATAGAGAGGTCGATGGCATTGAAAACTAATATTCTCATGGTGATGAAGTGTATTAGGTGCTAACTCAATGTAATGTGTTTATGATCACTCAGATCTGAGAGCGAATGAAGGTGAGTTGGTGCCTTGGCATTATAGTAAGAGTGTGCTATATATCATAGCGGTTATGTAGTGAATAAAGCATGTGATATTGGTCAACTCTGCCTACAAAGGGAGTTTAGGGTTCACAACAATAGTTCAAATGTGTATGATGTGAAGTGTGTATGGTATGGTTGGCCATACAAGGGCGGAAGGTGGGATACTTTACCTGGGTCAGCTAATTGAACAACATACATGCGTGCTTGAAGAGCTAGAGACACACCACCACAACTTGATTGTTGCCTTTTGTAGCTCTGCATATATACTCTAAGATTGTAGAAGATCCTAGACACGAGCTCTTAAGTGCACTAGTCTACCGAAATGACTAGGAAGTGCTCATGTATGTCTAGGATTTTCAACCCTTCGCGATGGTGTCCATCGGTTTAGGGTTTCCTAGATAAGAGTTTGATTATAGGGACTAGGATATGCACTTTAAGAGTTTAGACATAGTACTGCTTCCTTTATAGCTCTGCATGTATAATCTAAGATTGTAGAAATCCTAGACATGTGTTTCACGACAAAGGAGGTGAAAGGTGTGGTATCATGACGACCAACATGGCTGAGTTGTAGTCATACATGGCATTATATGCCACTTTGTTGGTGATAGAATATTTGGGATTAAAACCATTTATTTAATATTCAATAAATCCCAAGGCTCATGTTTAAGTTAGGAGTTTTTATATGAGTAATTGAGAGAATAAGTGGCTGCTAACTTATGACTTGATAAGTGACTAGTAACGGCCATTTTGATGGTGGGAGTTACTAGTGACTAGTAACGGCCATTTTGATGGTCGGAGTTACTAGTAACGGTTATTTTGATGACCATGATGCATAGTGATGGCAGCCATTATGCACCACTTCATTTTCTCTCTTATGTATATACGTGAGCATACAACTCTCATTTTGAGAGAGAGAGAGCTGAATTTTGACTCCAGCTTGCTTTGCTCGTCCATTCACGGTTGTGTTGCCTCCGACACATCCCTGTCCTGATCCTCTGCGCGCACGGAGAGTTGGGAGAGCAGGCCTCCGGAACCACCGTCCGTGTTGAGACACTTGCCGGGTGTGCGGGCGATCAGGTTTTTGGGGAGCGCCGTGGCGACTGCTCGCTGATCGTTCTTCGTCCCGGTGGTCGCCGTCCCTGCGCACGTCTACGCCATCGTTCCTGCTGTGTGTCTTCACGTGGTGGTTGCTGCGTACATCGTTGTCTTCTTCCCTGCGTCCGTTCGTGTTGCTACGCACCGGCGTTGTTCGAGGGACTGCACGGCGTACTTCTTCCCGCGTCGTGCCCCGATCGACTAAACCGAACAACTCGCTATGTCGACTAGCGGGAATGGAGCAACCGATGCCTTGAGCATGGGTCCCTCCGCTGGGTACATCCTAGCAACTCTTACGATCTATTTTATTAAAAGTATCGCATTATGTTTGATGATGAGCATGTTCTTAGCTGCTGTGTCGAGTAGTTTACACGTGCACATCTATGTCGTCATAATAATCTCATGCTATTTATGGATTAAATTTAACATGAAAATGCCTAAATTCCTAACAGTTGGGACCGTGGATTTTTTTTCATCTAACGCACAACACAATACTTTCAAGAACATAACGCAGAAGCAAAGAAGGTGGTTTTGGACAATCTCCTCAGCTACGACTGAAATTCTCTGAGTACATGGAAAAAGCAAGGCTGTTAGGCATCATTAGAAACATGTGCCCTCCGAAGGCACACCACATGCTAATACAGCTGTGGCATCTTTGATCGATATGATATGCGTATCAATCCGTGTGTGGCATGCACACTTTGGTAGCAACAACACAAATGAATGCAAAAAAAAAGGCATCATTAGAAACATGGGTGTAGTTAGGCTAACCTCACCAATAACTTCTATCCCACCTTTACTTCAAACTCCACTCTATAAACAATGCAATCTACAGTGCAAAAAAAATGTTGCAGACCTATTTGCAAGCCCCTTCCTGAGGCTAGCATTAAGTAGCGAAACAAAGTGACGAAGCAGCGAAGCACAATACCATGGTGCCGTTAGTTTGGTTTCACACGGAATATTTGAATCCAGATTCCGCATGCTCTCTCCAGATATATACTACCTTACTACCTCCGTCCTTGATTTAAAATACTGTGGTCATGGATGCGGTCTGCAGACAGAGACCTCCAGGTCTCAACTGTACTGTTGACTCTTCCTCCAGGATCGAACATGGCCTGATCCGATCGAGACCTGTTTCAGGCTCCCAATTTCCAAGCAAATTCCATGCGGGGCCGTCAAGGCGCGCCATTTGGCGCCGTGCTCGATGCTCATATAGTACGTGCCGGACGGGACGAGCTTTATATTAATCTGTTGTCCTAGTCTCCTCCTCCCAGCTATACGTACGTACTAAAATAAAGCTGTCATGGATCTTGACTTGCCCACCCGATGAAAATAGCTAGTTAGATGTGCAATTTTCGGGGGCTTCGACATCTCCCGGTGCCGGAAGCTTCGTTTTCTGGAACATCGAAAAAAAATATAAACAAAAGAATTCCAGTATTTTTGAGGCCGTGGGGATCTCGAGTGAACGATGGCCCATGGACCGCATGCATCTTTGGAGCCCATAGAACACCTAGGACTCAATACGCTGTGGCCCTTTGCGCGCTAGCGCTGGGTGGTAGTTTTCGTAGGCCCAACACGTACGCTTCCAGCAGGATTGGGCGGGCCCAATGGGGGATCTATCGTCAGTCGTCACGTCCTGGGGTCCTCTTCCAGTTCTAGCAGTGTCCACTGTCCACCATGGCGCGGCGGCGTGCAATCGCATGATGGGGGGCTGAGGAGGGAACGTGTATTCCACGCGGAGACCGTGCCCGGAGGCCGCTCGCCATGGGCAACGCCTCAGCCCGGTGGAGCCTCGCCAGAGCCACCTCGGACAACCGCACCAACGGCGGCCACCCATACCAGGAGCCCTGATCTCCTGCGGATGGCCTTATTGCTAGCTGCAGCTTTGCCCCCCCTCTGCCTCTCGTAGTATCAGCAGCTAGCTAGCGTGTTGCCACCGTTCCGTTCGTCAGCTTCCAACCTTTCTTTCGTTTCTTTTCCACTTTTCCAGGGCTCACTGATGCTTGATTACAGATCAATTAATATGCTGACTTTGGTCATCAAAGTGGCCCCTGTCCGACCACTATTCTAGATGGTGGTTTGACGGGGAATTCAATTCCATTGCTCCCTCTATTCTAAATTGTAAAACGTTCTAAGCTTTGATCAGATCCATCTAATAATCCACGTATATGGTTTGTATAATGCGCCTAAATTTATCAACATCCGTAATTTAGAACGGATGGAGCTGACGTCACCTACATAATAACACATAAATTTATGAAAAAGAGAGAAGGAATGGCTAGGGGGTTTCACTTCAGCTGCCTAATATGATGCATCATAATTAAATATTGTGGATCTAGCTTATGAAACCGTAAAATGGAACTCTCCATGGATAATGACCCCACGCCCAATTCTTTTTGTAGTTGATCTTGTATCAACACCTCTTTAGTAATTAATTAGGAAGGAGGCATGTGTTTGCGACGGGCCTCTTTGGTAAGGCTTCATAGCAGTGTACCATAGGAGCTGCAGCCATAGTTAAATGAAGCCCCCCAAAACCTTTTTCTTCATTGGCTCCTTCCCTAGTGTATTTGCGAGGAGAGAGAAAATCGCTTCATATGAATAGTGAAGCTACAATGATAGTGGCGATAGGAGCCAAAGAGCCCATCGGAGCCATAGCAACGAGGCCTTAGTTCGTGGCTGCGTGTTGTTGCGATCATTACACAAAATACCTAAAAGGGCATTATATTTGATTAATTTGGTTCAATAATAAGATCTAGCTAGGTAATAATAACTAGATGATTAGGGGCTGTTTGTTTTCTTGCCACAATTAGCCACGCCACATCTGTGGCAAATTTTGACCGCATTTGGATTTACGCTAAAATTTGTCCAAACAACAGATTTTTCATTCACACGGCTTCTTTAGCATCCAAAGAACCCGTGTGAACAAAAAAAAAATTGTTGTTCGGCTAAATTTTAGCCCAAATTCAAACACGGTCAAAATTTGCCACAAGTGTGGCATGGTAAATTGTGACAAGAAACCAAACATGCCATAAGTTTTCCCATATGATGTATTTATGGTATGGCTAACTAGTATAGCTAGATCACTGCCAACTAATTATGTCAATACGAGTATGTACCAAAGAGCTAGCAATTATGGCTGAAAACAAGCTCACCCATGAACCCACATCCATTTCATTTTAGCGAGTCCACCGAAAATGCACTTGACGTGGGTTCGCCGGTAAGTCCACTTTCATCCCTATTAGCAATGCGTATATGTCCCTGAACTTTTGATCGTAAGGGTCAGAATCGGTGATTTAATATGTAGTCCTATATTCTACTACTCACGCAACAGTACACTATTAGGACTTCTTCAATGGCTAGCTATTTCACTAGCTATTTGCCTACGTGGAGGAGAGAGAGAGAGCAGCTACAACCTCCTCACTAATGATGAGTTAGTAGCTAGTCTATTTGTGGCAATCGAGGTAGTTCATGGTCCACTTGTAAGCAACTCTCTTTCCTTTCATTTGTCAATGGCGTATAGAATCTTGTGCAGAGACTATTAAAAATTTAGGACGAGTGGACCCTGCTAAATGATGTGGAATCAAATAGCTAGTGGTTGTCTATTATCATTAGAGACGCCCTTAGCCTTAAGGCCCCTCCAATGGCTAGCTATTTCACTAGCTAAATGCACTCTCTTTCCTATGTGGAAAGAAAAAAGTTAGTAGCTAGTGACAAGCTAATATACAGGACAATTCACGTATCTCAAGAAACCAAGAGTATGACGTGTGGGACCAATGACTAGTGGTAAAATAAAGTAGTGTTTTTTTTCTCTCAGCTCCACATAGCTAGCTATTTGGTACCACCGTTGGAGATGCCCTTGGTACGGTAACTAGTTAGTTGGCACTTGGCACAGACAATCCAACGCCGTGAAGCCACGTCAGATCACGAGGTGGGGCCATACGGACATCGCCGTGCATGTCTTTGGAGAAAAAAAAAACTGAAAAGGAGCCGGGTATCTGTTCTCCTGGCTTTACAGAGAGATGTGTCGGCTCCTGCCTTCTGCAAATTAAAGCTACACGAATAGGGCCGCCATCATCGTCGTCTTTCGTTCACCCCCATCCTTCCCCAGCTCCAGAGATACGGTGAGATCTTTTCCACCCCGCCGGCCGGTGACTATTCCTGGCGATTAACCGAGATCGAGCTAGCAATCTCTCTGTGAGCTCAAGGCTCGATCTGACCTCTTGATCGGATCTACTACGTGGCAACAATAGCTACCAGGCAGCTCTCCTGTGTACTCCTACATTGGCAGCTAATGGCGCTCGCTATAAATACCTCTCTACCTGCACTCAAACCCTCCAGCCACCAAGCTAAGCTAGCTAGCTTCCCATCACTAACTCACTCACTCCTTGTAGCTTGCTCATTCGAGGTTGAGGGTGCGCGTGGCATGGCTCTGCCGAGGTCTCACCAGTTCGATGGCTGCCTTGCGTGGGCTTTATTATTGCCCATGGAGGGCAACCTCAGGGGCTGTGGTAGCTCCGGCGACGATGACGATGACGACTACGACGTCGCTCCGGCTGCGTAACTAGGATGCTGACGGTATATGAGCACGCAGTAACGATCTACGCATGCATTATGCAGTGAGATGGTATAAGCGATGATGAGTACGAGTGCTGACGTTTTGATGAGGTGACGTATATTTTATGCCTCTCCGAGCTAATAATTTTACCATCTTGTACTAATATATAGCTTGCTTAGCTAGTTGCATATATATAAATAAAAGAGGCATCATGCTCATGCATGGCCGGCATGTATACGGTGGAGCAGCTAATGTAGTGGAAATAGATCAGCAGGGAGAACTGCAGCTCGCGGAGTTCATAATTTATATGGATGTATGTGCACCTTTGTTGGTGCAACATGTGATGAGTACTTGTACTTCCATTCACTATCTAGACAAAAATAAAGGAGTTCATGTTTAGTCAAGAGTGTTTATTGTTCCCTACTTCCCTTCTACTATTTGGTTTTATTTTTCTGTTCGTGTTTTGAAGAGGAAGGGGTTTACGTTATTCTATAAGATCTGATGTATATGGTCTCTTATTAGGACTTAGAGAGAAGGCGAACCAATAGGATATAGCTGAAATTACCCCAAAATTAACATTGAATTAGTGAATAATTGCAATGTGATCTGCTTGCATGCATATACCAGATAAGGAAAATATAGATCTATTAACCCGAGGCCATGCGTCTTGCTCATCCTTACTAAATTGTTTGATAATCTCTAAAGCATCACTTATTATGGGACATAGGGAATGTCTATTGCAAGAAGATATCGAATGTTGTGGCCTAGAGGTTACAAAAGAAAGAGGTTAGCATGTTCATTAACAAAAGGAGTCTCAATTTTCTCTCAATCCCTTATAATTGGGGGACAAACTTCAACTGCCTCTACCGGAGAATATTATTTATCATATATGCAGGTTTATATTTTATTGATGCACATAATAAACATACAACTTACCAAATGGGTCTCACACATCTGTCAGGCCTACTTTTGAGAGGCGTTGTTTTATTTGACTCATCTCATATTTTCCATGATCGACATATATTATTAGTTCAACAAATAGAGCTTAATTTTGGTTTTTGTTTATCTCAAGCATCCAAAGAACTATATTTCACCACCATATATAATTGCTGGAATTTTCATGACACTTTAATTGGCCAAACCACCTAATGTAAACTTTTAATATTTTGACCCTCATTACTAAAAAAAATATAGTTTAGAAACGTAAGAATCATATGAATAGATTTATTGTTGAAAACCATTTTCATAATACAATGCTTATTAAATATTGTATGGCTTAACGTGGGTACCAATTGAAGAAGTGATGGTTAAGTTGATTAATAAACTTAGATGTGTTTTATATGTATTTTACTTGTTGATTAGAGTCGTTGATGTGAGGGCCCTTAATTACTTTTAGAAGATTTAATACATTGCCCTTCATTCGCAAAAAAAAATGGTATAGATATATTCAATTATAAAAGAAGTGACCAAATAATTATAAACTTGAAGACAATAAAAGGTCAACATGTTTGTGCCCAGCGGTGGGAGTATTAGGTTAACCAAACAATTTTATCTTGTGTCAGGACTCAAGTTTAATTAGCACGCAGCTTATGTGGTCCTTTACGTATAGACACAGAAGAAAGAACACAAGTCATCGACAGAACTGCCAGCATGCATGACAACATGTTTCGTTTAGGGTCGTTACGACCTGAGAGAAAACGTGCCTGCCTCAGCTTATCAAACTGAGGTCAAAAAATCCATTACGCAGCAGCTCAATATCTTGCGTCATGCAAAGTTGTTTCAGCTGCAAGAAGGTGAGCTAAATAACCAACCACCTCGCGCGAACAGCCACCTGTTCATGCTATGGACTGGAAGTTCACCAACCATGCATCCTAGTCCCAGGTTGGCGATCAGCAGTGCTCGGCTTCGGAAGCTATAAAATGCCCGGCAAGGACCCATGTCTTTGCATCTCCAGCGAACGTCTTCAGTTTCTAGCTATTTCCTGATCGAGCACTGCTGTGCTGCTAGTAGATACTAGCTAGTAATCTATAAGCAGCATACCCACGGTACGGTCATCCATGGCTTCGGCTTCGGCTCTCTTCGCCACGACGGCGCTCGTCATGGCGGTCATGTTCGCTGGCAGCAGCAAGTGCGATGCCGCGCGCCAACTCGCCTTCCTGTCCATTCGCTTGTTGGGGACTCGACTCGGTGGGACCCCTAAAGACGGCCGTCGGCGGATACAACCACATATTTGTGGCGATCGACAAGTTCACAAAATGGATCGAAGTCAAGCCAGTGACAGCCACTACAGCAGCCAAGGCAGCCGAGTTCATCGAGGAGATATCGCACCGATTTGGGGTGCCTAACCGGATCATCACATATCTGGGTACTTTGTTCACGGGCTCCGAGTTCTGGGACTACTGCCAAGAAAGCTGCATCGACGTCTACTACGCCTCCGGTGCAATGGCCAAGTCAAAAGGGACAACGGCTTGATCCTCCAGGGGCTCAAGGCCAGAATTTTCGATCTGATCGAAAAGTATGGTGCAAAGTGGCTCCAAGAACTACCCAGAGTAGTTTGGGGGCTCCGCACACAGAGAAGCCGGGCTATCGGCTATTCGCCATTCTTCATGGTATACGGTTCTGAAGCAGTCTTGCCATCGGACATAGCT
This sequence comes from Panicum virgatum, assembly GCF_016808335.1. Classification (NCBI taxonomy): domain Eukaryota; kingdom Viridiplantae; phylum Streptophyta; class Magnoliopsida; order Poales; family Poaceae; genus Panicum; species Panicum virgatum. Next base: position 17,291,549 of record NC_053149.1, read on the forward strand.
TTTGGTGCTCCGCGCATCCAGAACTACGACGAAAACAAAGCCAAAGCGACTCGATGCACCGACATTGACTCGGCAGAGGAGCATCGCCTGACGGCCTCCATGCAGCATGCGAGATATGAGCAGCAGCTCCGGTGCTATCATGATCGCAACGTCCACGAGGGCGACTTCAACGTCGGCGACCTGGTTCTACGACGAATCCAGTCGACCACTGGCGCTCACAAGCTGTCCTCCCCATGGGAAGGCCCCTTTGTAGTCAGTGGGATAGTGGTTCCTAGAACCTACCACCTACAGAGGCCAGATGGTACAGATGTGGGCAACCCATGGAATATCGTGCACCTGCGCCGCTTCTATCCGTAGAAGCATAGAAAATGCAAAGCTATGTACCCATCTACTCATTTAATAAAGTTTGTCGCGTTTTATACATCACACTCTGCTTATTCTCGTTCTTTACCGAGTCGTTTTCAATATGCTCAGGGGCTGTGTCTCGGCCACCCAGCCAGCCCCCACTCGGAGTCCGACAGGAACAACCCGGTTCGCTCTTACTGAACATAGCCGAGTACGTTCAGGAACCACTCTGTGTCACCCTAACTAACTGCGCACATTGATGATCCGCTCTCAAGTGCTATAAAAAGGGCTCAGAGATCGCTTTCCACCTGCTCGGTAAATTCAGAAAAGAACTCGGACTGTGGGCATAACTTAACAACAAATAAAATTAAAGCATTATTTACATAAATATTGTTTTCAATCGGTCCACACTGACCAACTCTCCTTGTAGCACAATAAACAAAAGAAATTCCTGGAGACCAGCAGCCTACAGCTCGGCCATGATGCGCTCGGCAATCTCCAGGACAGCAGCGAAAATTTGTCGATCTCAAAATATTCTAGTCCAAACTTTTACGAAAGCTTTTATTCATAGCTTTTTCTTTCAATTTTTTCTCAAAAGTTTGTTCAGAATTGTTTGTATAAGTTCGATTATTTTTTTATTTGTATAAAGTAGGTTTGTTCTTTTCATAATATATAAATAGATCACGGTACATAGTTTTGCTGGAGCTGGGAAGCCAGACAAGGTGAAGTGATGATATGGGATTCTGAAGACGGTGGGGACTGGGCACATGCTCTGAAGATGGGAAGGGATTGGCTAGATGGAGGGGAAATTAATGCAAAGGAATCACGTGTGATCGGAAATTGACCGTACGGACGCTAATTTACAGTTGCCCGTAAATTAGCGGACCCCTTCGTGCTCCCCCATCACTTTCCCACCACCAACAAGCCATTCCCTCGCCTGAATTTCACCTCCACCGCCACAGCCATTCCTGGAGACTAAATTGCAAGCCCCAAGTTCTTTGTAGGGTGTTTAGTGCAAAATTCAAGGATCTCATTTGAATTTTACATTCTCAAGATTTAGTTAATCTGTTGGTTTTCCCACCATTTAGGACACTCTTTATTTTTTTACATTATAGGGTTGGAAAAGCTCTAAATTTAGCTAGATGGATAGCTCTTCTCTTGGAGTTGGCAATGAACAAACATTTCACAGGGAATTGATTCCTCATTTGTTGACCCCAAACTAATTAATGAGTCATCCAACCCACGCCCCAGGCCGCTGAATGGTTTAGATCGATCCTCATGGTACATTTTGTCTCACTAGTGTCAAATGTATATCACTTGACAGAATCACGAATATCATAGAATTAGCTTTATTAAACAAAAGTTATGATATAGATCATCGCATCACATATTCACATGTACTTGTAGCATGTGCAAATTGCCATGATCGATTGGTCCAATAATTGCAGAGAATGGTGATCTGTCTGCACATGACTAATTAGTCTCTTTAATTACTTTGGCTTCAGCGGGCATCTTGTTCTCCGAGCAGCATGGCAAGCAAGTTGGCCCTGCACACCTTTTGTAATTATTGATCAAGGCTGAAAACTCCGAGGTGGATAACTAGTAATTATGCCAAGTCATGAAAACTATTCTATGACATATAGTGATCCGGGATAACATGGGTTTAGGGTTGGGGCTAGGGATAGGGTTAGGGTTTGAGGGGAAGGGGCCGGTCGGGCCTTAAGGTGAGGAGAGGAGTGAGGGGGCGGCACGGCAGCCGAGGATGGCCGGCGCGTGTCATGAGGATGGCCGGCGGCGGTGGCGACACGTGCGGCGCGCCGAAGCAGAGCAGGGAAGAGGAGAGGAGGAGGCTGACGGGTGGGCCCGGGCGAGCAAAAATTAAGAAAACAAGTTTGAAATTCGAAACGAAGGTGTTTACGAGCTCAAAAATTCACCAAATTTTTACAGGAGATAAATAAAATCACCAAGAATACAATTCAACAAGAATCACTCAAAAAGCTTTTGTAATTTGGTTGCGACAAAAAGAACAATGAGACTATTTTTGAAAATTCCTTGAATTTTGTGGCTCGGTTCAAAAGTCATAAAATCTTGAAAAAATATTTTTAAATCAACATTTGAAATATAGTATTTAAATAAAATTTTTGGAGTCCAAGTTGCCTAACAAAATTTGAACTTTCTTAACAAGCACATATTCATACATACACAAAATTAAATTCAAAACACAACACACATGCACATGATGCTCCTTTATGCCTTAATGATGCTTATGATGATGTTGTTTAAGTGTTAAGCATGTTTTTACATTTGGGGTCGTGACAATTCTCCCCCCTTAAGAAAATCTCATCCCGAGATTTCGTAGGTAAAAAGGAAGGGTTAAAGCTCCGGTTGTATTGTTGCCATATTCACCTAGACAAGAAAAACATTAAAGGGATGATGTACATGAGCATGGGTGGAGTAGTGTGGTAGAATATGTATAGGGTTTCTTCGGTAGCATTTTGTACACATATAAGAAAGTTGAGGTTAGTTTTTCATACAGAGGGCATGATGTGGTGTGGAGAGCTATCTAAATATTTTCTTGATGGTGATTGGATACACACATGAGAGAATAAAAAGATGAACTTCATATGAGCAAGTGGGGGTGGTTTTGGGAACAAAATGGTGAGAAAATAGTCACAATTATATTCCAACAATATTATAAATGTATGAGTGCATGCATGCGAAATATGAATGCAACATGACGTCTCCTCACATCGTGAGCACGCCTTAACGTTCTAACACTCACTTACGACCCAAAACAACCATATTGCCCAAAAGCACCACAACCCTCCTACTAGCACTTGGGACAATAGGTGACTCCCATCCTCTCATCTCCCTTAGATGGCTCAAGGCACAAAACACTTCTAGGATCCTCTCACCGGCAAGTAAGCATAAGGGTTCTTCTAAGCTCTCGATGCTCATGATGAAGTCGAGCTATTGCTTCACGATCCACCTCTTGAATGGCCGCGTCCGGTGAAGTTGCTCTTGCTTGAGAGTCGTAGGCTTCCGATCCAACCACCATCCTTGCTTCAAGTTGTAGAGTCGTCACGCAGTCCACCATACCATTCACGAGAATAGACTTCATACTTGAACATCCATATGTAGTGTGCCCTTCTTACTATCTCGTTGAAAAGCGTGGGAAAACAAACCATGTCCAAAGCACTAGTTTCCAAGGTCAAGGTGAACTAGGGGCCATATACTTATGAAGAAAAGAGGGATTAAGCACATTTTGATTTAAGCAAATGAAGCAATAGAGAGAAAATAAGCTCTAGGATAAAGAAAGAAGGATAGCAATTATCCTTAAGTTCAAGTTTTAACAAGGAATAAATCTTAGTGCAAGTAATCAAATTTTATTTTACTCTCACCCACTAAGCAAATTTTAGGTTCACTTTATGGAACCTCGGCTCTGATACCTGTTGTGAGAACCGCCCAATTTGCACTCGGTTTAAGTGAAAATTATTGATTAATCCATTAAGATGAGAGTTAACACGTGTCCGTCTCTCGACACGTCACGTGTTAATCCACATCTTAGAGACACTTAATCAACACAATTCACCTAAAACGACCGCAAATCCGGTAGTCCCGGTACGTGTTTGCCACATGCCCAGGATTAAGCACACGTACCGTCATACATGCACGTACATTGCCGATGATCCACAAAGAGCAGTTTTGCACATTTAATATTACAAGTTCGATATAGGTGGGTTCAAACTTTCTTTACAAGCCTTGGGCTCACGAAAGACATATTAAACCAAAACTTAAAGTTTATTGTATTTACATACTCTCAAGGAGTTCGGCTACGATAAGAACATACCTAAGATAATGGTGTCTTGCTCAAGGACACCATCATAGCCTCAACGACCTACTCCTCCCTCGCACCAGGATCGGCGGGGTAGAAGTGGCCGAACACCACTTCCGACTCACCTGCAACTTGGTTTAGAAAGCAACCAGAGTACAAAAGGTACTCGCAAGACTTACACGATTAAATAAACAAGGATCATGTAAAGGCTCAATTAAAAGCTTTAAGGTTAAGTAATTATTGCATAAGCAAGAGCTTCCTAAACTATCACCTAGCAAAATTAATTAATCTTGTCCAACCCCAAACAATTTTAGTTGATTAAGAGAGTAATATAATCTATAATAGATCCTCGATATGACATGAATCCAAAGCCAACAATACCGAAACTCTCTATGAAGAATTCGACGAACCAAGAGCTTGCTCATATCCGAGAGCGCGGCAATTCGAATTGATTATAACCTTGCAAGAGTGTACAACTTTACCCACACGACGCAAGGACCATGCGATTCACCCAACCGGCAAAAGTTGGATAAGGGGGTACTCGCGTCAACCGTTTCCAACATGGCTCGATCATTGAAATTTTCACACCTAGCTTACGAGTAGAGACTTAGTTTCCACCGGGGCCATCTCTAAACTTTCCTACACATAGGTCCACCCGGGGGACACCTCTAAGCCTCTCTGCATAGCTCTTAGCCACGTATCTAGGACTGCACATCAATGATCAAGTCAAAGAAGGTAATTGGCTCACCCGTACCATTATATTGGATATGTGGTAGCACGGAAAGGTGCTCAAGGCCGATGGCATCAACTCGGTCCTTAATCGATCCAAGCGGACTATGCCCATGTGACTTCATTCTCTAGGCCCTACCATTCCGCTCGAATCTCGGTACTACCACTTCACTAACCACCAAACCAGACCAGTGCGATCAAGGATAACCGGTAAATGTGATACTCCAGCTGTTCTTTCTAGTAGGCCAGATGAGTATTCTAAGCAGAGCTAAGCATCTAATCAAGTTAAGTAATTAATTGACTACATGTGGCAAGGACATGGTTAAACAATTCAAGGAAGGACAATGCATCAAGATAGGTATAAAAATGCAGTACGTACATAATATATATAACCCCACAATACCCAAGTGAGATAACTAAACTAATCAAATTAAATAGGGGCAAGGGATCATGCTTAGCTGCTTGCCTTGGTTAACTTCGGGCTCAACCACGAACTGGACTCCGGGTTCGGGCTCAACGGACTCGGCAGTCTCAACGGGCTCGTTCTCCGACGGTTCAGTCACTATAATGCATGAATGAGATGCATGCATTAGCATGATGCGGTGACATGAAAATGACATGCCATGAATGAAATATGGATGGAATAACATGCAATGGCACATACACAATTATGACCAAGTCAATCGAGCGTTAAACCCTATCAAGGCAAAATAACCCTAGGGCAAACAATTTGAAACTAGGACAACAAACAGTTCGCATAAATCATGGGATAAACTGAGCATACAGAGGGCATTACAAAGAACTCATAAAAAATTGGATTTGCAGCAAAAGCATTTTTCTATAATTAATTATAAATATATTAAGTTTTAGCTATTCGAAGAAAGGTAAATCATAAAAGGCATGCAAACTTAAGTAAACAAATCCAAGAAAATTACCACAGATACTAGGCAAGAGTACAAAGGCAACAAAACTAAATTCACCATTTTGTCACTTTCCAGCAAAAAGTTCTATATGAAACCATTTTCAGACAGAGCATAAGAAAACACGCTTAAAACTTAACAAACAGCAGGAAAACCTATGAGAAAGTTACGCCATTGGAAACTATACTTCACAAGGAGTCTAACAAAATTTGGTTTGGAATTTTTAGAGCAATATACAAATAAGTAAGCATTTTAATCCCTTTTGAAAGATAAAACTATAGATAAATTTACATTAAAGTAACATACAACACCATATTTTTCCTAAGTAGATCGAAGCTAGAGGAATCCAACAAAACAAGTTTCATATTTTTCTGAGCTATGTACGATTTTCTACGCATTTTGCAAATTTGCAGCACAAATAAACTCGTTTGAAAACACTAGACGTACCCCGCTGAGCCAGCCCAGGCGCCGACAGGCGGGCCCCATGGGTCAGCAGCCCACACAGCCAAGGTCAAGGCAAGGCACACGCCTTGACCCGCGCGTGGGCGCGGCCACGGCGGTGGCGGCGCGAGGAGGAGCGGCGAGGCGAGACCGGAGCAGACCAGGGGAGGTGCGCACGACGAAGAGGAGGAGGCGGTGAACCTCACCGGCTGTGCCGCGGACGGGAAGCGGCGGTGAGCGGGCGGCGCGGCAGCGTTGGGCGGTGGCGGGCGGACCGGCGTAGCAGCGGGCCTTGCACGGCAAGGGAAGGGGCCGGGTAAGGAAGGAAATCGGAGGAGGACGACGCGAGGAAGCACCCCATCCGAGGAATTGGTGCGGCACTCACCGGAGACGATGAATCGGCGACGGCAATGGAGCTCGGGGGCAGAGGCCATGGTGGGTTAGGGATAGGGTTAGGGTTTGAGGGGAAGGGGCCGGTCGGGCCTTAAGGCAAGGAGAGGAGTGAGGGGGCAGCACGGCAGCTGAGGATGGCCGGCGCGTGTCGCGAGGATGGCCGGCGGCGGTGGCGACACGTGCGGCGCGCCGAAGCAGAGTAGGGAAGAGGAGAGGAGGCTGACGGGTGGGCCCGGGCGAGGAAAAATTAAGAAAATAAGTTTGAAATTCGAAACGAAGGTGTTCACGAGCTCAAAAATTCACCAAATTTTTACAGGAGATAGATAAAATCACCAAGAACACAATGCAACAAGAATCACTCAAAAAGCTTTTGTAATTTTGTCGCGGAAAAAAGAACAACAGACTATTTTTGAAATTTCTTGAATTTTGTGGCTCGGTTCAAAAGTCATAAAATCTTGCAAAAATATTTTTAAATCAACATTTGAAATCTAGTATTTAAATAAAATTTTTGGAGGCCATGTTGCATAACAAATTTTGAACTTTCTTAACAAGCACATATTCATACATACACAAAATTAAATTCAAAACACAACACACATGCACATGATGCTCCTTTATGCCTTAATGATGCTTATGATGATGTTGTTTAAGTGTTAAGCATGTTTTTACATTTGGGGTCGTGACAAATATAAGCCAGCATCGAACACGGGCACATCGTCGGCGTCTCCCTGTACCTAGCAGTAGCAGCTCGGGCAGTGTCTCCGCGCGCCGCCGCCATGGCGGGCAAGAGCCCGCTCCGCCGGTGGAAGTGCTTGTTCCCGGCGTTCGGCGCCATCGACGCCACCATCGAGTCTGCCTTGGGGTGCTCCCGCGACAGGTATAGGCGAGTGAGGGACGACCTCATGGAGAAGCTCTGCGACGACACGGGAGATGGCCGCAGCGCCGAGGGGCTCTGCCTGCCTGCTGGACTAGGCGATGGTCGAGGCGCTCCAGACGCTGCGGCTGGTGCCCGTCACGCCGGCAATGTTGACGTCCACCGACGTCGCCGAGGCCGTCGCCGGCCTGCGCGGGCACGAGTCCGGGCGGGTTTGCGGCCTCGCGCGCCGTGTCTTGGATGGGTGGAGGGCGTCGGTCGAGGGCGACCTGGCCAGGGCTAGAGCCGCCTTGGAGACGCTGTCGGGGATACCGCAGGAGGGCGAGAGCGAGATGGCGGCCGCCGCTCCTCCCTCCGCCGGAGATGCCCACGGCGGCCGTGAACCCGTGGTTCTTGTGGTGGAGAATGCGAAGCGAGCTGCCATGGTTCCAGGCCCAGAGCGCCCCAAGAAGATGCCACCGGGCGTTTGCGGTGCCGGCGGTGATCGTGATCGCGTCAGCGGCGCCAAGACAGGAGATCCAAAGCGCAGGCATCCAGGAGGCTACTACCAAGAAGCAGAGGACGTGAAGCGGCGGCGTAAGGACCCGGAGATGGTCGAGAAGAGGTCGACGAAGGAGCACCCGACCATGAAGGAGAAGAGCTGAGCGAGCTTGCGTGCTGGGGATCGAGGGACTAGAGGCGCTTGTCGATGTCCAGGCGCCACAGGGTTTAGGGTCTCTGCAAGAATCTAGGGCTGTGTTATCGCCATAAATTAACAGGGTTAATTAATGGGCCACAAGCGAGTTGGGCTTGAAGCAAGAATTAAAGAAGGCTTGAGAATCGGCTCCTGCGTGAGTATTTGGGCCGTGCAGGCCATGTATCTTTAGATTTAGTTCTGTTTGGATTAGAGATAGAGTTCGATTTGGACGCGTTAGGTTTAGATTGTTTCCCAAGTCTCCGGACTATAAATATGTACCCTATGATATTCGTAAGAGAGAACGTCATCACGTTTTGCAACAACACCTTGGCACAATGCCGCCCCTAATTCTAGGGTTTCATCCAAGTAAGCGCTATGCTGCTCAGATCGTCTTCTTGTGATCAGGGCAGCATTGTTCTTTCCTTTACCTTGGTATTACTCGTACTGAAGCATTTTTTGATGGCGAGTAATGCTAGTTATCTTGATGTTCGTAGCATGATTTTTAGTAGATCTATCATGCTCTTATTGTTTACCATCTACGAATATCATGTTTTCTCTATACGTTCATGCTTTGATCTTAAGCTAAATCTCGTTGCGAAGGATTAGTTGCATAGAGATAACACCTTGCTTCTTTTCTATCTAGTAGATCCAATCTGTTATGGTTTGTTCTTATTTTATAAGGATTAGCTCAATATCCACTAGGTTAGGCCTTACAAATGGATTGGATGTTCCGGTGATGTAATAGATGCTTTGTTCTAGCCTTGATAGGGATTGTTCCGGGAATCGGCTCTTGCTAGTTCTTAGGCCTCTGTTTTGGTTATGATTTAGTTATCTGTTATACTCGCTAGGCCTAGTTACGTGTAGGATGTTCCGATCTAGCGGTGAAGCTCTTACTGTCGTGGGTTGGATTAGCTAGATTCAATTGAAGCAAGTTTTCATAGTCATTTGCTTTATCTACTGATATCCAGATATTCAGATCAGATCTGACACCGGGACTTGATCGGTTCTTTGAAAGCCGATGCAAGAGTCGTCCCGGGGAGCCGACCACGGCTCGGACTAATATTTACATGTGTTTGTGCATGCAGGCAAATCGTTTAAAGCACGTTCACACCTTCCTGATCAGGTATAGGTCAGGTGGCACGCCTTATATTCTCTGGAATCTTCGGCGTGTGCCGGATTGCGGGCCGTTGTCCGAGGAAGCAGTGCCTGCTAGCGCCCCGGCGACCTCCCGGCTCTTCGTGTTGCCTGTCGCTACTCGCCGGTGGGTTTTAACCGACAACACATTCTGGCACGCCCAGTGGGACCTTCATCAACAACAACGCCCGCCGTAGAGATGACTGGACCTCAAGACCAAGCTCCCGTTCCGCCGGTCACCAAACCTGTCACGTATGAAGAGCTGACTCCATAGCACAAGCAAAAATATGATGAGGTCAAAGCTCAGTTCGAAGCTGATCTCATCGGCTCTTTCGAGAGGACCCGTAACCACGACATCAGGTGGAAGGGGTTCTCACCCGAGGGCACTCTCGACAATGTTGACCTGTCCGTGCCATCAGAGGAGCGCACCAGGGCCCTACGCCAGGAGATGAGTTATATGGTGGCTCACACGCTTCATCGGCACTCAGAAAGCCTGGTGAATGAGCTCGAGCGCGTGGCACATCGCGTTGTCCAGGAGGTGATCAAGAACCAGCACTCCCCATCAGGACCAGTCCTGGGGAGCCACAGAGGGGAAGCTGCATTGCAATCTAGGCCGCCAGTATCATACTCGCTCACGGCACCAGGACCGCAGAGTTCGCCGATCTATGTCGTCTACAAGATCGGCGATGACCCCGGGGAGGGACAGTTCTTGAGCGAGCCGCCCAAGGAGATCCCGCATGGCTATACGTGCATGTACATACCTGATAATATCAACCTAACACGCGCGGGGCAACTGGTGAGTACAGGGGCCTCAGGGGAAGACGCAGAGAAACAGGCATGGCTAGCGAAGTACGCTACCGGGCCGAGTGCTGAGCCCTCGGCCCCAGGAGTTCTAAGCGTGGAGCAGGTCAGTGCAATACTAAGGGACCAGTTCGACATCCTGCCCAAGAGGAAGGCGATCGGCTATTCCAATCCATATCCAAGTGATTACGACTTGATCCTGTTGCCACCCAAGTATCGGCTCCCGGCGTTCACCAAATTCAGCGGATCAGAAGGAGCCAGCTCCATTGAACATGTGAGCCGATACCTGACGCAGCTTGGGATGATCTCAATGTCGGATCCTCTAAGGGTTCGTTTCTTCTCCCAGTCTCCCACTGGTTCAGCTTTTGGATGGTATACATCACTGCCCCCAGATTCGATCCGGACTTGGAGGCAGCTGGAAGATCAGTTCCACACCCAGTATCATTCAGAGGCTGCTGAAGCCGGGATTGCCGACCTCGCCCAAGTCAGGCAGAAGCGAGGGGAAAGTGTGTCAGAGTACGTACAACGCTTCAGAGAGGTCAAGAATCGATGCTACTCGTCGCGCATCACAGAAAAGGAAGCGATCGATTTGGCAGTTCTGGGACTCGCTAAGCCGATCAAGGATCTGGCCTTCCAGTTGGAATTCACCTCTCTGGCACACATGGTGCAGAAGCTTATGGCGTATGAACACTATCACCCCAAGCTGTACCAGGAAAAATTCAAGAGCCATGTCAATATGGCCCAAGCAGATGATTCTGATGACTCTGACAAGGAACATGAAGTGGCTGTGGCAGAGTGGACCCGGGGGGCAAACCCTGTCCCGTGCAAGTGGGTCAAACAGAAGGGGCTTGTGAAGGGCTTTGACTTTGACATGTCCAAAGCAGAGCAGATATTCGATCTACTGCTCAAAGAAAAGTAGTTGAAGCTCCCAGAGAATCACAAGCTGCCAACAGCACAGGAGCTGCAGGGGAGGCTGTACTGCAAGTGGCACCACTCATTCACCCATGCCACGAATGACTGCAAGGAGCTGCGTCGACAGATCCAATCGGCTATCGAGCAAGGCCGGTTAATTCTGGCCCATCACACGATGAAAATGGACAGTCAACCATTCCCACAAGCTAACATGGTGGAACTGTCGGATCTTGGACATGAGGGCCAGAACTTGGCGTTCCAGATCAACATGGCGGGACCCATGTGCTGCCGTGTCGAGCAGAGGAAAGAGGCCGCTTCTGGCAAACGGCCCCAGGATGGACACAAGCCGGAGCAGCAACATGTCACTGAAGAACAAGTGCGTCACATCCGCAATCAAATCCAGCTTCTAATCGGCTTCTGGAAAAATACCAGTATCAGTACAAGTTGCGCCGCCGATATGAATCGGAAGAGGAGGAGTATGAGCACCGCACAGGAAGAACACTGGGGAGACGCCAGGCTATACGCGACCACTGGCATTGCCCGTTCTTCAGGTACTGTTGGAATTCCGGCATGAGCCAATTGCCTACTATCGATGATTGCTTGGAGTGCAGGCCTCGGGGACGCGATCCAGGCGAGACGTCGGTGTTCCAGCGCTTGGGGCCCAAAACACGTCACGACGTCCATATTGAGCGGCCATCCAGGGACGATCTTGAGCTAGAAGAGGAAGACAAGTATCATCGTCCACGGTGGTGTCCTGACAGGCTCAGCCGCTCACATAAGCGCCGAGTGCAGTGCCTACGCAATCTCAAAGAGGCAGAAGCAAGCTACCTCGACATGCTGAGGAAAGCACGTCCGGATCTCGCAGAACAAGCCAGGCACCCGCAAAGGGTGGAAAGGCGTCCTCCAAGGAGAGAGTGGCGCCCCAAGCAGCCATCGGCTGATGTGAATATGGTGTTCGTGCTCCCGTCGGTGTTTCGGGCGCCCCGACCGGAGGAATTGGCCATCGTGCAGCTGGATCTCGGCCCACAGCCGATCATCTTCGAGAAGCCCAAGGAGAAAAGCTACAAGCACCTGAAGGGATTGTATCTCAAGGGCCTCATCGACGGCAAGCCTATGAACAGGATGTTGGTCAACACTGGCGCCGCAGTCAATCTGATGCCGTACTCAGTGTTGCGCCGATTGGGTCGTTCCGCTGCTGATCTTATCAACACCAATGTGATGCTCAATGATTTCAACTGTCAGCCGTCGGAGGCATAGGGTGTCCTCAATGTGGAGTTGACAGTTGGCCGCAAGACCGTCCCAACCTCGTTCTTCATCATCAACAGTAAGAGTACATACACAGTGCTGCTTGGGAGGGATTGGATTCACGCCAATTGCTGTGTTCCTTCCACGATGCACCAGTGTTTGGTCTAGTGGGATGGCGATAAAGTGGAGGTGGTCCGTGCAGATGACTCCAGCGAGGTTTCCCTCGCAGGCATGAACGCCTGGGATGCGGAAGGGCAAGAGCCGATCTCAGGAATCACGCTGGAAGACTGTGATCGGATTGAAGCGACAAAAAATAGGCTGAGGCTGGTCTTATCCACTGGCCTCACAGAGTAAACACATCCTGGCAAGCTACGGAATCCAGCAAGATTAGAGAGGTCGGTCCCAGCGACCGGCCCCAAAAAAATGAGTAATATATATTTGGAGTTAAAATTGTTACATTATGTACAAACAATGGCCTGCTCTGGTAGTTGGTCAGTTACGGAGCATTCAGTTTTGAATGATAATGGAAATACAGGAACGGCCAGCCCGTGCGGTTGGCCAGAAAATCTTTCTTGTTATCTCCCTGTGTTTACTGTCGATGTCGATCTTTCAGACGGCGGCAAGTTAGGGTACGGGTTTACCTCAGCTGACGATTTGGAGGAAGTTGATATCGGTCCCGGGGATAAGCCGCGACCAACGTTTATCAGCAAAAGGTTAGACCCGATCTTGCGTGAGCAGATGATAGCACTGTTGAAGGAGTATCGGGACTATTTCGCATGAGATTATACTGAGATGCCCGGCCTGGATAGAAACATCGTCGAGCATCGGCTCCCGCTTAAGAAGGGATTTCGGCCGTTTCAACAACCAGCACGTCAGATGAAGGCCGAAGTCCTAGAGGAGGTTAAGAAAGAGGTGCAAAAGATGTTAGATGCAGGATTCATCAGGCCGTGTCAGTATGCGGAGTGGATCTCTAGCGTGGTCCCTGTACAAAAGAAAGATGGTCGATGGCGAGTCTGCATGGATTTCAGAGACCTCAACAGAGCAACGCCAAAAGATGAGTATCCGATGCCTGTTGCAGAAACATTGATCAACGCAGCGGCCGGTCATAAGATGATGTGTTTTATGGACGGTAATGCTGGCTACAACCAGATTTTTATGGCCCCAGAGGATATACACAAGACCGCGTTCAGAGTACCAGGCGCGGTCGGATTGTTCGAGTACTTGGTTATGACCTTTGGATTGAAAAATGCCGGTGCAACGTATCAGCGCGCTATGAATTACATCTTTCATTATCTTATTGGCAAACTGGTAGAGATCTACATTGATGATGTCGTGGTCAAGTCCACGTCGGCTGGGGGACATCTGGAAGACTTGTGTCAGGTCTTGGAATGCGCCTTTGGTGTATCAGCCGGTCAATTCTTAGGATTCCTGGTGCACGAGCGGGGAATCGAGATCGGCTTGAAAAGTCAAGAAGCTGTAAGGACAATGAGGCCGCCTACTACGAAGAAAGATTTGCAGAAGCTCATCGGCAAAATCAACTTTGTCAGACGATTTATCTCCAATCTATCTGGGCGCATCGAGCCGTTCATGGGTTTGGTGAAAGTCAAGTCTGATGCTGAGTTTCACTAGGGGGCAGAGCAACAGCAGGCTTTTGATGAAATCAAAGAATATCTATCGAAGCCTCCAGTGTTGGTTCCACCCCAGCAAGATAGGCCTTTCTACGTTTACCTGTCCGTGGGTGACACTTCCATTGCTTCGGTATTGGTTCAGAAGCACGACGGCCAGGAGAGGGTGGTTTTCTACCTCAGCAGCGCATGTTAGACGCCGAGACCAGGTACCTTGAGATCGAGAAGCTTTGCCTCTGTTTATTCTTTACATGCACAAAGCTTCGTCATATTTTGCTCTCGGCGGAAATGATTGTCATCTGCAAATCGGATGTCATAAAGTATATGCTGTCGGCTCCAGTTCTGAAAGGCCGGCTCGGGAAGTGGATGTTTGTATTGTCAGAGTTCGATATCCGATATCAGCCTGCGAAGGCAGTCAAAGGACAGGCACAGGCGGATCTCGTGGCAGACAGGATCAGCACCAATGTGGCCGCACTGTTTATACGTGCCTGGGCCATGTTTTTTGACAGATCGGCATGCGATGACGGGTGCGGCGTGGGAATTCTGTTGGTATCACCTCGAGGGGTGACTTATTCTTTTTCCATCAGGATGACTACTCCATGCACCAATAATTTAGTAGAGTATGAAGCCATGCACAGAGGGATGGAATTACTCCTGGAAGCTGGCGCAGAGGTAGTGGAAATATTTAGAGATTCAAAGATTGTGATTTCTCGACTCACAGAAGAGTATAGGTGTGAGAGCGAGGCTCTTTTCCCGATATGGATGCAGTGCCGCGAGTTGATGTCACAATTCAGGTACATTAATTTCCACTGGATATGCAGAACTCTGAACAATGAAGCCAATGATTTGGCACAGATGGCTTCCGGTTACATGGAAACAGCCGATGGGGTCGATGTAGAGGTTCAGTTTCTAGAACCTGGAGACTGGAGAGCCGATATCTTCAATTATTTGAAGGATTCGGCTCGGGGGGGCACCCAGAAGGATAAGACTCAAAGCTATGAAGTATGTTCTGATAGGGGACGATATGTTCTACAGGACTTTGGAAGGACTACTGCTCAAATGACTGGGACCTGCAGAGTCGAATCGGCTCTTGCACGAGGTTCATGAAGGAGCCTGCGTTACTCATCAATCGGCTCATAAAATGAAATGACTGATTAGGCGATCGGGATATTACTGGCCTACCATGCTTGAGGATTGCTTCAAATATTACAAGGGATGTCAGGCATGTCAGATTCGGCAAGATTCAGATGGTGCCGGCATCAGTAATGAATCCTATTATTAAGCCATGGCCGTTCAGGGGTTGGGCCATGGATATGATCGGCCAGATTAACCCGCCGTCTAGCAAAGGTCACCAATGGGTGTTAGCTGTTATAGATTATTTCACAAAATGGGTAGAGGCGGTACCCATGAGATCGGTGGCGTCAAGAGATGTGATCAGTTTCGTTAAAGAGCACATCATTCATAGGTTTGGGATTCCTCAAACCATTACGACCGATGGAGGATCGGTCTTTATATCGGAGGAATTTAGAAAGTTTGCCGATGACACGGGGTTCAAGCTGATCAGATCATCCCCATATTATGCCCAGGCTAATGGACATGCTGAAGCCTCCAACCAGAGCCTTATCAAGCTGATCAAGAGGAAGATCGATGAATATCCTAGGTGCTGGCATGAGGTGTTGTCAGAGGCTTTGTGGGCATATCGAATTTCGTGTCATGGATCCATCAAGACGTCACCATACAATCTGGTTTACGGTCAAGACGATGTGTTACCATGGGAGATTACGGTTGGATCAAGGCGTGTCGAGTTTCAGAATGATCTATCGGCTAAAGAGTATGCAGCCTTGATGAACGATAATGTGGAGGATCTTACAGAGCTAAGACTTTGGTCACTTGAGAAGATTAAGGAAAACAAGGCTAAAGTTGCTCGTGCATACAACAAAAAGGTCAAGCCGAAAGAATTCCAGGTTGGAGACCTAGTTTGGGAGGCAGTGTTACCATTGGGAACCAAAGATAGAAAATATGCTAAGTGGTCTCCAACTTGGCACGGACCGTACAAGGTTGATCAGGTTTTGCCTGAAAATGCATACATGCTTGAGGAAATAGATGGTGTCAAGTTTCCTATGGCGGTCAATGGCCAACACCTCAAGAAGTATTTCCCGAGCATGTGGGAAGGCGAGTGATAAGAGCCGATGAGATCCATCTGGCTGCATTATAAAAGGCCAACACGTTGAGTTGGATGGTAATATACATATATATATATATATATATATATATATATATATATATATATTCACAAGATAGCCGATGTGCAATCATTGACTTAAGATTTTTTTAATGAGTACAAGTTTCAGGTCAAACAGGCATCATTAAATGTTTCTGAATTGTTCTGCTAGTTCAGGAACTCTTCTATGGTGTGGATGGCTTCTGCGCGTACGGCGTCGGCTCTTGCGATGGTCGCTTCGTCATCTTTGTTATCACCTGTTACTATCTGTTGACTCAAGGTGCTTATCTCTGCAAACTCTGCCCGTATCTGTTCGGTCATTTCTTGGGCTTCTTGCTTGGAGTTTGCAATCGAGGCTTTCTCCTCTTGGATCAGTCTTTGGGTGGTGCAAACCTTTTCTTCTAGTTCCATTAGTTCTTTTTCCAGGAGGTTGAGCCGCCTTGTACTCTCGGAGATGTCAGCTTTAGCATCCAGAGTTGCTTTCTTTTGGTTGAGCAGTTTGCATTTCTGAGCAATGTCGGCTTTCAGAGGGATCTGAGAATGAGGTAACTCTATTCTCTGTGCGCTGCTTTCACTTCTCTAGTTGGGATTCTATCTGCTCGAGGATTTTCTGTATTTCTCCGGAGTCATCGACCAGGGTACTGATTGGAGCAGAGAGCAGACCCTTGATGAGTTGAAGCTGATCTGCCAGGTTAGCCGATTGCTGTGGAGTTGGTACTTTTGCTCCAGGGGTAGTCAGACCCATTGATGCTGGGTCAAAGGAGAGCAAGTTTGAAATATCAAAGCCCTGTGAAAATATTGGAGTTAGTTTAAGGGCAAAGTGCATTAATGGAGTTATCGGCTGATTTAGAATTGGCTTTTGTAGTGTTACCTGTTCTGAAAAAGAAGTAATGGTCGGTCCAAGTGCGATCGTTTCAGTTGAGTTTGAGGCAACGATAAGGGCGTTAGCTATGTTGGCCTGTTCGTCACGCGTCTCCACCAGAGCATCAGGAGTTGCAGATGATTCATGTTGATCTGGGCTTTCAGTACTGGGTATGTCTTCGGCTGTGTCCTGAAAATAGAATTACGGTCAACCAGAATATATATGCATAAGGAAAAAGTTTCAGGAAAGGTAAATTACCTGGTTGGAGTTAGATTCTGATGGACTCGGGGAAGGTTGTGCTGTTTTCTTGATGATTCATCTCGCGATGATCTTCCTTTTCTTAGTCGGGACTCGGGGGGCAACATTCGCAGAAAATTGTCTCCGCTTAGGAGCCGACTGGAGTACGTCCGGCTGAACAGTCATTATTACTTTCTTCATCGATGGTGATCCCTTACAAAAAAGAACATCAGGGGCAGTTGGAAGAAAGTGGAATGGTTCCCTGTTACTGGTCACAGGTTCTGGACCATCTTGTTGCTGTAAGAGAGGTGAGCAAGGATTAGCCAAGTGAGGGGATGGAGGATTTAGAGAGAATAAGTGCATAGAGTCAGTACCTCTTCTTTGGGAACCATATATTCAGGATCAATTTGCTGCAGTCGAGGACCTAGAGATTTTCTGAATACATGAGTTTTCCACATTTCCCACCAAGTGTTGAAGCCGATTGACGAGGAAGTAAAAGATAGATCGGCTGGTATTGGGATGTGGAGATTGTCAAACATGTTGTAGCATCTTGAACTGGTAAGACCGTCAGGTAGATCGGCTCTACTCTCCACCAAGTGGTGAATATGGAAGCGGGGAGGGACTTGTCCTAGGCCGAATTGCCGAGCTGCTATGACCGGTTGATAGGTTTCATAACCTGGTTTGATGATTCTGTTGGAAGTGCTTATGCCGACAGGAAGGAAGCCAGGTTGGATCATTAAAGAGTATAGATGCCGAGTGCTGTCGTCATCGGCAAAATTATCTAGCCTGAAGGCAGTTGGGTTCTCAAAGGCTTCAGATTCAGTGAATGGAAAATAAAGGGGGTTGTCTAGGCCTTTGTAGAAAATTCTAAACTAGTTTGCTGCATCTGTTGAGTTCAGTTTACAGCCAGGAAGACTGAATAGAGCTTGGCCATAGCTGGTGCATCTAATTGGATTGCCATTCTCATCAGGGAAGGAATTCTTGGTTAGGCTTTGAAAGTTTGGGATCTGATGCTGAAAGTAGAGTTGTGCCCATAACTGAATAAACCACCAAGGACCTCCAGTTTTGAGTTTCTTTTGGTTGAGCAAATTAGTTGTCATCAAATGGAGATATCTGTATGTTTCTCCGAGGAAAAGTTTGCCTAGGCCGGTGCGGTTGCCATGGGCCAGATGGTAGGCCAAAGGAAGGTAATTCTTAGTTGGAGCTAAGGAAGGACCACAGAAAATGAAATGTTCTAGCCAGAGATTTAAGAAGGCTGTGTATTCCTTTTTAGTTACTGAGCCTTTTGTCTTCATGTGCTGGTTTATGTAAGTGCTCCAGTTTGTGCAGTCTGCCTTGGATGAGAGTTTGAAGGGGACTTCTACCATTCTGTGAGCAGCAAGATTGGGAGATTCAATGTCAAGGCCAGTAATCATAGTAACGTCCAGCAGAGTAGGGGTCATGGGTCCGTGACCAAAGAGAAAGCAGTTCAGAGCGTCAGACCAAAAATAGCCGATGGTCTTCAGAAGATTTTCATCTTTGTCGAGAGGAGACAATGATAAACTAAGTGCATCAGCTATGTTTAACTCCTGCCACAGATGCATATGAGCTTTTGCTACTCTGCTATACCATGTGGTCCAGCTTTCAGGTGGATTGGGCCAGGCTCTTAGGCAGTCGGCCCAGGAGTTCAGATCAATGTTTTGACTTACGAAAGAGATCCTATTTTCTTCATAGGAGATTAAATCTGTGGGATTTTCATAAGTTCATGGGCCAAGACAAAAGGATTTGGGATTGGAAGGATGCGGCAGAAGGATGTCTGACACCTGAAGTTCAGAGATTCAGAAATTTACATGTGGTGTCATATTTCAGAGTTTAATTTGTTGGAGGCTTAACAAGCTGAAGAAAGTTAAAAGGGCAGGCTGAATATTACCTTCAGGCCGCAGATTGCTGCATCATCGGTTGTAGAATTCGTTGTCTGAGCTGTAGAGTCCGCCATGGTTCAGATCTACTGACTTAGGGTTTGGTTGTTCTGCAGGCTCTGATTCAAATTCTGGATGCTTCGAGAGTCCTTGCTCGAACTTATAGAGTGGGATTTTTGAATTGCCCTCGGATTTGGAGTATCTATTTCGAGTTGGATTTAAAGTGGAAGTGGTGTTCTGTTCTTATGTGGGTTACTTACAGTTTGAATTTTACCGGCTTTTGGATATTAATGAAGCCTGATGCGGTGCCATCGGCTTTTAGGGGATGATTCAAACAAGTAAGATTAAGGGATAATAAACTTCATTAAAAGTTGGATTTTTACAGAAGAGCCGATTTGACAAAGGAAGAATCCTTCGGCTTTACAATACTACTTCTACACTACTACCTACATCTACCGCTCGTAGGTACCTAGTTCCTACAGTGCTTGGGGCTTCGAGCCGGTGCATCTCCGCCGTCACTATCGTCATCATCATTGTTGCTGGCGCCGTCAAAGGCGCTGCTGCCGCCGTCGGTCTCGGCATCGCTGCTCCGGCCGCCGCCGCCGCTGCTTTCTTCCTCGCTGTCTTCCTCGGAGAACCCGAGGAATCGGAAGGGCTTTCCTCCCATCGGGTCGTCGCCGCTGGAGGAAGAGCCGATCTCCTCTTCCGAGGAGGAATCAGCTCCATCCCAGGAGAAGCCTTCCTCGCTGCTGCTCTCCAACTCCTCCTGGAACAGGAGTTGGAGGTCTTCGCCATCGGTTTGGGGCTCGTCGTCTTCGGAGGCGATCCCGAAGTTGAACTCCTCTGCATCCCAGTGCAGAGGAGTGAGCGCCTCATACGCCGCCGCAGGGTCGTACTCCGGCGTCGGTTCCCGACTCTCAGGAATGGAGTCGAGGAAGGAGGCAGAGAGGTTTGAAGAAGAAGGGGAAGAAGGAGGGGAAGAAGAATAGCCGATGGAGTTGGAGCCAGAGGAGGAGGAAATCGCCATGGCTACTGAAGGTTGGGGTTTTCTGCGCTACTTGGTTTTGGGAGGAAGATGAATTTGCCGTGAAAGGAGTCGATTCGGGATGAGATTAAATAGTAAAAAAATAGAAGATGGATCGGCAGTTTTACGTTCTACGAGGAGCCAGTTGCAGAGATGTTGCGTCTTCCTTGGTGGTTGCAGTGTGTTTTAATGGGCATTAACGGGAAGATGAAGCGACGGAGTGGTTTTGGAATTATCATTGCCAAAACCAGGGAGGCATGTGTTATCGCCATAAATTAACAGGGTTAATTAATGGGCCGCAAGCAAGTTGGGCTTGAAGCAAGAATTAAAGAAGGCTTGAGAATCGGCTCCTGCGTGAGT
Organism: Panicum virgatum; assembly: GCF_016808335.1. NCBI lineage: Eukaryota > Viridiplantae > Streptophyta > Magnoliopsida > Poales > Poaceae > Panicum > Panicum virgatum. The sequence continues at coordinate 17,312,081 of NC_053149.1, forward strand.
ATTTGGGCCGTGCAGGCCATTTATCTTTAGATTTAGTTCAGTTTGGATTAGAGATAGAGTTCGATTTGGACGCGTTAGGTTTAGATTGTTTCCCAAGTCTCCGGACTATAAATATGTACCCTATGATATTCGTAAGAGAGAACGTCATCACGTTTTGCAACAACACCTTAGCGCAACGCCGCCCCTAATTCTAGGGTTTCATCAAAGTAAGCGCCATGCTGCCCTGATCGTCTTCTTGCGATCAGGGCAGCATTGTTCTTGCCTTTACCTTGGTATTACTCGTACTGAAGCATTTTTTGATGACGAGTAATGCTAGTTATCTTGATATTCGTAGCATAATTTTTAGTAGATCTATCATGCTCTTGTTGTTTACCATCTACGAATATCATGTTTTCTCTATGCGTTCATGCTTTGATCTTAAACTAATTCTCGTTGCGAAGGATTAGTTGCGTAGAGATAACACCTTGCTTCTTTTCTATCTAGTAGATCCAATCTGTTATGGTTTGTTCTTATTTTATAAGGATTAGCTCAATATCCACTAGGTTAGGCCTTATAAACGGATTGGATGTTTCGGTGATGTAATAGATGCTTTGTTCTAGCCTTGATAGGGATTGTTCCGGGAATCGGCTCTTGCTAGTTCTTAGGCCTCTGTTTTGGTTATGGTTTAGTTATCTGTTATACTCGCTAGGCCTAGTTACGTGTAGGATGTTCCGATCTAGCGGTGAAGCTCTTACTGTTGTGGGTTGGATTAGCTAGATTCAATTGAAGCAAGTTTTTATAGTGTTATCGCCATATATTAACAGGATTAATTTATGGGCCGAAAGCAAGATGGGCTTAGAGCAGAAGATTGAAGAAGGCTTGTAAATCGGCTCCTGCATGAGCATTTGGGCCACATGGGCCATGTATCTTTAGATTTAGTTTAAGATTAGAGATAGAGTCCGATCAGGACAAGATTAGTTTAGATTGTTTCCCAAGTCTCCGGACTATAAATATGTACCCTATGTTATTCATGAAGGAGATCATCGTCACATCTCAAAAACAACAATCTCGGCGCATCGCCACCCCTAATCCTAGGGTTTCATCCAAGTAAGCGCCATGCTGCCCTGATTGCTTCTCGCGATCAGGGCAGCGTTGTTCTTGCTTTTACCTTGGTATTACTCATACTGAACCGTTTTTGATGGTGAGTAATACTAGTTATCTCGATGTTCGTAGCATGACTTTTAGTAGATCTGTTGTGCTTTGTTGCTTATCATCTACGAATATCATGTTGTCTTTACGCGATCATGTCATCATCTTATACTAGCTCTTGTTGCATAGAGTTAGCTGCGTAAAGGCAACACCCTGCTTCTTTTATGTCTAGTAGATCTGATCTGTTATGGTTTGCTCTTATCTCTAAGAGTTGGCGTAATATCTGTTAGATTAGGCCTTGCAAACAGGTTGGATGATCCGGTGGTGTACTAGATGCTTTATCTTAGCCTTAATAGGGATTGTTCCGGGAATCGGCTCTTGCTAGTTCTTAGGCCTCTATTTTGGGTTATGGTTTAGTTATATGTTGCGTTCATTAGGCCCAATCACGTGTAGGATGTTCCGATCTAACAGTGAAGCCTTTACTGTCGTGGATTAGATTAGTTAGATCTAATTGAAGCAGCTTTACAGTTATTCGCTTTATTTATCAATATCCGGATGCAAACAGATCCAATCTGACACCGGGACTCGATCGGCTCCTTAAAGCCGATGCAAGAGTCGTCCCGGGGAGCCGACCACGGCTTGGACTTACGTTTCCACGTGTTTGTGTATGCAGGCTAATCGTTGCAAGCACGTTCGCACCTTCCTGATCGGGTATAGGTCAGGTGGCACGCCCTGCGTCTTCATAAGCCACGGTGTGTGCTGGAATTGCGGGCCGTCGACGAGGGAGCAGTGTCTGCTAGCACCCCGGCAACCTCCCGGCTCTTCGTGTTGCCTGTCGCTGCTCGCCGGTGGGTTTCGACCGACAACACATTCTGGCACGCCCAGTGGGACCTTCATCAACAACAATGCCCACCACAGAGATGACAGGAGCTCAGGACCAAGCATCGGTTCTGCCGGTCACCAAACCTGTCACGTATGAAGAACTGACTCTGGAACACAAGCAAAAATACGATGAGGCCAAAGCTCAGTTTGAAGCCGATCTCATCGGCTCTTTTGAGAGGACCCGCAACCATGGCATCAGGTGGAAGGGTTTCTCACCAGAAGGCGCTCTCGACAACGTTGATCTGTCTGTGCCGTCAGAGGAGCGTACCAGGGCCCTACGCCAGGAGATGAACTACATGGTGGCTCACACGCTCCATTGGCACTCAGAAAGCCTGGTGAACGAGCTTGAGCGCGTGGCACATCGCGTTGTCCAGCAGGTAATCAAGAACCAGTACTCCCCATCGGGACCAATCCTGGGGAGTCACAGGGGGGAAGCTGCATTGCAAACCAAGCCGCCAATGTCCTACTCGCTCGCGGCAGCAGTACAGCAGAATTCGCCGATCTACGTCGTCCACAAGATCGGCAGTGATCCTGGAGAAGGCCAGTTCCTCACCGAGCCGCCCAAGGAGATCCCGCACGGCTACACATGCGCCTACATCCCTGACAGCGTCAATCCAACATGCTCGGTGCAGATGGTAAACCCAGGAGCTTCTGGAGCATACGCGGAGAAATAAGCGTGGTTGGCAAAGTACGCTACCGGGCCAAATGCTGAGCCATTGGCCCCAGGAGTTCTTAGTGTGGAGCAGGTCAGTGCAATACTGAGAGACCAGTTCGGCATCCTGCCCAAGAGAAAAGGGATCGGCTATTCCAAGCCGTATCCAAATGACTACGACTTGATCCCGTTGCCTCCCAAATATCGGCTTCCTGAGTTCACCAAGTTCAGCGGGTCAGAAGGAGCCAGCTCCATAGAGCTTGTGAGCCGATACTTAACACAGCTTGGGATGATCTCAGTATCGGATCCTCTGAGGGTCCAGTTCTTCGGCCAATCCCTTACAGGCCCGGCTTTTAGATGGTATGCGTCATTGGCTCCAGATTCAATTCGAACTTGGAGGCAGCTGGAAGATCAGTTCCACACACAGTATCACTCAGAGGCTGCTGAAGCTGGGATTGCCACCTCGCCCAAGTTAGGCAGAAGCGAGGAGAGACTGTGTCGGAATACATATAGCGCTTCAGAGAAGACAAGAACCGATGCTACTCATCGCGCATCACAGAGAAGGAGGCAGTCGATTTGGCTGTTCTAGGACTCGCTAAGCCGAACAAGGATCTGGCTTTTCAGTTGGAATTCACCTCTCTGGCACACATGGTGCAGAAGCTTACGGCATATGAGCTTTACCATCCTGAGCTGTACCAGGACAAGTTCAAGCGCCATGTAAACATGGCCCAGGCGGATGAATCTGATGACTCTGGCGAGGAGCAAGAAGTGGCTGTGGCAGAGTGGACTCGGGGGGGGGGGGGGGGGCAAACCCTGTCCCGTGCAAGTGGGTCAAACAACAGGGGCTTGTGAAGGGCTTCGACTTCGACGTGACCAAAGCAGAGCAGATATTTGATCTGCTCCTCAAAGAAAAACAGCTGAAGCTCCCAGAGAATCACAAGCTACCAACCGCACAAGAGCTGCAGGGAAGGCTGTACTGCAAATGGCACCACTCATTCACTCATGCCACGAGTGAATGTAAGGAGCTGCGTCGTCAGATCCAATCGGCTATCGAGCAAGGCCGACTAATTTTGGCTCAACACACAATGAAGGTCAACACGAAGCCCTTCCCACAAGCCAACGTGGTAGAGTTGTCAGACTTCACTCCTACAAGCCAGAATTTTTCATTCCAGATCAACATGGCGGGGCCTGTACGCCGTCATGACGAGCAAAGGAGAGAGGCCGTTTCTGGCAAGCGGCCCCAGGATCAAAATGAGCTAGGGCGACAGCATATTACTGAAGAGCAAGTGCGTTACATCCGCAATCAGCTTCCAGCTTCCGATCGGCTTCTGGAAAAATATGAATATCAGCACAAGTTGCGTCGCCGATATCAATCGGAAGAAGAGGAGTACGAGTACCGCACAGGGAGGACGCTGGGAAGGCGCCAGGCTGTACGCGACCACTGGCATTGCCCGTGCTTCAGGTACTGCTGGAATTCCGGCATGAGCCGATTGCCCACTATAGATGATTGTCTGGAGTGCAGGCCTCGGACACGCCAGTTAGGCGATACTTTGGTGTTTCGACGCTTGGGGCCCAAAGTGCGTCACAATGAACATGTTGAGCGGTCGACCAGGGGTGATTCCTAGCCAGAAGAAGAAGACAGGTACCATCGTCCACGGTGGTGTCCTGACGGGCTTAATCGCTCGCAGAAGCGCAGAGTGCAGCGCTTGCGCAATCTAGAAGAGGCAGAAGCAAAGTACCTTGACGTGCTGAGGAAGGCGCGTCCGGATCTCGCGGAACAAGTCAAGCACCCGCGAAGGGTGGAAAGGCGCCCTCCAAGAAAAGAGTGGCGCCTCAAGCAGACAAAAGCCGATGAGAAGCCATCGGCTGATGTGACACATGGTGTTCGTGCTCCCATCAGAGTTCCGGGCACCCCAACCTGAGGATTTGCCTGTTGCACAGTTGGATCTTGGCCCCCAGCCGATCATCTTCGAGAAGCCAAAGGAAAAAATCTACAAACATTTGAAGGGGCTGTATCTCAAGGGCTTCATTAACGGTAAACCCATTAACAGGATGCTGGTTGACACCGGTGCTGCAGTCAACCTGATGCCATATTCGGTGCTGCGCCGGTTGGGGCGCTCTTCTGCCGACCTAATCAAGACCAATGTGATGCTCAATGACTTCAATGGACAACCATCAGAGGCAATGGGGGTTCTTAATGTGGAGTTGACAATGGGCCGCAAGACGATCCCGACTTCGTTCTTCATCGTCAATAGCAAGAGTACATACACGGTATTGCTTGGGAGGGATTGGATTCACGCCAACTGTTGTATCCCTTCCACAATGCATCAGTATCTCGTCCAGTGGGATGGCGATGAAGTGGAGGTGGTCCGTGCAGATGACTCCAGCGAGGTCTCGCTCGCAGACATGAACGCCTGGGATGCAGAAGGGCAAGAGCCGATCTCAGGGATCGCCCTGGAAGATTGTGATCGGATCGAAGCGACAAAAAACGGACTGAGGCTGGTCTTATCCATTGGCCTCACAGAGTAGACGCATCCTGGCATGCTACGGGGTGTAATAGAGTTAGAGAGGCCGGTCCCAGCGACCGGCCCTAAAAAATAGAAAAATCCTACTTGGGATCGGAATTGTTACATCATGTAGATACGATGGCCTGCTCTGGCAGTTGGCCACTCATTGAATATTTGGTTTTGAATGATAATGGGAGTATAGAGATGGCCAGCCCATGCGGTTGGCCAAATAATTTTTCTTGTCATCTCCCTGTGTTCGCCGCTGATCTTGTGGATAACAAAGACTTGCCTGCGTTCGCAGCTGGTTTTTCAGATGACGGCAAGCTAGGATACGGGTTCACGTCAGCTGATGATTTGGAAGCGGTTGACATCGGTCCTGGGGATAAGCCACGGCCGACATTTATCAACAAAAGGTTGGATCCGGTCTTGCGTGAGGAGATGATTGCACTGCTGAAAGAGTACCGGGATTGTTTCGCATGGGACTACACTGAGATGCCCGGTCTAGACAAAAGCATCGTCGAGCATCGGCTCCCGCTCAAGAAAGGGTTTCGGCCGTTTCAGCAACGAGCACGTCAGATGAAGGCCGTAGTCCTAGAAGAAGTCAAGAAAGAAGTGGAGAAGATGTTGGATGCTGGGTTCATCAGGCCGTGCCGGTATGCAGAATGGATCTCTAGCGTGGTACCGGTACATAAGAAGGATGGCCGATGGCGTGTCTGCGTCGATTTTAGAGATCTCAACAGAGCGACACCAAAGGACGAATACCCGATGCCTGTTGCAGAGACATTGATCAACGCAGCTGCCGGCCACAAAATGATGAGTTTTATGGACGGTAATGCCGGCTACAACCAGATCTTCATGGCCCCAGAAGACGTAAACAAGATCGCGTTCAGAGTACTAGGCGCAGTCGGCTTGTTCGAATATTTGGTTATGACCTTTGGACTGAAAAATGCCGGTGCAACATACCAACGTGCAATGAATTACATTTTTCATGATCTCATCGGCAAACTAGTAGAAATTTATATTGATGATGTTGTGGTCAAATCCAAATCAGCTGGGGGCACCTAGAAGATCTGCGTCAAGTCTTGGAGCGGACTCGAAGGTTTGGGCTCAAAATGAACCCAAAGAAATGTGTCTTTGGAGTATCGGCCGGTTAATTTTTGGGATTCCTGGTGCACGAACGGGGAATCGAGATTGACTTGAAGAGTCAAGAAGCTATAAAAATGATGAAGCCGCTTACCACGAAGAAAGAGTTGCAGAAGCTCATCGGTAAAATTAACTTTGTCAGACGATTTGTTTCTAACCTGTCTGGGTGCATTGAACCATTCATGGGTTTAGTGAAGATCAAATCCGATGATGAGTTTCGCTGGGGGGCAGAACAGCAGCAAGCTTTCGATGAAATCAAAGAATATTTGTCAAAGCCTCCAGTGTTGGTTCCTCCTCCGCAAGATAGGCCGTTCTACGTGTACGCATCCGTGGGTGACACTTCCATTGCTTCGGTGTTAGTCCAGAAGCATGACGGCCAGGAGAGGGTGGTTTTCTACCTCAGTAGGCGCATGTTAGACGCCGAGACCAGGTATCCTGAAATCGAGAAGCTTTGCCTTTGCTTATTCTTTACATGTACAAAGCTTCGTCATATTTTGCTCTCGGTGGAAACAATTGTCATATGTAAATCGGATGTCATAAAGCACATGCTGTCAGCTCCTGTCCTGAAAGGCCAGCTTGGAAAATGGATGTTTGCATTGTCAGAGTTCGATATCCGATATCAGCCTGCGAAAGCGGTCAAAGGACAGGCACTGGCGGATCTTGTTGCAGATAGGATCAGCACTGATATGGCTGCACTATTTATTCGTGCTTGGGCTATGTTTTTTGACGGATTGGCTTGTGATGATGGGTGCGGTGTGGGAATTCTATTGGTGTCGCCTCGAGGGGCGACTTACTCCTTCTCCATCAGGATGACTGCCCCATGCACCAATAATTTGGTGGAATATGAAGCCGTTCGCAAAGGGATGGAACTACTCCTCGAAGCTGGTGCAGAAGTGGTGGAAATTTTTGGAGATTCGAAGCTGGTGATTTCTCAGCTCACGGAAGAATATAGATGTGAGAGCGAGGCTCTTTTTCCGATATGGATGCAGTGCCGTGAGTTGATGTCACAATTCAGGTACATCAATTTCCACTGGATACGCAGGACTCTGAACAATGAAGCCAATGATTTGGCACAGATGGCTTCTGGGTACAAGGAAACAGCCGATGGAGTCGATGTAGAGGTTCATTTTCTAGAACCCGAAGACTAGAGAGCCGATATCTTCAATTACTTGAAGGATTCGGCTCAGGGGGCACCCAGAAGGATAAGACTCAAGGCCATGAAGTATGTTCTGATAGGGGATGACATGTTCTACAGGACCTTGGAAGGACTACTGCTTAAATGTCTGGGACCTTCAGAGTCAAATCGGCTCTTGCATGAGGTTCATGAAGGAGCCTGTGGTACTCATCAATCGGCTCATAAGATGAAGTGGCTGATTAGGCGATCGGGTTATTACTGGCCCACTGTGCTTGAAGATTGCTTCAAATATTACAAAGGATGTCAGGCATGTCAGAGGTTTGGCAAAATTCAGATAGTGCCAGCATAAGTAATGAATCCTATCATCAAACCGTGGCCATTCAGAGGTTGGGCCATGGACATGATTGGTCAGATCAACCCGTCGTCTAGCAAGGGTCACCAATGGGTCTTAGCTGCTACAGATTATTTCACAAAGTGGGTAGAGGCAGTGCCCATGAGGTCAGTAGCGTCAAGAGATGTGATCAACTTTGTCAAAGAGCACATCATTCACAGATTTGGGATCCCTCAGACCATTACGACCGATGGAGGATCGGTCTTTATATCAGAGGAATTCAGGAAGTTTGCCGATGACTTGGGGATTAAGCTGATCAGATCATCTCTATATTATGCCCAGGCTAATGGACAAGCTGAAGCATCCAACTAGAGCCTCATCAAGCTCATAAAGAGAAAGATCGATAAATATCCTAGGCGCTGGCATGAGGTGTTGTCAGAAGCTTTGTGGGCGTATCGTATTTCATGTCACGGGTCCACCAAGATATCGCCGTACCATTTAGTCTACAGCCAAGACGCTGTGTTACCATGGGAGATCACGGCCGGATCAAGACGTGTTGAGTTTCAGAATGATCTATCTGCTGAATAGTATGCAGCCTTGATGAACGATAATGTGGAGGATTTGACAGAGCTAAGGCTTTGGTCGCTAGAGAAGATCAAGGAAAATAAGGCTAAAGTTGCTCGTGCGTACAACAAGAAGGTCAAGCCAAAGAATTTTCAGGTTGGAGACTTGGTTTGGGAGGCAGTATTGCCATTGGGAACTAAAGATAAAAAGTTTGGTAAATGGTCTCCAACTTGGCACGGGCCGTACAAGGTTGATCAGGCTTTGCCTGGGAATGCATACATGCTTGAGGAGCTGGATGGTGTCAAGTTTCCTGTCGCTGTCAATGGTCAACACCTCAAGAAGTATTTCCCGAGCATGTGGGAAAGCGAGTAATAAGAGCCGATGAGACCCATCTGGCTGTAATCATGAAAAGGCCAACACGTTGAGTTGGCCAGTAAAAAAAAAGAGAAAGGCCAACACGTTGAGTTGGCCGGTAAAAAAAAGAGAGAAAGGCCAACACATTGAGTTGGCCGGTAAAAAAAAAGAGAAAGGCCAGCACGTTGAGTTGGCCGGTAAAAAAAAGGAAAGAGAGGCCAACACGTTGAGTTGGCTAGTAAAAATACATGTGAGAAGCAAGATAGCCGATGTGTAACCATCGACTTAAGGTGTTTTAAATAAGTACAAGTTTCAGGTTTTACAGGCAACATCAAATGTTTTCTGAATAGTTCTGCTAGTTCAGAAATCCTTCTATGGCATGGATGGCTTCTGCACGTACAGCATCTGCTCGTGCTATGATTGCTTCGTCGTCCTTGTCATCGCCTGATACTATCTGCCGACTCAAGGTGCTTATCTCTGCAAACTCTACCTATATTTGTTCAGTCATTTCTTGGGCTTCCTGCTTGGAGTTTGCGATCGAAGCTTTCTCCTCTTGGATTAGTCTTTGGGTATTGCGGACCTTTTCTTCAAGTTCCATCAGTTCCTTTTTCAAGAGGTTGAGTCGTCCTGTGTTCTCGGAGATATCAGCTTTAGCATACATAATTGCTTTCTTTTGGTTGAGGGCTTTGCACTTTTGAGCTATGTCAGTTTTCATAGAGACTTGAGAACGACGTGCTTCTATTCTTTGTTGAGCTGCCTTCACCTCTGCCCGAAAGAAAGAAAGATGGCCGGCTGGCCAAAGTTTGACTCGAAGTAATTCTGGAAGCGGGGATTCTATCTGCTCAAGAATTTCTTTTATCTTGATGGAATCATCAGCCAGAGCAGTCATCGGAGTAGATAGTAGATCCTTGATGAGCTAAAGCTGATGTGCCAAATTAGCCGATTGCTCCGAAGATGGTGTTTCTGCTCCAGGGACAGTCAGACCCATTGATGCTGGGTCAAAGGAAAGCAAACCTGAAATATCAAAGCCCTATAGACATATCTGGAGTTAGAGCAAGATGCATTTGTGAAGCTATCGGCTGGTTCAGAAACGGTTCTCATAAAAGTTACCTGTTCTGAACAAGAAGTGATGATCGGTTCAGGTGTAGCCGATCCGGTTGGATTGGAGGTGACAACAGGGGCTTCGACTATGTTAGCCTGTTCGTCATGCACATCTGTCAGAGTATTTGAAGTTTCAGTTGCTCCAGTGTCAGCTTCATGAATGATGACTTCGTGTTGTGCTGGACTACTGGTTTCAAGGATGTCTTCAGTTGCGTCCTGGAAATAGAATTACAGTCGACCAGAGTGCATATGTATGCAATAAAGAAAAAGTTTTAGAATGATGAATTACCTGGTTGGTGCTAGACTCTGATAGACTCGGGGGAGCTGGTGCTGGTTTCTTGATGACACACCTCGTGATCATCTTCCTTTTCTTGGTCAAGACTCGGGGGGCAACGCTTGCAGAAGCTTGTCTTCGTTTGGAAGCCGACTGAAGTAAGTCTGGATGAATAGTCATTATCACTTTCTTCATTGATGATGATCCTTTGCAGAAGAGTACATTAGGAGCAGTTGGAAGAAAGTGGAATGGCTCCCCGTTGCTGGTCATAGGTTCTGGACTATCCTGTTGCTGCTAACAGGGTGAGCAGGATTAGTCAAGTAAAGGAATGGATGATTTAGAAATGGTAAAGTGCATAAATTCAGTACCTCTTCCTCGGGGATTACATATTCAGGATCAATTTGCTGCAGTCGAGGACCTAGAGTTTTTCTGAAAACATGGGTTTTCGACATTCCCCACCATGTGCTAAAATTGATCGATGAAGGAATGAAGGATAGATCGGCTGGTATTGGAATGTGGAGGTCATCGAACATGCTATAGCATCTTGAGCTGGTGAGACCATCAGTCAGATCGGCTCTACTCTCCACCAAGTGGTGAATATGGAAGTGGGGAGGGACCTGTCCTAGGCCAAGTTGCCGAGCTGCTATGACTGGTTGGTAAGATTCATAACCTGGCTTGATAATTCTATTAGAGGTGCTGATGCCAACAAGAAGGAAGCCAGGTCGGATCATTAAAGAGTATAAATGTCGAGTGCTGTTGTCATCGGCAAAGTTATCTAATCTGAAGGCAGTTGGGTTTTCAAAGGATTCAGATTCAGTGAATGTGAAATAGAGTGGATTATCCAGTCCTTTGTAGAAGATTCTGAACCAGTTTGCTGCATCTGCTGAATTCAGTTTACTGCCAGAAGACTAAATAAAGCTTGGCCATAACTAGTATATCTAATTGGTTTGCCACTCTCATCAGGAAAAGAGTTCTTGGTCAGGCCTTGGAAGTTCGGAATCTGGTCCTGAAAGTACAGTTGTGCCCACAACTGAATAAACCACCAAGGGCCTCCAGTTCTCAGTTTCTTTTGGTTAAGCAAGTTAGATGTCATCAAATGGAGATATCTGTAGGTTTCTCCAAGAAAAAGTTTGCCTAGGTCGATGTGATTGCCATGGGCCAGGTGATAGGCCAAGAGAAGATAGTTCTTAGTTGGAGCTAAAGAAGGGCCACAGAAGATGAAGTGCTCTAGCCAAAGATTTGAGAAGGCTGTGTGTTCCTTCTCAGTCACTGGACCTTTTGTTTTCATGTGCTGATTCATGTAAGTACCCCAGTTTGTGCAGTTAACCTTGGAAGAAAGTTTGAAGGGGACTTCTGCCATTTTGTGGGCAGCTGGATTAGGAGATCCAATGTCTAGGCCAGTGATCATGGTGACATCTAGCAGAGTGGGAGTCATGGGTCCATGACCAAAAAGGAAAAAATTCAGAGCATCGGACCAGAAATAGCCGACGGTTTTCAGAAGGTTTTCATCTTTGTCAAGGGGTGATAATGATAAGCTAAGTGCATCGGCTATGTTCAAATCCTGCCACAAGGGCATATAAGTTTTTGCTACTCTGCTGTACCATGTAATCCAGCTCTCAGGAGGGTTGGGCCAGGCTCTTAAGCAGTCGGCCCAGAGGTTCAAATCAATGTTTTGACTCACGAAAGGGATCCTATTTGCTTCACAAGAGATCAAATCTATGGGGTTTTCATGAGTTCGTGGGCCAAGACAAAAAGATTTTGGGTTTGAAGGATGTGGCAAAAGGATGTCTGACACCTGAAGTTTAGAAATTCAGAAGTATGCATACGGTGTCAGGTTTCAGAATTTAAAGTTTCAGAAGCTTAATAAGCTGAGGAATACTAAAAGAATTAGGCTGAATATTACCTTCAGGCCGCAGATTGCCGCATCATCAACAGTAGGATTTGTTGTCTGAGCTACAGAGTCTACCATGGTTCAGATCCGTTGACTTGGGGTTTGGTTGCTGTGGGCTCTGATTCGAATTCTGGATGCTTGAGGAGTTCTTGCTTGAATTTGTAGAGCTGGGTTTTTGAATTACGTTCGGATTTGAGAGCTTGTTTCGAGTTCGGTTCAAGGTGGAAGTGAAACTCTACCCTTGTGCGGGTTGCTTCTAGTTTGAATTTCGTCGGCTCTTGGATATTTATAGAAGCCTGATGCGTTGCCATCGGCTTTTTGGAAAGTAAATGGATATACAGTGATTTAAGGAAATCGATTTCATTAATAGAAAGGTCATTACAAGGGAAAGCCAATTGTTACAAAGGAATTAATCCTTCGGCTTTGTGATCCTACCCCTACGATGCAACCTACTTCTACTGCTCGTAGGTACCTAGTACCTACGGCGTTTGGGGCTTCGGGCCGGCGCATCCGCGCTGCCGTCGTCGTCGCTGTCATCGTCGTCGTCGTCACTGCTGAAGGCGCTGCTGCCGCCTTCGGACCCGAAGTCGCTCCAGCCGTCGCCTCCGCCGCTGTTCTCTTCCTCGCTGTCCTCCTCGGAGGACCCGAGGAGCCGAAAGGGCTTTCCGCCCATCGGCTCGTCATCGTCGGAGGAGGAGTCGATCTCCTCTTCTGAGGAGGAGTCGACGCCGTCCGAAGAGGGGTCTTCCTCGTCGCTGTTCTCCGACTCCTCCTGGAACAGGAGCCGGAGGTCTTCTCTCTCGGTCTTGGGCTCATCTTCCTCGGAGATGGTCCTGAAGTCGAACTCCTCTGCATCCCAGTGCAGAGGAGCCAGTGCTTCATACGCTGCAGTTAGGTCCCACTCCGGCGTCGGCTCCCGACTCTCCGGGATGGAGTCGATGGAAGAAGCAGGGAGGGGAGAAGAAGAAGTGGGAGAAGAGGAATAAGAGGAATCTCCGAAGGAGTTGGAGCCAGAGGAAGAGGAGATCGCCATGGCTGGCAGAGGAGTGGGGTTTTCTGCGCTATTTGGCTTTGGGAGGAAGAAGGAGTTTGCCGTGAAGAAAAGCCGATTCGGGGTAAGATTAAACAGTGAATAGATGAAGACGGATCGGCAGTTTTACGTTCTACGAGGAGCCAGTTGCAGAGACGTTGCGTCTTCCTTGGTGGTTGCAGTGTGTTTAATGAGCATTAACGGGAAGATGAAGCGACGGAGTGGTTTTGAAACTATCATTGCCAAAACCAGGGGGCATGTGTTATCGCCATAAATTAACAGTATTAATTTATGGGCTGAAAGCATGATGGGTTTAGAGCAGAAGATCGAAGAAGGCTTGTAAATCGGCTCCTGCGTGAGCATTTGGGCCACATGGGCCATGTATCTTTAGACTTAGTTTAAGATTAGAGATAGAGTCTGATCGGGACAAGATTAGTTTAGATTGTTTCCCAAGTCTCCATACTATAAATATGTACCCTATGTTATTCATGAAGGAGATCATCATCACGTCTCAAAAACAACAATCTCGGCGCATCGCCACCCCTAATCTTAGGGTTTCATCCAAGTAAGCGCCATGCTGCCCTGATCGCTTCTCGCGATCAGGGCAGCGTTGTTCTTGCTTTTACCTTGGTATTACTCGTACTGAAGCATTTTTGATGGTGAGTAATACTAGTTATCTCGATGTTCGTAGCATGACTTTTAGTAGATCTGTTGTGCTTTGTTGCTTATCATCTACGAATATCATGTTGTCTTTACGCGATCATGTCATCATCTTATACTAGCTCTTGTTGCATAGAGTTAGCTGCGTAAAGGCAACACCCTGCTTCTTTTATGTCTAGTAGATCTGATCTGTTATGGTTTGCTCTTATCTCTAAGAGTTGGCGTAATATCTGTTAGATTAGGCCTTGCAAACGGGTTGGATGATCCAGTGGTGTACTAGATGCTTTATCTTAGCCTTAATAGGGATTGTTCCGGGAATCGGCTCTTGCTAGTTCTTAGGCCTCTGTTTTGGGTTATGGTTTAGTTATCTGTTGCGTTCATTAGGCCCAATCACGTGTAGGATGTTCCGATCTAACAGTGAAGCATTTACTGTCGTGGATTAAATTAGTTAGATTTAATTGTAGCAGCTTTACAGTTATTCGCTTTATTTATCAATATCCGGATGCAAACAGATCCAATCTGACACCGGGACTCGATCGGCTCCTTAAAGCCGATGAAAGAGTCGTCCCGGGAAGCCGACCACGGCTCAGACTTACGTTTTCACGTGTTTGTGTATGCAGGCTAAACGTTGCAAGCACGTTCGCACCTTCCTGATCGGGCATAGGTCAGGTGGCACGCTCTGCGTCTTCACAAGCCGCGGCGTGTGCTGGAATTGCGGGCCGTCGACGAGGGAGCAGTGCCTGCCAGCGCCCCGGCAACCTCCTGGCTCTTCGTGTTGCCTATCGCTGCTCGCCGGTGGGTTTTGACCGACAACACATAGTCATTTGCTTTATCTACTGATATACAGATCAGATCTGACACCGGGAGTTGATCGGTTTTTTGAAAGCCGATGCAAGAGTCGTCCCGGGGAGCCGACCACGGCTCGGACTAATATTTACACGTGTTTGTGCATGCAGGCAAATCGTTTAAAGCACGTTCGCACCTTCCTGATCAGGTATAGGTCAGGTGGCACGCCTTACATTCTCTGGAATCTTCTGCGTGTGCCGGATTGCGGGCCGTTGTCGAGGAAGCAGTGCCTGCCAGCGCCCCGGCGACCTCTCGGCTCTTCGTGTTGCCTGTCGCTACTCGCCGATGGGTTTTGACCGACAACAGGCTGTCCATGTGGTATCCAAGAACTCTTGTGCCTCTCCTCATGCTCTGTTTCCTTTCTGCTGATCTAATCTCAAGAAGCAATGTAAGTCGTCAACATCTCCCGTCTGTACATATAAGAGCGAGTATTATGGTGGGCTAAAAACAGACTGAATGCTGAAGTGAAGGAGAGAGAGAGGAGAAGTGGGCTGTTAGCTTACAGCCAGCTTCGATAAAAAAACTAAAAAAAATTATGAGATAGACAAGTGGGCCATGTATTTATGGTGAAGAGCTAAACTATTATATAAATGGGCTAAAAGATAAGCTGCAAAAATTCTTACAGCCAGCGACAGTAAATCATTAGGCTTGCTCTAAAAGTAACTGTTTTGAAATGCATACCGTTCAATCGATGCTGATCAAAGCTTTATATGCACTGTTCCCAAAAAAAAAGCTTTATATGCACCAACAGAACGCATCCGTTGTAAGAAATTCGTTCAACTTAACAACGGAGTGAACAGAGAAGTGACTTACAAGGTTCAGCAATGACATACTGCGATGGAAAATGCAGGTCCAGAATGTGGTGGCAACCCAGGGAAACGTTTCCAAGACTTGCAGTATAAATTCGCGAGGCAGGAAGCAATGGATCCACTACGTTTCGAAGTTACATCTGTCAGCTTAAAATCCATCCTTCCATGTCGTTGGAAAGAGAGTCTCCGACAGATCACTGGCCAATCTAATGCAGCAGTCAGATGGAGGCCACCATGTTTCAGAGCACAGCAGGATGGCTTGTTAATTCAAACGTGCAAGTAGATACTTGAAAGACCATTGCTAAATGCCAAGCATGTAAGGGCAGCCACAATGTATGAAAAAGGCGACCTTAAGGTCATGATTGCGTCTGTAAAAGTAGCTATAGACATTGTGGAAATTAGTTTTAGCTTGTGGTGCACCTCAAGCCTAAGGTCGACCACAAGCAATAAAGAAAGCATTTCTCTCTCTATCCTCACTCTAATCGGATCATTCTCTTGCAGTTAAATCATGGTCATACCTTGTCGAAAAAAAAATCATGGTCATACTATTGTGTGCATTGCTTTAACTATAGCCCACTATTCATGGACCCCACCCCTAAGGCCACAGTGCAACAGAACCATTGTTGTTGCCCTAAAAACCTGCATATAGTGAATGGAAACGAGTGAAGAAAATCTTCACTCAAGACTTACGTACAAAATCTTCATTTCCAACAGGAAAAGATTCCAGGAGCAGATTCCTTTAACTTAGGCCGTGTTTAGTTGCGCTCCGTAAAGTTTTCGAAAAGGCATCTTTTTATGTTTGAAGTACTAAACATAAATTAATCACAAAATAAATTACAAAACTCGTCTGTAAATCGCGAGACGAATGTAATGAGCCTAATTAATCCGTCATTAGAGGTTATTTACTGTAGTGTTACTGTAGCAATTTAACGTCTGATTACGTCCTAATTAGGTTTATTAGATTCGTCTCGCGATTTACAGGCAGCAGTCGCAATGCGTTTTCTATTTCGTCTAGATTTAAGTCTTCATATAGGTGCCGGAAAAAATTTGAAATTTTGATTTTTGCAACTAAACGGGGCCTTATAGAATGAATGGGATTCCTTTAGTTCCATCCCATTGCATGAGACCGGACCAAAACATGCGCCAGTATTGTTAGCGCATACAGCCCCAACAAAATAACCGGCATAATGACCGAGGTGCACAGTCTAAAACTAGAGTCTGATTGGGTAGGGAGGGTAGCCCGGCTGGCTTAGATGCCAACCTCCGAAAAAGGAGGGCCGGGGTTCGAATCCCGGGCGGCGCACCTCGCTGGGAGTGAGGGCGTCGCCGGCCAGGCGTATCCTGGTTTCCCACTTAAGGTTCCAATGAACCTGGGGACTAACCCAGCCTCTGGCCCTCGTAAAACTAGAGCCTGATTACTACACCACGAAACTCTTCAGGAATGCCGAATCCTGCAGCCTGTGCCCCAATCAGCAATTCAAAAACCAGATTTCGATCCCATGACTGTGATATTTCACAAATTGTCAGCTTAAAATTCATCCTTTGCCACCATCAAGAATGCCTCGTCCCATCAACCAATTCCTCACTGTAGACAGATTTCATGGCTTCCCGGCTTTCAGATTTATTAAGAATGCCCCACTCAACAACTGCAAGTCCAAGCTGGGCATTAAGAAGACACCATCAGCTGTCAATAGTCAATTAGAAGCCGCAATCAGATTGGAATTCGGAAATCACCAAGCTTAAGAGCAGAGTATATTTAATTCAAAATATGCAAATATCCTCAAAAGATGACTGTCACATGTAAAAATAAAGGTAGAGAGTTAGGAGCATATAAAAAGGGAGTGTGCCTAATTGAGTAGATTATTAGGCAATGGCTCAGATGTATCATGAGTGCAATGGCTCACCCAATAGTGCAGCGAGATCTGCACAACACTCAGATGTTTATCCTACTACTTACTGCATATGATGACACAAAAATAACTATAGAAAATAGCAAGCTCAATTCCTGGCATGGAGAAGGTAAGTTCCAAGAACAAACTCTTGTGAAGTATTCAGAAAAGATATAATTCCATGTCAAAGTGATATAATTCTATGTGAGCAGAGAATAAATTTGAGCCTAGTTAGCCTCATGAACTGCACAAGAAGCAGAAATAGTGCGACACAACCTAGCAAAGCGATGTATCAGAAGAGCTTTTATGGAGTTCTTAACAATTATGGATGTTAACATATCAAAAGCGATGGATAAGAAAAGTGTTAGGTAAAGTGGACTAACAAGAAGCATTGTGAGAACAATAGTTTTTCATTGCCCTTCATTCTTCATGCGGATATACCCAGAATAAGTAAACAGTACTTTTTTGCTAAAATGAAAAAAACGAGATCTTTTTTTTTTACAAAATGGCACATAATTGTCTTAGCAACAAGCACAGATAACTGTTAATAAGAAAATGCAACAAATTAACTCCACCAGATGAGATGAGAAGGCATGGAGAAGATATAATGAGACTCAATAAGAAAGAACATAGCAAGGAAAATAATATAAACAAACAAGACCTTGCATTAATCAAATACAAAATATCAAAAGAGAGAAATGGTTTCTATTGGTACTCACTAATGGAGAGTGGAATTGTGGAAAGGTAACAAAATGATTGGGTTTTTTTTTCGACAAGGAAAGCTTTAATAATCTTAGGCAATTGCTTCAACATCATACAATCATACTAAGACCACTCTCAGCCTCTGCATAGCTAGGATATACAGACAGAAAAACAACATATACTAAGACCACTCTCAACAATATGAGTATATGACATCGTATATCATGCCGCAGCAAAATACAACACACAGATAAACGGTAGTTGCTGTCCTCTACCTGAGCCTTAAGGAAAAGGAACACTACAGAAAAATAGATCCATTTTCATTTGACCAACTGTACTATTCTGAGCCTGATTACTACAAACTGGTAGTTGTTTTCCTATATGTGAGCACCCTTATCTTGTTAGAAAGAATGAATTACATGTTTTCCCATTAATGTATTTGCTATAAAAAAGTAGGGGTTGGGGGGATGAAGGGAATACCCATAACACCACTCACTACATTAAAGTCTCCTAAGTAATACACTAGGCTTTAGATGCCTGTCCGGAAGCTGATTAAGATAAATATAGCTTCTTCAAAATATTGTTGTCATTTGCAAGTGCATTAAAAAGAAAAACAGCAGTTATCTTTTGTTTGACTAATAAACAGCAGACAGGATTTTTGCTTCTAGCGGCATTTTAAAATTCCTTGGTGACAACAATGAAAATACCAAAATATCAAAACTCCAAAAAAGTGCATTATTAGGCTTTATCATTTATCAAAGAAATCGATTTTGTTTGCATATAATTTTGTCAAAGCAACTAAGCAATACCACTAAACAAGAAAGCAAAACTAGCAATTGAAGTCAATGCAATTACCTAGCACTAGATCTTATATTCATTATCTAGGACTAGGAGTTGCCAGAGTTGTTCTACTCATTTTCCAAATTTATATTAATTTAATCAATTCAGCAAGACTGAAGAAAAATGCAATATGAGTAGAATTGACCAACTATACTCCACAAACAATCACTACCATTGTATCAATAGTTCAATACACATGAAAGAGTTCAGAATAATGCGAAAACAATGTAAAGATCCAGTAGAGCAACACATGGAATAACATAATGTTTGAGAGACAAAGTTGAAACTTAAATTAGAGTGAAAATATTTATGGCTTTCTGTTCTTGAAAATACATAATGGAATCATAGTAAAAAAAACAGTACACTCATACATGGAATAACAGGCCGATGATTCGATCTTGTAGTGAAACCAGATCCGGCAATGAAATAACATCTAGTCAGCTTTACTTCAGTCAGCCTATTTCTCAGATCGGTCACAATTCAAGCTCCAATTGAAATCTTGACAAGCTTATGGCACATATGAAGCTAAAGTGGGAAAGAAAACAAACTTATGGTTGGATTTTGGAAGACTCCATACTACAAACAACATAAAACTCAGAAAGTACAAAATTTCTTAAGTCACAGGCACACTCAGGCAAGCTAATTTTAAATCAATGCACTGTTCTCTAAGTTGATTCAGATACTTTGCAAGAACCAAATCTTTTTATATAGCCCAACTCCCAGGTAGAACCATTGAGGGCTGCAAAGAATTTCATTCAATTCAACCTATACTGAAAGTTGATTCCAAGTGCTCAGCAAAAATCAAACTTTTTACACAGCCTCAGCTCAGGTGGAAGTGGAACCATTGAAGGTGGCAGCTGTGAGCCTTCGACTTTCCAGGTGATAAATATTCTGTTCATCATGCACATAAGATCAACTGGAACATTTAATACAAATTTGATTTCTTGAATTTGAGTGGCCCTACTGAAACCTGCCAAGACTGTTTCTACCTTGCAGAATTAACTATCCATACCCTGGAAGAGTTCCTTTGGCTACAAAACACTTGCTATTCTGGGCAAAAAAGTATACCAAATGACTTACAGTGACTGTAAGGGAGAAAATCTGGATAGAGGCATATAGCTCATCTGTAATCATTTAGGTTCTGGAAATAAATGGGGCACAACTGAAAATTTGGGTTCATTATTAGAAAAGAAACTTTGCAATTCAGTGTGTTAAGATGGATTCCATTGAGTACAGAAATGTTTTGCATTTATCGAAAGGATTACTTCATGTCTTATATGTGGTATCCGTCTTAATGATGTATAGTGCATAAGAGCATGATAATGCAACATTTTTCACAAAATTTCATAGAAGGAACAGACTTGCAATGATCAGCTCAAAATAACTCTTGTATCTGAACAGATTACATAGGTCCCAACACTAAAACCAGCTGTATCCTCACCAGCCTCAATGAGCTAACTAACAAGAAAGACTTTCATGAAGATTACTGGCAAGAAAATGTTTCAAGTGATAAGTCAAAAAAGATCTCACCAGTTATTGACAGTGTGCCGAATTTCAACATCCTTTCTATTAACAGTCAGCAGATGAAAGAACAAACTTGGGCATTAGCCTGCCAGTCTATAAGCTATACTGACCAGGGACAAATGGAATTGCAAGATCTACTAACAACACTGCCTTCATTTGCCTCCTACTGTGCTTATGCATCATATGCATCATCCGTGTCATCATCTCCTTCGGAAGACCCACTGTGCCAATCCTCCTCAAGCTGTTCCTCCATCTCTAAAACTAATTTTTCACCCTCACGACCTGCAACCTCCCTCTCTTTCTGCAGTGCCTCCCTAATCCTCTTCAAGTCTTCTAAATAATTTTTATGTCCCTCTTCCATGATTGCCACAAATCTCTCCTTTAACTCAAGCATTGGGTCTATATCTACAAGCTCCCCCTTCCCATCATAAGCCTCCCTCAATACTGCTGTCTTGAATCCACCCTTGAGCGATACGTAAAAGATCCCTGGATGCCTTGTGAACGCATTGGCAAATGCATTTGGCAGCCTATACTCGTCACAAAATTTCCCAATAATGGGCAGTGCCATCCTTCGCTCTACTGTCAGAGACAACACCTCATGTAAAACACCAATTGTTCGCTTCTCAGCCTCCGGGGATCCCGGACAAAGACTGGATGCATCTGCATACGGTGAGACATACGGCAACTCAAGCCAATCCCTAACCCACTCCCTCATTGCCTTCTTGAGGTAGAACCCCTGGGGCAATTTTACAGTAAAGTTTGGCCTGGGCCGAATTCCGACGACATCAGCCTCCTTGTCAGCCTTCAGTTCAATCACCGACCTCGCCAATTTGTCGTCCCAAGCAACCAACTCGAGGAACGCGTTCCCAGACGCGTCTGGCCCGGGGTCGCCGATGAGGCGGAAGAGATCGGGGTACTTCGGGACCAACGAGACCAAAAAGTCGTCCGGGAGGCCGAAGTCGCGCTTTGCGGAAGCGATTTTGGTGACGGGCAGGGCGTGGGTGGAGGAGATCATGAGGAGCTTGGCCAGCCTGGAGGCGAGGAGCGGGGCGCGGAGCTCGTAGAGGCTGGAGGCGAAATCGAGGAAGGCGAGGAGCTGCGGGGAGGGCGAGGCGATCGGCTCTGGGGGAGGGGAGACGGAGAGGAGGGTGGGGTAGCGTCTGAGGAAGGTGGGGACGCGGACGGGGAGCTTGATGCGCTCCCGGCGCTTGGTGAGGTAGCGGAAGCGGAGGCGGCGGCCCGGGGAGAGGAGCACCTCGCGGACGAGGCGGGACGCCTGGCGGAAGCGGCGGTCGCGGGTGATGGCGGTGTCGAGGACGGGGTCCCGCTTCCACGGGACTTTTAGGGAGGATATGCGCCGACATGGGGAGAGCGGGACGAGGCGGGTGGCGGCGCGAGCCGCGGCGGCGGCGGCGGCGGCGGCCGGAAGAAGCATTGTGGGCGGGTACACCTCAAGAGTGTGGGCACTGCTACTGCCTACTGGTAAAGCATAGGAGTACGCCTTCGAACAGGATTCACGGGTTTCCTGAAAACGCCTTGACGTGTAGCTGGCTAGCTGCGTTACAAATCTATGTTTGTTATCTTCTTTGCTTGTAGGAGCATTGCATCAGCGAAAACGTAGGTTTGAAAATTCTCGTGAAGTTTATGGTGAGTCCAATCTAAAATTGTAGTTAATCTAATCTCTAATCTATGGCCCCGTTTAGTTCCAAAAATCAAAATTCCAAAAAAAATTCCGGCACCTGCATGGAGACTTAAATCTAGACGAAATAAAAAACACATTGCGACTGCTGCCTGTAAATCGTGAGATGAATCTAATCAACCTAATTAGGCCGTAATTAAATGCTACAGTAAACAGCCTCTAATGACGGGTTAATTAGGCTCATTACATTCGTCTCGCGATTTACAGACGAGTTCTGTAATTTATTTTGTGATTAATCTATGTTTAGTACTTCAAACATAGAAAGATGACTTTTCAAAAACTTTACAGAGCGCAACTAAACACGGCCTATACTCTAGATATACTCCTTCCGTTTCTAAATAGTTGCCATCGTTAATTTTTGGGTGAGGTTTGACTATTTATCATGTTCAAACAAATTGTTTAAATATCATTTTTGGCTTAATTTAACATTAAACATGACTTGTACTCTTGCATGTTTATAATATTTTTTTGAATAAGATGAATGATCAAACGCCATGACTAAATGTCAACAGTGATAAGTATTTAGAAACTCAGGGAGTAAAAACATATGTATTTATGGTTTGAGAGGAAAATAGAATCAAAGTTTTAAATCTAAAGAAATCCCTTCCATCACTCCTCCACATCATCAAACTAAACCCTGACACATGTCCCCCTCCTTCCCATACCAGCCAGCCCTCGTTGAACAGATCCAGCACGTGCTTTCACTGATCCATTCATTTAGTTTTGTACAGATCTTAAATATTGGAAGATAAAAAAGAAAATATCTTCCAGACGATAATAGGTTCCAGAGAGTGCTATTTTTTCACAAAAATTAATTGATTTTAATTTTTAGTGCAAATTATATGCCCTCCTTTACTATAGGTTGTTTTATTATATATTAAATAATAGTATAATTCTATCACTCAAATATGGTACAACAATTTGACAATTACAACTAAATAAATATTTTATTCAAATATAGGTAACTAAATAACAATAGTTATTTGTTAAAAAGGTGATTATTTGGCACTAAAAATATATATCCCAAAGTCTTGATATATATACTTCCAATTATCCACTTCAGCCATTGTTAATACAGGGAAAATAATTATATGCCCTCCTTTACTATAGGTTGTTTTATTATATATATAAAATAAGAGTATAATTCTATCACTCACATATGGTACAACAATTTGACAATTACAACTAATAAAATATTTTATTCAAATATAGGTAACTAAATGTCGGGTACCATGATTAGGGTGGGACTAAAATTGCCCTAAAAACACAAATATGTGTTAGGCAACCGGGCCCACAAAAGCCAACAGCCTCCTTACAATCTGGAAGAAAGGAAAGGACTCAAAGAAGCCCAATACGCGACCCATATACACAGTGCGGCCCATCCGCACCCCCCTCGAACCCGCAGGACGACCTCCGCCTCGCTCGAGGGCTCCTTCCCGAGACCCTCGACCTCGCCCCGCGCCTCCGCCTCGCTCGAGGCCACCCCTCGACAGGAAGGACAAACGACCCTTCCGCTCACCCGCCCGCCGTACGGAGGCATTAAATTCCAACCACTCTTCCACAACGCCCGGGTCAGACGGCGTCAGGCCTCCACTCCGCACAGTGGCTGTGACCGGAGTCCCGTCCGCCAACACCGGTCACTGCTCCGCCATTCCGGACGTTGTAGCGACACTGTGGGAACCTGCGACGCAGTTCGAGACATGCTCGGCACTGCTCCAGCCACTGTACTGCCAACTCCCCATACCTTCTTCAAACTTTTCCCTCCGCAGAGCCCTCGAGCGGCATGGCACGACCCTCAGAAAGCGGCTCCGGCCTTGACCAGGACAAGACCCTGGCCTGCGGGACCCTCGGAACGTCGCCACGCCACGCCTAGAGGACGGTACCCCCTACAGCAACGACCACGCCGCCCGCTGGAGCTATAAGGATGCCGACACGATCTCTGCAAGGCCAAGGACGATGCCCAGGACGACTGCCACGCCAGACGCCATACCCCATAGTGTACTTTCCACAGTGCTGTACCACTGCACCCCCGCGATTCGGGGAGAAAACGACGACTTTCACGATCCCCTGTGCATGTACACCGTCCCTTCTTGTGTCTATAAAAGGAGGAGACGGGCTTTCCCTTAGGGGGGTCGGCCCATCCGGTAGAACACAACACTCAGCACTACTCACAGAGCACATACGCTCTTCTGAGCCCCGATATTGGCACTCGCCTCAATCAACTCCTCCTCTAGCAGAGACCTGGGAGCTTCCCTCCCTCTCTCGCCTCGCTTGTACCCCCTACTACAGGCACCCCCGGTGCAAGACAGTACAGTGCTCTCGCACACCCCTTTGCTGGACGTACGGCCCCACGGCCGGAACCAGGATAAACCCGTGCGTGACTGTGTTGCCTCTTGCATCAACATCTGGGACGAGGAACACGCAGCATCATCACTAGTTGGGTCCGGACCGCCGGGTCTGGACACCGACAGTTGGCACGCCAGGTAGGGGCACGCTGCGTGACATTTCTCTTGTTCCCATTTGATCTCCAGGGATGGCGTGCAGATCCAACCCATTTCCCATGGGCGCCTCGGATCTGCTCCCAGCGGGATACGTGATTTGGTTCGGGAGTCTTGAGTTCAGGGCAACCGGCAACGGTTATCTCATGGAGCTCCTCTCGCCCAGACGCAACCCCGACACTCCGACTTCACCAGCCCGGCGCAACAGGCGCTCGGGCCAGCACTCGCGACAAGCGCGCATGGAGCGGCACAGGGCGGCACGCCTCAGCTCCCCCACGTGGGTTGAGGTTGGCATGTCGCAGCTCAGCGTCGCGGCCGACGGAGCCACCACTTCGTCATCACGTGCCCCGGCGCCATCTGCGCTGGCACCATTATCGACTGCAGCCCCAGTGCCTCCCAGGGAGGGCGCGACTGCGCCGTCGCCCTTTCCCTTCAGGATGCGCAACACTGCCACTTACGCCTCTTCATCCAGCACCAACTTCACCGAGTACGAGGATCTGCCGGGTCATCACCTCCTCTCGATCCGCAACCTCATCGCGTCATCTCCTGACGACTCCTACCCTGAGACGACGGGTTCGATCGCCGACGACATCAGCTTCTTCATGGAAAACTTCACGGCCGAGGAGGCCGAGGACTACTCCGGGGTCCGCGACCCCGACGCTTTCCGCTCGTTCCAGCTCGCGGTGGCTGACTGCCTCACCTGCTTCGAGAACTCCAGTGAGGGTGATTATGATCCCACTCGAGAGTGCTGCATGGTCCAGCTTGCGGACGGGCAAAACGACGGCACTCCGGGCAATGACGGGAACGGCGGGGCAGACGCGCAGGCAAACCAAGTAGTGGTGCCCGTCGCGACCCCTTCTTCTTCGTCAAGCTCGGCGGCGCGGCAGGCACAGCTAGCGCAACTCAAGGAGCTTCAAGCCAGGCTCGACGAGCAGCGCCGGCAGACGCAGGAGCTGCGCACTGCGCTCGAACAGCAGTGCACCGCGCATGGCGCGCAGGCCCGGGCGGCGGGGCGCGTCGCCCGGGAACGGATCCTAGCCGACGACAACGTCGACAGACCATCGGAACTGAAAACGACCGGCGAGAAACTCGTCGCTGCGGCCTACCTACTCCAAGCAATGCCCGAGCCATCTACGACTTCGGGTTGCAACCTGCGCCACGAGGCACAGCTGCTCATCGAGCAGGCTGCTGTGCAGCAGGCCGAGAGCTCTGCGTCTCGCATGCGCTCGACAGTCCCGAAGACCGGAGGTGCAGCACACTAGGGCCGCGAGGCCTCGGCGCACTCTCCCACGGAAGGAAAGGGCAAGGCAGCCGCAGCGGACGGTGTGAAGGCATCCTCGGTGCACGACCGCATCGGAAGGACTCCCGCAAGGGAGCGACTCCACGACACGCGCGGACACGCCGGCGACGGCGACGCCCGCAATATTATAAATGGCAGGAAGTACACCCCTCGACGGGGTGGCCGCTTCGTCCCCGGGCACGACAGGGGCGAGTCACCGAAGCCTCCGGGCACCCGTGTGTTCAGCCGGGAGATTCGTACCGCTCCCTTTCCCTAGCGCTTTCGACAGTCCACCACCCTCGTCAAGTACTCGGAGAGACCCATCCCGCGGTCTGGCTCAACGACTATCGCCTAGCATGTCAGCTGGGAGGTGCGATGGACAATGCGGTCATCATCCGCAACCTCCCCCTTCACCTCGCTGACGCCACACGAACGTGGCTCGAGCACTTGCCCGCGGACCAGATCCATGACTGGGCCGACCTAGTCAAGATCTTCGTGAGTAACTTCCAGGGCACTTACGTGCGCCCTGGGAACTCCTAGGACGTCAAAGGGTGTCGGCAGAAGCCCAATAAGTCCCTGCGCGGCTATGTGCGGCGCTTCTCCAAGCAATGCACCGAGCTCCCCAGCGTCACCGACGTCGAGGTCATCAACGCCTTCCTCGAAGGCACGACGTGCAGGAACCTGGTGTACGAGCTTGCGCGAAGCCGTCTCACCAGTACCAACGAGCTGTTTGACGCCGCCACCAACTACGCCACCGGCGAGGAGGCAGTTGGTGCCATCTTTGATGGCAAGACGAACAAGTGCAAGGAAAATGCACCCGCAGAGGGCTGCAATGTCAAGACCAACTCCCCCACCAAGAAACAAAAGCGGGGGAAGAAAGGAAAGAAGCCGGCCCCACCGAACCAGCGCGGACCGGGACAGGAGGAGGATTCCGACGAGGCCTTCGTCGCCACCCCGGACTGCAAAGGACCTTGAGGCCCCCCTCGAGGCGGTGGCGGCCTGTTCGACAACATGCTCAAGAAGACGTGCCCTTACCACAAGGGCTCGGTCAACCACACCCTCGAGCAGTGCGAGATGCTCCGGAAGTACTATAACCGCGTCGCGCATCGCGATGAGGACAAGAAGAAGGATGCTGGCGACAAAGGTGGAGATGACGAGTTCCCCCGGTGGAGAACGCCTTCTTCATCTTCGGAGGGCCAACGACAAACATGACCTCTCGACAGCGCAAGCGTGAGCGCCGGGAAGTCTTCTCTGTCACCAAGGCCACGCCATGCTACCTCGATTGGTCGGAGGACACCATTTCCTTCGGCCACGAGGACCACCCCGACTACATCCCGCACTCGGGACGGTATCCGCTTGTTGTCGACCTAATCATCGGCAACACCCGCTTCTCCAAGGTGCTCATGGACGGAGGCAGCAGGCTTAACATCATGTACGCCCACACCTTGGAGCTCATGGGGATCGGATTGGACAAGCTCCGCCCCAGCAGGTCGCTGTTTCATGGCGTTGCGCCGGGGAAGCGAGTCCAACCCCTTGGCCAGATCGACCTACCCGTTTACTTTGGCACGACAGCCAACTTCCGCAAGGAAGTGCTCACCTTCAAGGTGGTGGGATTTTGGGGAGCCTACCATGCCATCCTTGGTCGTCCCTCCTACGCCAAGTTCATGGGCATCCCCAACTACACCTACCTCAAGTTGAAGATGCCGGGCCCGAAGGGTGTCATCACCGTCGGCTCCTCGCTCGAGCACGCTTACGAGTGCGACGTCGAGTGCGTCGAGCACACGGAGGCTCAAGCGGAGGACGAGGCCCTCGCAGCCACCCTCGACAAGATGGCAAGCGAGGCCTTGGACTCCACGCACCGGCACGCGGGCAGCTTCGAACCCGCCGAGGGTATGAAGAAGGTGCCCCCCGACCCAAATCACCCCGGCGACAAGGCGTTGCAGGTCAGCGCCACCCTCGACAGCAAATAGGAAGTGGTACTCGTCGACTTTCTCCGCGCCAACGTAGACATCTTTGCGTGGAGCCCCTCGGACATGCCTCGCATACTGAGGGAGGTCGCCGAGCACTCCCTTGACATCCGACCCAACTCCAAGCCGGTGAAGCAGAGCCTGCGACGCTTCGATGAGCTCAAGCGCCGTGCGATCGGCGAGGAGCTGCAGAAACTTCTGGCGACCAGATTCATCAAGGAGGTATTCCATCCCGAGTGGCTAGCTAATCCTGTGTTAGTGAAGAAAAAGAATGGAAGTTGGAGGATGTGCGTAGACTACACTAGTTTAAATAAAGCATGTCCGAAGGTTCCCTTTCCTTTGCCACGTATTGATCAAATCGTTGATTCAACTGCGGGATGCGAACTTTTATCCTTTCTTGATGTCTATTCTGGTTACCACCAAATCAAAAAGAGAGAGTCCGACCAGCTCGCGACCTCTTTTATCACACCTTTCGGCACGTACTGCTATGTCACGATGCCTTTTGGCCTCAGAAACGCCGGAGCTACATACCAGCGGTGTATGCTTCACATATTCAGGGACCATATCGGGTGGAACGTAGAAGCATATGTCAATGACATTGTTGTAAAATCCAGGAAGGCGGACGACCTGGTAGCTGATCTCAGGATCGCGTTCGATTGCCTAAGGGCCAAAGGGGTAAAACTCAACCCCTAGAAGTGCGTGTTCGGAGTCCCTCGAGGCATGCTTTTGGGCTTCATTGTCTCTCAGCAGGGCATTGAACCCAACTCTGAGAAAGTCTCGACCATCACTCGGATGGGACCGATCCGAAACCTAAAGGGGGTACAGAGGGTCATGGGATGCCTAGCGTCCCTCAGCCTATTTATCTCGCGCCTCGGCGAGAAATGCTTGCCTCTATACCGGCTCCTAAGAAAGTCTGAACGCTTCTCGTGGACCCTCGAGGCTCAAGAAGCCATCGACAGGCTGAAGGCATCACTCACTCATGCCCGCATTCTCACACCTCCCATAGACGGCGAGCCCCTCTACCTGTACGTAGCTGCGATGACCCAAGTGGTCAGCGCGGTGATCGTTGTCGAAAGACAGGAGGAGGGCCATGCTCTGCCTGTCCAACGGCCGGTGTACTACATCAGCGAAGTGTTGTCTGAAACCAAGACACGCTATCCGCAGAACCAGAAGCTGCTATACGTGGTGGTCTTGGCTCGGCGTAAGCTGCGCCACTACTTCGAGGCCCATCCCGTCACCGTGGTCTCGTCTTTTCCTCTGGGAGAGATAGTCCGCAACAGGGAAGCCGAGGGTAGAATTGCCAAGTGGTCCGTGGAGTTGATGGGAGAAACTCTCACCTACGCGCCTCGTAAGGGGATCAAGTCCCAAATCTTGGCCGACTTCGTCGCTGAGTGGACGGACACCCAGCTGCCCTCACCGCAAATCCAAGCTGAATGCTGGACCATGTACTTCGACGGGTCGGTGATGAAAACCGGTGCCGGCGTCGGCCTCCTCTTCATCTCACCCCTCGGAGAGCACATGCGCTACGTAATTCGCCTACACTTCCCTGCGTCCAACAACATGGTGGAGTACGAGGCCCTCCTCAGTGGCCTCCGCATCGCCATCGAGCTCGGCGTCAAGCGCCTCAACGTACGCGACGACTCTTAGCTTGTCATCGACCAAGTGATGAAGGAGTCTAGCTGTCACGACCCGAAGATGGAGGCATACTGCAATACAGTACACCGCCTCGAAGACAAGTTCGATGGCCTAGAACTCAACCACGTCCCGCGCAAGTACAACGAGGATGCCGACGAATTAGCCAAGATAGCGTCAGGGCGGACCACCGTCCCCCCGAACATCTTTGCTCGCGACATTGCCAAGCCCTCCATCGATTTCAAGGATCCGGTGGAACCGGGGCCCTCGAACGCCGAGCCCACCGGCGGGAACCCCTCGGCGGATGAGGCCGAGCCCATGGACACTGCCTTCGAGACCTCCTCTATGGACGAGGCCGAAGCAATGGAGATTGATGAGGCCTCGTCTTCGCGAGATTGGCGCACCAAGTACCTTGACTAGATGATTCGAGGGGTCCTACCCTTGGATCGCGCTCAGGCACGGCGCCTCGCTAGGCGGGCCAAGTCTTTCGTCTTGATCGACGACGAGCTGTACAAGCTCAGTCCCTCGGGCGTTCTGCAGCGATGCATCCCCATCCCCGAGGGCAAGGAGCTGATTCGAGACATCCACGCTGGCATCTGAGGTCACCACGCCGCGCCACGCACCCTCGTGGGTAACGCTTTTCGGCAAGGCTTTTACTGGCCCACCGCGGTCGCCGACGCCACCGACGTCGTGCGGACCTGTGAAGGTTGCCAGTTCTACGCTCGAAAGACACACCTCCTGGCTCACGCTCTGCAGACCATCCCCATCATCTGGCCATTTGCAGTATGGGGATTGGACCTCGTTGGCCCGCTGTAGAAGGCGCCCGGGGGCTTCACCAACTTGTTGGTGGCAATCAACAAATTCTCCAAGTGGATTGAGACTCGACCCATCGGCAAGATCAGATCCGAGCAGGCTGTTCTATTCTTTACTGACATTGTCTTCAGGTTTGGGGTCCCGAACTCGATCATCACCGATAACGGCACCCAGTTCACGGGCAAGAAATTCTTGGCGTTCTGCGACATCTACCACATACACGTGGACTGGTCGGCTGTGGTGCACCCACAGACGAATGGGCAAGTGGAGCATGCCAATGGCATGATCCTTCAAGGACTGAAGCCAAGGATCTTCAACAAGCTGAACAAGTTTGGCCAGAGGTGGCTCACAGAGCTACCCTCGGTTATCTGGAGCCTGAGGATGACCCCAAGCAGAGCCACGGGCTTTACCCCGTTCTTCCTCATCTATGGCGCCGAGGCCATGCTCCCCACGGACTTGGAGTACGGGTCATTGTTGACGCTCCTTAATGCCCTCAATTTATATACCGCAAGAGCACGGTTTTGTGTAGCTTTTCCCTTAGAGTATTCCCCCAAGGTTTATCAATCCATGGAACCAAAGAGACAAGAAACAATCTACTAGCATAGAGATTCCTTTGTGTGAGATGGTGAAAACAAATCTAATCTACTAAAAACGACAAACACCGAAGGTAGCGAGAGAAAGTTAGAGATAACCAATCTAGATCACCTAGATCATGCATATGTTGTAGTTCCAGCTAGATGAAGTGAAGTAAGATAGATGTGAATCTCAATGAAAAGCCTCTTTAAACCCAAAATCTCCAATCCGATCCCTCGATACTCCGCCTACTCTGTGGAGACGGCCTGTCACGACGCCCCCCTTTTGAATGAAATACCTTGAAGCAAGTCGAACCCCCTTTGGTAGTTCCGCCATGAACCTCTAGCCACCATGACTACAAGATCATGCTAAGCGATCTATCTCGATAATAGATCTAGGATGAAGCAAACCCAAAGAAAAGAACGAAATCGAAAGAGAGAACATGGTCGCTAAATATTCGGAATCACAAATAACTTCACCATGAATGATAGTACATCACAAGATCACAACCGGGGCCCTACCTTGATCTTGATGATCCTAGCTCCAGAACTCCGATGTGGTCTTCCTTGCAAGGTTCCCACGTCGGCTAGGGCAAACCCTAGACAACTAGCACGACCCTCGGCTCTTCGAGAGGTGTCCCTCTATCTTCTCTGCTCCTTGGCGTCATCTCCCGAATTGATCTCTGCGTGAACCTTGGGGAGGGGTCTTTAAATAGCCTCAGGGAACCCTCGGTCAAAGGGGAGGTCGAACCGACCTAAAAAAGGGCTGGGCCGGCCGGCCCAATGAGCCTAGGCCGGCCTGCCTGGCTCTTTCCTTCGCCGGCTCGTGTTCATCTTTCTCCCGAAGTCTCCTAGAATCTTCTAGAGTTTATGTCTTTCACGATTGCACCCCATTAGACGTCATTATCTTCGAGATTTCTTCGAGGAGAAGGATAGGATGGAAAATCCTTCCTTAAATATCTCTTTACTTTGCTTAGCCCCGAAGTATCTTGATCTTATCTTGTGGGCTTTGTCTTTTGGGCTTCATTGGAGGGTGGATGTGCATGAATGGGCCTCTAATCATCATGGCCTTCGATCCTTTGTTCGGGCTTTGGCCTTTGTCTTTCTTCGTGTCATCGCGTGATCGTGGGCCTCGCCATTTCATGCTCCAAAAAGGTAAAAAACCTGCAAAAACGAAGTACCTCCAAAATATATGTGCAAATGTGAAAACGACCAATAATTGGGCCGAGGTTAGGATGGTTAGTTATTTTGATATTAAATTCATGCCATTATCAAAGTTAAACAGGGAATAAAATGGATACTTAAGGAGCACCAACAGTCATCGAGGCTCAAAGCCTATCAAGAGCAGCAGAACCAGCAAGCCCGCGAGGACTCGCTGGATCAAGTGGACGAGGCTCGAGACGTGGCGCTCCTACACTCTGCGCGTTATCAGCAGTCCCTGCGAAGATACCAAGCGCAGAGAGTTCGGCGCCGAGACCTCAACAAAGGGGACTTGGTGCTGAGTCTTCGACAGGACAACAGGGGTCGCCACAAGCTCTCACCACCGTGGGAAGGCCCATACATCATCGCCGAGGTGCTCAAGCCCAGCACGTACAAGCTGGCGAAAGAAAACGGCGAAGTCTTCACCAATGCTTGGAACATACAGCAGCTACGTCGCTTCTATCCTCAGTGTTCCAATCTATTTGTACATCGTTTGTACTCGTATTTACGATTTCCTGAAACAATAAAGGAGTATGCTTTACTCGTTTATTTTTCGAGAACCTTCCGGGCCTTCGGGGGCTCGGATTCGCATGAACACTAAGGTACGCCTGGCTTTACCCTCCGCAAAGCCAAGCCTCCCTCGGGGGCTACTACGGGAGGAACCCTATACATCCCCAAAAAATCGCCAATGTTTTTTCGAAAAATTCCCGTTTCTAAGTTTCTCGTATACTTGGAAAAAACGGACGCGAGGCATAAGCAACTACGGTACGGGGTCGGCCGAGTCGCGTGACCGCCTACGCCTCCGGGATACGGCACCCCCCTCACCACCCCACACCTAAGTCGCTTATGAATGCAAAATTCCTCGCAGAAGTTTACCTAAGTCGCATACGAGAACACGGAAATAGAGTAAAGAAAACAAGGGCTCGAATGCACAAGGCCTCGACGGGCCACACTGTCGATTTGCAATAACCAATTTCCTACATCCACAAGTACTATTACGACAAGTACTAACTTATTACATGGGCTCCTAGGCCCAGACTACCTACATGTTATCATCCCCCTCTTGCGGGTCTTCAACAGCATTGAATTCGGCTATGAGGGAGACGTCAGCTTCAAGCTTCCTGGCCAGGATGGTGGCGAACCCCTCGACGGTGGCGTCGGCGTCGTTCATGATAGCCGACGTAGAGTCTGGGCTGGCATCGTTTGGGACCACGTACCCTGACAACACTCTCTGGAGGTCCATGATGTAGTGCGTCGAGGCAACGGCGAGGGCTCGCAGGACACCGAGGCGGAAGGTGCTCTTGGCGTGCTCGGCGATCCGTCCACCTAGCGCTCGCAAGCGGCTGATCACCGAGCTACCAGACACGGCGCCGCCCCCCTCGAGCTCCTGGCACACGCTCATAGCAGTCCACTCTAGTTCAGTGTATTCAGCCTGCGCCGCCATGAGCGCGGTGTTGACGGCCTACTTCGCCGCAGTCTCGTCCGCCACTTTCTGCCTTAGCTCTGATCAGAGGAACCAAGATAAGCTGCGATAAATTAGAATCAAACAACAACGAAATTTCGAACACTCACCCGTGATATTCTTCTACGCCTCCTCCTGCTGGACTCGGGCGGCCTCCTCGAGCGAGGACAAGGAGTCCTCCTTCTCGTTGAGGGCGGCCTCCGCGTTCCGCACGACCACCTTGTTGACGTTCCTTAGTGCCCCAATTTATATACCACAAGCACACGGGATCGTGTAGCTTTTCCCTTAGAGTATTCCCCCAAGGTTTATCAATCCGCGGATCGACAAAGAACTACCCAAGGTTTTCTATCTAATCTAACGGATCTATCCTAACATGAAGCATGAATTGCACATATAGAGTAACCTTTAATAGATATGAGTGTTGTGTAAATGTTGATCTCATCCATGAACATTGGCGTAACCGTAGCAAAACCAAAGACATGACTAGGCCTATTGTCATCTAGTTGTAGTTCAAGCTAACGAGTAAATAAATCATGCATCTCAATCAATGGCATCTTTAAACCCAAAATCTCCAATCCGATCCTTCGATACCCCATCTACTTAGGCAACGCCCTGTCACGACGCCCCCCTTTGGACGAAAGCACCCTGAAGCAAGTTGAACCCCCTTTGGTAGTTCTGCCATGAACCTCTAGCCACCATGACTACAAGATCATGCTAAGCAATCTATCTCGATAATAGATCTAGGATGAAGCAAACCCAAAGAAAACAATGAAATCAAAAGAGAGAACATGGTCGCTAAAAGATTCGGAAGACATGATTATCATTACTCACATAATAGATTCGTTTGGATCGTCACCACCGAGTACATACCATTGACGACTCCAAGTAGCTCATGAACTCCACCATGGCACAACCACGCAGGGAGGCCATGGCGGCTAGGGGCGGCCTAAGCCATCTCCTAGACAACTTCGAAGACTTGCGGCGGCCGTCGTCTCCCTCCGGTCTTGGCCCTAGGTTTTCGTCTAGTTCTGGGTGGATGGATGTTGCGAGTTGAATAAGGTGCGAGCTATTTATAAGCCGAGGAAGCCACCGGTCTAAGGGGGAGGCCGAACCGCCTTGAAAACGGGCTAGGCCGGCCGGCCTATCCTCTTTCGGGATCACTTCGGTCTCATCTTTCGCGTGTAGAATCCTCGCATCTTCTAGAGTTTATGTCCTTCACGATTGCACCCCTTTGGACGTCGTTATCTTGGAGATATCTTCGGGGAAAGGATAGGATAGGGAATCCTTCCTTAAATCTTCATTTGCTTTGCTTAATCCCGAAGTATCTTGATCTTATTTTTGTGGGCTTGGTCCTTTGGGCTCTCTTGGAGGATGGATGTGCATGAATGGGCTTCGAATCAACATGGGCTTTGGTCCTCCCTTTGGGCTTTGGCCTTCGTCTTTCTCCGTGTTACCGCTCGATCACGGGCCTCGTCATTTCATGCTCCAAAATAGGCCAAAGACCTGCAGAAACGAAGTTCCTCCAAAATATATGTGCAAGTGTGAAAATGACCAATAATTAGGCCGGGGTTAGGACGGTTAGTGATTTTGATATTAAATTCATGCCATTATCAAGGATAAACAAGGGATAAAGTGGGTACTTAAGGAGCGCCAACACACCTCCTTCTCCTCAAGGGCTTTGCCCTTCTCCTCGAGGGTCCCGGTGAGCGTGGCGACGGTCGTCTTCTCGCGCTGGAGCTCGGCCTCCTTCTGCTCGAGCGCCGTCCTAACACGCTGCAGCTCGGCAGTCTGCGCCTCGACCTCCTGAGCCTTTTGCTCCACCGCGGCCTTCTGGACGTCGCGCTCACTGGCGGTCCGCGCCAGCTCCTCCTCTAGCACACGCTGGTGCGCTCCCAGACTGGTCAACTGGGTGTTGGCATCGATATTCCGGAGCACCAAATCGGCGTTGTACTGCCCAAGCCAGCGCATTTGGGAGTACAGCCGGGTCAGCTCAGCGCTCTTTTTGTGGGAGATGTCCCTCAGCCGCTGCAAGTGGAAGAGCGCGAGTAAAGCACACGAAAACAAAACCGAACACGAGCAATTCCCTGGGAAAGGCGCTCACGTTGCTGATCTGGAAATCCGTCGTTCTATGGAGCTCCAAGGCGCGGTCGAGGTGGTCCTGAATCTGAGAGCCGACCTCGAACTGCGCCTTCCAGACGGCTTCCTCCTCCTGCTCATTGCGAAGAAATTCCAAGGGGACCCCGGACTGGATAATCGCCCCATGACGGGGCCCCTCAAACGTCCCCGCGCCAAGTATCTCCTCGGAGGCCGACACGGACTCGGCAATCCGGTCGGCGGCGCTGGCGGCAGCAGCAGGGTCGATGTCCCTCGAGTCCCCGAACTCATCGCTGCTCTCCGGTAGCTACACCACCGGCACCACGTTCTCCGGCGTCGTTTGCGCCGTCGCTGCTGCAACGACACCCTCGTCCCCGGCCCTTGCAGGCTCCGGGACGCAGGTTTCCTCCACTGCCGGTGCCCTTGGCGCCGACTCCTCCGTGACACCCATGACCCCAGCCCTCGGGGGCTCGGGAGCGGGGGTCTCCGCATCTCTTTGGCTGGCAGGGCGCTCCTGCGCGCCCCCACCAGCTCCTTCTCCTGCAACCGGCTGGGTGGCGCTATCTGTGTCACCCCTACCGGCCTCGATTTCGACGTCTGGCCGGGTGGCGTCATTTGCGCCGCCACGGCCGACCTCCCCTTCGGCGTCAATTTGAGCGGCTGTTGCAACGCCGCTCTGGCCGGCGTCGCCCCCACTCTCCGGCGCTCGGGCCTGTTGGGCCTTCCGAGCCCCTCGGGCCATCGCCTCTTGGAGCTTTGCGGCCTCCGCTACTATGTCCACTATGGGCAAAGGCTGCAGCGCCGTGTGCGGCATTGCGCGCGCCCCGGTCTTGAGGGCCTTGGTCGGCGCAAGCTGGGCCGCATCCCTGGCGATTGCCCCGGAGCTGGGTAGTCGGAGAAGAAACGCTGGAGTCAGCAGGATTGGGGGGTCGATTAAACGAATGCGAAGGATAAAATCAAGATCACTTACCCTGACTGGGCACTCATGCTGCGCTTGCCCGAGCCACTCCTCCGGGCTCGCGGCACGCTGACGCCTCCCGATGACTGGCCCGAGGGCGCCACCCTCGGGTCGGTCTGGCGCCTCGAAGCCCTTTGCGCGTGCGTCTCCGCACGCACCGCGGACCCGCCGCCACCCGTCGACACCGCGGGCGCGGGTGTCCTCCTACCAGTCGCCGGCGAGGGTGACCTCTGCCCTGTCACGGGAGTAGACGATCTCCCGCCCGCTGCCGGCATTGGCGACCTTCGTCCCGCCGCTGGCGTGGGCGACCTCCTCCTCGCCCCTGCGAGGGGCGGATCCACCAACGACCCTGATGTGAGCCTCGCCTCACTTAGTGTCACTGGTACATCCTCGTCGCCAGCCCCTCGATAGATCGGTGGGGAACCCACGCCTGTCGCCGCCTCGTCGTCATCCGAGAAGTTGAGCTCGGCGTCCGAGGAGTCCTCCTCCTCCTCGGTGGACTCGGGTGTGGCGGGCCGCGGCTTTCCCTTCGCGCGTGCAATCTTGCACTCCTTCTCATGCTGTTCCTTCCTCTTCCTCTTCTTGGCGGCGGCCGCCTCCACCACGTCCTTCTGCTTCTTCATCGCCTCTCCGTGCAGGCGGTTGACTTCGCGTTCCTCCGGGACCGGGGGCTTCGAGGTGTAGCCCTTGCGGCTCACCCCCTGCAAATGCAACCAAGTCAGGATCAAGGGGTGGGGAGAGGAGTAGCACAAAAGGACAACGAATTGAAGCTTGAACTCACCACAGAAAGGTACCCCGTCTTGGGGCGCATCTTGATCTCCCAGAGATCATTTGGGTTGTCGGGGAACTCCGCCACTGCATTCTTCGCCCTCCGGGCAGCGACGTCATGGGGGAGCAGCACGTACGACGTCCTCGAGCCCACGCTCGAGGCCTCGGGGGTGTGGTCAAAGATTGGCAGGTTCCTCTCCATGAGAGGAATCACCCTTTGCCGATGAAAGTTTGCGATGACGGCTGCCGCCGTCAACCCCTTCCTCGCCAAATGTCGCAATGCATTGGTGGGCACCTCGAGCCTGGCCTGATGCGGTGGAGGCGATACCCCCCAGTCCCACTTCTCTGGCCTCTCCCGGAGCACCTTGTTGGTGAACGCCGGGAGCCGGTTGCCGAAGTTGCGCAGGTAAAACCACCCTCGGGTTCACCCGGCGTTGTTCGTCGTCATCCTGTTAGGGATGTACAAATTCTTCCGTGTTGGGCGCAAGTGAAGAATCAGACCGCCGGCGCAGGCGAACCTCTTCGGCTGGCCCCGCACGTTCTCAATGTAGAGCTCGCCGCGGAACAAATGGATCCTCAGATCCCAGTGCGCCTTGATTCCCAAATACCCCTCGCAGATGGCGACGAAGACCGCCGCCTGCGAGATGGAGTTGGGGCTGAAGTTGTGCAGCTCCACTCCGTAGTATTCGCACAGCGCCTGCATTAATCTGCCGATGGGGACACCGAATCCTCGCTCGTGGAGCCGCATGAGGCTCACGACGTAGCCGTCGGGGGGATTCGGCTCGGTCTCCTCCGGCCGCGGGGAAATCCACGCCGGACGCTCCGAGTTGATGTTCACCACCAGTAGCCTGTCGGCGACCAGCTGCTCCAAGACCGCCACGGTGGCAGTGGACCTCCCCCATGGCAACTGCTCCAGGACATCAGACATCACTTCGAACTGCCGGGGAACGCGAGGAAGCGAGATCTACGTTGGCTAAGGTGCGCTCTCACTCTCTCCTTCCTCCTCTCACTCTCGGCTCTGGGCTCAGGATGTAGGGGAGGCGGAGAAGGCAGGGGAGACGAAGGCGAAGTGGCCAGATGAGCCCAAACAATCCCCCTTTTCCCGCTTTTATCTATCAAGACGGGCAGATTCACCGCCGCAGCCCGAAACCACCGCATTGAATGCGGTAGATTTTGCTGTCACCGACAGCTGGGCCCCATGACCGCGGAGTTTCCCACGCGCGCACTTGGCAATAATTACGGCACGGTAACCGACGGGCGCGGCGTAGCTATAGCATTATTCCATCCGTCAGCCGCCGCCCATGCCGCTCCACCTACCCGAGGCAGCCGCCTAAAAAGGCGCGCCCGCACAACCCGCGCATACTGGGCCACATCGCCTGCGACTAGCGGGAGACTCGCACGCACAACCGGCGACTCCGCGCCATTTTAGCGAACCGTTACGGAATATCCCCCCTGGGGATTCCTTACCGTCGAAGGAAATCAATTTCGAGGCCTTACTGATCAGGGGTTCGAAGCCTGGCCCGTCAAGGGTTCGACAGGTGCCCCAGATCACCAGAGTCAGGGATTGCATGGATGTGCCGTACAAGCCACCCTCGAATACGAAGTTCGAGATATCCTACGTAGTGTTCAAGGCCGGTCGAGGGTGCCTAGCAGGAGGATCCCATCGAGGGAGAGCATCGAGCCCTTGGACCCTATCGAATGGGTCCGAGCCCCGCCTAGCAAACCTTTGCGAGCTCTTTATGTGACGTGTCCATGGACCACGAGCCGACCCATATCGAATAGGGCACGGACGTCCACTTGAACCACCCGATAACAGCTCACTGAAGCAGCCATAGCTCGCAGACCGGGCATGGGTAGCATGGTGCGCTTCACCCATCCTCCCTGCGGAAGGGCGACGAGGGTTGTAATAAAAGTTGAGGGTCCCCTGAACGCCTTCACACAGGCCATGGCTCGGGGGCTCCTCGCACACCGCGGCTCAGGCCGCACCCTCGAATGGATCGACAACCGTCGATTATGAAGTTCCACGTGTTTAACCAAAACCCCCACTCTTAACGCGCGCCTGCTAGATGGTTCAGCAGGACTCCAAGTCGCTGCGCCAGTACGAAAAACGCCGAGGCCGGCTGAAAGGAATGCCGATGCCGGCTGAAAAAGACGCTGGACGGCCACCCCAGTAAAGCAACCAAGCAGGACGACATTTATAGCCCTTGGACGAGTGCAAACACTCCTCCAAGGTCTCGGGGGCTACACTCGCGGGTGCGCTGACGCACCCCCACGGAGGAAACTTCACACATTCGAGGACCAAAATCCTCTGCAGGCCTGCTCGAATGCCCTCAGCAGCATGACGTCGACATGCCCAGCGGCGGCACCATGGTGCTCGAGGCGACTATGATCTGCATAGGCAACTCGGAGTGACCACCTCACTGCTTCTCCAGCGACAAACCCCGACCCTGGATTAGACTCCTCCAACAATGCTCTCCGCAGCACCGTTGCGCCCCCGCCGGGCAAACGAAGGCCACCGCGGTCAGTACCCGAGTCACACCCTCGAAGGGTTAAGCCTCTGCAGGGCTAATGCTCACCTTTACACCCTCGATCATCCTCTCCGAGAAGAAAAAGGAGACTTCATTGCTCTTTGCAAACAAAGATTACAAAGGGTTACCGACTCGAAGCCGTCGAAAGGTACAAACGCATTGCCACCTGCGTGGCAATTTTTCCTGTCTTGGGGAGGAGCAATGTTGACACTCCTTAGAGCCCCAATTTATGTACCGCAAGCGCACGGATCATGGTAGCTTTTCCCTTAGAGTACTCCCCCAAGGTTTATCAATCCGTGGATCGGAAGCGAACCGACTAGAGTTTACCATCTAATCTATCGAACCTATCCTAAACATGAAGCGAAGATTGCATATAAACTGAACACTTGATAGATATGAATGAAGCATAAGTGTTCATCACACCCACAACCGTAGATGAGATAACACAACCAAGGAGCTAGGGCCTATCGTCTCTAGGTACAGTTCTAGTCAAAAAAGTGATCACAACATAGATTGCATCTCAACTAAAGGTACACGAAATCATCTCTCAGAAAGGCGGCTCGCAAGCGGCCTACTTTCCCA
The DNA here is from genome assembly GCF_016808335.1 of Panicum virgatum. Taxonomy (NCBI): domain Eukaryota; kingdom Viridiplantae; phylum Streptophyta; class Magnoliopsida; order Poales; family Poaceae; genus Panicum; species Panicum virgatum. The sequence goes on from NC_053149.1 coordinate 17,352,395, forward strand.
AGGTCACCGGTGCGAGGTGCGTGTTAATGCCTAAGGTTTCCCAAAGCTTTACCCCAAACGCCCACCAAGTGCTCTTACTCGAAGCTCCTCCTCTTGGTGGCCGCGCAACGACTCCCATGGTACTCGCCATCGATCCTATTCCACATCATGTCATCGCTAGAATTTTTCCCTCCGCCATGCTGTCACCACACCGGGGTAATCAACCAACTAGCTAAAACACGCTACCTCAACGTATCCGCAAGATATAGACTAATCACCACGAATAGATCTTATCTTACTATGAACATATGGATGCATCACATATGAGAAAGAAAGCATGCATTGAAGTAGACCAAAGTCGAGACAACTAGAATAAAGAGTAGATTGATATCACCATCGTGTGTGTACATACCCCGACGAATATTGGGGATGACTCCCGAACTCCACCATGGCACAACCTCGCAGGGAGGCCATGGCGGCTAGGGGTGGCCTAAGCCATCTCCTAGGTTAGTGATTTTGATATTAAATTCATGCCATTATCAAGGATAAACAAGGGATAAAATGGGTACTTAAGGAGCGCCAACATTCCCCCCATGCTTAAACCTTGCTCGTCCTCGAGTAAGTCCAGGAGCTTTGCTTATAAAGAAATCAGCGTTGCCCCTCAATGTCCTCTCTACACTTAGTCATACATAACAAGACATATTGCTCTCTCAAGTATTTAGCATTTAAGTTCATGTTGTGACCGGCTACTTTTTTATTATGGAAGATAGACTAGCAATTAAAGAACAAGCCACAATAATAAATAAATGCAATGCTCTCAAACTTAAGCGAACTTCAAATCTTTACCTTGTTTCATCGTGAAGAGTTTTCAAAAGAATGCATATCAAAGATAAGTGAGGTTCTTTTGCAAAAGATCATGGAAATACTCATCTCATCAAGTCTCTCAAGCCTACATTAGATTGTCTTCAACCTATTCTACTCATATATAAAAGTGGAAGGCTTATGTGAAGCTTGGTAGGTAAAAACAATCCTAGCAAAACATTATATTTGAAATATTATCAAACTAAGAGAGAGATCTAATGGAATTACCGAGACTAGTCAAAAAGGCCATTGGAAAATAATGTTGGAGAGGGAGAAAGATAAAACACACACATTTAGATAGGTGGACATGTGCAAGTGGCAAATGGATGATCCCGAGACACAAATTAAGTTCTCGTTATCGGATTGCACATGGTTGGAAGATTTGAGTATGGAATAGTTCTCCAAAGTAACTTGGAAAATTAATGAAGCCAAAAAGAGCTAAGGAGCATTTTATTCTTCTCTTTTTTCTTTCATTTTTCTTTTATTTTCTCTTTCTTTCTTTTTTCTTTCTTTTTGCTCCTTAGAACTTTTGATAACATATAATACTTACCCAGCCATCCCCCCATGCTTGAACGAATGCTCGTCCTCGAGTATAAATAGTGGGAGAACCAACTAGCTAGGGTAAGTATCTCAAATTCACCTTCTTCTTCGTAGAACATCTTGAATCTCCGGGGAGCCTTGTCTCTCAAAACTTTTCTTTATATGGTGCCCTTGATTCTTTTGATTCCGTCAAAATGATAATCCATACTCAAATTGGGTTGTGATCAAGGAGGTAATCACAAAAAGATATTTTTGGTTTAGGGTGGATATCCAGCGAGGTTTGTAAAATTCCCGAAGTAGAAACTCACAATGCATGGATAAATAGGCTAGCAAAAAGAAGGTTACACAAAAAAAAACGGAATGACCAGTTTCTTAGTCTCATACCGAAGAAATCAATCTTAATCCAACTCATCAAAATATAAGTTTGCAATCTAAAGGTTTCATCATGAAAGAATATGTATGTATAGGCTTTGGTAGGTAGAACTTTACAAGAGATTCACAAATGTAGATAGTATAGGAATTAAGTTTTCAAATTAAACAACACAAGGTGTAAGGTCATCGGTAGACTTAAAACAAAGAGCAACATAGAATATGTGGGTCTATAATTTAGTCATTTAACCTCCACAAATAAAAGAGCCGGTATTTAATCATTTTAATTCCATGTAATTGAGAGCAAATGGTCAAGTCATATACAACATAGCGTAGGTAAAACAAAGCAGCAACTTTCATCACTTTTCCATAAGCAAGAGCATATAAGAATATCATCGTGGTGAGCTCAAGGTGATGGTGGTTATCATTCATTGAAAACAAAAACAAATCTAGGTTGTACTCCTAGTAGCCATGTTATTATAGGGAGAGGTATACAAAGGTTGCATCTATGGTTGAAGGCATATATGTACAAGCATTTAGAAAAAGAGAGAGTTGAGGAAGAATTACTGTCCTTCTCGATGCTCATAATAAAGTGTAGCGCGGCCTCCCCCATACTTAAGCATTGTGCTAAGCTTGGAAAAAGAATCATGAGCACCTTGTGGCAACTGTGATTATCTTACTCCATGAGTTCTTTCTTCTTTGTCCACGAAATCCTCCCCCATGCTTAGCATGATGCTAGGCGTGGAAGGAGAAGATGGACCATCTTGCAATTCTTAAAGTCCTTCCCTCATGTGTATGAATATCATTTTCAATGTTTTTTCACCTTTGTTGCCTAAATTTTCTTCAACTTCTTCTTATACTACGTCATGGTCCCAATCATTGCTTCACATCGTCGTCGCCTCCTTCAATTCCTCGTTGTCCCATTGCTACCTCATCTTCACGAATTTTTTCTTTTAATTTCCAGAACATAACATGTACTGAAACATTGCTCCATTGCGAAGTGCACGAATTTTAATTTCCAACGAGTCCTCATTCGCTCAAAATTGATTCCGAACAAGAGAGTTATGTCCATTTCATCTCAGCGCTGCAATCTGTCCTGACGAATTTCAGAACGCGCAATGTCCAATGTTCTTGCCATATCTCCTTATACGGGTCTTCAAATTCATTGATCTTGGATGCGTTGGAACGGGAATTTCATGGAGCTTCTGAATATCAACTTTTTCTTCCTTGTACATCTCTGTCCATGTGCAAAATTTGATGAAAATAGCGGGGCTTGCTCTCGAACTTTGGAGGTGTTGACGAATTTGATTTCTTCTTTGATCACGAATTCATGGGAATGCTTTGTCATGCCTGCAAAACAATTCAAGTGCACAATCTACCCCCAAGGTGACAGTTGGGAGTAGAAACAATCGCCAACAAACCAAAAACATCCCCTAAGATACTTAACTTGTGGCATAATTAGTCTAGTGAAAATTAAACCTAATGGGTGTATGTGAATGCAAGTGGGAGGTGTGTGTATGCGAATGAGAGGAAAATGGATTGCTATCTTGGTCAAAAGAGCTTAAAGATGGAGGTCCGCAAACAAGTTTAAACACCACGTTTACACAAGATTGCAAAAGGTAAATGATATCATGATAAGCATTACATGGATAGGAAAGCATACATCAATAAGATTGAGACCAAGCTAGCAAAATGAGGGCATGAACAATGGAATGGATGCATAGTGCAAATGCAAAGTTAGCAAAAACAAGTGTTAGCAAGGTTGAAAGGACCTTTCGATGTCGTTCCGCAACTAGCTTATTCAAAAACAATTGCTAAGAGTGACAAAAAGCCTTCGCGACACTTCATAAGAAGTGAGGCTTTTGTCAATGAAAAGGTTATTTATCGAAAAGGACCAAGCAACCGAGCTAACAAGGTTTTAGAAGTAGGTTTATGGGTTTCCTATATTTTTGGCTTAAAACAAAAATTTTGAAGAGAGAGTGTTGGGTATATAAATTCTATCTAAGGTGGTTTTTTAAAAAAACTAGAGAGAAACAAAAGTTAGATTTTTTTTGAAAGAAAAACATTACCTGTGGTTTTAGGATTGCTCTATGAGTGGTTTTCCTAAGGGTTTTAGGATCTCAAAAGTGAGGCTAGTCAATGTTTTTTAAAAAGAGTTTTTTTTTAAAATACAACATGCAATGCAATGTAAGGGTGAGACGAACAACATGGTATGAAATGCAACACGAGGTGGGTGAACAAAATGATATGACATGATGAGGTGGTCTAAAACAAAACAAAAAGTTAGCCTAAGTTAACTAGCCACAAGTTTAGAATCAAAGAGCGGTGCAACACTTCATATTTCCCTCTAAAAGGACACAAATAAAAAGACTCTAAACACTAATAGGCACACAAAAAGGTCTACAAGTTTCCCAAGATCAAATAACAAAGTGCTCCCTCAGTAACATTTAGAATGAACAACATGAAGTTGTGGTTTTTGTTAGAGCAATGGTACAATGTTACTTGATATTCCGATTAAATAGTGCAATGTAGACGATCATATTAATATATATAAATAGATAAATAAAATGAATGGGTTGCCTCCCGCAAACCGCTTCATTTAAAGTCATAGAGCTTGACTTTCTCACATACCTTCTCATTGATGTGAAGCCATAGTCCTTCGTGCGAGAATTTGAATTGTCAATGCAGCTTGTATTGATGACGCCTTTAGTAATCCATCGTGGTTCGCTCTTAACATCTTTATGCATTGAATGTTGTCACTCGTGCCTTCCTTTGCCAATGTCCTTGGGGCCCTTATTTTGTCCTGAGCTTCTGAATTCGATCATGTATGCTTGATGAAACCACAGCCCAAGCTCCTCTTCATTGTTGGCATCCTTATCTCCTTCACCTTGTTCTCGTCACGTTTCTCTTCGCCTCTCCTTCGTGGATTTTCCCCTGCATCCAGAATAGAACATATACCAAAATATAGCTCTATTGAAAATTTTATGAAATTATCTTTCCAACAAGTGGTCATTCGCTTTAAACGGAGTCCAAACGAGAGAGTTATGACCGTCTTACTTTAGCGCTGCGTGCTGTCCAGAAAATTTTAGAGTGCACGACCTTCGATGTTTTGGCCATAACTTCTTGTGGGAAACTTCGATTGACTTCATTCTTGATTCGTTGGAACCGGAACTTCATGGGGCTTTTGAATATCCAAAAATATACTGCAATTTTCTTCTGAGATCGAGCAGAATATTGATGATAACAATGACTTCTTACGAATCGATCCGAAGATGTCGATGATCTTGATCTTGTGGTCTTCGGAGCATCTTGTTGTGCATCCTTGGCTTCAAGGTCATCACCATTGATTCACCAGCGAGTAGCATAGCTTCAATGGTCTGTCTCTATGGTTCTTGCTTTGCCTAAGATGTCAGGATCGAAGGAGGCTCTCGTGCTTTGTGTCGATGATCAGAGTGGTCTCTTTCTTTGATTGTACTCGAATAGAAGCTTTTTGAGCATCCCATGGAGAAGATGGGTGGCATCATGGTTCCTCTAATCTTGTTGCCTCCAGCATTGGTTGAATTCAAATCATCAACTTTTGTGCACAAGGTCCTCCAAACATCTTGCGACATCATCATCACTTTCTCCATTGTTTGTTGCTGCCTCTTCTTCGTTGAATTCATTGATCATCCTGCACAGAACTTGTACCGAAATTCTACTCCATGGAAAGCCTTATGAAATTACCTTTTCAATGTGGTCATTGATCCCAAACAGACTCTGGATGAACAAGTTATGGTTGTTTTACTCTGGCACTGCGCTCTATCCCGAGACATTTCAGAACGCGCTGCGTTGTAAGATTTTACCATAACTCTTCACACCGATCTCCAAAATTCACGATTCTTGATGCGTTGGAAAAAAGGCTTGATGGAGCTTTACAATATACAATTTTCTCTCATGGTACTTCTCTGATCATGGACGAAAATCTCATCACAACAGTAGTACTTTGGAGATGATGATGATCCGATTGCACGATTTTCTTTTTGGGCATGCTTCATCACCTATGGCTTGGACAAAGAAATCTCCAAGAGACATTAGCCAAAGTTGACCCGGTGACATACATTTTTCATCTCTACTTGTTTTGAGTGTGGGCTCGATAGCGGATGCTGGGCCACTAACAAAAGTTAGCACCTACCACTAAAGAGCGGGACTTCACGTAGCCATCAACTTGCATGAGTGAGATTGGACTTGTCAAAGTACGGACGTTGAGAACTTCTCAATCACTTTGTGTCTAGGGTTTTACCTGCATTCATGGACACAAACAAGAAACACAAGATATATGCAATAATGAAATTAGGGTTAGTCCAAAAAGATAGATAGATCTCCCTAGGGTTCGAGTTGCCGATCCCCGGCAACGGCGCCAGAAAAGCTTGTTGACACTCCTTAGAGCCCCAATTTACGTACCGCAAGCGCACGGATCGTGGTAGCTTTTCCCTTAGAGTACTCCCCCAAGATTTATCAATCCGTGGATCAGAAGCGAACCGACTAGAGTTTACCATCTAATCTATCGAACCTATCCTAAACATGAAGCGAAGATTGCATATAAACTGAACACTTGATAGATATAAATGAAGCATAAGTGTTCATCACACCCACAACCGTAGATGAGATAACACAACCAAGGAGCTAGGGCCTATCGTCTCTAGGTATAGTTCTAGTAAAAAAAGTGATCAAAACATAGATTGCATCTCAACTAAAGGTACACGAAATCATCTCTCAGAAAGGCGGCTCGCAAGCGGCCTACTTTCCCAAGGTCACCGGTGCGAGGTGCGTGGTAATGCCTAAGGTTTCCCAAAGCTTTACCCCAAACACCCACCAAGTGCTCTTACTCGAAGCTCCTCCTCTTGGTGGCCGCGCAACGACTCCCATGGTACTCGCCATCGATCCTATTCCACATCATGTCGTCGCTAGAATTTTTCCCTCCGCCACGCTGCCACCACACCGGGGTAATCAACCAACTAGCTAAAACACACTACCTCAATGTATCCGCAAGATATAGACTAATCACCACGAATAGATCTAATCTTACTATGAACATATAGATGCATCACATATGAGAAAGAGAGCATGCATTGAAGTAGACCAAAGTCGAGACAACTAAAATAAAGAGTAGATTGATATCACCATCGTGTGTGTACATACCCCGACGAATGTTGGGGATGACTCCCGAACTCCACCATGGCACAACCTCGCAGGGAGGCCATGGCGGCTAGGGGTGGCCTAAGCCATCTCCTAGGTACCTTCGAAGACTTGCGGCGGTCGTCGTCTCCCTCCGGCCTTGGCCCTAGGTTTTCATCGTGTTCTGGGTGGATTGATTCCCCGAGTTGAATAAGGTGCGAGCTATTTATAAGCCGAGTAAGCCACTGGTTGAAGGGGAGGCCGAACCGCCTCGGAAACGGGCTAGGCCGGCCGGCCTCATGGGCCTAGGGCGGCCGGCCTACCCTCTTTCGGGCCCGCCTCGGTCTCATCTTTCGCGTGTAGACTCCTCGCATCTTATAGAGTTTATGTCCTTCACGATTGCACCCCTTTGGACGTCGTTATCTTGGAGATATCTTCGAGGAAAGGATAGGATAGAGAATCCTTCCTTAAATCTTTATTTGCTTTGCTTAATCCCGAAGTATCTTGATCTCATCTTCGTGGGCTTAGTCCTTTGGGCTCTCTTGGAGGATGGATGTGCATGAATGGCCTTCGAATCAACATGGGATTTGGTCCTTCCTTTGGGCTTTGGCCTTCGTCTTTCTCCGTGTTAGCGCTCGATCACGGGCCTCGTCATTTCATGCTCCAAAATAGGCCAAAAACCTGCAAAAACGAAGTTCCTCCAAAATATATGTGCAAGTGTGAAAATGACCAATAATTAGGCCGGGGTTAGGACGGTTAGTGATTTTGATATTAAATTCATGTCATTATCAAGGATAAACAAGGGATAAAATGGGTACTTAAGGAGCGCCAACAAGCGAGCGCCGATGAAGAACACCGAGTCCTTGGCTGACATTACGACCAGGTTTCTCGGGATTGCGAGGAGCTGCCCCTAGACCGCTAGGGTCCGGCAGGATACCCTTCTCGCAAGCTTTCTTCTAGCGTCTCCTCCACCGAAGACCTTGCGAGGGGGCAAGCTAGCGGACAACACCTTCTACACCACCTCCCCGAGAGCGACATCATCGCCAAGAGGGACGATGCGAAGAACGGCCACCAAACCTGGCGCCGACGCCATGGTCAGGCGTCTCAACGCCCCTTCAGGCTGAGGGACATCGCAGAGGCAGGGCCCCATAGGCCCAATGTTCTTCTGCTAATCCCAGTAAAGCCGAGGGACGGCGAGCACGCCCTCTCCAGCTTTTCCCCGCCGCTCGCAATCATTCTTCTAGCATCAAAGCCTAAAGAAGCCAGGCCTCCCCATCCGGGGGACGGCCGTGAAAGGCAAAGGGACACATTACGTGACTTAGGCGAAGCTAGAAGTAAGAGCAGGGAAGTTGGAGATGAAAAGGAGTCCCACGACCCCTATTTATAGCTGCGTCGGGCGCCAAGCCTTAAGCCTGTCGCAGGGGAAAGGCTTGGACCACCCGTGACGGTGCGGCACCCCACGAGCAAAAGATGCCCTCGGTTACCGTGCCGAGATGTGCCCAGACAGGGCAAAGCCGAGCCCCTAGACGCTGAGCAGCGCAGCATCGGTGCTGGCCGACTGCCCTCGAACAGCGCATTGCAAGGCAACAAGGGAAAGCAGGGCAGAGGCCCTGCATGCGGGACAGCACGGCATTAGCACCGGCTGCCGAGCAGCAGGTGCCATCATGACCCTGGCCTGCTCAGCACGCTAACACGTCTCGTCACCAAAACAAAACAAGAAGGGGTGCGCGCCTCGGAGTACTTTTTCTGCAGGCGCACTACCCCAACCGACGAGTTGTCACTTTCACCAGGCAACCGCCCGGACGCGCCCGGCGGGAACGCGACGCCGATTGGTCACGTCAAGGGGTAAGATTGCCAAATACCCTTTGGCCGAATCCCCTGACTCGACCAAAGGCTCGGGGGCTACTGTCGGGTACCATGATTAGGGGTACCTTAATCATGGGACTAAAATCGCCCTAAAAACGCAAACATGTGTTAGGCAACCGGGCCCACAAAGGCCAACAGCCTCCTTCCAATCTGGAAGAAAGGAAAGGACTCAAAGAAGCCCAATACGCGACCCATGTACACAGTGCGGCCCATCCGCACCCCCCTCGAACCCACGGGACAATCTCCGCCTCACTCGAGGGCTCCTTGCCGAGACCGTTGACCTCGCCCCGCGCCTCCGCCTCGCTCGAGGGCAGTAAGCCTACCCTCGAGGGAGCAGATCATCTCCGCCTCGCTCGAGGGTAGCGAGCCTACCCTCGAGAGAGCAGATCGACTCCGCCTCGCTCGAAACCACCCCTTGACTGGAAGGACAAACGGTCCTTCCGCTCACCCCCCCCGCCGTACGGAGGCATTAAATTCCAACCACTCTTCCACAGCGCCCGGGTCAGACGGCGTCAGGCCTCCACTCCGCACAGTGGCTGTGACCGGAGTCCCGTCCGCTAACTCCGGTCACTGCTTCACCATTTTGGACGCTGTAGTGACACTGTGGGAACCTGCGACGCAGTGCGAGACATGCTCGGCACTGCTCCAGCCACTGTACTACCAACTCCCCATACCTTCTTCAAACTTTCCCCTCCGCAGAGCCCTCGAGCGGCATGGGCACGACCCTCGGAAGCGGCTCCGGCCTTGACCAGGACAAGACCCTGGCCAGCGGGACCCTCAGAACGTCGCCACGCCACGCCTGGAGGACGGTACCCCCTACAGTAACGACCACGCCGCCCGCTGGAGCTATAAGGACACCGGCGCGATCTCCGCAAGGCCAAGGACGATGCCCAGGACGACTGCCACGCCAGGCGCCATACCCCACAGTGTACTTTCCACAGTGCTCGACCACTGCACCCCCGCGATTCAGGGAGAAGATGACGACTTCCACGATCCCCTGTGCATGTACACCGTCCCTCCTTGTGTCTATAAAAGCAGGAGACGGCATTCCCTTAGGGGGGTCGGCCCATCCGGTAGAACATAACATTCAGCACTACTCACAGAGCACATACGCTCTTATGAGCTCCGATATTGGCACTCGCCTCAATCAACTCCTCCTCTAGCAGAGACCTGGGAGCTTCCCTCTCTCTCTCTCGCCTCGCTTGTACCCCCTACTACAGGCACCCCCGGTGCAAGACAGTACAGTGCTCTCGCACACCCCTTCGCTGGACATACGGCCCCACAGCCGGAACCAGGATAAACCCGTGCGTGACTGTGTTGCCTCTTGCATCAACATCTGGGATGAGGAACACGCAGCATCATCACTAGTTGGGTCCGGACCGCCGGGTCAGGACACTGACACTAAATAACAATAGTTATTTGTTGTTAAAAAGGTGATTATTTGGCACTAAAAAAATATATCACAAAGTCTTGATATATATACTTCCAATTATCCACTTCAGCCATTGTTAATACATAAAAAATAACTAGCTCAATTTATCCATGCTTGATGTGTGCCACCATGTATATATGTGTACGTAGAAAGAGATGAACACATTCATTTCCATGTTATATGTATAGCTCAAACTAAGGTTCATGTCAACCATATCGAGGTGGCGATGCAAATGGGAATAACTATGAATTGGGATTAGAGCATTTGGATCATGGTAATAACTAAAAGTATCTTCCACAACCTGATAAAGATTACAAACTATCCTTGTTTTTCTTTTTGTAAGTTCTATTAGCATTTGAAAAGTATTTGCAAACAAAATTTTGTCATTAAGTTCCCCTAGAATACATTATTGATAATTATAAAAAGCGGTATCATAAATCTATTTGTATATATAGCTTTGGACTCTAAATTAAACATGCATAACTTAACAAATTGTTGCATAAAACATACAAGTTCAACCTTTTTTTCAAATGCTATTATGTCCTACTTATAGGAAAAAAGAGGAGTATCTATATACGTATTTTATTACAATATCAAGAACAAGACGCAGCAAAGATCAACAATTCTAATATATGAGGGCTCTAAATTTATTTATGGATTTTTAATAATACGGCCAATAATGTATGTTAGATGAAAAACTTGTTACAACTTTTATACATAAACATATGCATACGACACTGTTGGAGAAATGCTTATCGGTACCAGCACGTTAGTGCCGGTCACAAGGGAGCCGGCACTAACGTGTATCTACAGTACACCACAGTCACTTTAGTACCGGCTATTCTCTACAGCCGGCACTAAAGTGTCACCCCCAACGGTCAACAGCCTGCCCCCTAACGGTCAGCAGCCAATTTAGTGCCGGCTGGAGCCTCCAGCCGGCACTAACTTGGCACGGTGCAGGTTAGTGCCGGCTTAAGGGTCCAGCCGGCACTAACTTTCTACAATTTGTGCCGGCTGAATTCACTGGCCGGCACTGTGTTGCCCTGTATATACTGCCCCCTCCCTTCTTCCCCAGCCCGACCCATCCATTTGGCCGAGCTTCTCCTCTCAACCATGGCCTGTTAGAGGGGAGGTGCTGCCCATTTTCTCCAAAATTTGTGAGGATTTCGCCCATCCAAGTGCATTAAATGTTAGCAGCTTCTTCCACTCTTCTTTCATAGTGTTTATTCTTTCGTTTCATGCTTTCTAGGTAAAGAAAATAGTGTTAGAGGGGAGGTGCTGCCCATTTTCTCCAAAATTTGTGAGGATTTCGCCCATCCAAGTGCATTAAATGTTAGCAGCTTCTTCCACTCTTCTTTCATAGTGTTTATTCTTTCGTTTCATGCTTTCTAGGTAAAGAAAATAGTAATTTTAAGGTTGAGGAACAATGAGCATAATTTTTCAATTTTTTCATTAATTTGAACAAAATAGAATTGATTTGTTGTGTTTTAGAGAAGGATTACTATATAGTTTGAGTATGACACATTTAGATTTTTTTTTTGAATTATTTCATGGGGACATGTCTATATGTTATTATGCAAAATTTTAAGGATTTTAAGGATGAGGGAAAATGAACATGATTTATCAATTTGTTCATTAATTTGAGCAAGGTAGAATTATTTGTTGTTTTTTAGAGAAAGTTAACTATATAGTTTGACTATCACATATTTAGAATGATTTTTTTGAAATATTTCATGGTGACATGTGTATATGTTATTGTGTCAATTTATTTTGCTAGATACGTGGCCTATGACACATTTACAATTTGTTTTCGAAATACTTCATAGTAACTTGTTTTGATATATGTAGAATTGATTTTTGTTTTTATACGGTAATTAATTACAGATGGACCGGCAATGGATGCACGGCAGCCGGAGCACCTCGGCGTGGATTCAGGGTTTAGATTCTTTTCTCAAGGCGGCAATGGCAAATAGGTCGCCAAAGGGTTTAATGTGTTGTCCATGCAGTATTTGCGAAAATAAAAAGGAATTCTGGAAAAGAGATACTCTATGGAATCACCTGGCCTTGAATGGATTCATGAGTAACTATACCCTTTGGACCAAGCACGGCGAAATTGGAGTTATGATGGAAGATAATGAAGAAAATGCCGATGATGATAACAACCTTCCAGATTGGGCATGGGTTCATGAAGCAGGTGGCTTTCAAGATGAACCAATGGACGAGGGTGAAGCAAATGTTGCACAAGAGGAGCCACCTGACGAGCTAGGTCAGGCGTTACTTGATGCACAGAAAGACAGTGAGACTGTGAAGGAGGCATTAAAGTTCGAGAAGATGTTGGAGGATCACAAAAGGCCGTTGTTCCCTAGTTGCAAACCGGAGCAAAAGAAGTTGGGTACCACGCTGGAGATGCTGAAATGGAAGGCAACTAATGGTGTCATCGATAAGGGATTTGGTGAGCTATTAAAGATTGTAAAGAACATGCTTCCTGAGGGTAATGAACTGCCGTCAACAACATACGAAGCTAAAAAGATGGTTTGCCCTCTTGGATTGGACGTGCAGAAGATTCACGCATGTCCTAAGGACTGCATCCTGTATCGCGGTGAATACGAGAACTTGGAAGCTTGTCCTGTTTGCAGTGCATTGCGGTATAAGATTACGCGAGATGATCCAGGTGATGTTGATGGGCAGCCGGTAAAGAAGAGAGTTCCCGCAAAGTTGGTGTGGTACTTCCCTATAATACCACGTCTGAAGCGCTTTTTCAAAAACAAGGATAACGCTAAGTTGATGCAGTGGCACAAAGAAGACCGTAAGGAGGATCACATGATCAGACACCCAGCAGATGGGTCCCAGTGGAGAAATCTTAACCGAGAGTATCCTCAATTTGACAACGACCCAAGGAATATAAGATTTGCTCTAAGTACTGATGGAATGAATCCGTACGGTGAGTTTGGCAGCGCTCATAGTACATGGCCTGTGACCCTATGTATGTTCAACCTTCCTCCTTGGTTGTGCCTGAAGCGTAAGTTCATCATGATGCCGGTGCTTATAGAAGGGCCAAAAGAACCTGGCAACGACATTGATGTGTTCCTGCAACCCTTGATGGATGATCTATTACTACTCTGGAAAGAAGAAGGTGTACATGTGTGGGATGAGTATAAACAGGAGTCCTTCAACCTCCGAGCTTTGCTTTTTGTATGCATCAATGATTGGCCTGCACTTGCAAAACTTTCGGGACAGTCGAACATGGGATACATGGCCTGCACCCACTGTTATGATGAGACCGATAGCATTTATTTGAAACACTGTAAGAAGTGCGTATACATGGGCCATCGTCAATTTCTTCCTACCGATCACCCCCTAAGAACCGAAGGGAAGCATTTCAAAGGAGAGCCCGAAACTCGTCCTAAGCCTCTATTCCGTAATGGAAAGCGTGTGTTCTCGATGATCAAGGATGTGAAGGTAGTATTTGGAAAGGGTCCTGGTAGGCAACCTGTTCCCAAGGATGACCAGGGACATGTTCCAATGTGGAAAAAGAAGTCTATATTGTGGAACCTACCTTATTGGCAAGTCTTACAGGTTCGCAACGCAATTGATGTGATGCATCTGTCAAAGAATCTTTGTGTGAACCTACTAGGCTTCCTGGGAGTGTATGGTAAGTCAAAAGACACATTGGAAGCAAGGCGCGACATGCAACAGCTAGCTGGACGACAAGGCTTGCAACCCGAGAAGAGAGACAAAGGATGCCACTATTTAAAATCTGCCAGCTATAATCTGAGCAAAGAGGAGAAGGAAAGTATGTTCGATTGCTTGAACAGTATCAAGGTCCCTTCTGGGTACTCCTCAAATATACAGGGCATAATAAATGTGAAAGAGAAGAAAATCCAAAACTTGAAGTCACATGACTGCCGCGTCCTGATGACACAACTACTTCCAGTTATACTGAGGGGTGTTCTACCGGAAAATGTGAGATTGGCAGTTGTAAAGCCTTGTGCGTTCATGAATGAAATTTCGCAAAAAGCAATTAATCCAAATAATCTAATAAAGCTGCAGAAAGACATTGTCGAATGTCTTGTCAGCTTCGAGATGGTCTTCCCACCTTCCTTCTTCAATATTATGACACACCTTCTAGTTCATATTGTGACAGAAATAACTATCCTGGGTCCTGTTTTTCTACACAATATGTTCCCTTTCGAGAGGTTCATGGCCGTATTGAAGAAGTACGTGCGCAAACGTTCTCGCCCAGAAGGATGCATTGCTAAGGGCTATGGAACAAAGGAGGTCATTGAGTTTTGCGTTGACTATCTTCCTGATCTCAATCCGATTGGGCTCCCCGTGTCACACCATGAGGGGCGACTAAAGGGAAAAGGCACACTAGGAAAGAAATGTAATATGAACATCTCTTGTAGTGAATTCAGCAAAGCAAACTTCACGGTTCTTCAGAATTCATCCAAGGTGGCTCCCTATATTGATGAGCACATGAATATTATACGGTCTGAAAATCCACAGAAGAATTTTGCTTGGATTACACGCCAACATATAAAAACTTTTGACGGCTGGTTTAGACGAAAATTATTGGGCAACAACACAGTTGATCAAGAACTTCAATGGCTGGCCAGGGGACCATCAATAACCGTCCAGCAATACCAAGGGTACGAAATCAATGGGTATACATTTTACATGAGAGCTCAAGATAAAAAAAGCACCAACCAAAACAGTGGTGTCCGTATGTGTATAGTAAACAGTAATGGAGAAAAAAACAACTACTGTGGTGTCATAGAGGAGATATGGGAACTTGAATATGGACCCATAGTTGTCCCTCTGTTTCGTTGCGAATGGGTGGCTGGAGGAGGCGTAACGAAGGACCGGTATGGGATGACCATAGTCGATTTTAAAAAGATTGGATATAAAGATGAGCCATTCGTTCTAGCCAAGGATGTGACACAAGTGTTCTATGTGAAGGACATGTCGAGCAAACCGAAGAAAAAGTCGGATAAGACGTCTCAAGCAGACAAGGCTGGAAATGAGCCAAAACGGCACATAGTTCTTCTAGGTAAAAGAAAAGTTGTTGGAGTCGAGAATATTTCGGACAATTCGGAAGATTATGACCAGATTGATGACCTTCCTCCATTCTCAGTTGACGTTGACCCCAGCATCCTCTTATCCAAAGAGGACACGCCTTACTTACGCCGTGATCAAGTCCAAGGCACTTTCATCAAAAGGAAGATTATCAATGTTCCAGTAGATAATGATGATGAGTAGTACTTTTATATAAATTATATATTGTATTTTCTCATTAAGTGATGTAATGTAACGCACCGCGTCGTATTTGTCTCAATTCTCGATACTATTCATCCAATTAGGACACAATATCATCTTCAAATAATATTATATTTTTGCATGGTATAAATATTATTTACTTTCACTAATTTTGCATTACTAGGAGTGTTGAAACATTAAATTACAAACAAATAATCAAGTAATTTGCAAATTGATTACATCATTGTATAGGCTATTACTGAAAAGACTTTTGAATATTTTTGCATGGATCAATCTGAAATTTTTTCGATTTATTACAAATAATAGAAGCATACTAACATATAAACCCTGTAAGCTACACATAATTGATAATAGTAGCATATTTGTTAATTTACTTCAATTGCTATTATTATTGTGTAGATATAATTACTATAATTATTGTGTAGCTAAAAAACTTAAGATATAATTTTTTGTTTTATTATTTTAATTATTAAGCCTACTATGAATAAATTTATGAATATTAAAAATTTATTGTAAATGGTAACTAGCGTGGCGAATTTACAATTCCCGCCAGATGGGACACGTTAGTGCCGGCTGGTAGTTATAGCCGGCACTAATGTGAGAACGTTAGTGCCGGCTAGAACTACCAGCCGGCACTAACGTGTCCCATCTGACGTCACGGGGGCACGTTAGTGCCGGCTGGTAATACCAGCCGGCACTAACCGAGCCACCCCCAACAAATTACCCCCTTCGCCGACCAATTCAGATCGACGTCATCCCCAACCCGCCGCCTCGACGTCGCCCAACCCGCCCCTGCTCGCTCGCCCGCCCGCACTCGTGCGCCGCCGCGCCACCCCCGCCCCCGGCCGCGCGTGGATCCCCGGCCGGCCCTCACCTGCGTGCGCCGCCGCGGTTCGCCGTCGACCTCCCCGGCCCGGCACGCCGTGCCGGCCGCACCGCCCTCGCCCCCTGCCGCATCCTCGTGATTCCCCCGGGGCGAGCGCTTCCCCGAGCCGCGTCGCGTCCAGGCGAGAAGCGCCGCTCCTCCTCCGCGTCCAGGCGCCGCCGCCGGCCGGCCCTCCTCCACCGCCGCTCCATCCTCGTCGTCTGCCCTCCCCATCCAGCTACCTGGTGCCAAGCCGCCGCCAGCCGCTCCTACGCCCTACCCTGTCTCCTCTCCTCGGACTCTCCCCCACATCGCCGGTGCCCCGGAGCCGCCTCACCTCGCCGGATCCGTCCCAACTCGAACGCGACAAGCCGGCGACCCTCCCCCTCCCCTCCGCCGCAGGCCGCACCGCGCCACCAGGACCTCGCCGGAGCTGACCCACCTCGTGTGCGACGAGCCGGCGGCCCCTCCCCTCCGCCGCCGCACCTCACCATCACCAGAGATCCACACACCGCGAACTGACACCGTGTGGTCTGTGTGGTATGCGTTCTCGCTTCCTCAGTTCCTCACTATCCATTATGTCTAGGATTCAGGGTAGGATTCAGGTATGCGTTCTTGCTATTTGCTTACTCTTCTTGCTTGTTCTTCTGCAGATCTTCTTGCTTGTTGCAGATCTTGCTATTTGCTTACTATTTAGGGTAGGATTCAGGGTAGGATTCAGGTATGAGTCTCTCGCGTTCATTCTTTGTCTGAGATTGCTATAGTTAATTCTGTTCTTTGTCTTTGGTTTCATGAATGACTTACTGGATGCACAATTGGTACTTGTGACACATATTCTTTAGATAGACGCCGAATTAGTTTGATCTGCTAGTTGGTTCAAGTGGACTTTCAGTTATGGTTGGCTGGTTTGCTCACCCCATGGACAGTGGAGTTAAAAACTGCCCCCATATCTAGGCCTTCTTCAGAATTAGCAAAGTTGTATACTTGTAAGCTGCACAAGGTTAATGTTTGAAGAACTTTCCTGTGGGCTGAGGCTTAGGAGCACTGGCCACAATGCCTATATTTTAAGATAACATTATCATTCCATGATAGACCAGAACCTGAAAAAATGCATTCAAGGTGTACATATGGAGGTTTTGTTTTTGTTTGTGGTTCCAGTTTTGTCTGAAAGGTTCATGTGAAGTTTGGGGATTAATTAAGTGTGGAAGGTGATGGTGAGGGGTGCACTGCTCGCCTAAGTGAAATTACTAGAACCAGTGAATGAGGACCATTTTAATCTCATGACTTTAGAGCAATAGGAAATTACAGAGAGATGATGCAGTGCTTCCTGTGAAAATGAACCACATGGATCATTTTTTCTGCATATTGCTAATGTGCTGGCCTCATAGGCATTTTTATCTGACCTGGTTCAGCTCATTTTACCTATGCACCCTGGTACAGATTGGAGATCACTGATGCTTTCTAATGCTTATCATTTTGGTTCCACTTTTGTTCTGCATGGCATTTATAAATTTATTAGATCACTGATTCCTCTTCTCTGATAATCAGAACCGACACTGCATTTAGCTCTGCAACCTTTGTGATTAAATAACTTTCCTGAAATGCTTTTGAGTGGAATATATGTCACAGAAACTTAGCAGATAGATAACATGTAGTAGTAGTTTTATGCTTGTCATGATAATACAAAATCCAGTGCCTTTTCATCCGAATCTAGTAGCTTGTATTAATTGTTCTGGTTTGGTTGTCCTAAGTAATTTTAGTGCTGCATCCCTAACAAACAATTACAGCCATAACACCATAGCTGAGCATGAGCTCACCTAGGATTAAAGCATGGCATAGTATGCCCTTAACAGAGCCAAAAAAACATTTGGAATTTTGGATTTTGTAACAAAGCAAGGTAATCAAGACTGGAAGAAAATACTTAATGTTTTTTTATTGTTTCAGGTAGTGGAAATGGATCCTACGGACAACCAAGACGAGTTAATGCACGAGCTCATTCGTGGTAGTACTGGGCACATAGCTCCAGAGTTTGATGAGGACGAGAACGATGGCAGCCAATTTTTAAACTTGCATTATCATGGCGACGAGGAGCAAGATATTAGTGGGGAGGAAGAAGGAAATGTCGAGGAAGCCGAGGTATAAAAGTTTAGTGATTCTTTCAGGCATCAGGATAAATGTTTTGTCAATATATATGTTAGGAGCAAGATATTGTTTGTGACACATGCGGCCCAGCTGCGAACTATTTGTGTTATGTTGCTAGCTTTGTTGATGATTTCAGTCCTTGTGTAAGGAGTCGTGCTCCAGCTAAAAATTCTTATGAATGTTTCAGTCAATAAGTTACCTAATATCATGATAATTTTCGATCTGGAACCCTTGTTTGCGGGTTATGAAGGTTACGCATACCTGCCGCGATGTCCACTAGTTGCTAGCAACCCGCTTGATAAATTTGCGATTCTTTCAGGCATCAGGATCGACGAAGCCTAAACGGAAACGTGGCTCCAAGAGGAAGATGGTAGGATGTACGACCATCACGGAGATCAACGAAGCAACCGGCGAGCCACTAGCTCCTGGTCAAATTAAGACAACATTTGTAAATCAATTGGGATATCTTGTTAGGGAATCCGTCCCCATAAAGTATAAGCTTTGGAAGAGAAATAAAGTCTCTGATCGACCTGAAGATATCGTGCCAGATTCAGAGAAAGATTTGTTATGGAAAGAGGTGTCGTTGCACTTCAACTTTCCCCCATGCAAAGCTGACAAAATAAAGGGATGGGCATTTAAGAAGATGGCAATTCAGTTTGCCTCGTTCAAGAAAAAATTAGTGGCAAACTTTGTCAACAAGGGCCTCACACCAGATTTTGATAAAGTCTGGAAGAAGCAACGAGAGTGGTGGAATGAATTCATGAATTACAAGCACAGTGCTGACAGCATGGCAGCCTCGATTCAAGGCAAAATGAATGCTAGCAAAAAGAAAAACTTCCATAGACTTGGGCCCGGAGGTTATAAGGTTGCCATTCCGAAATGGGAAAAGATGGAAAATAATTTAATTGTAAAAGGAATCGTACCGCAAACCTTGAGTTGGCCCAAACGAGCAAGGTATTACTTCTATGCTGATGGAGGCACACTAGACCCCGACACTGGAATGTTTGTGACTAGCGACGTACTAAGAGAGGCTGCCCAAAGACTCGAGGACGCAATGAGGCGTACCGAAGAAGGAACCTTCCAGCCCAACAGAGAGAATGACGAGCTAACTTACGCTCTTGGGAATGCGGAACACACTGGACGGACCCGAGGCGTGGGAGTAGTTCCATGGAAATATGGCTTTTCCGGAGATCTCGAAACCTACCGAAGCCGATGCAGAAGCAAGGCAGTAGTGGCTGAGAAGATTCATAGCCTAGAAAACCGGATAATGTCACTTGAGGCAGCAGTTGGGCAACGCTCGGACCAACCAGCTGCCAATGTGGAGATCAGCCCCTCTTCTCAGCGTCGTAGCAGTGTTGCTTCCACAGAGCACCTTAATTTGGGTGCCGACAGGCCGAGGGACCCCATTGACGACATCACCATTAGGACCCAATGTGAGCTTCTGGTTCTTTATGGGAAAAAGCTTAAAGTTTGTGCTGAGGGTTATGCGGAAGTCCAAGAACAGGGCGGGACAATACATTGCCAGCCGATTCCTGAAGGATTCGCCAGAGTCTTTGTTGACCGAATTACTGAAGAACGCTGGGAAGACATGGACCTCCCGATCCCTATAATTCCTGAAGAAACAGAACTACAACATGCCGTACACACATGGATCACGTGGCCAAAGCGCGACATAAGATTGGTGCAAGCAGACACAGATTCCGCTCGGTGCTCAAGGCAAAGATCACCAACGCCAGCTGACAGGAATCCTAGTGTTGGCCCACCTTCTCCATCGCCTGCACGGGACCCCAGCATGGATCCACCATCACCAGCCGCACAAAGCGAGCCAATTCAGGCATCATCACCAGCCGCACAACAGAATCAGAGTCAGCGACAGAAGTCATACACGGTACCTTCGGTCCAGCCATCTCATAAGCAGCAAAGAAAGAAGAAAGCAAAGGCTCCAGAAGAGGAAGAGGCAGAAGAATCGTTTAAAACCTTCTTGCTGAAGCGCAAGCTACTGAGGGAGGCTGCGAACAAGAAGCCAGAAATAGATCCGGTTGCAAAGTCACACTTCATTAAACACTTCATTAAAGATCCCACCAAGGAAAAAGAAAGAGAGTCAGATTATGATCGGCAGATCAGAAAGTGCTACAACAACCCCAAGAATCGGCAAATTAATGCAAAGACCGTTCCCCAGCTCGGAGAGCAGTCCAAACAATCGATCCCTCCGTTGATAGTGCCGCGTGAAGAATGTCCCGATGAATCAAGAGATCCGTTGACCATGACTGGGATGATATTGCAAACTGATCTAACAAGGGCTCAATTGCTTGGGGAGGCCATACAGAATGCCCGCGGCAAGAAAAAGTTTGTACTTGGTGAACCTTTGATATGGCCAGAGTTGCTACCATTCCTACCAACGAGAATGGCCGAGTTACACAAATGGTATGCCGTGCAATCTAAAGCTAATCAATTAGAGATGTTCCCAGCTCGGATTAAAGATGAGCATTTCTGGCGGGGGGGAGATGATGTATATATCGAGTTTGCAGCACTTTACGATTTATACCATCAAGATGCCCTTCACAAGTGCCTCGTCAGTGTGTGGTGCATGTAAGTATTGTCTTTCATTTCATTATTTTAGCCTTGTGTGTTGACTGATCCCCATTTTTCTTGTGTCCCGTAGGTCAAAAATTCAAATTTGCCGAAAGAAGAACTTCCATAACGTCGGGTTCTTCGACCCCGATATTATACACGAGAAATCGCTAGCACTAAATCCTGGAGACATAGTCAATGTTATATACAGGGGGTTGCGTAAAAATAGCATGTGTCCCTTCATTCTCTTGCCATACAACCATCAGTGAGTCGTTCTTTGTTAGACTTTTTTTTCAATCCCTTCGTATTAATAATACTATTTAATAACTATTATAATCAACATTAATTGGTTATGCGTATGTATATGCACAGCTTTCATTGGATATTGCTTTGTATTCGGATTGAGGAGCACAAGGTCTTGGTGTACGACTCGTTAAGGCAAGATAAATCAAAGTACCAAGATATCATCGAGGTGGTAAATACTGCATGGAGTCGCTACCTCCACAAACACATAGGCTTGCCCATAGGTGAAATCGAGCCTCTTCATTGGGTGACTGATTTTCCGGTATGAATATACTCTCGCTACTAATGTCATTCGCAATAAACATCAGAAAAATTCTATATCGTACCCCACATTTGTCCATAGTGTTGGAGACAGGGCCAAGGAAACAACTTATGTTGATACTACGTATGCGAGTGGATCAACTCTTTTGCAAGTGAAAAAGGGCAAATGACAGTGGAGGCATTCAATGTACGTGAGCACAATCACATCTGCTCATTATTTTAATTCATTATTTTTTATTCTCATATTTTTATTGAAAAATGTGACAGCGTTGGTGGATGAAAGAAGAACTCATTGAAATCGCTCGGATCAGGGCAATTCAAGAAGCTATATGCGGATTTCTACTCGATGAAGTCATAAATCCTAAGGGCGAATTTCATGGCGATCTCCGTCTAAGCGTCGCCCAAGAAGATCCGACGACGAGGAAGCTGATACGTTATTATAGTTGATGTGCGCAATAATTTGTAATATCTCATGTACTTTTGAATTCCTAAGTGTTCCATACATGACAAATATATATATATATATATATATATATATATATATATATAAATATATAATGTTAGTGTAATATTCTGTTCTAATAATACTGTGCAATGCAAAGAGTATGACTATGTAGTCACATACGCTAGAAATACGCATAGCCATACGTATAAAAACGAAAAGAAAAGAAACATAAAGAAGAAAAAACATTTAGTGCCGGCTAGTTATATCAGCCGGCACTAACCTTGCTGTCAGGACTCGGGCGGGGGCGGGGACGGGCACGTTAGTGCCGGCTGGTATTACGGACCGGCACTGAATACGCACGTTAGTGCCAGTCAGAGTAGCCGGCACTAACGTCTGTCACATTAGTGCCGGCCATTTAGTGCCGGCCACAGGGACCGGCACTAACACGTCATGTGACCGGCACTAATAAGCCGTTCTCCAACAGTGCGATTTGACACTGTCAAATCCTAATACCGTCCTATAAAAAATATAAAATGGGTGCTGTTGTGTCAACTTTGCTTACTACTACTGACTGGAACCTTCTTACCACACAGTAAATAAACTCTTCCTCTGTCAGGCTTCCAGAAACAAGTTATGTTTAGTTCCCAAAAAAAATTTCTACAGTATCCATCACATCAAATTTTCGGACACATGCATAAAGCATTAAATACAGTTAAAAATATAATTAATTACACAGTTCAACTGTAAATGACGAGATGAATTTTTTAAGTCTAATTAGTCAATGATTGGACATTAATTATCAAATAATAATGAATGTGCTACAGTACCCAATCCAAAAAATTTCACGAAATAAACACAGCCAAACTCTTATCAACCACTAGTACTCCACCAATCGATCTGTCAGGGTCACTTCCCGAGAGGATCAGGCGCGTAAACTAGACGGGAAATCTAGGTAATCGCGTCGGACCACGTTGTTGCATGAATTGTTTTGGAACGTTGGGTGCGGGCTGCCATGGCACTCGGTCTCCACGCGCGAGATCGACATGTCCTATTTAGAAACAAACAATTCGTGGTGTGTGAAGGATTGAAGGCAAAACAGTGGAACATGTTCATCTCGTCTACTTGGAAACGATGCCGAACAAGAACGTTGTGGATGCTAAAAAAAAGAACAAGAACGTGTGCAATTGTCCGTTGTGCCTGCGTGCTCACGTACTAGTCACGTGCCGTACGTTCCTACCAAAGTCAACACTCCTGTTTTCCGTAAAAAAAAAGTGATATATTATCACCGCCGGTTTGAAACAAACCGGCGGTGATAGATTGTTTGCAATGACCATATCTGTAGTAGTGCGTTCCTACCAAAGTCAACACTCATGTTTTCCGTTAAAAAAAAGTCAACTCCTGTTGCGCCTCCGTGGCTGTCGGTGGTTCAGTGGTTGTGGTGGATCGGTCTCGGTGTGGTGCCGGAGAGGCTGAGCCAGCCGAGGCCAAACGGGCTCGACTCGAGTCATTGCCACACAGTTAACACAGGATCCAATTCCAGTAAAGATAGGAGCAGTAAGCGTAAAGCTTCATTGAATGGGTTCAAATTAATGATTGTATTCATGCAAATTTAAATTGTTGTACGTATACACAGATCATTGCCTGCTTTTGGGGAAATTTAGGTCAAAAATGTTTTAATTGAGGTATTATCAAATTTAAATTTCCGAGATGATGTCTTTCACCGTGTTCGGAGGGCTGCTGTGGGCTACTTTTGGCTGGAGCAGCAGCCAGCAGCAAGCTCGGCAGCCCAGCAGCCAGCAGCAGTAGCAATCCAAACAGCAGCAGCAGCAATCCGAATAGCAGTAGCAGCCAGAAGCAGCCCAGAAGCCAGCAGCAGCCCTCCGAACAGTGTGTTTGTTGCAAACTTTTGGGAAGACCGGTCCAAATTATACTTTTGCGTTCCAAATTATAAATCATTTCAATTTTTTTAGAGGTATTATCAAATTTAAGTTTCAGAGATGATGTCTTCGTTGCAAACGTTTGTTGGTTTACCTCATTTTGTATGCAACATCATCTCGAAACAAAACATTTCAGTAAACTAAACCTCATAGTAATTAACAGTGTATATTTGTCGTCTTACACAATTACAAAATCAACTAATCCATCACAACATATGTAATGAATATTTTCTTCAGAACTAGCACAATGAATCTTTCCGAACTCCAAAAGGAAAGGAAAATGAATTGAACGTCATGCGTCCAATATCTAACCTCTTTTTTCTGCCAACTCAGCTTGTTGGGCAGCGACTGAAACTAACGAAACTAGCTAGTTTACTCTGTTGCAAAATTTCCTGATCTCCCCTTGGCTGCCGGTGAGCACGTCGAGGTGGCCCATCTTCACCATGGCCGCCGCGAAGCGCGACTTCCACAGCGTCCGGTTGCGCGCGTAGAGGTCGACGAGCGCCGCCGTGTCGTTCTGGCTGAGCAGCGTGACGTCCGACGTGAAGAGCACCTCCCGCGTCTGCACGTTCCTGTAGTACTGGTTGTCCAGCAGGAGCTCCGTCCGGGGGTCCAGGTCCACCACCCGGTCCCGGCGGCCGGTCGCCGCGGGGCACCGCCTCCGGAGGTCCCGGCCGTAGGTGGCGTTCAGGTCCGCCGCGATCTGCGGGTAGAGCCGGAAAGAGAAGGCGGAGCAGTGGGAGCGTCCGAAGGAGTGCGCGCCGGAGAGCGTGACCATGTCGTCGGCGGTGAGGTTCTTGGCGGCGAAGGCGCCGACGAGGGCCGTGGCGTTGACGAAGGGCCCCGGCAGGTTGCGGAGCACCTCGGACGCGTTGGAGACGCGGCCGTCGCGGCGCCCCGCCGGCACGGCGAAGTCGATCCCGCCCATGACGCGGCACGCGTCGCGCGCGGCGAAGGCGAGGATGTCGGCGCAGGAGACGGTCCGCCGGCACCGCCGCTCCAGCACGCGCTTCGCGCGGCTGACGACGGCGAACCCGCGGAGGCTGGGGAAGTTGGCCTGCGACGCCTTCTCCACCGAGGTGGCGTTGCTGCCAGGCGCCGTGTCCAGCAGCACGGACGCGTCGCATCCCTGCACACCCACCCAGCAAGTGCGTTCGAGTTGATTGTTCTGACGGTGGCTTGGAGTAGATGCTAGCAGCAGCAGCAGCTTACCCTGACGAAGCAGTCGTGGAAGAAGAGGCGCACGAGGCCGGGGCCATTGCCGGGGTCTCGGCGGATGGCGGCGAGGACGACGTTGCGGATGAGGTCCTCCGCCCGTGGGCACGTGCGGTTGTAGTACCCGACTTGCAGGCGTGCCTCCGGCGACGTGACGGAGGAGAAGACGACGACCCACGACAGCAGAACGGGAAGAGCGGCCAGCAGAGGAACACCGGCGCCGCCGCCTCTCTTCGTCATCTCCGGCCGGCGCTGTGGATTTTGCGTCAGGATCTCGGCCTCTCGATCGATGTGCCCCTAATGAAATGGAGGTAAAGAAGATGATGACGGCTCGCAATTTATAAGCGTGGATCGATGCAGAGATAAACTGGCCGAGTGCGCACTGCGCAGCAGGCTTACACTGGTTGTAGAACCGAGCAAAGAACTGAACAAGAGTTGACCTCGGCATACAGAGCACCAGGGCTTTTTTTGACACGCGAGCAGCAGGCCTTGGGAAGGGAGTGTAGTACTGGCTATCCGTTGGTGGGTGCCGCACGCTCGTGAAGACGAGCAGCAGGGAGGCACAGGGGTGTTGAACACTGTTTGGTATTCGTTGCAGCGGAAATGGAACGCAGAAACTTTACAGGAATAACCATGTGGGAATTATGCTGTTCCCGGTCAAATTATTGTTCGGTTTTTGAGATACTTATGCGAAAAATCAAATGGGCATTCAGGGTTCTTTTGAGGTACATCCAAGTTTCACCCAAGTTTCTCAAGTTGAATATGAACAATCCACTTCGTGAAGATGAAAGGTTTCAGTTTTCCTCGCCACGGTATGATGAGATTAATAGGCCATCTATTAGCATGCAAAAGGACGTTTTCTTTTTTGTTTTTGCAGAGCATGCCAAAAGATGTTAGTGTCCATTACTTACAACATAAGTAAATAAGAAAATGAATATCTGTTCTGCAATAGTGTGGGTCTTAATATGGTAGTTATCAGCAATATTTGCACCACTTGCTACATTACTCTGCCTCTTGACTCCTGTCCACTTTTTTTTAAAACATTTTGGGGTTATCTAAGTCAACCATTCCAAACTCTGTTTATAAGAACTTTTTATACTTCAAGTTGATATTTGAAAATATGCGATTATTTTATAACAAAAAGTATTAGTCAAAGCTGTGCACTAAAATACATTTGCTAATTTCCAAAATAAATTATATTTTTTCAGAGAGATTATGCAGTAGGTCGAAGCATCTCTCTCTTTTGTGAATTCTACAATTTTATATTGTTGGACACATTTACATCCACAATAAGCATTTAGAGTATCATAGGACTATAAATATCCAAATTTTGAATTCAATAAGAACTAATCATATTATTCATATGAACATTGTTCTAAAGTGGAATAGCCATTATTTCTATCTCTAACATTTACACCAAGGTTCAACAACTATCAAAATGACCGTTCTTTGTCCTCAAACTTGTCCACACAGCTAAATCCTTCATTCTACATTTCTTGTCATGTTAGTGTGTTTCCTTTGTTGGCTACCAGCGATTACAACAGAGAAACACAATAACACAACAATGCAAATCATTATACATGGCATTCCATTATTTGGGTGAACGCACAAACAGCTCTGTCATGTTTCATAGGTACTATTGACAGCAAAATTTGGCAGGTGCCGAGGCCGACCGATCAGACCAGCCTGGACAGTTGTAGTCCGAGTAAGTTTAGAATTGTACTAGGAATCCTCATGTAAACCAACTTGGAAGGGGTATATCTTCCTCGGCTTATATATATGAAAGGCTAAGGCCGATCGAGGGTAATCCCATTAGATCAATACAATTTGCCTTACTTTTTGTCCTCTCAAACCCGAGCCATTTTCCAACCCAAGTTTATTGTTCTTCCTACATCCCAGCGGCATTTGAAAGCGTTATGAGTGGCCTGACCGATCTCAGAGCAACCTAGTTTTTTGAGCTCCGAACGATCCCTCCCGAGCTCAAGATGGTAGGTTTACGCGGCATCATGCTAGCACCGGTCAGACCGGTCGGTACAACCGGTCAGACCGGTTCGGCCCAGTGCTTCATCGGTGTTGATTATTTTGACGATCTTTCGCGCATTTTAGCGCATTCAAGTGTGTTTGGCCAGATTCAGGTACCAGGCCTTCGATCACCATTATTGCTCTAAATTCACATGGCTTCTCAACTTGGCGGCATGCATGCCATGATGCCAAGAACCTCTTCCCACATCCGAGCCTGAGAAAAGCTGCAATACTAGACTGGGTACAAGCCATGGTGGTATCTTACCCTAGTCCTGACCACCATTCCATCTCTATGTTCAATGTTCTTCAAATAACCGTTCAATTGATCCCTTATACCCTCGATTTTCAAATCCCATGTTTTTCAGGTCTGGCACATACCCGATCAAGAACAGCTCGGACGTCGCACCCATCTGCATGTCTGATTGGCTACTAAGTAGTCTAGTATGCTATCCATAGCACGTGACGCCGGGCTATCTATTCATCGGCACCCGGTCGTCTTCTTCTGCTGCTCCGCCTCATCATCCTCCACCTTGGCCGATGTCATTCGTCACCGTTCGCAAGCTCACCAGCCACTGCCGCCGGCCCACCGCCCACCCACCCTTCCCAACCTTCTCCTCACCCCCACCGCCGGCCACCGCCCACCGGATGTCCGACCCTGGCCGGCTAGCGGTTCTCCCATTCCGCCTCGTCTCCACCGCTCGTCGAACCGCCACCACTGCCGATTCTCTCCTCTAAGTCCGGTGGCTATTGGAGCCTCAGAACCTCGAACCATAAGTTCCGCCGCCTTGACCACCACCCCACCTGCCGGCACCCTCGCCGCGGCCGCTTGCTCTACCTCCCACCCGTCGCTAGCGGCTGCTCCACCTCTTCCCCTCACCTAGCTCGCTGGCGGCCACTCCCCCCTCCCGTGGCTTGGAGAAGAAGATGAACAGGGGCAGGCGGCGCCCCTTTCTGTAATAGCATCACATGTAGTAAGCGCGTAATGAATAGAATTTCCGCATGGCACCACCGCTCTTTTCACTCCCACAGCAAGCAACAAAGAAATAAAAATAATTTTTGTGCAAAGTCCAGCAATTACATCAGGTAAGTGGCACCCAAACGAAAAATAAGTGTGTATATAGCATTACAAAGCCTACAACACTCTCCGACTCCGTGACACCGCTCTTTTGAATTTTACCACAAACGAAGCAAAATAAATATATATTTTTTATTTTCACATTACGTCAAGTGTTCATGTGGCGTCGTTGAATTTTTTTATTTTTAACTTTTTTTAAATAATATTTTAAGTTTAACCTGGTTGGCAGTTTATTTTCACCGCATAGCCCGTTTGGTCGCGCCAGCCTAATTGGCGCGACTGGCAGCCTTTTTGTCACGCCAGTGCATGCGGCACGATAAGGGTGCCACGCTGGCGGCGCCAACAGCGGCTGGACACGCCAGCAGCTGACGTGGACACGCCTGTCGCGCCAAGCGGGCTAGCGTGACAAGCGCTTTGTCCTGGACCCGCGCAGGCCCCTCCTCCCCCACCCTCCCTTTCTCCTCCCTCCAGTTCGAGCTCGAGCGGCGCAGAGAGGCCGCCGCCGGCCGCCCGCCCCCTCAGATCCCCCCCCCCCAATCCATCGTTTTGGGGGGGGGGGAAAGTTGGGGGAATCTCTCCGGCCCTTCCCCCGAAGGTATTGCCCTACTTTTCCTTTCGTTTCACCATGAGCATTGGTGAATTTTAGTGGTATTTGTTGATTAGGGTTTGTTCTTTGATTTGTAGAAATATGTTCGTGCATGGATGTTTAGGTGTTACTCAGATGCATCTCTGCTCCCGAATTTAACGAGAGGAATGACTTGCATGTCTCAAATATTTCATTTGTTAGTGTTAGGTAGTGATAATGAGAGTATTAGTCTAAATTAGTTGGAGTAGTGGCACACTGTAACCTCTTGAATCATGTGCATGCTCCTTAAACTTTAGATTTCAAGTTTAATTTAGACTAGTGATATTTAAGTCTAGATATATGACAACTTTCTTGTAGGTATTTAGGATGTAGTTTGAGGACACATAGTAGGATGTAGTTTTTGTTGTAGAAGCGTCAATTTTTTGTTTTACTTGGTATGGTCATTTTAATTACTATTCGGTTCATTTTATGTTGGGTTGTACTGATCAAGTTTTGATTCGTCATTGCAAGATGGCGCACCCCATGTACCCCCTACTAGAGACGTTCTACGACTCCAAGCACCGGGCTCACGTCCTAGTGGACCAAGGCGAGGTTAGTCTTTGGACCTCAATAGATACTATAATACATTTTCATTGTAATTCGTTAATCATATTATATTTGTATTTTTTTGTCCTCTAATGAATCCTTTTTACAAAAACAGGTATTGCAGCCCCTTCGTCCACGTACCCACTCCCCACTACGATGGGATGAGCGGTATGTGCCGTACCTTCGCCGGGCCGGGATGCTTCCTCTCACTCGGGTTGTGTGTGCGGGCCTCCCAGTGATGGATGCGCCTTACGGGGAGGTGACCATCACTATGCAAGATGTTGCGATGATTCTTGGGCTACCTTTAGAAGGAAAAGCAGTAACTGGAATTGTTAATGGTGATGGATGGAGAGATACAATAGAGGCAGTCATTGGGATACGTCCACCAGCACCACCCGAAGGAGTTAAGGATAGGAAGACCTCAGGGGTCAGTTCTGCATGGTTGAAGCAGCATTTCAACCATTGTCCTCAAGGAGCAGCACAGGAGGTCGTTGAGCGTCATGCACGTGCATAGCTGTGGCACCTGTTTGGAGGGTTCTTGTTTCCTGATGGTTCCGGAAACACTATATCTTGGATAGTCTTGCCAATTCTTGGCCAGCAGTGGGAGAATATTGCACAGTACAGCTGGGGCTCGGCAACACTTGCTTGGATGTATCGACAGCTTTGTGACGCATGTAGGCGTGTTGGAAATGACTCCAACCTTGGTGGATGTGCATACTTGTTGCAGATTTGGATTTGGGAAAGGTTCCCGATGGGCCGGCCGTACCGTGGCGAATTGGAGGTTTGTGTCATGTTCTTAAGTTTGTTTTTGATTACTTCAACAACATTGGTGCATCTAACCCTAACTTACTTGTTACTGAAGCCATGGCCACACCATGACGAGGACTCAAGGCCTACCGTTGCCTACTGCTGGAAGAATGTGGGAGCTGTTAGAGGGGATCCTGTGCGCCGATAGTTGCGCTACATGGACGATTTGGATTGCCTCACACAAAATCAGGTAATACTTCATCGGAATTTGTGAGTAAATGTATTGGCGTAGACTCATACTAATGTATAACATTTGCATAGATCTTCTGGACACCGTACGATAGAGATGAGCTAGAAAACTTGGGCTTAAATGACTTGTGCAGACGAGATGAAGAATTGTGGAGGTCATGCGTCCCTTTGATTTTCTACTTTGTCGTAGAGATGCACTTGCCGCACCGTGTCAAGAGGCAGTTCTCAAGACTGCAAGATTTTCCACCAGAGGCTATTTCAACATCCCAAACTTTGCACCGGTACATTTCTTTTGTTTGAGGTCATTTTTCATTGAAATTGTTTCATTACTACCTGAACACTTATATGCCCTCCAAATTGTTATTGCAGTATCGACAGGAAGAAACGCTATACTGAGAATGATTGGCGTGTCCGGCAGGCAGGACAACTCAGAAGATGATGACCCAAGCTATCAGGTCCTCAGGATGTCCCAGATGTTTGATGCTCCCCCAGGAACGCAGACTCAGGGAGAATCGAGCCAGGTAAGCATTTGTAATTGAAAACATATAACTTGATGTTCTACACATTATTGGTCTTCAAGATGACTCCATACTATACCATTTTGATGCAGGCACCTCAAGATGACTCCGGGGCCGCTTCCCCTCCGCGTCGCCGACAAAGGCGTTCTCGTGACCACACCGACGTCGGTAGCGCAAACATGCTCCCAACAGCTCCTAGAAGGCAACGGCGCCCCAACGACCCTTTCAGCCCTCCCGAGCAGGGACGCCGCCATAGGTGAAGGAGGAGCGACACTTTGTTCCTCGAAGTATTGTAAATATGCTACCTAGAACCAATTTGTGCTTGTGATGAACGTCTTGTGCTTCCGATGGACTATTTGTCCTCGTAATGGATTACTTCAGGTTGTCATGGACAATATGCTTGTACTGGACTACTAGACCTTGTGATGGACTCTTTGCTTGTAATGGACTATTGATGTGCTAGTTGTGCTGCCCAAAGTTAGTGTGCTCATGTGCTCCTGGTTAGTCTTTATTGGATTGAAATGGTAGTGTTTATTGGATTGAAATGGTAGTCTTCATGTGCTCCAATTATATAACATATATCTGACATACACTATTCTTTTCATTGCATTAGCACATTTTCATGTTTCTGGATAAGTTTGCTCAAAGAAAATCATGCATGGAGTCGAAGCTAGGCACTTTCATCAAACCAAAACAATGCCAAAGGCCATTGCAAGTCGAAGCTCACTGAAAACTGCTAGGCACCGATTGCTAGGCACTTTCATCGAACCAAAACAATGCCAAAGACCATTCACCCCGTTCGGCTGGCTGCATTGGGCTGCTCTTGGCTGGAGCTGCTGCAGTAGAAGCAGCCGAGCAGCAGCCGAACCCCAGCTGCTCTGAACGTACAAGCAGTCAAGAGTAGCAGCCCGAACGGCTGCCGGAGGCCAGTCGAACCCCAGCTGCCGCCCGAAGTGTGCCAGCCGAACAGAGCCATTGCAAGTCGAAGCTAGGCACGAGTCCATGAAAACTGATGGCTTTCAGCTGGTTTTAGGTGACAGGCGTGTCGCGCCATCCCGAGTGGCGCGACAAGCCTGTTCAGTCGCGCCGCTGGGCCAGAATTGCAGCCCTTTCTGGGTTGCGAGAGCGGTTGGCGCGGCAGAGCAGCCTTGTCGCGCCACTGAGCTTGGCGCGACAGGAAGGCACTGTCCCGCCTGTCTGAATGGCGCGACATGCCTTTTATGTCGCGCCACGGGGCCAGGAAGGGGTCCGCCGCGGCCCCTGGTGATTAGCCTTGTCGCGGCAATGCATGTGGCGCGACAAGGTGGACCACGTCATCGCCTACGTGGCGCTGGGCCGGCTCGCCCAGCCAGCGTGGCACCCTTGTCGCGCCGCATGCACTGGCGCGACAAAGACTACTAGTCGCGCCAATCAGGTTGGCGCGACCAAACGGGCTATGCGGTGAAAATAAACTGCCAACCAGATTAAACTTAAAATATTATTAAAAAAGGTTAAAAATAAAAAAAAATCTTGGACTCGAGACCTGCCATGCCATGCTTGTGAGAAAACGTCATTTTAGCTGTTGGTGACGTTGCAGAACCTCCTGAGTCCTGACCTCCCCCTGAGCCCCCGTGAGCACCTCGATGCCGGCCATTCTCACCATCGCCGCCGCAAACCGCGCCATCCACGCCGTCGCGTCGGCCGCGCTCGCGTTCACCCTCGCCGCCGTGTCGCCCCGGGTCAGCAGCGCCGCGTCCGAGGTGAGCAGCACCCGCCCGGCCAGCGCGTTCCGGTAGTACTGGTTTCTCAGCGTGTCGGGCGCCGCCGCCCGGGCACGTCGCGTTCAGCTGCGCCGGGTCCAGCGACGGGTCCACCGTCGGGCGGAGCCGGCTGGCGAACGCCGAGCAGTGCGCGACGCCGATGGAGTGCGCGCCGGAGAGCGCCACCAGGTCGTCCACGCTCAGGTTCTTGGCGGCGAAGCTGTCGATCAGCTGCTGGGCGTTGAAGAACGGCGACGGGATGCCCGAGAAGACGGAGAACGCCGACGACACGGTGCCGTCGCGCCGGCCTGCCGGGATCGGGAAGGTGAAGCCGGCCGACCTGGCCACCGAGTCGCGCGGAGCGAAGGCCAGGACGTCGGCGCGCGACACCGTCCCCGGGCAGACGTCCTCCACGGCCGCCTTGATCTTGTTCACAGCCTCGTAGCCCCGCAGGGGGATGGCCGTCTTCTCCGGCTGGCCGTTGGCCTTGGTGGGATCCAGGAGGATGGAGGCATCACAACCCTGATGAAACCAACAGCCAAATTAACAAAAAAAAACATGGTTGCGCTAAACAGTTTTTTTAGATTAAAGAAATAAATTCGTTCTCAGCAAACGTAAACCGAGAGCTTACAACCAAATAGAAACACACGACCCTGCAGCACTTAGGCCACTAAACATAATCAAAGACTCGGAATTGCTAGAAAAAGCAAGGAAACAAAGTCTGAAAACAAAAAGCTAGCATTTGATTCTCCTCAGGAAGTTCCATCCCGCCTTTTTGAAGATTTCCATGATTGTGATCTCCAAACAGTATTTCAAAGGAAATGACAATAAATTAAACATTATGCAGGAAATGTTTAACTAGCATTGCGTACCATGACAAAGCAATCATGGAAGAGCAAGCGAAGAAAGGCCGCGGGCATGGTCGGGTCGGCGTCGATCATGCCATTCCTCACCGTCTGCTCGGCATTTGGGCACGACGAGCTGTAAAAATTGTACTGCAAACCTGCAGATGATGACATAGTGATGAGCGTGGCCTGGAAGGCCACCATGAGCAGCTGCAGGCATGCCTGCTTCGTCCTCGTACTCATCTTCTTCGTCCGTTCTTTTAGCAAGAAAATGGAGCAGCAATGTCCAGGGAAAAAGAAAGTGTGCA
Organism: Panicum virgatum; assembly: GCF_016808335.1. Classification (NCBI taxonomy): domain Eukaryota; kingdom Viridiplantae; phylum Streptophyta; class Magnoliopsida; order Poales; family Poaceae; genus Panicum; species Panicum virgatum. The sequence goes on from NC_053149.1 coordinate 17,386,286, forward strand.
AGAAGAATTTTTGCCCAAAAAACTGGCGTGTGATGGTGGGATGGTCAAGCAAATTCACTGTATTTATAGGCACATAGGAATATTATTGTACCTCATGGTAATGTATTCGTAGAAGTTGATCGAATAAGAGATTTGAGGAATATCTGGAGTGCAATTATACGAATAATTTGAGCCAGTCCGTGTTGTCAAATAACATGGCGAACAGCACAGCTGCTTGATTGCAGAGTGTGTAGGCGTTGACCTGGCGTAGTGCCGGCGGATTTGTACTTGGATCGAAACTTGTGGAAGTGCTAATCGAAGTACTTACAGTATTACTTTGCAGATCAGATCGAGTATCATTATTGGAGTAACACACCTGTATCTTCTAAGATCATTGTGTGTACGTATGAGTGTTCACTTCTTAAATTTAGAGTATGAAACAAACAATTAAGGGTAAACAAATCTTAAATCTTTACATATTTCTAAAGCACACAATGTTTTCACCAGAAATTTTAGCTTGATCCATCACATATCAGTTATCACCAACGGGTGGCCCCAATGAGAGCCAAACAAACAACATTATATTGTAACCTAAACAGACTCGAATACAATAAAAATGTAAAAATGCAACAAAATTCGTGTCAAAGAAAACTCATCGCCAAAAAATGAACCACGATACATATGGAACCTTCGACCGTAGCAACGTACATGCATATCAAAAATAAATAGACACAAATATAGGGGGTGGGGACTAAACAGATGGTAATTCCATCTCTGTCTTTTGAAGCTTGAATTTTAGTTCTGCCTCCTGATCAACCTAGCTGCTGGTGCAACTTAATCAAAAGATAAATCCACCTAATTCGGAGAGGTGGATTAGGGGTCAAAAGACAAGTGTACTAACCTTGTTTCCAATGAAAATGTAACGAGTAAATTTGGCCTCATCATTGACGCATTTCATAGTGTATTGTACAGCGTACCATGAAAACTTGAAAGGGGACTTACAATTCTTGTTGACCAGTTGGGAGGCAGCCTGCACTAATTGAAGGCCGATAAACAACGATTGGGATATGTGGCATGTAAGGTGTGACATCCCATGTTTTCAAGAATGTGCATGCATATTCCTTTATCTAAAAAAGCATATGCATATTGTGTGTGTTTTCTTTTGGCCATGGCACCGATTTTTTTTTTTTTGAAAGACTATGGCACCGATTATTGAGGTGGACTCAAATAATGCCTGCGCTCATAAAAAACACGACACTGTCCAGTCAAGACTGGAGGGAGTATTTTTTGAGTTGGAGAACGCAAACAATGATACAAGATATGTAGTGACACCGTTACCAATTTTCTCCTAACCTTTATTCACTAAACATAGATGCAACAATTTACCAAAATAGATAATGCATTCCCTAGAAAAAGCCATACTCCTGGGACCCAAAATATAAATCGTATACAACTTATTTTACAAATTGAATGGGTTATGCATTATTCATACAATTATCATTAACAAATTATGTTCATAATGAATCTAGTAACATCACTCTTTTCATTTATTCTCTATATAACATTTTTTATGTTGACCTTTTCTCACCAGTAAAAAAATGTTCAACTGACATGTTTGAAACGCATCCATTTTCGTGTTGGAGACATATAAATTTCCATAGGAACATATACAGAATAGAACATATTTTGTGATGAAGAAAACAAAAGAGCTGCCTCATAACATAATGTAGATAAATTTGGGAGGAAGTAAACACAGCGGGGCATTGCACTAGACCTGCGGCCCATAAATTTCCATTCGATAATTGATATGTATAACTCAAATATTGTTGCAACAAATATTTAAAATTGTTGAATGCATATTAAATTATAAATGGAGGTGGACTGTTGCTCTTGAAATTGAGGTGGTATGGACTGGGATCCCAAAGATAAAGGTAATTTAAAGAGCAATCCCATAGGGAGTTAGTGGTAGGAAGCCTTCTATTGAACCGCTTCAACGGCATGCCCTGCATCCCCTATCATTCGATTCGAATGGCTTCTCCATCATTGCTGAAAGATCCAGCTCTGGTGTGTACTTCTACTTGAGAATCACCAGCCAAGAACATAACACTGGGCACTAATTTCCTGGGCATATTTCACGTGGACTGCCACTGAGACGGAAGATGTGATCATGTGACCCGAGCCCAGAGGGCGAAAAAACAGAGCCGACAACAAGCTGAAGCAGAGTACATCAGCAAAACACCTCATCCTTCCAAGATCTTGGGAGTCCAAAGCATTCTTGAGAGAACAGAAAGATTTTAGTGAAATTTTGCAAGTGTCACAGTTGCAACAATGGTTATATATAAATAAAGAAAATACGGTCGATTTTTATATAGTTTGACTGTACGTCTGTACGTAACAAAGGAAAAAACATACTCTGTAGTCTGTATGATGGGATGGAGTGTTACATACACTTCTTTCTTGTGACCGGAGAGCAACAGACTCCAAAAAATGCAATAGCAACTACCCTTATGTACGTAGGTGACGTCTCCATTTTAGTTACACTGTTCCGTCGGTGACGACGCGCTCAGTCAGCCGCTGTTGGTGACGTTGCAGAGCCTCCTGATCTCTCCCTGGTCGCCGGTGAGCACGTCCAGGGCGCCCATCTTGCGCATGGCGTCGATGAACTTGGCCGCCCACCGCGCCTGGTCCGCGGCGTTGTCCTCCACCATCCGCCGCGTCGTGCCGTCGCTGATCAGCGCCCAGTCCGAGTCGAAGAGCACCTTCCCGGCGAGCACGTTCCCGTAGTACCGGTTGTCGAGGTCGCCCGGCGTGGCCTGGTCCTGGTCGACCGCCGCCGCGCCGTCGCCCCCGCCGTCCGCCGGGCACCGCCGCTGCAGCCCGGCGCCGTACTCCGCGTCCATGGTCTCGCTGACGTTGGGGCGGATCCGCTGCGCGAAGGACCCGCAGTGGGCGCGGCCGACGGAGTGCGCGCCGGAGAGCGTGACCAGCTCGTCCTGCGAGAACCCCTTGGCGGCGAAGAGCTCCGTGAGGCGGTCGAGCCGCGCGAACGGCGGGGGCAGTCTCCCGGTGGCGTCGGGCGCCGCGGAGGCGAGCCCGTCCCGGCGGCCGGCGGGGACGCCGTAGTTGATCGCCCCGGCGCTCAGGACGTTGGCCGCGTCGCGCGCGGCGAAGGCGAGGATGTCGGCGCAGGACACGGTCCCCGGGCACGCGCCCTCGAGCCGCCGCTTGGCGTCGTGGATCACCTCGAGCCCGCGGAGGCCGCCGTTCGACGGCGACCCCTTCTCGGGGTCCGGGTGGACGGGGCTCGGATCGATGAGCACCGAAGCATCGCAGCCCTGGCACGTTGCACACATCAATTCAGCTTCGTGTCAAGCTACTCTACTCGCCCAAGATTGGGTACGGACCTTGACGAAGCAGTCGTGGAAGTGGAGGCGGATGAGCCCCGCGCCGACGCCGCGGTCCGCGGAGACGTACTGCTGGACGACGCTCGTCACGGTGGCCTCGACGTCGACGCTGCAGTTGGTGCTGCTCTTGTAGAAGCCTTCCTGGAGATCGGCAACGGTGACTGCCGGCATCAGGGTACAGAGAGCCACCAAGAGCAGCGTCACGTCGACGCCGCAACGCGCCATGCTAAGTAGTCGGAGTCGATCGAGAGGCGAAGCTGCTGTTGCGAGCTCAACGTACTGCACTGGATCGAAGAAGACGACGGCAAGATCTGTGGAGCTAGCAAGTGGTGGTGCAGAAGGAGCGGCGAGTTGGCGAGACTGGGGACTGGTCACTGATGCACGGATCGTGCTGGAACTGCAGCTCGCGATGTGAGAACTGCGCATATATAGCTGACACTGGTGGACACACACACACACACACACACACACACACACACACACAAACACACACACACACACACACGGAGAAGAAGCTTCGGACATGGCTCCGACACATGGAGCGTTTGACCTCGATCGCAGGCCACCTGGGGATTCCCATTCTCCTGCTCAACGTTCAGGTGGCAATGCCAATGATGGACAGCCAGGACTCGATCGCAAGAAGATGGGGGAGGAGAGGATCATGCAGCAGCAGGATTTCCGCTGTTATTTCCATCTGGGATCCAAGATTCAGGGACCACACCACCGGGCAGGAGCAGGACAAGTTGCACCAAATTTTAATACCGTCCAGGCAGGCATTGTACCATACGCCGTCGAGCTCATCAATGGATGCATGGGTAGCACACAAGGACAGATCTTTCTCGAATTCTCGATGTGATTGATCGTGCGTGCCGACAGCACGGATAAAGCGGCCAGCAACCCGTTTAATCGCCAGGCAGAAAAACCGTCTTCAGCAGTTTTGCTACTGTTGTGGAATTGGTTGACAGTATGTCTTTGGGCCACCGACCTTCTAAATTCTACCTTTTCCTTCTTTTAGTAGGGACAATCTACTATTTTTTTTCACTCGATTCCGCAGACAGGCCCTGGATGGGCGTACCTTACGATTGTGCAGAATGTTCTTATTGAAAAAGCTGACAAAAAACGTATTATCATTATTTGTTTCATTCTCTTATTGTGCTTAAGCTACAACATACACAATCCTAGTAGGTGTTTGCCACGCCCACTAACTCGGAGCGACAGAAAATAGAAGGAAATAAACTGCAGCAGGCAGTCGATAGATCATACTCCTATATGAAAAGCTCATGACAGGGGAAGGGAGTGGCGCACAACTGAATAATAAGCATAAGCCTGCATTCTGAGGCAGATCAACATAAATCACAAAGAATCTTAGACTGTCCATATTGTTGGGTTATCCCTCCACATGAGGATGATTTGGAACCCATCAAACTCATAAAGACAGCCACAAGCCCAAGTGCTTGTGCACCATTGATAGTGCTTGGATCAATGGTTGAGATTGCTCCTTAGTGGAAGTTAGTGGCAAGCAAGGAAGCACTACCCACATCTTTACCACAACACAACTAGAGAGAAGAGAGGAAGAAGGAGGAGAAGCAAATCTGTCCAGATTTGATGGCTGCAAACCGATCTGCTTCAAGCCAGTGATTGGAGGCTCAAATGTGCTTGGATTTGCGCCAAACTTGGTGAGCTCGTTCTACACTTAGAGTACTTCGATCTGGTCAGTTGGTTTGAGGATAGGTTGAGCAGAGCATCAGATTTGATAGGGGTTTTGTTAGTTCGGGCGACTGCAGTTTCAGCACAGAGCAGTTTCGGTAGATGATTTGTTTAAGTGGTCAAACGGTGTCCGATTGACCTGAAATTTGGCCAGTAGTCAGAGGACTCATAGATCTACTTTTCTACCAAAATTTGTGCACAGGGGAGCTGTGGTTTGTAAGATATGAACTGATTACCAAAGGGGACAGAATCTGTGACTTCTCTGTTGACAGTGGTCATACCTCTTAATAGATAGTTGTGGTTGTTGTTATTATTGATGCCAAGTGTATCATGGTGAATGTGTTGCTGCTGGTGTAATCCTCTAGAGGTTCTAGAGAATACTCCTTGTAACCATTTGTTGATTCTAGTGGAAGCTTGGAGTGGACAGATTGGTCCCGTGGGTTTTTACTCCTCATGTTGAGGAGGTTTTCCCACGTAAATTGCTGTGTCTCTTGTGCATGTGATTCTTATTCTTCCACTGCATATCTGTTGGTAGATGTTCTCCTCAATGGTCATCACAAGTTGAGGGATTAAGTTGTGCATTTGTCATTGCCCTTATCCCAACACATATTTGACTGTCGTCAATGGGAACAGAGCAAAATTCTGGCAAAGCACTTGGTTAAATGGGCAAGCGGGCACGGCACTGGAAGCTGAGGCATCGCAGAAACACCCGCCTCTGTTCATCTTCTTCCCCGAGCAAGGAGAGGGGGGAGCGTCCACGGCGGCTGGGGCGGTGCAGGCGGCGGCAGAATTTTTTGGTTCAGGTTGCCGGGCTTCCATGGTCACCGGATCTAGAGGAGAGGGCTGGGGGCGGCGGTGGTGGCAGGTTAGCTAGCGGAGGGTGAGGCGGCGCGGGAGCACTGTCAGCTGGCCGAGCACTGTTAGCTGGCGGTGGCCGGCGGCGGAGGCGAGAAGAAGGCCGTGTGGTGGAGGCTGAGCAGCACGACAGTGAGAAGGATTAGCATGGTGGCGGCTGAGCGGCACGACGGTGCCCCCCCACACCTCCCCGAAGATATTACTGATCAAAGTTGGACCCATGGTCTTTGGTACAAGAGATGAGCACAGTAGAAGAGATGGTGGCAGAGTTTGTACAGCTATGGGATTTAGTACAAGATCTGGTGGAAAATTTGAACAGTATAATATTTGAAAAGCAGGTGGAACAGAGAGGTAGTGTTTGGTTCGTCCAATATGCTAGTGGAACAGAGTTTTTATTATACGAAGTCTTGAGTGGCCAAAGAAACAAACAAGAAAATTAGAATGGGCTTCATCAATGTGCTGACCCTTTGATTTATTTGGTCGCTTCATGGGGAGGTTTCTAAGTTCTGTGAAACCAAATTGGCGAGCACAGACGGGTCAAGACGAATAAATCAAGAAACCAAAACAAAGAAAGAAGAAAATCTGGTATGGAATGTCCGGCCCCCGGCGACACCCGCCACCGGGAACCTCCCCGGCGAGACTGTGAGCTTCCCGATAGATACGACGACGAGGTCGTTCCGACGGGCTTGCTCGACGCCGCTCTTCCCCGTGGCAAGGCTGGAAAGAGATGTCGTACAACTAAAGGCGGCCCCCATTCAGTTCCGATGGCGATCTGCGGCGGCGGTTGCTTCTCCGGAAGAAGACACGGCGGAGAACACCCTGCCCTCGCCGGAGAAAGTGACGACCAAGTTTGACCCACATCGAAACGGCTTCGGTCCGATCACCACTAGGAAGGTGAGATCACCTCCTCCTGCACTGGGTGTCGAGGGCATTTTGGGGAGATCTCCATTGACGCGTGTCTCGATCTCAGAGGTCGGTGATACCGGGGTAACTATTTCGGAGGGTGAGGGGATCTCGACTCGAGACTCGCATCAGCCGAATCGGCTCGATCTGTCCTCTTCCTTCCTCCCCAGATCTCTCCCTCCACCAAAATTCCAATCCTGCATAGAGAAGTTTGTTGGCTTTTTCGTCAAGGGGAAGGACAAGGCACCTCCTGCGCCTAGATCCTATGCGCAAGTCATTCGCTCATATCCTGAGCCGGACACGATGGTGTTTCCAGCTGCGAATCGTGGTGGGAGGCAACACGAGGGTTTCGGTGCCAGATTCTGCAGAAGGGAGTTTGGGTATGTATCTGTATGATTTTCTCTATGAATTAGAGGAATCAGATAAAAGAGAAGCTCAAAAGATCTCTGTGGAGACTCAAGGGCCAACAGGGCAGCCAAGCTCCAAGAAGATGAGAATGGATGAGCCCCAAGTCAAATTTGGCTCAGAAAAGCAAGTAAACACCCCATCCATCAAAAAGTTTGGTGTGGGGGGCAGTGATGTGCAGTCCTTTCATAGGCAGTCTGTGATGACTGAGAAGTTCTCCTTCTCTGCACAGGAAAGCTAAACTTGAGCTTTGAATGCTCTGGAAAAAGACTGATGAAATCTGATGGTTTTGCTTCTGGAGTCCAAGATGACAATGAGGCAATACCAGCTGCAACCTATCAGCCTAGCTCAGAAGGTGAAGACAGTGATAACAATTCTGATTTCGAAGGAGAAGTAAACAAAGTGATGAGTGGAAAGCAATCTCAATATGAGGGTCTGGCTATTCAGCAATGACCAGATCAGGGTGGAGAAACAAGATGTCTTCCTCACTGACCCACTGAAAATTGTCGAAAATCTTACCCTTGATCAACATTTGCCAAAAAAAGAGCTGGACTTCAACAACATGTTAAATCCCTGTGAGATGATACATAAGCAAAGAGAGAGAGGAGGTGGAGTGAAAGACTTCATCATCAAGCTGAGAAGGGGGTGCTAGCAGGGAAGGAGAATAAAAAATCTTCTGGTGGCAAGAAAAGGCCCATTTCAAGTAATAACATCTCTACCTTCAACTCTTTTTCTATTCTGGATAATGATGATATTATTGATAGAATGCCAAATATGGGTGTTCCTGTTTCTGATAGTAATTATGACTCAAATGATCTATTAAAAGAGATTGAAAATGCTAGGGATACCTTGATTCAGAAAAATGAATTAAGAAAAAAAACCAAATTCTGATGCTCCTTCTCTCCATGACTCTGATCCTAAGGTAGTTACTGATGAGGTAGTGATACTAGATTGGAAGGATGATACCTCTCAGGCTAGCCTGAATTCTAACATAATCACAACAAAGAGAATCAGAAAACCTCCAAGGAGGCTCTCTTTGTCTGTAGCTAAGAAGAAGAAAGGGATTAGCAAGGCAAAAACTTGTGACCCTTCTTAGAAAAATATTAAGGACAAGGGAAACCCTAATCCTTTAAATCATATGCCTAATATTTTGAAAAGTGTCATTAAATGAAAGCACTCATCTAGAGCTGTAGGGGCATCAGGAAAAAAGGTGTTTCCTCTTTTCTTCGAAATCTAATTCTTGAACATAAGTTCCATATTATTGGGTTGCAGGAAACCATGCAGTCCAATATTGACGACTATCTTCTGAGAAAAATTGACCCTTCACAAGAGTACATTTGGAAATGGATCCCATCTAAAGGTAAATCAGGTGGAATTCTAAGTGGAGTAAGATTAGAGCACTTTGATGTTGTTTCTTTTAAAGAAGGCAAGTTTGTTCTCCAGTTAAATTTATGGGACAAAAACAACAAAGTGAAATGGAATTTCCTTAATATTTATGGATCTCCACATGAAGAACACAAAGCTGATTTCCTAGCTGAGCTTGCAGCTTTCTGTGGTGGTAATCAAGTGCCTTTTTTGGTAGGAGGAGACTTCAATTTGATTAGATTCTCTTTAGAAAAGAATAAGCTCACTTATATATCCGGACACTCTAAGACCTTCAATTCAATAATTGCTTGTTATGACCTCCTAGATCTGAATATGATTGGTGGCAAGTATACTTGGTCAAACAATCAAAACCCTCCCACTCTTGAAAAACTAGACAAAATTCTAGTAAGTAAGAGTTGGGAAGACTTATATCCTATGGCCAGGGTACATAAGACCCCAAGGGAGGTGTCTGATCATAATCCTCTTATTCTCCTTACCAGTCTCCACCAACCTGTGAAAAATATATCCTTCAGGTTTGAGTTAGCTTGGCTGAAGGACATTAACTTTAAACCTCTGGTGCATGAAATTTGGACAAAACCTTGTCATGCTGATACTGCATTTGATAGAATCCAAGCTAAGATGAAAATAGTTAAACAATACTTGAAGGGTTGGGGTTTTAACAAACAAGGAGAATAGAGGAAGATGAAGGCCACTCTGCAAGATGAGCTTCTACAGCTTGAGCAATTAGAAGAGTATCAGGATCTTGATCTTGCATAGAATCAAAGAAAAATTGAAGTGCACAAGAGAATCCTTGAGATCCTTGATGAGGAAGGGCTCTATTGGTACAAGAGATCTCATTCCAAATGGCTTCATGAAGGAGACAACAATACTGAATTTTTCCATAGAATGGCCAATGGCAAGAAGAGAAAAAACACTATCATCTCATTTATGGATGGGAATGATGTTATAGAGGGGGAGTCTAATCTCTGTAACCATGCCAATGAGTTTTACAAAAATCTGTTTGGGCCTGCCCCTGGAAACAATTTCCCTCTAAATGAAGATCTCTGGGACCATGGTGAGAAAATTACAACTGAAGACAATGAGATGTTAACACAACCTTTTTCTAAAACTGAGATTAAGGAGGCACTTTTCCAAATGGAGAAGAACAAGGCTATTGGGCCAGACAAAATCCCAATAGAATTTTATCAACACTGCTGGGAAATTATTAAAGAAGATATAATTGAGATGTTTGGTGACTTTCATGCAGGCAGGCTAGAGGCCAGTAGATTAAATTATGGGATTATTACTCTCCTCCCAAAAATTCAAGATGCCGAGGAAATACAACAATACAGACCCATATGTCTATTGAATTGCATTTACAAATGGATTACAAAGGTTCTCACTTTGAGACTGGAAAAAGTGGCTGACAAGCTCATTTTGATGAACCAAACTGCTTTCATGAAAAATAGAAACATCATAAATGGAATTTTGGTTTTACATGAGATACTTCATGAGACAAAAAGGAAAAAGGAAGTGGGGATCATTCTGAAATTAGATTTTGAAAAAGCTTATGACACAGTTTGCTGGGATTTTCTCTTTGACTGTCTGAAGATAAGAGGCTTTAGTGTAACTTGGTGTGACTGGATAAAACAGGTGGTCTCTGGTGGCACAGTGAGTGTAAAAGTAAATGACCTGACTGGCTCCTACTTTATGAGCCACAAAGGGCTTAGATAGGGAGATCCCCTATCACCCATTTTTTTCAATTTTGTTGTTGATAACTTGACAAGAATGGTTAGACAAGCACAAAGAAATGGTCTTATAACTGGATTGGCAGACAATCTAATACCTCAGGGAGTCACCATTCTGCAATATGCAGATGACGCCATCATTTGTTTGAAAGAAAACATTGATACTGCTAGGAATATGAAACTTCTCTTATACATTTATGAGCTCATGTCTGGTTTGAAGATTAATTTTGCCAAGAGTGAAGTGCTTATGATAAATGGAGATGATGATTTGAGTTTACAATATGCTGACTTTTTAGTTGCCAAACTGGCTCTTTCCCCATAAAATACTTAGGGGTGCCTGTGAGCCCCACAAGACTACACACAAAGGACTGGCTACCACTGGTGGAAAAGAATGAGAAAAAATTGGCTATTTGGAAGGGAAAATCCCTCTCCATTGCTAGCAGAACCACTCTTATCAACTCTAGCCTTTCTAATACTTTTATCTACCATATGTCCATGTACCTCCTTTCTAAGCTTATTCATGAAAAGCTTGACAAACAAAGAAGAACTTTCTTCTGGCAAGGGGGTGGGCAAAAAAAGAAATATCACATTATGAGATGGGAAATTATCAACAAAAGCAAAAAGTATGGTGGCTTAGGCATTAAAAACATTCACAAAATGAATGTCAGCCTATTATGCAAGTGGTGGTGGAAACTTGAGGCAGAGAATGGCATTTGGCTGCAGATTGTTACAAAGAAATATATGGGTAGAGACACAGTTGGTTCTGTCAGACATAAAATAGATGATTCATCAATTTGGTCTGACATGCTCAAAGTAAAGCCTATTTTTCTGACTGGGAGGTCTCTTACTGTGAGGAATGGAAGGATCACATCCTTCTGGTTAGACTCATGGCTCTTTGATAAACCCTTGTGCATCTCCTATCCTATTCTGTTTGATATGTGCATGGACAAGCATATCTCTGTCTTTCATTTCTTGTCTCGACAAGGTCAACTACAATTTAGGAGATGGCTGCCTCCTCTCCTATTTGAGCAATGGATAAATCTGGTCAATGAAGTGTATCATCACTCCTTTGTGAATAGCAAAGACACTCCGGTCTGGAAATGGAATAAGTCCAAAATGTTCTCAACAAAATCTGTCTATGATTATCTGACTAAAGAGTCTTCAAGAAACCAGTTTAAACACATATGGAAGGCAAAAATGCCTTATAAGATAAAGATGTTCCTATGGTTGGTTGAGAACAATGCTATTCTTACCACAGACAACCTAATCTGGAGACGTTGGGTTGGTGACCCAACACTACGGGACTGTGCCTATTTGTCGTGTGCCAAGGGCACACGGCAAAGGCCGGTTTACACTCGGCAAAGTGTTTGCCGAGTGTAACACACGGCAAATAGCTCACGGCAAACAACGGCCGGCAAAGAGCTAGTTTGCCGTGTGCTACATCTCGGGCACACGATAAACACTTTGCCGTGTGTATTATTGGGCCGACGGCAAAATAAAGTTCACTGGCGTAACCCCCCGTTGAACAGCCTGTTTGCCGTGTGCCGTAACGGCTTGGCACACGGCAAACACAGCCCCTTTGCCGTGTGCCCTGTCCTAGGCACACGGCAAACACAGCCACCTTTGCCGTGTGCCACGTGGACAGGCACACGGCAAAGAATGGCAGCTTTGCCGTGTGCCTAGCCATGGCACACGGCAAAAAATGGTGGCACACGGCAAGATTAATTTTCAGATTCACTTTTTTTGTTTAATCACAAATATTTCAGAATCCAATCAAATTAACATCATAGGCAATTCATATATATTGCATCAAATGTCACGATCATTTCATATATCACAATTTGCATCACATTCAATCCATAGAAGTCCAAATGCAAATATAGCAAATATCGCAATGCATACAAGCCCAAATGTAGTCGATACAAGTCCATACAAGCACTGGTAGTTCATACATGTCCATACAAGCACAAGTTCAAACGATAGTCTATACAAAGAGTGCATGTCCATACAAACACAACTCACGACTACGGCGGCGGCGGCGGGTGCTGCGACCACGAAGGGTTCTGCTGGAACTACTGCATGTAAGTCACCCAATGAGGAGGCGGCCACACATTCTGAGGCATCGGCGAAGGGGACATTTCTGTTGGCCCATCATTTGATGCCGCCGATTGAGGCTGCAAATTCAAAGTCATTAATTTGAAGTCTTTGTTTCTAAGACATTGTTTCTAAGTCTTTGTTTCTAAGGCATTGTTTCTAAGTCATGATAGAGTTGTCTATTAGTCAAATAACGATAAATGAAATTAGAAGGTTGTGAAATCGCTCACAGGAGTAGGGGTAGCTGCACGCGCAGGGATATTAGTCTGAGGGAATTGCGGTGGCGAAAGACCCATTTGCGAGCCCATAGTCTGCATGAACTGAAAAGCCAGGGCCAGCTGCATCTAATTCTGCTGGGAGGCTTCCTGTGTCTGCCGAAGCTCTTGCTGCATCCTCTCCCGCTCGGCCGCCCACGCCTACTGTTGTGCCTGCCGCTGTGCCGCCCACGCCTGCTGCTGTGCTAGGAGCTGTGCTTCAAAGTCCCGTTGCATTTGGTCCTACAAAATTAGATTGCATGGTTAGAGTACCAAGAAACATATGTCAAAATTAATAAACCTTTGCTATAACAGAAATAACCTTCAGTACCTCCATCTGGATCTCCGTAGTGCTTTGACGTGGGCGTATGGCCGGGCTAGAGCTGGTGCTCCTGGCTCGAATCTGTGCGAGAGTAGGAGTAATGGCGGTGTCAATCAAGCTGTCTCCAATCCAGTACCGGCCATGCTTCTTCCCTCCTCCCACCCTCATCACGACTTCTGCATCAATGGGCTCCGTGCTCGGATCAAAGTCCGGCCCATTCACCTCCGTTGTCATCGAGTTGTACTCACTGAGGCGACTGTGGACAGTCGCGTGGCTGTACGCTTCTGGGGGGTCCGTCGGGTTGTAGTTTACATCCGATGTCGCCTTCCCTTTGTGGGCCAAAGCCCACGCCTTGATCGGGGGGCAAGGCTCGCCTCCATGTGAGGCCGACTGTGAAAAAAGAAAGATGATTACAAATTGTGTACAGTTTAGTGTTAAAATGAAGAAATGAATTCACTTACCCATCTGGCCGCGTACTGTCGTAGGTGGCTGTTGCCCTGATGGTGCGGTGCACCTGGCATCATCAAACGCCGCTGCCGGCAAGACTCGTGCATCTCCACCCAACCTTCCGCATACCACCTATCGATTATCATGTCCCAGCACTGTTCATTCCCGGCTAACCACCAAGGAATCACCTGCAGGTCATACATGACATATAAGAAGATCAACTGTAGCATACTTCATTTTAGTAAAAGTCAATATTAATAATATTGTATATTTACCCTCATATATTGTTCCCGAGTTAGCCTGAGGTTTCGCACAGCCCCTTTGTTGGTCTTCACTTTTTCGATGCGACGTTTGTAATCACAGTTGGCCTGGATGCGCGCCTCATAGAGCATATCCTCCACCAGCTTGTGACAGGCCGTGTTTGCCACCTCGCGTGCCACGGTCATCATTCCCTCCTCGCACCTGTAGAAATCCTGCACATGATGATGAACGAAGCCATTATATCAAGAATGTCCAATTAATGAGAAGTATTGACAATTATAGCGCATACAAGACTTACCCACAGTTCCTGCAACACCCACTCTGCCTTGCTTGTAAAGCACCTGCCTTCCCGGTCCGGTCTATCGATGGCTTGGATGTAGTGCTCCCAAGCCGACGTCGGCTGAAGACGGCCGTCAATCTCGATGCATCCAGGGTAGTGGTCCTTGCAAAGCAGGCCCAGAATGCCATTGGGGATGCGTTTGTGAACAATTGGAATGACGATTACAAAATTCTTGCCAAAAATATTTGTGTAAAATTGGAATTGAAATATATAAGTATGAAACGTAATGAAATAGGCTAAAGTTACTTACCTTTTACCGTCCGGCCGAATAATCAGCTGTTGCTCGAGCGGTATAGGTCGGTTCGGGAGACGAGCGGGGCCTCGCATCCAGACGGCAGGTATGTCTCCTGCCACCGCTCCCTGGTCGTCGTCCTCCTCACTAGACGCCTCCTCCTCCTCCTCCTGGTCCTGCTGCTGCTGCTGGTCCTCCTCCTGGTCCTCCTCCTCCTGCTCCTGCTAGTCCTCCTCCTGCTCCTGCTCCTCCTCCTCCTCATCCTCAGGGGAGGGTGACCTCGTGCGAGGCCCCCTCGTCCTCCTGCTACTCCTGCCGCTCCTCGTCGTCTGTGACGTGCCGGCATCCTCATCTAGTGGAGGCACCGACGAACTTGCCTCACCCCTCCTCCTCCTCCTCCTCCCTCCAGCCATCTGGGAGGACTCACCTCTCCCAGCAACTTTGCGCAGCACGGCCTCCAATGACTGCATCATACCTCCGCCGCGCCTCACCATCTTTGATCTATCACCTGAAATTAAAAGGGGCAAACCAGTCAGAACAATATTTAGAAATTAATTAATGCAAGTAGTAAAAAAACATAATCCGAACATGTATTACAAATTAATTGTTGCAAGTAGTAAAAAACAAACATAATTAGAACAAGTGAAAAACTGATATAACTATTGCAAATACGGATCTTACATGTATTAGAAATACTCTTCAAGATTGGGATTAGCTGGATCGTAAGTCTCATCATCGCTATCACGTCCGTTGATATCATCAACGGCGTGCTCCAAAGGAGGAACGCTTTCATCATCACTGTCATTGCCTAAACGTAATCGCTCAAGTAATTCCATGTCCTTCGCATTATGAACCTCATCCCGGCATCCTCGTGAACAAAACTTTCATTGTCTACTTCCATTCCGATTGCTTCGGTTAAATCTACTTGGAAACTCCCTTATAGCCCATCTTCTTGAAAGAACTCTCCTGTATATGTGTTTGGGTCTATGTTGTAATCTTCATTGTTCGGGACAGGTAGTTTACCGTGAGGGGACACCTTATACACAACATCCCAACCCTTGAGACGATTGTCGGTTTGGCACGGGTATGACAGATAATAAACTTGTGTCGCCTGTTGAGCTACAACATACACATCGTCTCCTGGGTACACGGATGACCGCTGAATTTCGACTAGCCCAATATTCGGGGTACGTCTCACAGCTTGAGGATCAAACCAATGACATTTGAATATGACAGGTTTCAGAGGTACGAACCCATGAAACGACAGTTCGTATATTTATTCAAGTGTTCCGTAGTACTCGAGCCCATCATCTCCTGGCATGAAAACTCCGGTATTTGTTGTTCTTTGATTGGGCCGAATATGCTCATGCTTTGTTGTATGAAATCGATATCCATTCACGTCATAAGCTCCAAACGACTTGACCCTATAGGCACAGCCATTGGCAACCTGCCGCAACTCGGCACTCATCGACGCATCGTTTTGTGCCTGCAAGTTCGTCATATTATTCGCACGTACGAGCAACTTGTAATGTCATATACTACAAACGAGCAGAATTGGACATTACCTTCTGTTTGAACCAAGAAATGAAATCAGGACTTCCATTTCCCGCGCCCTGTCTAAGTAGGGTCTCAGTTTCATGGAGGCTAGGTGTGACACCTCCGGTGTTTAGCACTGTTTAAACATGCAATTAACATCAAATGACACAGTTAACCCTAGTTTGGTGATTACTTAAAAGCCGAAATTCCGTTTAAATACACCAAAAAGTCAACTCTCACACCTTTGCTCAAATGAACTTTTGCCCAAAATGAAAGTTGTAGAGTTTGACAAGATAAACAACTTTCATGTTCAAAGTTTTTCAAGTTACAACATGAAATTTGGAGTTAGCCCCGAAAAACAAGTGGGTTCATTAAACTTGAATTCAAATTTTAACTTTCAAATCGTTGCTCAAACGAAGTTTTGCCTGAAAGGAAAGTTGTAGGAAATGGAATTTTGAACAACTTTCGTGTTCAAAATTTTTCGAGTTTCAATTGAAAATTTTGAGTTTGAGCTAAGTCAAACCGTGGACTTTTCTTTTCTCTTTCTCCACTCCCTTTCTCTCTCCCCTCTCTCTCTCCCTCGCTGACCCTCCCCTGCCCTGAGCGCTCAGGCACTCGAGCGCGCCACTGCCGCTCGCTGCGCCTGCTGCCTGGCCGCGCGCCACTGACTCCCTCCCCGCTCGAGTGCGCACGCCCCGCACGCTCGCTGACCTTCCCCTCCCCCATCCCGTCAAGCCTGCCGTCGACGAGCACGCCGCGACACACTCTCGGCGACGCGCCGCGACGCCGCCGTGGAGCCCAAACGAGCCGGCCGTGCACCTGCCGTCCGCCCGCCCGCACGCCACCCCGCCATCATCGCCTCGCCATCACTGCGTCGCTGCCCCGCTGCCGCCTCGCCGCTCGGCCACGCCAACGCGCCATAAACGCGCGCGCAGAGCGCCACGGCCACCCTCGCCGCCGACGCTCTACTTCCTCCGCGCGGGCGCCCAGTCCCCTCCTCACGCCCTCGCTCCGCCCTTTAGCTCGCGCCGCACTTGTGCACGCACGCCCGCACCCCATTCCTCACGCCTGCGCCCCACCCCTTCGCCCAGAACGGCCAGCGCCGCCGCGCCACTGCGCAGCGCCGCCGCGCCACTGCGCAGCACCGCCGCGCCCCCATTTGTGGTACCCCGTCTGTTTAGTGAAAATGGATAAGGCCGCGGTGTGTGGTAGTGGTGGTTAAGCGTTTGAACATACTAACCACATGCCGAGAATATGGTAATCAGTAAGCTTAAGTACATAATGGAACCGGCCGTGGAACATACTCCCCACTGTCTGGTCTTTGGTCACACACGGGTGCAGGGCACCCTAGGGCGGTGGGCCTGTTTCATGCCCGGGGAAAAAGGGGAAAAGTCGCGTGGGTGATTGCATTCCCCATGCGTGTGTTTAGCTCTGCCTGGCCAGGTTAACAAATTCGATTCGAATCGTCCGTCTCTCACGGATATTGAGACTGCTTAACCCTTTTGCCACATAGAGTAAGAAGTGGAACAATGATGATGAGAAATATGATTGAATGATGAAAAATAATTGTTTTTCACCCTGTATGCTTTAGGGTAGATGCTAATGTAGAATGGTTAATCAAACTAGAACTTGAAAGCTAAAATCAGAAAATAAGGACTTACTCTTTATTGCTTTTCGGCAAAGACAAACCCCTCAAGCCAAAAGCCTTGCATGTCTAGTTAGAGGGCTAATTATATCCTAGTCGGGTAAGCCTTACTGAGTATTAGAATACTCAGCCTTGCTTGTGGCTCCACTTTGTTTTCAGGTGATACGTTTGAAGATCAGATAACTAGTTTGACCTGGGCGTGTGTTTTACCTCCTGGTTGGTCGGTGGAGTGGGGTACGACTCCGACCAACGATGGCAATGCCGAGTGATGTCATGTACGGGCTTCATCATGATATCATGTATCGTCGTTTAGAACTTGTTTTATTTCCGCTGCAGTGAACTCTGAACTACTTTCAATTCGATCTTCAAGTGCCTTTCGGAGATTTCGAACTTGGTTTGTAATAATTAAGTTAAGACCCTGTAATGTAATGTATCTGTGAATTGTTGTACTCTCTGGGCTCACCTTCGTGTGGGTTGCATGTAAGCTTTGGGTTCGATTGACGCTCAGGTGGATTCTTCGGGACTTTACCCGACAGCACTGCCGAATTACTCCGTTTGAAGTGCGTGTTAGCCGGGATTATCTTTAAGATGATGGTTAGCGCACTTGAGCCGGATTAATTAGGGCGGTACTGCCACAGCTGGTATCAGAGCCGAACAAAGCGCACACCCGAGAGTGCGACTAGATTTCAAAAGTTTTACTTAAAACTTAGCCACACAATCGCGTTTGGAAAATACGTTGGTTCGTTATGGATCGTGTATAGTACGTAAAGCCCTAGGGAAAATTATGGGAGTTACTAGGTGGCTATCTAACTTATGGTTTATTTATGACTGACTTCCAGCACTTTTCTTCTGTACTTTAAATTCAGTACTTGCATTATGTAACGACGCACATACGCTAAGGTAAGACGGTAAGGATCCTCAGTCAACTGAGAGAGTTTGACCTTCCCGTCGGTGATGCGAGCCGAACGCTGCCCTCAACCAGTGGTTTACTTGAGGTGCTGCCAATATACCAACTATTAGTTGGCTATATTGGGAGTAAAGTATACTCAGTCAGCTGAGAGAGTCTGACCTTCCCGTCGGTAATGCGAACCGAACGCTGCGCTCAAGCAGTGGCCTACTTGAGTTGCTGCCAATATACCGATCATCAGTCGATTATATTGGGAGTAAAACAAACCGTAAATACGTCACCTCGGTAGCGTATGAGCACTGTCCATGCAGTGTTGGACGCATGGATGCCGCTTCTATAGTGAGCGGTAATGTATGGGGACGCTTTTATGTGTGCTGGCATGAAAGGTTCAATAAATATACATCTGTCATTTTTCTGCAGGTACACTAACCACGGTTACTTAAGTTAAGAACGGTTAGAACTCGGCTAGAAATATATATATAGGGAGAGACGTAAATTGTGCCATGCCACCGGTGCTAACCCCGTAAGTCCAAAGCTATTTGGCAATTGTTTTCCTTGGGAGGACGATTAGGTCGTGCATGCATCATGCTCATAAAATTGAAAGCCAATGAAAATATATGTGGGTTAGTCGGGAATGTTAAGGTTTGCACTTGAACACAGTCCATCTTCTCTCGATTAAGGTCTATCTAGAAATCTGTCATTTCTGCTATACCCTAGAAGATGAATTTATTTGACATGGTATATGACTCTATCTGTAGAAATGCCAGTGGATAATTTTGCTCCAAAACTTGTCTACTAGCTTCTGTTTAAATTTGAGAATTTTTCGACTAGTATACAGTGGGGTACACTAGAAACTTTGACACCCTATTTTTCTGTCAGCTTTGAGCACTTGGGTTGCACGAATTTTTAGGCCTGCCTAGAGATGTTTTCTGCAGATGTGTTCAACACAAAACTTGTGCCAAATCTACTCACCAAGCTTCTGTAAAAATTTGGTGATTTTAGTCTTAGTAGTTTGTCCTCAGCTCTCAGTTTACTAGCTCTCTGGTCACTGAAAATTCTGGGCTGACAGCAAAACAAAACTATAAGGATAAGACCTTCTTAGGCTCTGATCTAACTCTTGAGTTGCCTAGCAAAGTTGTGACTAAGAACCTTAGGAATGTTTCTGTAAATTTTGAGAATTTTTAGAGCTATGTGCTTTCAGTTATACTCGTTTTCGTGCACTACCCGAAATCTGTTTTGACCATCACTCACTTGTGCCCATCTTTTGTACAGATGGCTGCCCCTGCTCTCCTGGTGTTTGATGAGGATGGGCGTGCACACTCCGAGTGCACACACTGGCAGAGTTTTCCCTCCATTCTTTGGGAAGTGATGCGCGATGCTGGATATCCCAGTCCCCCGCGCTATGTGGGCGAGGAGTTCCTTGAGATGGGAGTCGCGCGCTGTCGCGTGCGCATGACTCATGCTCCCCACCCTTTTCCCGCTCACTGGGCTTCCTTGGAGCTGGAGGTAGTTGGACACCGTCTGGTTGACACTTGGGAAATTGCAGCCATGACAGCACTCAACAAGTTTTGCGAAAAGAATTATGCAGCTGTCACACTAGCTCCTATTGGCCTTTTCCCAGCAGATCAGCCCAATGACCCTAACTGGCTTAGTCGGTTCGGACACACTGGGTACCTTCAGTAGAACAGAGCTGCAGAGACTATCTCCATGTCAGTGAAGTGCATGAATGCACTCTACCGCTTGCAGACTTTACAGGCCAAGGCCATGGCCCAGATCATTGCTTCTGCACGGACCAGCCATGAGATAGTGATTGCGAAGAACGAGCAGATTAGGGATCTTGATGCCCATGTTGGCCAACTTGAGGGCCTAATTGAGGAGCGTGATGTTCTCTTGGACGGGAGGGATGCTGACTTTGCACTTCTGGAGCAGCAGTTCACCGCCCAACAAGTTCAGCTAAATGATGCCTTGGATCACATTGAGATGTTAGAGGCTCAGCAGGCCCAGCCTGAGGCCATGGAGGAGGAGCCCCAGGAGGTTCAGGGTATCTCAGGACTTGACACTACGTCTAGAGTGCCCCTGCCGCCACTTCCGGGAGCTCACTCACCAGTGAGGAGCGAGTCTTCAGTCAACAACCTAGACGACTTTTAGATGATGTCTTAAGTAGTCTTTCACGCATACTCCTCTATAGGGTAGCCTAACTTTTGGATGGTGATGTAATAGGCTAACTAAGAGTTGAGTACCTTGCTTTTGTAATGAGTGCCACTCATATGTAAAAGTACCTTAATCGCTTAAGCCTTGGCTAAGAACTGGATGGATGGTTGTAATGGTTTAATTGCAGTTGAATCTATCGCTGCAGAAACTTGTCTAAATTTTTATCCATGTTTCCTTACATTTATGGGCTATGCGTTGAATACCAAAGTTGTTGTGAATTTCATGATCTGGGTTCTCACAAAATTTCAGCATCATTAGACTTGTGTGCCAAAAGTTATGGCCCGAACAGTGTACCTCGGCCTGCTGAAAAGCAGACTGGACAGAGAGGCAGAAATTGCATTTTTCGCCCACCTTAACTGTCGATTTAACTTTGGAGTTGAATACCAAAGTTGTAGTATGATAAATTATCTATCTGTTGTAAAAATTTGGGCACATTTCGATGAATAGAGTGCAAGTTATGGATTTCCTTGTAACGAACAGCGTTGTTGTCCCTGTTATTATCATACTCATTCCAGTTCTACTTTTCCGCGCTTACCCTTCTGTACTTGGGGAAGTCATATGTCACCCTACTAATGAGAGAATTTGCCGTTCCAGATGGTGGGAGCAACACGCGGCAACCCTGAGGGTTTCGGGGACGCGAATGGTAGCGGATCGCAGCGGCCGCCACCACCGCCACCCAACTTTGCGGAATATCTGGCCGCCCAAATCGAGTTACTCCGTCAACTCGTCCAGGGACAACAACAACAGCAACAGCAGCGGGGTGGACCCAATGTTCATCAACCTCAAGCTGCTGGTTACCCAGAATTCTTGGCAACTCAGCCCTCTCTGTTCAACAAGACAGAAGAGCCACTGGATGCGGATGCTTGGATTCGCACAATCGAGTCCAAGTTTTCACTACTTCTGGCGCCATGCTCGGAGCAAAACAAGGTTCGCTTTGCCGCGCAACAGCTTCGTGGTTCGGCACGTCTTTGGTGGGATAACTACCTTGGCATGCTCCCAGCTGATCACGTTGTCACTTGGGTTGAATTCAAGACTGCATTTAAGGGTCACCATATTCCAGAAGGACTCATGGAAAGGAAGCTGAATGAGTTCCTAGCTCTTACTCAAGGGACTCGTACAGTTATCCAATATGCCCAAGCTTTCAACAATCTCTGTCAGTACGCAGGCTATCATGCTGACACAGATGCTAAGAAGCGTGATCGTTTTCGTAGAGGCTTAAATACCAAGCTCAAGGAACTGGTTAAACCCCATTAGGGTCGACACAAACAATGAGCTGGTCAATCTCGCCCTCACTCAAGAAGACTGTATCATGGCTCACCGTGCTGAGAAAAAGAGGAAAGCGCCAGCTGGACCCTCTAGTGCGCAGCCATAGAGGTATCGCGTAGTGCAGAATGTTGCACCCCAAATTCCTCAGAAAGCCCCTCAGCCAGGGCGTTGGGTTATCAGGCCTCCACTGCAGCAGAACGTTGCACGTTTCCCTGTTCCTCAGTTAACTGGCCCAAGGCCAACTGCTCCACCGCCAGCCCGTCCAAGTGAGGGAAATCGTTGCTTCAATTGTGGGAGCTCAACTCATTTCACCCGTGAGTGCCCGCAACCCAAGCGACAAAACCAGGGCCAAGGCTCTAATCAGAACAACAAGAACAAGGGCAGAAGGCAGACTATTCAGGTCAAGCAAGGGCGTATCAATTTCACCACTCTTGCAGAACTTCCTGAGGGCGCACCAGTGATGACGGTTACATTTTCTATCCACAACAAGCCTGCAGTTATATTATTTGATTCTGGTGCATCACATAGCTTCATTGGTGCAAAATTTGGTGCAAAAGTGGGTTTGGATTTTATTCACACAAAAGGGTCATACATGATATCAACCCCAGGGGGTAAAATTGCTTCGAACCAAATAATACGACTTGTGCCACTCAAGTTGGGTAGCCTAACCATCAACACCGATCTTATACTCCTACCACTTGAGGGTATAGATATCATCTTGGGGATGAATTGGATGACTCAGCATGGGGTTATAATAGATATCCCCGCCAGAGCTGTTGAACTAAATTCACCAAAATATGGAGCCGCTACTCTCTATCTACCATTCCGAGAGTGTATCAATTCTTGTGCATTTGCCATGAGCGCATCCAGACTAGAAGAAATTCCTGTGGTATGCGAGTACACCGATGTTTTTCCGGATGACTTGCCCGGAATGCCACCAGATAGAGAGATTGAGTTTATTATTGAACTACAACCAGGCACTGCCCCTATCTCAAAGAGACCTTATAGAATGCCACCTAAGGAGTTGGCCGAGTTAAAAATTCAACTTCAAGAGCTTCTGGACAAAGGCTTCATTCGCCCCAGTGCATCACCTTGGGGTTGTCCAGCTCTCTTTGTAAAGAAAAAGGATGATAGTTTGAGGTTGTGTGTGGACTACCGACCTCTCAATGCGGTGACCATTAAAAACAAATATCCCCTTCCCTGCATTGATGTTCTCTTCGATCAACTGGCTGGAGCTAGGATTTTCTCACAGATTGATCTTCGCTCTGGCTATTATCAGATCAAGATTCATCCATGTGATATTCCTAATACTGCCTTCTCCACACGATATGGATTATATGAATATTTAGTCATGTCTTTTGGTCTCACGAATGCACCTGCCTACTTCATGTATCTCATGAACTCGGTATTCATGCCTGAGCTTGACAAGTTTGTCGTGGTTTTCATTGATGACATCCTTATTTATTCCAAGAATGAGGAAGACCATGCTAAGCACATGCGCATTGTTCTCCAACGACTTCGGGACCATCAGCTCTATGCAAAATTTTCCAAGTGTGAATTCTGGCTAGATAGTGTGAAATTCTTGGGCCACACTATTTCCAGCGAAGGCATAGCTGTGGATCCTAGCAAAGTGCAAGAAGTGATGGACTGGAAACCTCCTATCTCCGTTCATCAGATTCGCAGTTTTCTTGGTTTAGCCGGATATTATCGCCGATTCATTCCGGATTTCTCCAGAATTGCTAAGCCAATGACTGAACTGTTGAAGAAAGGAGTAACATTTGTGTGGGATGAAAAATGTGAAAAGGCTTTCCACACCCTAAGGGAGCAGTTGACTACAGCACCTGTCTTAGCTCAACCTGATAATACCAAGTCCTTTGACGTGTATTGTGACGCGTCGGGTACTGGTCTGGGTTGTGTGCTCATGCAAGACAATAGAGTTATTACTTATGCGTCACGAGCTCTTCGACCCCATGAGCAGAATTATCCTACTCATGACCTCGAGTTAGCAGCTGTTATTCATGCCTTAAAGATATGGAGGCATTATCTTATGGGTACTCATTGCAATATCTACACCGATCACAAAAGTCTCAAATATATCTTCACTCAAGCTGACCTAAACATGAGACAAAGACGGTGGCTAGAATTAATCAAAGAATATGATCTTGAGGTGCACTATCACCCAGGCAAGGCTAATGTTGTAGCAGATGCACTAAGTCGCAAAGCTCATTGCCATTGCCTATCCGTAGAATCCTATTCTGAAACCCTCTGTCATGAGATGAGGAAACTCCAGTTGGAAATGATTCCCCAAGGCACTTTGAATCACATCACAGTTGAACCAACTCTTCATGATCAAATCATTATGGCCCAATTACATGATAAAGGTGTTGGGATCATTAAACAAAAACTCTCTCAAGGAGAAAGGAAATATAAGTGTTTTCGTCAAGACCATAACGGAGTCCTATGGTTTGAAAGTCGTTTAGTTGTTTTGAAAAATCATGATCTTCGGAAGCAAATTCTCGACGAGGCACATCTTTCCAAATTCTCTATTCACCCGGGCAGTACCAAGATGTACCAAGATCTTAGGCAAAATTTCCGGTGGACTAGGATGAAAAGGGAAATTGCTAAATATGTCTCAGAATGTGACACCTGTCAGAGAGTAAAAGCCAGCCACTTGAGAGTAGCCGGTTTGCTTCAACCTCTGCCTATCCCATCGTGGAAATGGGAAGACATAAGTATGGACTTCATTGTTGGATTACCCAACACATCCCAGAAGCACGATTCCATTTGGGTTATCGTGGATAGACTCACCAAGACGGCACATTTCATTCCGGTACATACTACTTACACTGCCAAGAAGTATGCTGAGATCTATCTCGATCGCATTGTTTGCTTGCATGGGGTACCCAAGACAATCATCTCTGATCATGGAACACAGTTCGTTGCACGCTTTTGGGAACAGTTGCAATAATCTCTTGGGACAAAATTGATTCGAAGCTCAGCTTATCACCCACAAACTGATGGACAAACTGAGAGGGTGAACCAAATCCTGGAGGACATGTTGAGAGCTTGTGTCATTCATTATGACAAGAGTTGGGATAAATGTCTAGCTCTAGCGGAGTTCTCATACAACAATAGTTACCAAGAGAGTTTGAAAATGGCACCATTTGAGGCCTTATATGGTCGACGGTGTCGTACCCCTTTAAGCTGGTCGCAAGTCGGAGAACGAGTGGTATTCGGACCCGATCTCGTAACAGAGGCAGAAGAGAAAGTAAGGGTAATACAAGAGAATCTAAAGGCCGCCCAATCTATACAAAAGAGTTA
Organism: Panicum virgatum; assembly: GCF_016808335.1. Classification (NCBI taxonomy): domain Eukaryota; kingdom Viridiplantae; phylum Streptophyta; class Magnoliopsida; order Poales; family Poaceae; genus Panicum; species Panicum virgatum. The sequence goes on from NC_053149.1 coordinate 17,411,488, forward strand.
TTTCGATAAAAGGAGAGACCCTTTGCAATTTGAAGTGGGTAATCATGTCTATCTTCGAGTCTCGCCAACCAAGGGTGTATAGAGATTCAGAGTAAAGGGCAAGTTAGCTCCCCGATATGTTGGCCCTTATGAAATCACTGAGATTTGTGGACCCATAGCCTATAGACTGCGACTTCCTCCTCGACTTGCAGCGGTACATGATGTCTTCCATGTCTCTCAACTCAAGAAATGTGTTCGAGTTCCCACCGAGATCATTGAACAAACAGAAATATTGGTAGAACCAGATCTCTCTTATGTCGAATACCCTATCAAGGTTCTTGATCAAAAGGAAAGGGTCACTCGAAGAAAAACGGTTAAAATGTACAAGATTCAATGGAGTCACCATACCGAAGAGGAAGCTACCTGGGAAACTGAAAGCTACCTAAATCAAAATTTCCCCGGTTTTCTGAATTCAACTGGAGGTACACCTCTTTCCTGCACTTAGCTTGCTTATCTGAATCTCGGGACGAGATTCTTTTAAGGGGGGTAGGCTGTGACACCTCCGGTGTTTAGCACTGTTTAAACATGCAATTAACATCAAATGACACAGTTAACCCTAGTTTGGTGATTACTTAAAAGCCGAAATTCCGTTTAAATACACCAAAAAGTAAACTCTCACACCTTTGCTCAAATGAACTTTTGCCCAAAACGAAAGTTGTAGAGTTTGACAAGATAAACAACTTTCGTGTTCAAAGTTTTTCAAGTTACAACATGAAATTTGGAGTTAGCCCCGAAAAACAAGTGGGTTCATTAAACTTGAATTCAAATTTTAACTTTCAAATCGTTGCTCAAACAAAGTTTTGCCTGAAAGGAAAGTTGTAGGAAATGGAATTTTGAACAACTTTCGTGTTCAAATTTTTTTGAGTTTCAATTGAAAATTTTGAGTTTGAGCTAAGTCAAACCGTGGACTTTTCTTTTCTCTCTCTCCACTCCCTTTCTCTCTCCCCTCTCTCTCTCCCTCACTGACCCTCCCCTGCCCTGAGCGCTCAGGCACTCGAGCGCGCCGCTGCCGCTCACTGCGCCTGCTGCCTGGCCGCGCGCCGTTGACTCCCTCCCCGCTCAAGTGCGCACGCCCCGCACGCTCGCTGACCTTCCCCTCCCCCATCCCGTCAAGCCTGCCGTCGACGAGCACGCCGCGACACACTCTCGGCGACGCGCCGCGACGCCGCCGTGGAGCCCAAACGAGCCGGCCGTGCACCTGCCGTCCGCCCGCCCGCACGCCACACCGCCATCATCGCCTCGCCATCACTGCGTCGCTGCCCCGCTGCCGCCTCGCCGCTCGGCCACGCCAATGCGCCATAAACGCGCGCGCAGAGCGCCACGGCCACCCTCGCCGCCGACGCCCTACTTCCTCCACGCGGACTCCCAGTCCCCTCCTCACGCCATCGCTCCGCCCTTTAGCTCGCGCCGCACTTGTGCACGCACGCCCGCACCCCATTCCTCACGCCTGCGCCCCACCCCTTCGCCCAGAACGGCCAGCGCCGCCGCGCCACTGCGCAGCGCCGCCGCGCCCCCATTTCCGCCCGCCGAGCCACGGCTCTCGTGGAGGGCCCAGCTCAGCACTCCTCCACCCTCACCGAGCACCCAGCGAGCTTCATTTCACCCCCAGGCAACTCCCAGGCCCGCCCATTTCCACCCGAAGCCTCCCAGTGCCGCGGAACATCGCCGCCACCGTCGTGAACACCGCCGGCCGCCCGCTCACCGCGGAACACCCTGCTCCGCCCCGCCCCGACCCAAATCAACCCCCAATACAGCTTACTCGTGGTCCAGTGCATCTCCCCGATCGATCCTCACCCTCTCTCCCGCACCGGAGCGCCGCCGCCCGCTGCAGCCGCCGCCGCCGCTCCCTGTGCGCCGCCGGCGCGCCTGTTCCGGCCATCCCCGTCGACCACAACACCCACCCACAGGTAGAGCTCAGTGAGCTCTCACCCCTGGACGCCATCCCCGCCGCCGGCGAGCCTCCTCCTCGCCGGGAAACCCCTGCCGCCGCCTCCTCTGTCCCAACTCCGGCCAAGGGGTTATGTGCGAGCCCCCAAATTGTTCCAGGGGCCTAGATGCAAATTTACATTTCCTTTTTCTTTTTGTTTTGAAAAACAGCAAACTTGTAAATTCGTTTAAAAATCGTAGAAAAATCAGAAAAAATGCAAACTCAACTGTTCTGGAATCTTGGCAAATAGATCTACAACTTTTGCTACATGCACTTTTTCATTTGCTCAATATTTTTTACTTCATTTAAAAAACAAAGAAAAGGTACCTTTTATTAGATCTCAAGTTACAAGCATGAGCTGTTAGCCATATTTGGTCAGTGGGTTACATGTTAGATGTATAAACTTGTGTAATAGTTTCGTGGACAGTTTACATGCCTAGCTATCAGTTTATTTAAATCTTGATGCATGCCTAGTAGAAATAGTTTTGTACACAAGCTGAAACTTTTTCAGTGCCTCTAAGTTGTTACTTGGATGCTCTAGAACAATGTAGGGACTTTTTACCCAAGCAGAACATGCTCAAGTGTTTTATGCGATGAATAAATGCGCTAAACTAAGAAAAATAGTTTCTCTGCCTAGAAAAATCTGATGTTTTTAGAAGAACTGCTATTTTAGTACTGTATCTTACTGGAAAAATGTTGACCTCTGAAACTTATTAGAACTACCTGTGGAAATTAATTTTCTTTACGGCAGTTATACATTGCTCTATTTTTCATGCCCGGTACAATACTAGTTTAATTGTGAAAAATTTATGGCAGGCTCAGCTTTAGGTAGAAAACACTCAGTTGAAATTTCATTACCAGTACTTGCATAGTTGGACCTGTAAAATTCATTTTTGTTTCTAGTAGTTGTTGTTTGTTTTATTTTTCATGGTTAATATGCTGCATGAAATAGACTGAAAATTTCACAGTAGGCAAGTTACTTAGACATGTACCTTGCATAAAAATTTCAAACCCAGAATCTCTGTGTAACTTTAATTATGATAAGGACATGCTTAACCTAGTAATAAATGAGAAAAATCCTTTCTTTTGCTGCATAGGGATAAAAGGTAAAATCCCCCTAGTTACTTTGTGTAGTCAGATATAATGATTATTACTCTATAAATGATTGCCCAAAATGATGTAACAAAATATTTTGCAAATCATCTTGAGTTGCGTTGGATTACAACTCTATAGTGAAGAATTGAATAAATCGTATCACTAAAGTAACTCACGCATATGCATTTCATATAGATTCGAGTACTCTCCCTGACGGTACGTACGACTTGGTGCCGGAGTCCGAGAGTGAGCAGCGTGAAGCTCAAGTGAATCTAACTGAAGCCACTGAAGACCTGAACCAGAGTTCAGAAGAGCCCAAGGCTAGCTCCGCTCAGGAAGGCAAGCCCCGGAGCATGTCCTACCTATTTTAAATTTATGCAACTAATTATATTCCTATTTATTTCTGCATTTAAGTTGCAGGAATTGTTTGGAACCTTAGTTGCATGATCCTAGGTACCTATGCTTGAAACTAGTATGTGTAGGTCGCTAGATGGCTATGCTAATGGTTCGGTAGAAGTCGAGTGATTTCTTGTCACTCGCGAGCTCATAGGAGTTGAATGCTTACTACACACTGTAATATAAGGTTTACAGGCGGGGTTGTTGTACTTGTGGTACCACGTCTATTTAGTGAAAATGGATAAGGCCGCGGTGTGTGGTAGTGGTGGTTAAACGTTTGAACGTACTAACCACATGCTGAGAATATGGTAATCGGTAAGCTTAAGTACCTAACGGAACCGGCCATGGAACATACTCCCCACTGTCTGGTCTTTGGTCACGCACGGGTGCAGGGCACCCTAGGGCGGTGGGCCTATTTCATGCCCGGGGAAAAAGGGGAAAAGTCGCGTGAGTGATTGCATTCCCCATGCGTGTGTTTAGGTCTGCCTGGCCAGGTTAACAAATTCGATTCGAATCGTCCGTCTCTCACGGATATTGAGACTACTTAACCCTTTTGCCACATAGAGTAAGAAGTGGAACTATGATGATGAGAAATATGATTGAATGAGGAAAAATAATTGTTTTTCACCCTGTATGCTTCAGGGTACATGCTAATGTAGAATGGTTAATCAAACTAGAACTTGAAAGCTAAAATCGGAAAATAAGGACTTACTCTTTATTGCTTTTCGGCAAAGACAAACCCCTCAAGCCAAAAGCCTTGCATGTCTAGTTAGAGGGATAATTATATCCTAGTCGGGTAAGCCTTGCTGAGTATTAGAATACTCAGCCTTGCTTGTGGCTCCACTTTGTTTTCAGGTGATATGTTTGAAGATCAGATAGCTAGTTTGACCTGGCCGTGTGTTTTACCTCCTGGTTGGTCGGTGGAGTGGGATACGACTCCGGCCAATAATGGCAATGCCGAGTGATGTCATGTACGGGCTTCATCATGATATCATGTATCGTCGTTTAGAACTCATTTTATTTCCGCTGCAGTGAACTCTGAACTACTTTCAATTAGATCTTCAAGTACCTTTCGGAGATTTCGAACTTGGTTTGTAATAATTAAGTTAAGACCCTGTAATGTAATGTATCTGTGAATTGTTGTACTCTCTGGGCTCACCTTCGTGTGGGTTGCATGTAAGCTTTGGGTTCGATCGACGCTCAGGTGGATTCTTCGGGACTTTACCAGACAGCACTGCCGAATTACTCCGTTTGAAGTGCGTGTTAGCCGGGATTATCTTTAAGATGATGGTTAGCGCACTTGAGCTGGATTAATTAGGGCGGTACTGCCACACTAGGCGCCCTTGATCGATGCCAGAATTGCATATGAAATTCTCTATACAAAAGACGAATGATAGGGTTGGATGCAGAAAAGGGAAATGACTTGAGAACTAAATGAATGCTGAGAACTTACTCTATGTAGGGCAAAACTTCGAAAAGATTGGTCAACACATATAGCCTGATAGCACGCCACTCTTGAATATCCATGGTCTTGATGGTTGTAGCACTTGCACTTCCGAGTTGTCCTCGGAAAAGACTTAGGGTGGAGTTAGATTCCGCAGTATTGTAACAAGGGAGTGGATTGTGGACGCTAGGAAGGTTGTCAGCATAGTATTTTGATGTGAAGTTTGATACCTCCTCCAGAATATATGCCTCTGCGATGGAAGCTTCAATTTTGTATTTATTTTTACATTTAGTTCTAAGTATCTTTTGACATCTCTCAATTGAATAGCACCAACGGTGCTGCACGGGCCCACCCATTCGTGCCTCATACGGGAGGTGCAAAATCATATGCTGCATCAGATTGAAGAAGCTGGGGGGAAAAATCTTCTCCAGCTTACAGAGCAACACATGCGCCATTCTTTCCATTTCTTCAACTACTTTTAGAGATAACTCCTTAGCACAAAGCTGGCGGAAGAAAAAGCTCAACTCTGCCAGCACTTGCCAGATTTGATCAGGGAGGTAGCCTCTAACCATAACTGTAAGTAGCCGCTCGATCCATATATGGTAGTCATGACTCTTGAGCCCGTTGATTCGCATAGTGGTCAAGTTCACTCCCCTTCTTAGATTCGCCGCATACCCATCAGGGAACATCAAGGTTTGGAACCATTCTAGGACTTGTCTCCTCTGGGGCCTCGTCAGAACGAAATCGGCCTTAGGCTTTCTCCACGCCTTGCCTGATCTGGGAGGCCTCATTTCTAGCTTTGGTCTATCGCATAACGTTGCCTGATCCACTCTGGCCTTAACATTATCCTTTGTCTTATCTGAAATGTCCATGATTGTTCCGAACAATGCCTCGCTGACATTCTTTTCGGAGTGCATCATATCAATGGTATGTGGAAGAAGGTCAGCCATATAGGGGAGCCTCCACAAGCCCGACTTCTGCGCCCAAGCATGTTGCTCACCATATCCCACAAAACCCCCACCTTCAGCATTGATCACGAGACCATCTAATTGAGCACGAATGTTGGCACCCGTCATCATCTGCGGTGGATGGTCTTTAACTTCAACACCTTTTGTAAAGTTCTTCTTATCTCGTCTGAATGGATGGTCAAGACGTAGGAATTGTTGATGTTTGTCGAATGAAGAATACTTGCCACCCTTCCGCAACTAAATGAACATCAATGCTGCCTTGCATACTGGACAAGGGAACTTCCCGTGGACACACCAGCCACATAATATCCCATACGCCAGTAGATCATGCAGGAAATAGTGGTACCAAACATACATTCTGAAGTTTGTCTTTGTAGCTCGATCGTATGTCCAAACCCCATCGTCCCAAGCATGGAGCAAATCGTCAATCAGGGGCTCCATGTACACACTCATATTATTTCCAGGGTGTTCAGGAATTATCAACAACAAGAATATGTTCTGTCATTGAAAAATAATGCCAGGTGGGAGATTCAGTGGGATAACGAACACGGGCCAACAAGTGTAAGGGGCAGCCGACATTCCATAGGGATTGAAGCCATCTGTCGCCAGCGCAACACGTACATTACGAGCCTCCAAAGCTTTGTGATGATGAATCCCGTCGAAATGGGTCCATGATTGAGCATCGGATGGATGCACAAGCTTATCAGGATTGTAACGAGTTCCCATTTTGTGCCATGTCATCTGCTTCGCGGATTCCTCGGTCATGAACAGACGTTGGATTCTTGGTATGGGCGGCAGGTACCGTAGGACTTTCACGGGTACCACGAGCTGCCTCTTCTGACCATCACTAGAGTCTACCTCCACGAACTGAGAGGATTCACACTTTGGACAGTACTTTGCTTCAGCGTGTTCTTTCCTAAATAAGATGCATCCCTTGGGACAAGCATGTATCTGTTCATATGGCATCTTCAGTGCACGAATGAGTTTCTGTGCCTCATACATGCTCTTTGGAAGAATGTGCCCTTCTGGAAGCATGCTGCCAATAACTTGTAACATAACATCAAAGGCGTCTCGACTCAAGGTAAATTGGGACTTCACGGCCATTAGGCGGTCAATGGCATCCAATTGTGAAACCTTGGTATGACCGTGAAGGGGTTGCTGGGCTGTAGCCAACATGTCATAGTACGCCTTCACGGTTGCCTCTGGCTCCTCCTCCTCCCTACGCCCTTCATCAAAATGTGCTTCATGAAAGTCATCTAACATGTCTGCAACCCCAGCATCAGCGTCATGTTCTTCGATGTGTTGCCTAACAACTTCGTCTCTCATACGATTGGCTTCGCCATGGTAGGTCCAGCGGGTATAATTTCTCGTAAATCCATAATTGCAAAGATGATTCATCATGATTTCGCGTGTTTGTCGACGCGTATTTGCACATTTGTTGCACGGACACCAGGTGGTATTGCCTCCTTTGAGCTTTGCAAATGCTCCATCCAAGAAAGCCTCGGTCTTGTCAATCCACTCCCCAGACAACTGACCCCCACATTTCCATCCAGTATACATCCACGCACGGTCATCCATCCTCTATCATATCAATGAGTAATATGATATAAAAGATCATCCTTGCATCTACACGATGTCTACCAATTCTAATAGGTTAAGATAGGTCCTAATCCCACCCGAGAGGATGCGTAGCTGGGGTTGGTTCTCATGCTCTACACCGATCCGAGGCAGAATTTCGGCAGCACCTCCCCGCTGTTCTCCAAATACATGTCCCGAAAAAGGAGATTGTGTATCTGGAGAACAACAAGGAGATGATGCCGAGACTCTTTCTCGAATCGGCGTAGACCATGAGAACTAACCCCATCTACGCACCCTATCAGGCTGTCCAAAAAACGTGGACAATTCGAAACAAATACGGTCATACATATGCAAAGATCTTCATATATCCAATTGTATCTCCTTCGAACGGGTGACGCCTAACTCGGTTCCTCCTATACGAACATGAAACGGAATGAAGTGTTGTTTGCATCGTCCTCACCTAGGGCTCGACGGTGGCCTAGGCGAGGTCGCGCGTGTCGGTGCGGACGGCTCGAGGATGGTGTGCACAATAGCCTCTCCTGCCAAAACAGATACAGAATGGTGTCAATTGAAAATTTTAGTACCACCTCTCCCCTCGAAATTGAAGTTTTCTAACCCTGCAAAAAAAAGCATCAATGCACTGGCTCACCTATGGGATGTTGAGCCATAGCGGGGAGGCAAAGCGTCGGTGGAGCGGTGGAGCACCGCGGCAGGGCACCAGTGCGTGGCCGGCGTGGCGCCGGGGCGGGGCAGGGCGCCGGAACTTAGGGCCGGCGTGGCGCCGGGGCGGGGCAGGGCACCAGGCCGAGGCAGCCGGCCGGTGTGGTGTCGAGGCGAGGCGCCGGGGAGCGGCGTGGCCTCGAGGCATGGCAGCCGGCGTGGCGACGGGGCACGGCGAGACGGCAACTCGACGAGGGCGGCGGAGGGCACGCACGGCGGCACGGCGTGGCTGCGGCTCGGCTCGGCGAGGTGGCGGAGGCCCCCGAGGGCGGGGCGGCGGCTCGGCTAGCCGAGGTGGCGGAGGCCCCGCGCGGCGGCGCAGCGGGGCGGCGGCTCGGCGAGGTGGCGGAGGCCCTGCGCGGAGGCACGGCGGGGCACCGCATCGGCGTGGTCGCGGAGGCCCCACGCGGCGGCACGGCGGGGCGGCGGCTCGGCGAGGTGGGTGGGGGGGGAGAGGGCGTTGGCACGACGGTGCGCGCACCGGCTCGGCGAGATGGGCGAGGTGGCGAGGGCGGCGGAGGGCGCGCGCGGCGGCCCGGCGGTGCGGCGGCTGGGCTAGGTGGTGGAGCGGCGGCACGGCAGGGTGGGTGGCGCGCGCGCGGCGGCTTGGTGCACACGGCGGGGTGGGGGGAGAGGGCGTTGGCACGACAGTGCACGCGGTAGCTCGGCGAGGTGGGCGAGGTGGCGAGGGCGGCGGAGGGCGTGCGCGGCGGCACGGCGGCGCGGCTTTTGTGCGAGGTGGCGGAGCGGCGGCACGGCGGGGTGGGTGGCGCGCGCGCGGCGGCTCGGCCTGTGCATGTGCGTGTCTGGTGTGGGGGGCGACAAAGAAAACGGCTAAGTGTTGGGCGAGCGTGTTTGCCGTGCGCTAAGATCCAGGGCACACGGCAAATAGGTCCTTTGCCGTGTGCCACGATCCAGGCCACACGGCAAATAGGTCCTTTGCTGTGTGCCAGGATCCATGGCACGCGGCAAATAACCTATTTGCCGTGTGTCCCAGGTACGGCACACGACAAAATAAGTTTTTTAAAATCTCTCCAAATTCAAATTCAAAATTGGTTATACAAAATTTTATCTAATGAACATTGAAAATACATTGCCAAAGACACTAAATAATTCAAGTTTTATGGTTTTATGAAAAAAATTCTATTATTTCATGCATTTCTATATTATATCACATGATTCTATTTAACTGAAAAAATAAAATAAAAATACAAAACAGAAGCGAAAAATTACCAAATTTTGGAATCAAGGAATCTAAGTTGGGTATTGCATATACAAAAAGTTTAGAAGTCAAAATCAAATTCAACCGTAAGTTTCATTCGAAATCTGAACTGTTACTTCTCAACTCTACAGCTCTTTTACACATATTCTCGGATTTTTAACAAGCATATGAGGAAACTTCAACAGATCCTTCTTAAAAAAATTTCATGGCTTCCACACATGAAATTATGATATCATGCCAAATTTTATGATTTTTTGACTTCATATGTAATTTATATAATTTTAATACGATTCGGCCAAAAGATCCTAGTCATGGTTCGTGAACAAGATCTTCAAAATTTACTTTGGTTTTCAGGCATATGTCCTCACATTGACCTCCTGAACTTGAATATCATTTTTGGGTTCATTATATTCCACCACTCAAAACACTTCCAGCTTAATCGCAAGAAATTTGATTAAACAAATTAAATCATTAAATATAGTAAAACTATAAATACAAATACCAAAGTTTACTAGGGAGCAACATGTATTGTATGCACATAAAAGAAAAAGTTCGGACGCCAGAATCAAATTTTTTAAAAAAAATTGGCCGTGTGCCTAATAATATGCACTCGGCAAACAAAGAAAACACACGGTAAATCAGTACATTTGCCGTGCGTTTTCTTCAGCACACGGCAAAGAAAAATGAACGGTGGATGGGCCTCCTTTGCCGTGTGCCAAACGGCCGGCACACGGCAAACAAAACGACCCCAGCAATTCCAAACGGTGCCAGAATGTTTGGCACACGGCAAAGAAGAAAGCTTTGCCATGTGCTTCGCTTTGCCGTGTTTTTTTTCACAAGTCCACGGTCAATGAAAGATTTTTACCGGGCGTCGAATTTTACCGTGTGTCTTTTTACGGGGCACACGGCAAACGCCCTCTTTGCCGTGTGCTATATCTTTTCCGTGTGCTGCAGTTCGGGCACACGGCAAAGGCCCTCTTTACCGTGTGCCCGAGATACAGCACACGGCAAAGCCTAAGGCACACGGCAAATACACACAGTCCCGTAGTGCAACTTGCTATCTATGTCAGGAAGACGAAACAATTCAGCATCTTTTCTTTCAGTGCTCTATTGCCAGAATTATCTGGGGATTTGTGGGGCTCTGTATTGGAACTAATACTATCCCTCGTAATATTCATCAATACAAATCCTGGATTGCAAAATGGCTACCAGGTGGGGAAGTAATATACACCAATGGTTGTGCAGCTGTTTGCTGGGCCATCTGGAAGTGTGGAAACAAAATGTGCTTTGAAGGGAAATCTTTAAAAAGCCCGATTGAGATTATGATTCATGTCTGCTCCTTTCTGACTTATTGGACAGGTTTATACAATGAGTCAATGCAGGAAAAGATTCTGGAGGGTGTGCAAGATCTCCTAGCGTGTGCGCACAAGGTCTTGGCTGGTCAGACCTCCACAACTTCGGCGAGAAGGCTTCTTCTACCCCCTCCAGACGATGATTAGGACCTGGGCAAGGAGAACTGAGCGGAAGGACTTCACGTTGTCTGTGCTAAAGCCCCTTTTGAGTAGTTGTTAGCTTCTGTCTCAGCTCGAACTGGTCTGTAATATCTCGCGAGGTTGTAGCCTGGAAACTGGGGCTTATACTTTGGTGCGATCTTGCCTGAATCAGGCCAGATTGCCTACCCCCCCCCCTCTTAGTACTTCTATGTTGGTCTCTGGCTTGCTTCTTAGGTCCTGTCTTTTGAACTCTGTATGATCGGTATTTTCGTTGTTGAAATGGAAATGGGGGCAGCCTCGCTTCAAAAAAAATTTGGTCGCTTCATCAATGTGGCCCGACAATTCCTGTGCTTAGGACTTGTAGGCTTCATTCAGGAATCAACAGCACCATGTTGTTGAGGTTGTTGATGTAGTAGCTATTGTCCAGGGATGCGCCGCCGCTGGCCGGCACGACGTAGCTCGTCAGGCTCCCCAGCGCCGTCGCGTTCTGGTCGCGGATGTTGTTCTCCACCGTCGGGTCGGCCGGCCCGGCGCCGCAGTCCTTGGCGAGGACGTTGTCGCGGAAGTAGGGGTTGATCTCGCCGGACGGCGCGGAGAGGCGGTCGCGGAAGGAGGAGCAGTGCGCGCGGCCGATGGAGTGCGCGCCGGAGAGGATGACCAGCTCCTCGGGGGTGAAGCCCTTGGCGGTGAAGTTGCTGATGAGCTTGGCGACGTCGAACGTGGAGCCCGGGAGGTTGTTCTCGGCGTCCGTGGCCGACGAGACGACGCCGTCCAGGCGGCCGGCCGGGACGGCGTAGTCGATTCCGCCTTTGCTGAGGTACCTCGACGCGTCGCGGGCCGCGAACGCGAGGATGTTGGCGCAGGAGACGGTGCGGGGGCAGGCGCTCTCGAGGTTGGCCTTGATGGCGTCGATCACGTCGAAGCCTCGGAGACCGATGTTGGCGCCAGACGTCTTCTCCGGATTGGGCTTCGCGTCCGTCGGATCCAGAAGGACAGAACCATCGCAGCCCTACACGTGTACAAAGAGGATGAATATTTGTGTCTAGGTGATGACTGAAAGAGAAAAACATCAGAAATTTTATGTAACTGAAATGAAAAAAACTGAAGCACTTGGATATTTCGAAATTGATTTGGCATTTTGTTTTACTGAGACTCCATATAGAAGATGATGTCATAGTTGCTGATAAATTTCAAACAAAGACGTCATGTGTTTGCATGGTTTTCTTTGCTTACCCTGACGAAGCAGTCATGGAAGAACAGCCTGACGAGTGCAGCACCCTTGGTAATGTCGGCGTCGAGGGCCACCTTGACGGTATCTCTGACGATACCCTCGACGCTGCAGTTGCATTTGTCGTTGTAGTAGCCGACCGTCGGGGTGCCCGGCGCCGTCGCCTGCACGGCGCCGGCGGCCTGGAAGGCCACCAGCACCAGAACAACAGCGGACACCTTCATTTTCTCGCCGAAACGGAAATGGGAAGGCTTGGTTTTTTTTTTGAACCAGAACAATTCCTGCTTATTAAGAAAGCATATAAGTTCGTACAGACTCGATAACTTGCTGGGGATACCAGCTTAACTAGAAAGCACAGGAACTAGAGAAGGTCTTTTGGAACAATCCACAACCGTGGTAGCTAAAACAAAAGACGCTAAAAAGGAACGACGGTCGTTGATGTAACTTGCTCTCCAGTCTTGATAAACTCCTTCCTCCACAGCTCCAGAACGTCGCACGCCTTGTCAAAACGTTTCCTGTCCTCCTCCTGCAGCAACACCCCCCAATTTCGCAGTTTGAGAATAATAGAGTACAAGACATCCACTGGTTGCTTCGGAAATTTCTTTTCTAATCTCATTTTGTTACGAGAGAGCCATAAGGACCACCATATGATGGCAAAAGAAAACAGTTTGGTATCATAATCAGTACACCCCATTGGGATCCAATTTGAGAAGACCTCCCCTAAACTACTCGGCGCCCTATCCCACCCAAGGGCTTCTTTAAAGCACGCCCAAACAAAAGAAGCAATCACACACTGGAAAAAAATGTGGTCTACTGTTTCAGGTTTGTTGCACAAAGGGCATTTGTCATCCCCTTTCCATTTCATCTTTTTTAGAACCACCCGGGTTTGAAGTCTGTTGTGTAAAGCTTGCCATACAAAAACTCTCAGTTTCAAAGACATCCTGTTTTTCCAAATTTTCCGAAATCGTCTATCAATCACACCCCCAAATGTTATGAATCTATATATAGACTTAGTTGTGTAATGGCCCTTCTTCTCTAGTTTCCAGATCACATGATCAGGGTTATTCGTTGGTTGGATCCCCTCTAATTCTTGGAGGAGGTCGTTCCATTCCTGGGTTTCAGCCATCCCAAAGGTACGCCTGAAGGACACAGCCCATTCACCCTGTTTCCAATAGTCACTGACCAAGCTCTCTTTAGACCGGCAGCAACCAAAAAGTTTAGAAAATTTTACTTTGAGAGGGACTTCACCGAGCCATGTAACAATCCAGAATCTGGTATTCTCCCCATTGCCAACAGAGAAAGACGCTCCCACATAGAAACGGTCTTTAACCTTTTGGATGCCTCTCCAGAATTGTGATCCTCCTGTCCTTCTACATTTTGCTAAGGGACGAGTTCTCAAGTATTTCTCTCTTAGAAGATTACAGCATAAATCCTTCTCATCAGCATTATAGATTCGCCAAATCCATTTCAGTAGGAGTGATTCATTCAGAATTTTTGAATTTAGAATACCCAAACCCCCATAATCCTTGGGCAAGCAGACATTATCCCACCTCATCATATGATACTTGAACCTCTCAATGTCACCTCTCCAAAAGAACTTAGATCTTAGCGTGTCCATTTTGTGGTGAACTTCACCAGGAAGCAGAAACATTCCCATCATTTATATGGGAATGCTACTAAGTGATGAATTAGTTAGAATTAGTCTTACACCCGAGGACAGATTTCTTCCTTTCCAGGGTTGCAGTTTGTTCCTCATTTTATTCATCATACCCTCAAAGCTAGCAGCCCCAACCGCTCTACTGCTAATGGGCAAACCTAAGTAATCCATGGGCAACTTCCCAACCTTACAATTGAGCATATTAGCCACCCTAATCTATTCTCCATCTTGAGCCCCAAAAACAATCATCTCACTCTTGTGATAGTTAATTTTAAGCCTCGACATCCACTCAAAGTAGTAAAGAAGGAATTTATAATTTCTGATTGTGTTATCATCTAGCCCCATCAAAATAACAGTATCGTCTGCATATTGAATGTGAGTCAAGCCACCCTCCACTAAATGTGGCACCACCCCTTGAATGTGACCTTTTTCTTTGGCTTTCCCAAGAATATGATCAAGGGCATCAGCAGCCAGATTGAAGAGGATAGGAGATAAATGGTCGCATTGACTTAGGCCTCTGTGAGTCTTGAAGTATGGTTCATTTTCTCCATTTAAATTAATACAAACTTTTCCCCCTCTTACAGTTTGCATGATCTAATCTTTCATCTTAGTGGGAAATCCTTTTCTTTCTAGTACATGTTCTACAAACTCCCAGTTGATACTATCGTATGCCTTCTCAAAGTCAATTTTGAAAATTACCCCTTCAATTTCTTGCTTTGCATCTCATGCATCACTTCATGCAAGGTTACTGCACTGTCCAGAATATATCTCCCCTTGATGAAAGCAGACTGATTCTTACTAATAATCTTATCAGCCAATAGGGTTAATCTGTTCATCAACAGCCTGGTAAAAATCTTGAAGCTGACATTTAGCAAGCAGATTGGTCTAAATTGTTTCACATTGTTTGCTTCTTTGATCTTGGGAATAGGTGTAATCACACCATAATTGAGCCTAGCAATGTCTAGTTTCCCCAGATAAAAGTTATTAACCATGGATAATAGCTCATCTTTGATAGTCTCCCAAAATTCTTTATAGAATGAAACCCCAAAGCCATCTGGTCCAGGTGTTGAGTCTTCCTTCATCTCAAATACTGCCTATTTGACTTCAGCCTTTGTGAAGGGTTTACAAAGTTCCACTCTATCACTGCCAGACAATCCCCCATTATTCATCCAGACATTGGAGTCAAGCTTCACATTAGATTTCTCTCTATATCCAAAGAGTTGCTTATAGTAATCATAGATCATTTTCTAAATTTGAAGTGGATCTGTTACCTCTATACCTCCATCTTCCAGCATTAGGACAGATTGTTTCCTTCTCCTTCCATTGGCTGATAGGTGGAAAAACATGGTATTGGCATCCCCTTGTAGTATCGTCTTTACCCCAGATCTTTGTTTCCAGTAGAGCTCTTCCTTTTCCATTAGAGACTCCAACTCAGCCTCAATCTGTATTCTATGAGTCCATTTCTCTTTGCTTAGTGTTCCTTGTTGTTCAGAGCTATCAATATCTGAAATCTGTTTAAGTAGGGCCTCTTTTTTCCTCCCATAGTCACCTCTCAGATTTGCTCCCCACCCTTTCAGGAAGGATCTCAGGCTACAAAGATTCCCATGCCATTTGTCTACTGAGTAAGCTTGAACAGGGTGTCTACTTCTCCCTTTAAACTATTTTCTTACCACTATTTCTCTGAAATCAGGTTCCTGTAGCCATTGTTTTTCAAAGAAGAACTGCCTATTCCTAGGGGCTAACCTCTCACCAGTATCCAGAATCAAAGGCCAGTGGTCAGATCCCACTCTGATAGCACTTTTTAAGGTGGCCAGAGGGTACTTGCATTCCCAATCAGTCGTCATAAAAACCCTGTCAATATTAGTGAGAACTTGATTGTCTTGCTTATTTGTCCAAGTATATCTAGATCCCACTCTTTTAATCTCTCGGAGTTGGCATCTTTCAATAAAAGAATTGAACATGTTCATCAAGAGCTTGTTGCCCTGCCCCGAGCTTTTGTCAGTTTCTTTTCTAATTAAGTTAAAATCACCCCCTACTACAAGTGGAAAAGTTATTTGGCAGCACCTTTGCTCCAGCTCCATCAAAAAATTTTCAGACAGTTCATGGTTTGCTGGGCCATACACTGTCAGGAAGGACCATCTCAAATTGGAACTTCTGTGTCTCACCTGAGCTTTAACAACGAAATTACCAGTCACCAAGTTTTCAACCTCTAGGATGTCCCCCCTTACTCCTAATAGAATCCCCCCTGAGTGCCCCTTAGCAGGTACCCAATTCCATTTGAAATTGATACCTGGCATCAAGGCTTCCAATTCTTGCAGAAAGAAATGTTGTTTGATAGTCTCCTGAACCCCCACAAGCTCAAACTGTTCTTGAGAAATGAGATCCTTCAAAAGCCTAACCCTGGAAGGCTTCCCCATGCCCCTGATATTCCAAAAGAGGGCTTTCATTGGATACTAATACGTTTAAATTCCCTGCTAAGTTTGCTCCTTTTTTCCAGTTTTCCCCCTCTTATTACCAACCACAAACCCCCTATGACTATTAGAAATATAAGATAAGTCCAGATTTCCCCCCTCTAAAACATGGGAAGAACCCATTTTGGCATCCAAGCTAGATTTATAATTGGCTTCAGCTATAGCAGCTCTTGCCATTTCTTCTAGTTGTATTGCTGAAAGAGTGGATCTAATCACCTCAATATTACCCCCCAGAATGATATCACAATCAGTAGCAATATTTTCCTAGGTTTCCTCATCAACAGAATTTAATATAGCAAAAGCATTAGAAGAGGTACCTGTGAAACTGGAAGAAGCCCCCCCCCCATAACAGCATCCTCCCTTGACAATATCCTAGAGCTCTTCCTTGTTCCCACCACCGGGTTATCTCTCCTACTTTTTGGTGGCAAACTGATCTCCCATGGATTTCCTTCGTCCTCTTTTTCAGCTAACATCTCCTCAATTGCAGAAGTGCTCTCGAGCATCATTCCCCCTCCCTCTGAGTCTCAGCCTCCTCTAGGATCTTTGGGTTTTCTTTCTCACAGTCCAGTCTGAGAACAGGACATTTATCTTTATCCATCCAAACACATCCATCTCTGTCATGTACCAGAATTGTGTTGGGGTTCATTTTGGGGATCTCTCCATATCCCACTGTATTCTCCCATACCATCCCTGCAGAGTTTTGCTCAGAGTCCCTTGTATCAGCAGTCTTGTCCACTATCATGGTGTTTAAATCTCCCTGCACAGTGTTTGGAGCAGCATTGGGAACCATCACATGACCAGGCAAATTAGGTTCTTGGGAGGATATCCCATCACCTTCACATGGGTCTTGACTAATGGAAAGTATTTCCACCACAGCCTCAGCTAAGCACACCTCCTCTTTCAGCACTGTTGGTTCTGTGACAGATTCCCTTAAGTTATTATCATGCACAAAAGAACTCCAGCTTAGCTTTGAAGAATTTTCTCCCTCTCCTCCCTGTTTAATGCTTCCTGTGGGCATTGCCATCACTGAGTTGGTGGGAATCTCCTGATCCCTCTATTTAGTTGGGGCAGAATTAGACTTTCCAGCCACTTCAGACTCTTTGTGATTGTCTCTTTCATACTTCTTTCTCATCTTTTCAAGTTCCAGCTCATTGTCTGTTCCTAAGTCGTCCTCCTCTTCATCAGAATCCACATCTGGTTTTTTTGGAGGGGGGTTGATCTCCCCCAGACAGTCCCCTAGAGCCACCTTCAGCTACAAACCTGAGCTCTCGGCCTATCTTGCCAAAGAAAACTTCAATGTAACCTCGCAGTTTATGAATTTCTCTGCCATTAAGCTTCACTCTCACCGGGCCATCTCTGATCAGTGACAATTCATCAACCACTACCACTTCTCCTGCTAGTTCTGCTATTTGTTTGACAGCTTCTTCATTCCTGGCAGCAGATGGGATGTTGTAGATCTTAACCCATCCAGTTTGGAGAACTGAGGAAGCCTCAGAGTCTAGGTTGGACCTAGAAACCTTTGCAAAGATATTGTGAAGGGCCAGTTTAATACCGTTTGATTTGGAGAAAGCATCAAGCATCGTTTTGTTGGGGAAGACTGCAAGAAACTCTCTATCAGATATTTATCTCACTTTCCAATCCCACTTGTTGTCAATAAGATGTTTTAGCTCCTCTTCCACCCAATCCACTGAAGCCTTCCCACTCACAATTTGTATGGCTCCCAGATTTTCTTCAGGATTTGGCTCCTTCATCTCAGGAAGTTGCAAACTATAGAAGCCATGGCCGGGAACACCAAATCCAAACATCCTCATTTTGCATCCCAGGTGTTGGGGACATTGGGTTGCGATGTGACCAGACTTTTTACAGCGGAAACATAGTAGATCATTGGTACAGGTCGCCTGATGATGCCCCTCCTGGCCACACCACCTGCAAGTGCCAAAATTCTTGGGTCGAGGGACACCGCGGCTATCCTGAGCAAATCCCCTGTCCCTCCCTTCATCAGCTCCGTTTCTGGGTCCCCCCCTCTCCAAGTCTATCATGGATTGTAGGGATGCGAGCATTTCGTTGCATTCCCACTCCTATCCGATCCCCATTCCTAAAGAGTTTCTCTGAATCACTAGTTCTGAACTCATCGAATCTTTGGTTGTAGTTGGCCTCTCTGTTGTTGGGTACTCTGAGTTCCCAATCCTCTCTCTGGAAATTCCGCTCCGCAACCAGCCTGTCACGAAGAACCTGCTCTCTGGGATAATCCGCATCAAACCTCCCTTCCCTTCGATCCCCATCAGCTGAACTAAACCCTCGACCAAATTCCCCACCCCTCCTGTCTTCTTCGATTCTGCGCTTGGAAGGTCCTTGTTCCTCCCATCTCTGCCTAGGCGGAGCTCGCCTCATCTCACCCTCACGCACAGCACTCACAAACGAACGAGGAAGTGGCGGCGGTGGAGGAACCCTAACAACCCGATGGGCACGCGACCCCCATAAGCGTACTTCATCAAATCGAGCGGGGAATTCCTCACAGCCCATCACCCCGGGCTTCCGAATCCAAACCCAGCTGGAAGTGGGCTCTGGTCGCCATGAATGGGAAAACAGGTCTTCCACTCTACGCCCAAAAGGCAGCCCAACCTTTTCCTGCGGCCCAACCACTTTCGAATCTCCTTCGCCCTGCGCGCTCAATTCCACTTCTGGATTCTCATCAGGATGACCCAAATCCGCAGAGACAGACCTAGTCTGATGCGTTGAGAACATATTACATTTGATCTCTGCGGCTAGGTGAAGCTTCTCCAATTCCTCCTTCCATGCTGATTGCCGACAGGCTGGCTCAGATGCAGCTTGAGCGCTCAGTCGCGATCGCCCCTTTTGATTCCACCCTACCCGCCGAACCTGGTCAAAGGAAGAAGATGAACGAACTTGACGCGGCGAGGACGCATGCTCCCGGAGATCGTCACCACCACGCGGCGTCCAATGGATACTAGGAGCCGAGAAGGATCCGGTGGTCTCGATGCCGCCGTCCGCCGTCACAGGGACGGAGGCGCACCGCCGCCCATCCACCCTGGAGGCGGAGGCGCTCCGCCGCCCTTCCACCCAGGAGACGACGACGCTCATTTTTTCGTCGCAAATAAGCACAAAAGGATTGGGCTTCGCGTCCGTCGGATCCAGAAGGACAGAACCATCGCAGCCCTACACGTGTACAAGAGGATGAATATTTGTGTCTAGGTGATGACTGAAAGAGAAAAACATCAGAAATTTTATGTAACTGAAATGAAAAAAACTGAAGTACTTGGATATTTCGAAATTGATTTGGCATTTTGTTTTACTGAGACTCCATATAGAAGATGATGTCATAGTTGCTGATAAATTTCAAACAAAGACGTCATGTGTTTGCATGGTTTTCTTTGCTTACCCTGACGAAGCAGTCATGGAAGAACAGCCTGACGAGTGCAGCACCCTTGGTAATGTCGGCGTCGAGGGCCGCCTTGACGGTATCTCTGACGATACCCTCGACGCTGCAGTTGCATTTGTCGTTGTAGTAGCCGACCGTCGGGGTGCACGGCGCCGGCGGCGGCCTGGAAGGCCACCAGCACCAGAACAACAGCGGACACCTTCATTTTCTCGCCGAAACGGAAATGGGAAGGCTTGGGGGTTTTTTTTTTTTTGCTGGTGATTTTGCTATCCCCAGATCGACCGGGCCTGTGCTGTGCTGTGTGAGATCTCCCAGGAAACTAGGCTAGTATATATAGTGCGTTTAGTGCCTAGCAATGAGAGAAGTCATTAGCAACGGCCAACTGCGATTAGTTAGTAAACACATTCCTTCATGCAGGTTAGACTATATAATCACCATGTTCAGTCGGAGGTTCATGCACGAGGGACGATCATTGAGACCTGTTGAATTTCCGGTGACAGAGAAGCAGCTAGCTAACGTGGCAATCATGTCTTGCACTTCAACGGGGCGAGCACTTTAGTTGTTCTTGCCGTGGACTTTCTCTTTTCTAAGGTTTATTAGGTTGTTCTGTTTGCTATTTTTGAATTTATATATAATTACTAGTTAAGGTCACATCTAACTCGCATTCAACGGTACAATCATTGAGGCTGGCAGCACTGCCGCCTATATCCTTCTACCGACAAAATGCATTCACTTCAGTAATAAAATTCAGCCAAACTACAGTCACACATCACCTTTGACTGAATATCCTGCAAGTAAATCTCTAAAAGTTCTGGCATATATAGTTCACAAATTTTTGCTGAACCGAACTTCGTACGGTAACCCATTTTTGTTTGTGTGCATCGCATTAAGGTCCCTCATGGATGCATTTGATATTCGACTATAGTCACTTTTATTCCCCAAAATACTAGAGGTATGATCATAGAGCATTTACTACGATACCAATTATCATATACTCCTAGGCATTAAATATACAAGTCGTTTTCCTTCTTCCATCTGATCAATTTCTTGGGTTCCTCTTTACTTGTATCGTATGGATTAAAAGTTGAAATCTAAAGGCCTATTATTTGGCAGTGCTCCTAGAGGAACTCATATACTGATTCTAGGAGGAGCTCTGTCAAATGGTATTATGCTCAAAAGTAATTCTAGATTGATTAAGTGAAGTGAGTATATATCTAAAATAAACCAAGACGCTGGGAGCTGGAAAAACAAGCTTTTCTTGGTTCACTTTCCACGTAGAATCACATCATCCTTAATTAAAAATTTAGTTAGATTCATAGAGAATCACTTTCAGCTACCACTAGTACAGAAACATTGATTTGTCCCGGTTGGAAAACTCTTGTTGTCCTGGTTAGAAAACCCTTGTTGTCCCGAATATAATGTAGCAGATTAGTCTGAATTAGAGTTGTAATTTGATTCTAGATCGGTTTTTAACATATTTTCGACCTCCCACAGGTACAGACCTCCCCACCCTATAAATAGAAAGGGTTATGACCGATTGAGGAAATGCAACCCAATCGAATCTACCAAATCAATCTATTTTTATCGTTTTTACCTTTCTTCCTCGTTAAATCCGATTACATAGTAAATTGACTTTTTCCAATATTTACGCTTAGGTATAGATTTACTTAGCATTTATTTCGCAAATTATTTAACCGCTTGTTTTAATTTGTTTAAATTATGTATTGTTTTTCTATTATTGGTGTTTAGAGATTGATAGAACTTGGATGTACAAAGCACGAAGGACAGATGCATATTTCCGTGGTGAAATTAATAAATTCATTCAAGCTGCGGAAAACCATGCAAGAATTGAGAAGACACCGATGATACATTGCCCATGCAGAACCTGCAAAAATATGAGAGTATTCAGCGACACAACTATAATTAGATCGCATGTGTTGATTAGTGGTTTTGTAGACAACTACATGATATTAAATAAACATGGTGAAGAAGAACAACCTCAGAGAGAGAATTCACTCGATGAATTAATGTAAGACCCTGAGTTTAATATATTATTTGATGATTTTGATGATGCTGACGGTGATGATGAAGATGTTGGTGGTGGTTATAGTGATGGCGTCGATGGGGGTCCCATGGATCTTGGCAGTGATAATGATAGCGATGAACTTGATGATGGTAATTTCCTAAGCCAGTTGTTGCGTCACACCAAAACGGAGCTGTTGGTTGGTAGTGCAAAGGGGTTAGAAAACTTCAAGACGGTGAAGAAATCAGCAGAGGAAAATATATATGAGCGGTCTAAAGAATATCCGAAACACTGGACCATTCTTCGTTTTGTACTTGAGCTGTTGACGCTAAAGGCTAAGCACAGCTAGTCAGACAGTAGTTTCAATGATCTCCTAGGTATGTTGGCCTGGTTGCTTCCGAAGCCAAATAAAGTGCATGAGAACACATATCGAGCAAAGAAGCTTGTCAACCCGTTCACAATGGGTGTGGAAAGAATTCATGCATGTCCGAATTATTGTATTTTGTATTATGGAGATGCTTTCAAAGACTTGGACAAATGCCCTGTATGTTCTGCAAATAGATACAAAAACAATACTGGTTATTCTGGTGGCGATAATCAAGGTCCAGCAGACAGGAACAAAAGGGAGAGGAAGGTGCAGCGAATAGTATTGCAGAGCCACTAGATACTAGTTTACACATCTGAAGCAGAGGCGAATTCCGGCGATGGTTATGTGGTACCTCCCGGTTGCCGACCGCCTAAGACGTTTCTTCTCCAACCCAAAGGATGCTAAGCTAGTGTGCTTGTGGGATTCAGATAAGCGCAAGAAGGGCGACAGAAAGCTTCGACATCCAACTGATGCTCGCCAGTGGAAGAAATTCGATGAGCAGTATTATCTGGAATTTGGAAAGGACCCAAGGAACGTTAGGTTTGCATTGAGTACGGACGGAATGAATCCGTTTGGTGACTGGACTAGCACTCACAACACTTGGCCGGTGATATTGACGATGTACAACCTTCCTATATGGTTGTGCCAGAAGACGAAGTATCTTCCATCCTAGCATCGATATTGATATTTTTCTTGAGCCTCTGATGCAAGAGATGGAAACTCTATGGAAGGAGGGTATCAATATATTTGACGGCTTCACACGACAGACCTTTAATCTAAGAGCTATTATCTTCACCACCATTCATGATTACCAGACTCTATTTGTGGTCAGCGTGGAAGAAACAAATACCCCGAAGGCCAATGGGTGGTCAACGCAGTTATTGCAGCAGGCGAGCCCATAGAGCCTCCATAGGTGTGTGCAAAGTTTCGGAACGCAATTTGTTCTATAATAAGAACAATGATGGTTTTGGATCCAACGATCCTCGATTGGCCAACAGTTCCCAAGGGAAGGAAGGAGGTGATGTGGCAGCTGTTGAGCAAAACCTTTATTTTGCCAAGAGGAACTCAAGATAGGGTTAGGCATTATGCTAGGATGATGTTGGGTAAGAGTTTCCGCCGGTGGAAGAGTGAACTAAATACTAAGTATGTGAAAAAGGACCGAACACCATTTGCGGATTATGGGGAAATCACACCAGCACAATGGGAAGAGTTTGTTCGGCAAAAGAGCACTGAAGAATCTCTAGTGCTAAGCAAGAAAAATTCTGACATAGCAATGAGCAATGTACATAAAGTCCATCTTGGCCCGGGTGGATACCAAAGGAAGGCCGATTAATGGCGGTGTGAAAAAGAGGCTGCAATAGCCGCAGGGCAACCAGACTCTTTTGCAGGCCTTATTGAGCGTGGCTGGTTCTGGCTTGAAGCAAGGAAGCCTAAGATAATGGAAGGCAAGCCAAATTTTGACAAACCCGAGACTGAAGCCATCGCACGAAAAATGTACGAACTTACCGAGCTTCAGAAAGAAGGAAAGTTCAGAGTCAAGAGGGACAAGGATGTGCTTAACACAACCATTGGGACCAAAGAGCACGGAGGCCGCATCAGAGGCGTGTCCTCAAAGTTGACCTTTAGGGAAGGATTCGAGGAGGACCGGTCTACCTACAAGAGGCATGACCGCTACAAGGAAGAGATGATACAAGCGGCCGAGGAAGCAGCGGAATCAAAGTTTAAGGAAATGTTTGCACAATTAGCAGAGCAGCAGTCCGGGCAAATATGGATGAATCCGTTGCAAATTGGGGCAACAGCAGTCCGGCCAGATGGTGATGATGCCCCATCCGGTATTAGCCCAAGCGAATATGGCATGTGCTCAGAGCAGTGTTGCCTCAACCACAACACAACCATGACCGGTAGATTGTATAACAAGTACTACTCCATTCATGCTGCTCTATCCAATAGGTAGAGCTGGAAAGACGAAAGAAGTTTCCAAGGCCCACGTGGATCCTGTTGCGAGTTTATTTAATGCAAAACCAATCCCGCCACTATATGTGTGCGTGCGAGTGCAGGAGCTCCTGAAAACAAGCTATGAGGACAATGAGATAGACATCCCTACTTCTGATGGGAGGGCCACGCTTGGAGAGTGCATTGGCATCACCATTCTATGGCACAAAAGAGATATCATACTGCTTGTTTCACCAGAAGGGCCGGCACATCAGACACTACTGGCTCCAAGTTATCTACCAGCCCCGTCACCACGAGCTCCAGCATCGCCACCACTGGCTCCAGCATCGCCGCCACCGGCTCCAACATCGCCACAACTAGCTCCAGCTTCACCACCACCACCAGCTCAAGCTTCACCGCCACCAGCAGCTCAAGCTTCACCGACCAGCTAAAGTATCATCACCATCACGAGCGCACACGGCACCGGCTCAGCCACCACCACAACAACAACAACAACTTGGGTAGTTGTATGTACCACGAGTGATACAGTCATACCAGAAGGAGGACTCAGATATTGTAAATAAATGGCACGCAGCAAAATCAAGCAGAGGTCAATGGATAAGGCAAAAGACAAGTCAAAGGATGTTTCAGATTCTAGTGCCACCAGACGACCGGGCGTTTTCATAACCCACACTGACCACGAGTTCCCTCGAAATATTGGGGTCGATGACATAGTAGATTTAACGAATTGTCCGATAAAATTTGAGTATGGTAAAGATTTTCTACCCCACTATTTAATGGAAGGGGCTCCAAGTTTTATGAAGAGGATGCACAGTTGGTACAGGAGGGCATGTAGACTTGACCTCAGAAGCATTTGGGCTCGGTACCCTCCTGATATTTTTGGATCACAAACTAAAGGTGTCACTGATATCATGTTCGATTTTCAAGACGTCCAAGAAATGTTCAACCTCCAAGAACTAAGCATAGAAATGGTAAGACTCTAGTGCATGTAAGTGTCGCATCCAAATTAATATCTTATATGCAATGATCTGTACTTATATATGCATACATATCTAATTAGTTGTGATATTTCACTCTACAGGATGCTACAATGACAAGT
This sequence comes from Panicum virgatum, assembly GCF_016808335.1. Classification (NCBI taxonomy): domain Eukaryota; kingdom Viridiplantae; phylum Streptophyta; class Magnoliopsida; order Poales; family Poaceae; genus Panicum; species Panicum virgatum. Next base: position 17,436,568 of record NC_053149.1, read on the forward strand.
GGATAAGATAAATAAGAAGATCGCGTTCCTTGACCTGTTAGCTAGTTGTGAGAAGCGCCATTACGGGCCAATGTTGTGGAATGACGACCACGATGATTTAAAAACTATAAAATGTGCAAGGAAATAAATGATGTGCGAAATGAGGCCCACAAAAAATCATTAGGACAGATGGTACCTACATATTGCTTCAGATTCAATGGTGGCAGGACAGGGATGTCATATGAGCACCATACCACTTTCAGTAAGTGTAGTCTCAATCATTTGGTATAATATGCACTTCCTTCGAATAACTGACTAAGAAATCATATATGATATTTTTGCAGAAATCATTGGATTGCATTTATGATCATGCCAAAGCGTGGATTTATGCTTGTATTGGACTCCGCTGATTTTGCGAAGAGCAGATACAATGAATTCGTAGCCATCCTCAACATGTTAGCAAAATTGTTATTTTATACTTCGACTTCATGCTAAATCTTGCAGAAATAAATAACTTTTTATTTTTTTCTTTTTCATAAAAAATAGGACTTACAAGCACTACATTTACAAAGGAGGAATTCACACCCCCCCCCCGCCGATAGGAAAAATAAAATGGTGATGCACACAAACTTTCCATGCCACAAGCAACTTGTAGGTTCTGTGTACTGTGGCTACTACGTGTGCAAGCACATGAGGGAGCTCAGGAGATACACAAAAGATCCCGAATGGGTAAGCATCTACTCTTTGCTAGGATAGATGCATAACTGCATAATGTAAGTGTTTGCATCTAACACTTGGCTTAATTTTGGAATGGATTTTATATTTTTAGGATCAACGGCCAACCCACAAAGGTCACTCCATGAGCAACAACTTCTTTTTATAGTCGACAATTTATGTCGCTTCATTTTGCATGAAGTGGCTCATATAGATGGAGAATTTGTTCACCCTGAGCATGAATTATCAACTGACCCAAAATATGCAAGCCTCCGTCAGTGGGACAATCAGGAACTTCGGGCCGACACTAGTAGTGTTACTCAACGTAAATGATGTCTGTACTCTACGCACTTTCATGATGTCTGTACTCTAATGTTGCACTGTAATAACACATTTATATGATTTTATATTGAATTTGTAATTATTTATGTTTAATAAATATATTCATCATCGATCACAAAATCCTCAATAGCGCACTAGCTTGACATATGAAAATTGGCGGGAAACAGAAATTTAAATATAATAAAGCGGAAATAGGATTTTGAAAAGCTAAATCGAATCGCGCACTGGCTTTATAGGTGAAAATTGGCAGGAAACAAAAATTTAAATGATTTAATACAGCGGGAAACATATTACAATAAATTGGGGGGGAAACAGAAATTTGAATGGTTTAATACAGCGGGAAATATATTTGGAATTTCAAATAGTGGCTTGGTGGGAAAACAATTTCAGGGGCGGGTCATGGCATCAACCGCCCCTGGAAATTACATTTTCAGGGGCAGCTCACGGGGTGGGCCGCCCCTGAAAATATGTTTTCAGGGGCGGTTGATGCCATGACCCGCCTCTGGAAATAGGTTTTCAGGGGCGTGCCCTTTACCCACCCCTGGAAAAGACTATTTCTAGCTGCGGGAGACAGGGACAGGTGGCGCGCTGCCCTAAAAATGTGATTTTACCCACCCTTATAAACGATTTCTGTAGTAGTGTGTGTCGCTATCCTAAACATCTTCTATATCCTATATGGAGGGAGTATACAATATACTACACTGGATATAGAAAAGTATACTTATATGAGTATTGTGCTAGCATATACAAAATATATATAAGAAAGAACAAGATAAGAAAATTTAATTACTAGCTTGGATCCTTCTTTTAAATAAATTTCTAATACTTATCTATAAAACCTATATAGTTAGTCCCCACTAGAGATTTCTCTCAACATGCAAGATGTTCACCTCAGCAATGCACTATCACATGCAATTAAAACCCACTACACTAGCATTTTGTTATCCACGTTAACATATCATGCAATCCACTAGCATCAATGTATTACTATTTCTCTGTTCTCTGAATCTGGCACATCACCTTTATTATTAAAACCATCCAATCAACTATTGTGCACGTCTTATATCCATGAAATGCATATCTTATTCGTTTCTTTCTTCACTAACCAAAGAATAAGTCAAAAATCTATTATTTTTCATCCAAAAGATTTCTCATATACTTTCAACGTAATCTCTATAAGTGCACCGTTTATACGATCTTTTCTTTATTAAGAAAACCTATCATTTTTTAGCAAACTCGATCTAAGTGCTTATTTATCTTATTACATACTCTCTATAGTGTTTTATTTAAAAAGTTATTGTATTTTTTATCATAGTTTATGAAAAAGCTTTCTCAAATCCCGCAGCAACGCGCGGGGAATCACCTAGTATCGGTTAAAAATTACTACCCGTGAGGTAGCGCAGGTTGATAGATTAGTTTACTGAATCCAATTGAACATGTGTGCAACCAACCATCATGCACGTTTGCGCACTCCCTGGTAGATTTTCTAACTAAATGAATTTGACTACAACATCATTTTCTGAAGGATCAATTTGACTGTACTACTTTTCTAGCAGATTCAACAATAAACAAGTCTTCCAAATTGAACTTTTATGTATGCATAGGCATTTATTTGTATCTTGACACCCAACAATGCTCAAAACTCCAAAGTTTATTACCGAATCCAAGCATCTTCCAAATTAACTAGCTCGATGACATGTGGTTGCACATCTTTGTTGCCTTGTCGCAATGTCGGATAGGTACGTATTGTCTCGCATGTTCCGATACATTATAGGTATAGCATCACCTTTTTCTGCCTTTGTTTAACTTTTTGTGACTGCTGAAGGGACAGGCTAACTACTCTTTGTGACATCCATGCATGTGTTTATATAAGTCTATCACTTCCATTTTTTAGGACATTTGATAAATACTTTAGTGTTGCACTCACATGCAGGCAGCGCACATCCAGTTAAGCTTTGTCTCCAGAAAGATGTAGATCGTGAGCTCACCCATCCGGTAGTACCCTCAAAATTCTCTTGACTTGTTAGGTTCGAACGAGTGTGTGTGTGTGTATATATATATATGTATATATATATGTATATATATGTATATGTATGTATATATATGTATGTATATATATATATATGTATATATATGTATATGTATATATATGTATATATATATGTATATATATATATGTATATATATATATTGCTTAAGTACATACTTAAATTTTCCTTTATCTAAAAACAATATGGACAATCTGAAATTTACTTGCTTATTGTTACTAGCTACTTGCACTCTTGTCAACGTAGTTGAAGTATGGACAAGATATTTTACAAAATTGTATATCATCATATCATCTATATGTGTGATTTTTTTGATGAATTTAGACGACTTTTTTACCATAGTTTGCATGGGTTTTCACGAAGTTATGGTTTGCACCAGATATGTTCCCTATATGTTTGATCATCAGTTTAATTTCAAAGGAGGCATATTGCTCTTACTACCAACAACCGGTGGTGATGTTGAAAATCTCACAACCAACCAATGTTCTGGTTGTGTCGCCGTTGAACCGGATGGTATTGGGCTAATTTGAAATGTCGACCACACACGTCGTTGTACGAAGATGGCGATTTTTTAGTCATTTCCATTTGTTTCAGGCATTTCATACTAACTTGCATTGTAAGACATGTCAGAAACATATATCGTATAATTTTATTTCCGTGAGACATGCATGTATGCTACGTAACAGATTGGCAAACATGAAAAATGCACACCAAAGTGTAGTACAAATAAAACCAATGAGAATCAAAAGAATGGATGGACGACAAAAACCAAGCTTTACGGCAACTTGATCTATGACCGTGTGTGTGTTGAGTTGGCTGGGCACTCACGGCTTCTTCTTCTTCGACCTCTGATCCATTGCTGCAGGAGCACGGCGGCCTGCAGCTTAGTACAGGCGGTGGTTGATGGCGCTGCACTTCTTCCTGATCTCGCCCTTGCTCCCCGCCGGCATGGGCAGCTTGCTGAGCTTGACCAGCGAGTCGGCGAAATCCTCGTCCCAGAGCGTGCCGTTCTCGGCGTACTCCTTGACGTGGCCGAGCGCCTCCTTGTGCGTCAGCAGCGTCCAGTCGGAGTGGAAGGTGACGATCTTGGCAAGGTTGTTGTGGTAGTACGAGTTGTCAAGGTAGTCGGAGACCTTGCGCACCCGGCTGGTGAACCCCGGCGTGTACCGCGCCACGACGTCGTAGTCCTCGTCGCGGACGTTGTTGACCACGGGCGGGTTGGAGCCCTGGGAGCACTTGTACTTGAGGAGCTCGCGGTAGGCCGGGACGATCTGGTCGGCGGGCTCGGAGAGGCGGCCGGCGAAGGACGAGCAGTGCGTCTGGCCGATGGAGTGGGCGCCGGAGAGGATGACGAGCTCCTCGACGGTGAAGTTCTTCCTGGCGAAGTTGGCGATGAGCTTGTGCACGTCGTCGGCGGAGTCCGGGAGCTCGGCCTGGGCCTCCTCGGCCTTGGAGACGAAGCCGTCGAGGCGGCCGGCGGGGACGTCGAAGTGGACATGGCCGTTGCTGAGGATGCTGGACGCGTCGCGGGCGGCGTAGATGAGGAGGTCGGAGCAGGAGACGACGCCGGGGCACTTGTCCTCGACGGCGGCCTTGATCTCCTCCAGGAGGTCGAAGGCGGTGAGGCCGATGTTCGCCGGCGCCTCCTTCTCCGGGTGAGGGTTGTCGTAGGACGCGTCCAGGAGGACAGAGCCATCGCACCCCTGCATACATAGAAGTAACAGCCCATTAACTTCCATGCTTTTCAGTTTAATTAATTATTAGCAGTCATGGAACTGTATTATGTTTGCTTACCCTGACGAAGCAGTCATGGAAGAGCAGACGGACGAGCGCGGAGCCGGTGCGGCGGTTGGCCTTGAGCGCCCTGATGACGTGCCACTTGACGATGTTCTCCAGGCCCTTGCATTTCTTGCCGTAGTACCCGACCTGCAGCTCGCCGGCCTGCGCCGCCGGCACGGCGGCGAGGAGCACCGCCGCCTGGACGGCCACCAGGGCGCAGAGCACAGCCGCCGAGAGCCTCATGATGTTTCTCAATAAGCTAATTGCACCAGCTAGATAGGCCGCTAGCTAGCTAGCCGCTGATGAGCTCTCAGGGGCGCTGGTGCTCTGCGATGTGCTGCTATGCTCTGGGGCTGGGCCTGGCCTGCAGGAGCTTATATAGCTGGTTTTGTCCAGTAGTTTAACCGTTAATGATTGGGTGTGTGGCACCGATAATGAGAGCACAAAACGGGCAAGGGAACGTGGTGGCCGCCTTGCAACCTTGCTGAATAATCATAGCGCGTCCATGATCTCATTAGCTAGCTTCATAATACAGTCCTCTCACACCTAAAAGGTGCTGCCGCTGACCTGGTTAAACGTGGAATTATATGCTAAACGATACAGCCGATTAGGGTTGTTGTTTGTTCCAGCCGTGCACAAACTCCAAAGGCTTGCTCTCCGGCGGCCCTAACCATTTCTAAGGCTAAAAGCCAGCTGTTTGGGTATAGACTATAGAGGCGACGTATATAGCTAGCTTGCCACTGCATGTACTAGTGGTGGTGATGACATGATCTCGACACCAGTAGATTGTGTTTCACAATCAGACGGGTAACATCGATGTGACGATAAAAGGCATTCATCATCATGTGCATACAATGATGTCGTGCCGCTCAGGGTTTTGAGCCCTTGATTAATTTGTTACATTGATCGCTTGGATAGAGACTCGCGCGCGCGCACACACACACGTACGTACACGTACTACACATGGGTGAAACAGCTTAGTTATACCTGCAGCAACGGTTCCCATCATTTGTGCGCGCCTCCGAAGGCACCTAACGTTCAACAACCCTACCGGGAAGAGCACGTGTACTTGCTCATTATCAATTCCAGGGAGAAACGAAGAAGGCTAGGCGCGTATGTGCTGCAGCTGGTGCGCTGCTACCAAGTGAATCATCATCGGTCGGGGGCCAGGACGCCGCACCGTACCCTGGCACGGGTCACATCCCAGTTGGTTAATTAGCTACGTAGTTGGTCCATCGATCCGGCCGAGATGCGTGGACACGACACCGCCGACGACCTCCCGGGCTTCGCAAGAGGCCAAGTGCTGGGGTTATCCACGGTGTCAGAACGGCCTCATCGTCGTCAGCACCGTGTTGTGAGATATATGGCAATCCGGGGAGGTCTGCAGTTTGTTGGGAGCACGGTTGCACCAACTCCTTCCTGCTTGTAGGAACTTGTCGGATATATAGGGTAAATATATATACCCCTGCACACCACCGTATGTGTATCTTAATGAATTGACTCTTCGCGATTAATTACGATACAACACTTACCGAACGATATTGAGATTAACTGTGTTAGGGGAATTTGGCATTCTTGCCTCTGTTTCAATCTCAAATAGTGATTTTACCTTTATTTTTTGAGTTGTGCGATTTCGGATCCACTTTATTGAAATGAAGGCTATGTTTGCCCCTTCTTTTAATACCGTTAGGTATATGTCCAGTAAAAAAGTTAAAATAAATTGGAGAAAAATAGAGACCAATGGGAAAAGACGTTCATAACCTTAACCCTATCTCATCTCTCTCCTTTCTCATTCCACAGCCTTATTTTTCCACTCCCATGCCTCTCCTTAACCCTAGCAGGAGGCGGCGGCAGATCTAGGCGATCGCAAGCAGGCCAGGCTAGAGAGCGCGAGCAGGGGCGGGCGAGCGCCGAACAGGGGCCTGGCCAGGCCAGCGCACACTTGCGAGCGTGGCGCGGGCACGACTCTAGGCCAGCGCGCGTGTGCCGGTGCGGGCCCAAGCCGACGCAGATCTAGGAGTGGTGGGGCGGCGGGTTCAGGCGCATCCGGGCCGAGGGAAGGAGGAAGAGGCATGGATGCAGTAGTGGGGGTGGAGGCAACAGGCAGCTGGCGTGGGAGCATGGAAGAAACAAGGTACAATCAATGCCGTGATTGCAATTGTGTGGATTGAAATGGGGTTTGTAGGGAGAATTAGATATGACCTCTAGATGGATTCATCTTTATATTTGGGTTTTGTGATTTGTAGGTTAAATGATAGAGATGTGCAATGGTTGATAGAGTTTGGTCTTTTTTCAGCTTGCTTGATAGGGGCGCAAGTCATGGTGGCAGGGTAAAACCTTGCCAACAAAAATTGTCCACACACATAGCTATGAGATGTTGCAGTTAGTTGATTTCATTGCTGAACACTACGTGTGGGGTTCAAAGCAACATATATCTTTGTAGCGTGATTTGGAGAGTGACTCTATTGAGACAAAATCTGATGAGCAGTTGTTGGACTTGCGTGTTGGAATTTGATATGGACATGACGGTACCTTTGTTTGGACATGATGCACTACCGGACTCGCGTACTTTGCCGAGTGTCACAGACACTCGGCAAAGGCTGAAAAACACTCGGCAACTTCTTTGCCGAGTGTAGCACTCGGCGAAGCGCACACGGCCGAGTGTAGCATACGTCGGGTTTCCGGTAGTGATGGAATGTGATCTGTTGCTTTTGATGGACATATATATGTGTGTTATGGTGCTTTTGTTGGATATGTATATATGCAAGTTATGTGCATTTGAGCTTATCATGTTGTGTTATGTTGCTGCCAAAATTTTAAAAAATCTATCAAATTTTGGTCATGTTTGAAAGTTATAAAAATCTGGTTTCAATTTGCTTGAGAAAATTCATTTTGGACCTATAAAATTGTTCTTCTATTCAAAATAGGAGTAAAATCACAAAATTCAGATAATAGTAGGGGCAAATTAGCCTTTTCAAAGCAATTTTAACACTAGCACCTGGCTTTCACAGAATAGGGGCAAACGCTTCCTTGGTTTTCAAAAAGCAGGGGTAAATTAGAAAAGTTAGAAAAACAAGGGTAAAATCACCGTTCACTTCAAAACAAGGGCAAGAAAAGTCCCCGTTGAAATTTGCTAAAATCAATGAAAAAATATTATTTAGTACTGTTCATCTATGTAGCCGACCCCAACATTTAACGCTTCCGATCCAGTGGCTTTCTCGTCTGGCTTCGCCCCTGACACTATGTCGTGGGTTTTTATACAGTAACTAGAGTAGCCGACAAAAATCATTGTCTACCTTTAAGAGCAGGAGAGCAGTCGCTGTTCTGCACTCAAACAAGTATATATATATATAGTCTAGTCTGGTTTTCTGAACCTTGTTAATGAGTGTCATGAGTTGCTGCAACGTTTTCCTTGAAAAGGTCAGTCTGCTCATAGACCGAACAAGTTTAATCTAAAACCAAGCTTCCTTTGAAAAGGTACGCTCATAATAATAGACTGAAAATCAGCTGCTGAACTTGTTTTTATTCTCATGTAAGGACCCAGCTGTCTGGAGCCTGGAACCGCATCTTACGTGATGTGTTTGTTTTGACATCTTCTTTATGGGTGACTAGGAAAGGTCTAGTAAAATCCAGTTGTGTTCAGTCCCTTTAAAAATAAGAGAACATATACCTCTATATTTGAACACTTACAAGTTTAAAAATAATCTAAATCTGACACATATATAATCGCCATCTGCACCGCATTTCAGAGAAAACATATGTAGCAGATTCCCAGCTGGCTAGCAGTGATCTTTGAAAAATCAGCTAGTATTAACCTCAGAACATCTCGCGGCGCGTACAAAATTTAAGAGTCAGTCTAGATCTCCAAATTTTCTCCAGAAAAACTTCACATCAAATATTTGGACACATGCATGGAGTACTAAATGAAGTCTATTTATAAAACTTTTTACACAGATGGGTTGTAAATCGCGAGACGAATCTAATGAGCATACTTAATTCAGAATTTACAACGGTGATGCTACAATAATCATTCGCTAACTATGAATTAATTATGGATTAATTAGGCTCATTAGATTCACCTAGCGATTTATAACTCATCTGTGCAAAAAGTTTTGTAAATAGACTTTATTTAATACTCCAAATTAACAAGATTTTTCTTCAAAAATGTTTGCCAAAATGATCTAAATACACCCTAAATGCTATGGAGTGTGCCCCCTTGATTCTCGATTGTGACAAACGCTACGGGCGCCTCTTCCCTTCCACAAAAGCTTCCAAGGAAATGTTCCCTCGAGCGAGGACGACAACCATATACAATTTACAAATGGCGCCGACGACAGGTCACCACTCACCAGTCTTCACGAGCCATTTGTCTAAAGATATATAGGTATAGCCCAACTACCATGAGCTAATCATGCACCCCTAGCTAGTTGCTGTCTGGGCTAGTGGCATATCTGCTTTGTTCATTCCCCTACTTAGCTTGCTCATATATATAGTAATAAACAAATTATTGCATGTTTTCTATTGTTCAACTTCTTATCCATGAAATGACTTGAGCTGTAGCAGCAGCCTAGTAGCCTACATGCTGTACCCCCGCACATGCTTGCATGCTCCGAGTTCCGGCCGGTCTCTCGAGGCGAGGGTACCCACACGCACGTGCAGACTATACTTGTGTTTGATTTGCTCTGATTTTTTTTAATTAATAGGAAAAACTAAGCTTCGTTTTGAGCCGGGGATCATGGGTATGGTTCCATAGACAAGTCGATCATACGCATGAGCGCAACCGCTGGCTAGAGGACGTACGCCCCCGGTTTGGTTGTTTTAGGCCCCGTAGTCAGGGGCGGGCCCAGGATTCATAATGTTGGTATTCAAAATTTCAAATGGTGTAAAATTTTTTACAGTCCAATACACATTAATAGTACATAATTGAGTACCGATAATATAAATGGTTTGTAACTTGAAATTTTTCATATATAGATAATAGATGTTATAAATGATCAACATTTCAAAGTGCGAACATTTAAAATAAATAGAGGTGGTATTGATAAGGTCATAAGGAATAAGGATGCTCACAAATCTATAACTCCATAATAATCACAAATTGCAATGACGTATTCACAAATTTTGGATAAATTCGTGAATCCTCACAATGGTTCACTTCACAGTGTACTGGCCAGCTTCTGGCTTTGCGCAAGTGCGCGTGCGCGGCGACCCTGGTGCCTGGCCACAGGGGCATTACAACACCCTACGCAGCAATAGCACGACGGCTGCGCCCCTTGTCCCCTGGCACCTACGCGGCTGTGCGCGCCTGGCGGAGGCACGATGGTAAGGGCGGCCGGAGCAGGGCGCCTGCTCCGCTGCGTGCCTGAGCCTGCCTCCACGGGCGCACGGCTGCACGGCAGCGGCCAGGCGGGAGGCGGCTCCGTGGCTCGGCTGCGCGATGCGGTAGGCGGCCGGAGCAGGGCGGCAGGGCCCGTCCGCGAGACGGCCGGGGAGGAGGGCGGCGGGGCGCGAGGCGACGGCAACTTGCAGCAGCTATCAGGCTGGCAAGATGGTCGGCGGCTAGGACAGTGGGCGAGATGGGGGCATAGGGGAATCAGAGGAGAATTTTTTTTCTTGAGGGGTATCGGAGGAGGAGATGGGTGGTCGGGAGGGGAGACGTCTGGTGGATTAATGAATTTGGGCCGTGTATGTGGGCCGGCGGTGAGGGAAGGGAGGTGGGCTGCTTAGTTTTTCGGCCTAAAAGAGAGATTGTGACTGGTATTTTTATTTTTTTGAATCATATACATAGTATAAGCTATATATATAAATTTTTTGTCCAAAAATAATTGGTATTCAACTGAATACCATTGAATTCAATGGGGCCCGCCCCTGCCCGTAGTTCCCAAAAAATTTCCTACAGTACCCATCACATCGAATCTTCGACGCATACATGGAGCACTAAATGCAGTTGAAGAAAGTAACTAATTACGTATTTCAACTGTAAATGACGAGACGAATCTTTTAAACCTAATTAGTCTATGATTGGACATTAATTGCCAAATAACAACGAAAGTGCTACAGTATCCAAATCCAAAAAATTTCGCAAACTAAACACAGCCTTAGAATTGGTGAACTTACTAAACCGGCCGGGTTTAGCTAGCTATAGCTCCAAGTCCAAGGTGTACTCCTGTGTATGATTTGTACGACCGATATACGTATCGTGCGTCTGATGAACTGCGTCGTCGCACATGAAAAAGGATGGTATACATGTGTGTAGTAGTTGATCGCCATTATGCTCAGACGATTTCCACACGGTTGTTGATGTTGATACGGAAAGAACTCTCTCTCCATCGACAAAATATTAGAGCACATACAACTAGTTCGCAGTGCATGTTACCAAAGTGCGGACTTCTCATTATCATAGTGCCAGAAATGGAACATGTAATTCAACTTGATTCGAACAAGCTACGGGAGAAAAACATAGAGACACAGGAGCAGAAGAAAATAATAAAACGGTTGCGTGTGGACTTGATCGTCGCACTGCGCTAACTGCACGAGCACTAGCTAGGTTGTTCGTGAACAGCATTACCTGCATTTTCATTACTCGTTCTCCGGTCAATGCACAACTGCAGTACTTTCATCATGAAAAAAACATCGTTTTTTTTTGCCACTGAAACTAATCAAAAAAATAAACCGGCAGAAACGATTGCAAGCATGCTCGGTTCCCCGGCCGGTGGTCAATGGCTTGCAAGCACGTAGCTAGGGTTGGTGCACGGCCCTATTCCTTCAATCAATGGGTCCATTGATCCGTCACTTGCATCGGTCGTAGTACTTCCTTTCCCCGTGTGTCATCTGCACGAAAAAGTCCCCTCGCTGCTTGAACAACTACTGCAAGCGCACGGGATCCATCATACATTCATATCGATCGATCGATTGGCACACACGGGGCTGCGCCAACAAGGAAGGTGCAGGCATGCCGTGTGGATCGATCCATCGGCGTCTAGCTTCTTTAGTTTTGAACTGTTATTTTGTTTCTGGAAAAATAAACTATCGAGTCAGTGTCATCATCGATCGTTACTCGATGCTGGTCCCAATTGAATTTGGAGTACTATGGCCTCGCCGACAGTTTTGGGGTTACTTTTTGGTTTTCTTTTCGTGCATGAATCAGACGTTTTAACAGCTGATGAGGAGACGAGTTCTGGGCACGCAGTACGGGCACATATATTCAATATAGTATAATTCAACATTTGTTACCACTACTACGGAAAGGCTAATTTGTCCCGGTTGGAAAACCCTTATTGCCCCGGTTTCCCAATCGGGAACGCCAGGCCGGGACAAAAGGGGGGTCCTTTTGTCCCGGGTCTGGCAACCGGGACAAAAGGGGACACCTTTTGTTCCGGTTGGTGTTACCAACCGAGACAAAATATCTTTTTTTTTCCTGTTTTCCTTTTCTCAATTTTTTTCTATTTCAATTATAATTTTGCATTTCAATTAAACTTATGTATTGGAATTCAGTATGTATGATCTCCACTAATATATACATATACATATATATAGTTACTTATATAATATTTGTCCTAGATAGTTTTCATATATAAATTAATTAACTTATATATATATATGTATACACATATCTATACATGTGAATTCCTTTACATATGAAAATGTCTAGGACCAATATTATATATATATATATATATATATATATATATATATATATATACACACATATATATTATTGGAGTGCTTATATATATAATACATACATACTCATAAATAAAAATTTAATACATACATACACATATATATTTACATAGTTATATTCGTTCTTAATTATATATATACGCGTATATTATCATATTTGCTGCGATTGTCATATTAGATAGTCTATCATAGTAGAATTCGCCCTTTGGATCGAGGACTTGCTCAACAATAAATCCGGACAATTGTTCTTGAATCGCCATAATCTTTTCCTCCGGTATGAGTTTATCGCGCATCTCCTCGACCTATGGAAAAAGGGGATAATTAATTTCGACTAATTAAAATACGAGTTCAAATATTAACAAGTTTTTTACTTACATCCTCCTCCCAATCTGTCCAGGCCCTTGGAGGACCTACCAGACCATGGATGTTCTCACATACATAGTATGCACATAAATTAGTGCCTTGTTTCTACCTCATACACTTTAAGAGAGAAGAAATTATCAGGTATTTACATGAATATATAATAAAACTAATGAATTGTGCAACGAATCATCCAAGTGCGTACCGCAAAATCTGTCTTGATCTTCAATTTCTTGTCAAATTTGCCTGGATGATTTTTAGCGAATTGTTTCCAAATCCTGTGCATGATTAGAACAATTATAGTCAAGTAACAAAGTGATTCAAATTATCGGTCATCGACGGAGTAGTGGTAGAATTACTTTTTCATCATGTTAAGAAGATTTTCGTATTGTTCTGGATTTCTCCTCAATGAGTCCATAACCACGAGTAGACTCTTCTCGGGAATTATGACAATTAGGACCCAGTGTTCATTGCAAGATTATATGGAGGCAGTTCTTGGTATTTAAGGTTTAAACAATTCGATTACAGAATAGAAAGAGTTAGTCGGAAGGAATCATTCACACAAAGTTGTAAGGAAACAATATCATTTGCTTGTTGTGATGAACGCTTATGTACTTGAACAAGTTTTGGTATATCTCATGGGCAGTATCGTGTAAAATCCTCCAATTACAAGTAATTGGGTCGATAAAGCCAAGGTGAGAGTATCCCTTTCTCCTGCAAGTTTGTATCTCTATTCTATATGATACCGAATAAATCAAGGGATCAGTATGTTGAGATCATGCAAAACAATACGTAAGGAGAGTAAAATACTTACAGAACCCACAAGCCGACCATAGAGATGTCGAGGTCCTCCTGATGGAATAGTTGGTAAATTTCTTCCCAGTTTATCCATATAATGGCCTCCACCCCTAAGAAATTGTTATCTTTAATCTTTGCGCCCTACATGAAGATGCAATCGGCCATCGCACGCATGTAGTGCTGGTGCAACTTATACATTTGCGTTGGAAGCACGGACACTACTTCGGGGGGTACAAGAGTTTTGCCCAGCTCATACGTCCATTTGACGACCACATCGGCCTTTGGAATATCTTCTCCCCCTGCAATCTGAGCCGCCGTCAGGTTTGATTCTTTCAAAAATGTAACAAAGTCTTGTTGTTGCGTCGTCTGTCCCACTACGAGAGGCTCTATTGATTGTTTCTTTTGGGCTCTGAGCTGTGGAACGTCGGACGACGACGACTTTGATTGTCTCTTCTTTTTCTCAGTAGTTTTGATAATTGTGCGTTCGTAGTCTGAAGGGGGATCTCTCAGAATGAATTTTTTCTTATTTGATTCGCACATTCCCTTAAAAAATTTCAAATCTATCGGATTTATCACTTTCTCGGGCTCCGGCTTCGGCTTCGGCTTGAAGTGCTCTTTAACTCTTTCTTGAGTTATCCGATGGCATTCATCAAGGCTCATGTCCCAGGGTTTAATAGGAGCCTCCTTGGTTTTCTTCTCCTTTTCCTTCTTCTTTGGAGGCTCCTTAGCCGGTGCAGCTAACTTCTTTGCCGGCGGCTGTTTCTGCTTCTTTGCCAGCAGCGGAGGGGGTGACCATGGAGGCAACGATGACGCTTGAGTGTTCATCGGCGCATGAGATGATGGTGATGGAGAATGTGCCGGTGAACCTTGCCGAGACAGTGCTGCCCTTGGGGAGTTTTACGGAGAAGCCGGCCTTGGAGAGGCATGCTGAGATGCCGGTCTTGGTGTTTGATCATCCGAATTTAGGACAATGTAGCGCTTATTCCATAGGATGTAGCCATGAATGGCTTCTGCTAGTGTCCTCTCCCCATCGCCTCCAGGAATATCAAGCTCGAGCATCTCCCAACCCTGGCAAACCTGTTGTACGCCAACTCTTGTGTATCCTGGCGGAATTTGCTGCCCGTGGTACACGTCGCCTGGTTGGGTTGGAATGGCGGTACCGTACGCAACAGTGAACATTAAGTTCTTAATGGCAGTCTGCAGGTCACAAGGTGTCCGCTGGGTGATCTCATCCACTGGAAATTGCTACGGGGCCATCGCTTCAACTGCGGCCTGGATCCCCGTTGGCTCGGCGGCGGCGACGTCTGTGGAAGCGCAGCTGCTTTTCCGCTGAGACAGATGATCGGCTGCGACATTAGGCTCTGGAGGCACCGTTTGTGCTTGCTGTTGCTGGCTCATTGCTATGGCCACTTGGCGTTGAACCTCTTCCTCCAGTCTTTGATCGTGTGACATGAGCCGTTCCTCTAGCCTTCGCAAGTGCTCACGCTCATCATTCTTTCTTCTTTGCCGGCTTCTATATGATTCAATGTAATCCCTGAACCCATACTTTCACGGAACCACGCCTTTGCCTCTTGTGCGGCCCGGATGCTCTGGATTCCCAAGGGCGTAAGTCAGCTCATCCCTCTCTCTATCCAGCTGGAATGTTCCCTCGGCTGCTACTTGTATGGCCTCCTGTAGTCTCTGGGCTGCTCGCTGGATGTTTGGCCCATAGATGTAGTCACCAGTCAATGGGTCCAAGCTTCCCCCGTGACCATAAAACTAGGTCCTTGACCTTTCAGGCCAGTTCATGGTCACAGGTTGGATGCCTCTGTCAAGCAGATCCTACTCCATCTTCTCCTATTTGGGTATTGCAAGCTTGTAGCCTCCTTGGCCTAGAGTGTGATGGTACACTTTCTTCGAGGCGTTGTCTTTGGCCTTCTGCACCTTCTGAAGCCCAAGCTCTGAAGACTTGTATTCCACAAATGCATTCCAGTGACCCCTGAGCTTTTCGAGCTCGCCGGTAAATACGGGTGTGGTTCTGGTCTTGATATATTTCTTCGTCAAAATTTTCTTGAATGATTGCAGTTGTTCGGCCATCTTACTCAGGGTCCAGCGCTTGCATATCTCTTTGGATTCAGCTAGAACCGTGAAGTTTTTCTTAAGCTCCTGCCAGTACCATTCTTTTTCACTTTCGGGTACCGCATCCCGTTCCTCGCTTGGATTGGAAGCTTTCCAGAGTCTGAAGCTGATCGGGATGTAGTCCCTGACAATACATCCGGATTGTCTTATGAATTTTTTGGCGGCAGCTTCTGGAGCGATCGGTTTGCCATCTAGACCAACTTCCGTTATAATGAACCGCCCTTCCAGTTTTTTTGTTGGGCCTCGCTTCGTCTTTTTCTGCTGCGACGATGATCCAGACGGCTATAAAAAACATTCATAGTATTCATATAGATTCAGATGAAAATATGATTGTCACTATAAATAAGTATAGTTGTGATATGTACATTAGCACTTTGTTCAGCAGCAGCGTCATCCTGAATAGATGGTGGCTCAATTCCATCACCGGACATATTCAAATATATGTCGGTATTGCTGCCATCATCAGCTTGTTCAGCGACATCTCCTTGACCTTCGCCAATCATATTCAATAGGAACTGTTCGTCTTCCGCGTCTGTGTGTCGCGGGTCCATCGTAACTAAAATATGAATACAAATAAAACCCTTAAAAAAATTCTCTAAATAATTCACATCAATACTGAGTAAGTAATTCTCCAAGTATGTCACTAAGTTAATTCAATGAAATATTCACTTATTAATTCACACAGTATTTCACTAAGTAATTCACTAAGTCATTCTCCAAGTAATTTACTAAGTCATTCTCCAAGTAATTCACTAAGTCATTCTCTAAGTATTTCACAAAGTCAAAATGCATTTTTCTACAATATTTTGTAGTCGCTAAGTAATATACATGAAATATTCAAGAAATATTATAAACTTTTGACATATTTGCGAGGAGGATTGGATCGGACTTCATTTAGATGGACATATGAGGTCGAGAAGGGGACTACGTTTGGATCAGACTATGTTTACATGGACGTATAGATGGACGAGGATTTGATCGAACTATGTTTACATAGATTGGCGTAAGTTTGTAAAATGTACACATACATATACATACACACATGCATACACACACACACATACATACACACATGCATACACATTAAATTAAAACCCTAATTTACAAATTTACACACATGCATACACAAAAGGCTGTGCGGGCCTTTTGTCCGGGTTGGAGCCACCAACTGGGATAAAAGGCCCCCTTGTCTCCAACCGGGACAAAAGGCCCCTGTCCCCCCGCTGCCCCGGCTAGCCGTTGGACCCGGGACAAAAGCCACATATTGTCCCGGGCCCAAAGGCTGCCGGGACAAATGGCCTGGAACAAAGGCCTATTCTGTAGTAGTGTACTTTTTCTTCTTCATTCAACAAGTGTCGAATTTGAGTTTTGCTGCTGATTATCAATATTATTTCTTTAGAGAATGTTAATTTCTATTCATCTTATTCTAGCCTATCAACCGTGCTACCGCACTGACTAATTAGAATTAATATAAACATAAAACTTATAACTAATAATTATACTTATCTATCTCACATCGTCCTCTTTCATCTATTAAATATTTTACCATATAATCTAAAATAAATATTTATTATTATATAGTTGCAGTAGATTTTATTCTGCGTGACACCTCCATGTGTGTTTGATATGTATTCAATTGGACCATTTGTTTATGAATTGATGTTCTTATCTCTTCCATCATATATGAATCCATGGTGACACATATCGTGGTGTAGCAGTTTTATATAAACAAAAACACAAATAATATATTAATAATGATAGAAATAGTAAACTAGAATTTTATATTGATGCACTTTAATATTTTATTATAATTATATAATTTAGATTCAGATTTAGTGGTTACTTTAAGAACTTTTAGTAATAACATGATTGGATAATTTATATGCAAATTTAGGAGGTTATTTGCATTATTTTGATAACGGTATAGGTGGGTAATTTACACGAAGGTTAGGGGTTACTTTAGACTTTTTTATAATGACAGAGATGTGTAATTTAGGTACATGTTGAGGGGGTTACTTTAGTCTATTTTCATGATGATAGAGGTGGGTAATTTATTAGAAATGATAACAGATCCAACGACTATTATTGGAGATATCAGATTGATGGCCGGATGTTTCTAATTTTTGTGAGAATTTTTAGAATTTCTCTATTTTTTAGAGTTTCCACTTAGGATCCTAGGTAATTTCGTGTGGAAGCTTAAAAGGAGCTTCTAATTAATAATAGTAAGATAGTATTCATAATTGAAGCTTTTCTTTTAGACCTCATGAGATGCTATAAAAATAGATAAGTTCAAGAGGTTTTTCAAAAGAAATCAGAAACATCCAACCATCAATCGGGTATGTTCTAATAATCACGGCCATTAGATCTATTATGTTTTATAAAAAGTTACCACTACAATATAAGCAATATAAAGTAAGCATCTAAATCCGTATGTGACTGTAGACCTATGCTATTATGTAAGTAGCCTAAAGTAACCCCTAATCTTCGTCGAAATTGCATACACAGGGGCGGAGCCAGGATTTGATCATTGGGGGGGGCAAGCAGTGATTGTGGGGGCCAACAGTCTTGCCGCATGCTGCCGCTAGACTAAATTTCATTTTTGATAATGATGCTATAATGGTGCTACGAGATCATTAGGGGGGCCAGGCCCCTGCCCGCCCCCCTGTCTCCGCCCCTTACATACATCATTATACAAAAATATATGAAAGCACACAATATATGATTCAAAAGTGCCTATATCTGCAACTATTAATATAGAAATTGTGTCAGAACTGTCAAATTAAAACTCAAATTAAGTGTAATGGTCATCATCTGAACAAATCAGGCGCATACACTTAACAGTTTAACTTGACAGACCACTTTGAGCCAATATACCGATCCAAACAGACATTAGTAGTCCCATACAAAGGTAGGTGCAAATAGTACAATCACAATAGAGTTTTTCATAAAATAAAGCCAAAGTACAGACTGTGAGATATAAGAGGTTCAAATGCTAATTATACATAAATCCATAAAGACAACGGAAGTAGAGTTCAAATATAAACCATAGCCTAACGACACCATAAGTGAAGGACGAACTGAAAATCACACATTGAGCTCACAAGTGTACAATCCACAATGAAGGTATCACTGAGAGTTGCCATCGACCATAACCCAACCTTCCTCATCATGACGAAACAAATTTAGAACACCAAGGATAAAAATGTATATCATCGGTATATGAAAACCAAACCTTAAGTATGCTAATACTCAACAAGACTTACCCGGTTAGTAGTCTATACTGAGCCGACTCCTAGCATGCAATGCTTTTGGCTGGTGGGTTTGTTCTGTCAAAACCTACTAAAAGTGGATCCTTACTTTCAAGATTTTAGCATAAGTTTAAGTAAGAATTGTTATCTGCTACATTTGCAACATAAATGAAATATTTAGTCAAAAACAATTAATTTGACAACCGTAATAGTTAATAGCAACAATCAATAATATTTATTCAATTCTTTTATACAATGTGACGTAGTGATCAAGGTTCTCTTATTCGAGACGACTTGATTTACATCCTTGCAAGGGAAAAACCTGACCACATGTGCATGCAACCTTGTCGAGTCACGCGCAACAACTGTTCTGGTCGACCACTACAAAATGGTTGAACCATCCCTCGACCTGCAAGTATCTAGTTCCCACCGATACCTACTACGGGTCACCCATGAGTTACTACTGACTAGCATTTGACCTGAGAAGCAGGTATCAGTTTAAACACCAAAGTGAACAAGATGCTAAATTTACAGGTTCGACTACCTCCGACCGGCATGTGACTAGTACTGTTAAAACATGATTAATAGGGCAAACAACAAATGGACCCTAACTGAAACAGACACAGCTACATATGGCTACCAACATCACATACACCATTATCATACCCACCACCAGGTCCCAACTTTCCATGTGAAGCAATTACAATAAATAATGTGGTGGGCACGTGCGCCGCCTTTGCTGTGTGTGGGCCGGCACACAGTCGGCAAAGAGAGGATATGTTGTGTGCCTCTTTTTTGCCGAGTGCCGGCACTCGGCAAAGAGGAATTATGTCGTGCGTCGAGTGTTTGCCGAGTGCTTGTAGTCTAGCACTCGGCAAATGACCTCTTTTCTAAGGATAAAAACAAACAGAAAAATTCCCATCCCGTCCCGCTCATATTTCTATATATATCCCGCTCGTTTCTATATTTACGAAAAAATACAAAAAACAGGACGGGAAGCGGGAAGGGGTGTATGCCGTCCGTATTTGCGTGATCCCATTTTTAGCCAGGGTGATTCTGTATTAGTCCCATATTTATAAAATTCAGAAAGAAAATAGTAGGCACACGGTAGATCCTCTTATATTCATCAATGTACTTCATAGTTTAATAGTAGAAAATAAGAAACATTGATCATATTTTTCAAAAAAAAATTGCTTTGTAGAGAAGTATCTAGTGTTATATTCATGCAAAGTTAATGATGATTAAATAATAGTGCATTCCAGTAGATTTTCCGGTTCCCGTCCATTTCCGTACCCCATATATCTGAGGGACCGAAACTGGCGACCAGAGGGGGGGTGAATGTGAGCCGATCAAAATTTCTCTCGAAATCGATCCGTCGGCCTATATCCTGAAAATCACCACAAGCCCTCGAACCTAAGGTGAGAGACTAGCTATGGACTAGCTATCTCTAAGCAAAAACCCTTAGGAAGAGAAATGGAAGCAATACGGAAAAACTCCCCAAACAGCAGCTCTGCTGAGTCAGACCGGTCTAACCACTAGCATAGACCGGTCAGACCGGTCGGGCTGGAATTTTGAATTTCCAGACCGGTCAGACCGGTCGCTCCCAGACAGCCCGCAACCAAAGCTCCAAATGGCAAATCTCGAGCAAACGAAGTCTAAATCCAACGAAACTTGGAGGATACCTTCACACTTGTCCCGTGAACATATCCCCAAGAGATCTCTCCCAAAATATTAAAGGATCTTGAGAATTCGGGGGAAGATCAAAGTGGATTGGGGTTTTCTCAAGAACATAAAAATTCCAATTCGTGAGAACTCACGATTCCAGGGGGTTTGGCACTAAGCTAGATGCATAGGAATCGTCACAAAGAGTTCGGCAAAACACGAATCCAAGGGCTCGATTCCTCTAAACACGAAGCATCCCAAAAGATTAGAAATCATACCCAAAACGCAAGAGAGGAAGGGGAAAACGAATACTCAGCACACATAGATGATCTCAACAAGATTTCATTCATAAATTTCAGAGGAATTCACCTATACAAAGCTAGAGCCATCCGCCCATCATCCTACTCACTAAAATTGAGAGATTAGCTAAACCCTAACCCTCTTTTGCATTGGAGTCCTTGGCCCTAACCTGGAGCAGGGGCAAGGAAAAGGAAAAACGAAGAGAATACAAAAAGACTCAAGAGACTCAAGCAGCCACGGCTGGGGGGGGGGGTATTTATACCCAGCTGTGGCCAGACCGATCCATGGGACCGGTCAGATCGGTCGGGTCTGCAGCAGCCCGCTGTACAGACTCAATCGACTGCGGAGTTTCTTTCTTCGACTTGAAGTCTGTGCTGCGATGCCGCCACGTCGACGAAGTTTCGGTCCGCGGTTTTGGAGGATCCGCCAAACCCGGGTAGGTGGCCGGTTTTGAGAAAACCGGCAAAACTTCACGCGCGAGAAGATTCCTGCCTCCACGCCGTGGCCCTAGACGCCGTTCCCACCTCGGCCTTCTGACGGCCCTAGACGCCACCAGACGCCCGTCACCTCCTCGCCTGCAGCAAGGTCCTAGATGCCGTCGACGCCCGTCACCTCTGTCAGTCCCGAGACCGACGCCCGTGCCTCCACGACTTGGCGTCTTCAACCGCCGTCCGCCTCCTTGGTTTTGTGGCGCAAACCAAGAAACCCACCTTCCGTCTCCGCTTGCGCCCTCGATCCAGGAATAGATGCCACAGCTGCCGCCCGGCCCGAGCTCCTCCACGGCAACTCTCCGTCGACACTCGACGCCCGTGTACCTGCAATCCAAAGAGCAAGCGCACGATCACACCGCACGGTTGACAATTCACTCATCACAAGCAGGATAGAGTACTCAACATTCCTCAATCTCCCCATTGATGAGTGCATTGTCAACACGCCACCTGAAAACAGAGAAGTGATAAAATAGAAGCAAGAAAGCGAAGAACTCAAGCAAGTGACAAAAAGCTCAGAAAAACAGAAACAGTCACTTACTCAAGCAGAGATCGATCCCCTAAGACAAGGGCAACGGCTGGACGCAAACGATCAAAAGCCAAAACATGACTCCTCAAGGACAGAGGTAACGCTCGATGTAGTCATGCAAGAAGCAGAGGGAAAACGAGGAAACCAGGAGCCACAAACAAAGCAGAAACTCCCCTAGCAAAGCTTTTCCCTCTCACAAGTGAAACTCTCCCAAAATGATGCACTCTCCAAGCCCTGTGCACAAACAAGTCTCCCCCTTGTTCGATCACTTCTCCCAAAATTCTCCCCCTTGTTGGCTCATGCACACATCAAGTCTAAAAAGACCTAAAGCTCCCCTAAAGCTGAAACTCCCCCTGAACAGATGCTATGCAATGAATACAATGCAAGAGGTGTAAGTGAAAGCATTCAGGGATACAATGATATGAGCAACATCTAGTCACAAGCACGTGTGCAACCATAAACAAGACCTGCATCTAGCTCAACAGGGTATATCAAATCAGTCTAGAGCTAGGCAAGTTCAGTTTAGGAGAAATAAAAGCATCACCCATGATCTAGCACTAACAAGTAGGGAAAGGAAAGCAGTGCTAATCATACTCATACAGGTGAGCCAAACCAGCCAAAGCATGTTGCAAGCATTGATTTTTCGATCAAATTTATATCAAGCAATTCTTAATGCCAGGGGTTGAAAGCTTGTCATGCTTTATTTAGCAACGAGGCCAAGCCTATGCCAAAGACAATCAGAAGCTTAAGGCACTCGTTTCAGTCATGCACCGCCTTGCCCGGGTTCTCACAAGTGCAAAGTGAGCCATCCCAAAAGCTCGATCAGTGCGACAAGCAATCCCACCTGGATCTTTTCAATCCATTTCAAGAACAGTTCAAGCAATTTTATCAGATTTAGATCATTTCAAGTATGAATTGCTGAACGAAAGGCTACACTAGCATGAACAAGATAGCAAAGCATATCAACACGCCCTAACATGCTAGTAGCCAAGACAGGGTGATCATGTTTTCAGATTTTCAAAGCAAAATAGCTTTACTCAGATGATGTCATATACACAGTGGAGCAAGCTATACATGATCAAATTTATCAACTCACACTAGCAGGCACTAGAGGATCATAGCAATGTATACAAGAATGCTAGTGCAAGTGAGGCAATGCAAAATGCAAATATGTACAATGCATATGCACAATGCAACTACCAAACCTAGAAATCAAAGAGAAGCAAATAAAAACCTACAAAGCTAACTAAAGAAAAGTCAGCGATCAAAAGGGGTAACAAACTCCAAGCTCCCCTCGCAAACGAGCAAAGGTGTCCTGCTCTAGCGGTTTGGTGAGGATATCTGCGGTTTGCCTCTCTGAAGGTACATGGATAAGGTCTATGTGTCCTCTCTCATGATTATCTCGCAGAAAATGAAACCAGATATCTATGTGCTTGGTTCTGGAGTGTAGGACATGGTTCTTTGCAATGCTAATATCGGACATGTTGTCTACAAAGATGGGAACCCTACCAAAACTCAATCCATAGTCCTGCAAGGTATGTTTCATCCAAAGAATCTGGGAGCAGCAGCTAGCAGCGGCAACATACACAGCTTCTGTGGAAGAAAGCGCTACGCTAGCCTGCTTGCGAGAGGACCAAGACACCAAAGATGTACCGAGAAATTGACAAGTGCCGGATGTCGACTTGCGATCCAACCGACACCCACCGAAATCGGCATCAGAAAAGCCCACCAAAACAAGAGAAGAATCCGCAGAATACCAAAGACCAAATTCAGGGGTGAATTTCAGATATCTGAAGATGCGTTTCACCACCTGCCTGTGGGAGGTGCGCGGAGAAGCTTAGTACCGCGCACAGAGGCCGACCCCGAACTGAATGTCCGGCCGGGTCGCCGTCAGGTACAGGAGCGAGCCGATCATGCTCCTGTACTCCTTCTGGTCCACCGCCTCGCTGTCCAAGTCTTCATCAAGCACTGTCGAAGTGCTGATCAGAGTCGGCTGAGGAGACAAGTCGCTCATGTCGAACTTCCGCAGCAAGTCCCTGGTGTACTTGGCTTGATGAACGAACGTGCCCTGGGAAGTTTACTTGATCTGCAGCCCGAGGAAGAACTGCAGCTCACCCATCATGCTCATCTCGAACTCCCTGGACATCTGCTCAGAAAACTTGGAGACAAGAGCGTGAGAAGAGCCACCAAAGATAATATCATCCACGTATATCTGAACTAATAAAAAATCAGTGCCAGATCGCATGAGGAATAATGTTTTATCCACACATCCCATTTTAAAACCCTGAGCCAACAAAAAGGTTTTCAATCTATCATACCAAGCACTAGGCGCCTTTTTCAAACCGTAAAAAGCTTTCTGAAGTTTATAAACACGGTTTGGAAACTTGGGATTTTCGAAACTAGGGGGTTGTTTCACATAAACCTCTTCTTCGATAAAACCATTCAAGAAGGCATATTTAACATCCATTTGGAAAACTTTAAAACCCTTGGAAGCAGCAAATGCAAGAAAGATTTGAATAGCTTCCAAATGAGCAACAGGGGCAAAAGTCTCCTCAAAATCAATACCCTGAGATGGTCAACACGGGGCTGGCGTCCAAATCGCAACTCATAAGAAGTCTTGTGCATGAAGGCACGCAAGAAAATGCGATTGGACACGTAACAAGCGGTGTTAACCGCCTCAGCCCAGTATTTGCGAGGAGTCCTATGCTCATCGAGCATCGTCCTCGCCATCTCAACCAACGTCCGATTCTTCCGCTCTACCACTCCATTCTGCTGTGGAGTGTAGGGAGAAGAATACTGGTGTTCAAGCCCTTGATCACTGCAAAAGGCGTCAAAACGAGCGTTTTTGAATTCTGTGCCATTATCACTGCGAATTGCTCGCATGGCCTGGGGTAGCTCGTTTTTCAACCTTAAGATCAAGTCTCGAACAAACTCAAAAGCATCATCCTTGGTTCTCATGAAAAAATCCCAAGAATAGCGAGAAAAATCGTCCACGATCACAAGAACATACCACTTCCCGCCAACTGACATCACCCTAGAAGGACCAACTGTGTCCATTTGTAGCAATCCTCTAGGGTGAGCAGTCATCACTTGATTAACAGGCGGATGAAAAATAGCAATCATCTTCCCATGGCGACACGGATGGCAAACAAGGTCCTTTTCAACTTCAATTTAGGCAATCCTCGGATCAGGCCAAGTGAGCTAAGTATCGACAACAAACCGAAGCTCAAATGTCCAAGTCTCCTATGCCACTTCCACAAATCAGAAGAAGGACCAGCCAACAAGCAACGAGAAGGGCCAAGAGGAGTTCCAGAGAAGTCAACCAAGAAAACCGGATCGCGAGGTGTAATCCGGCAAACCAAATCTCCTCTGGAATCCAAAACACGCGAACAACCCTCCTTGAAGCGAACCTCAAACCCCTCATCAAGAAGTTGCGAAACAGAGAGCAAATTGAACCCAAGGTTTGAAACCAAAGCAACCTCTCTCAGGGTAAAGCGATCAGAAACTCGAACAGCGCCAAGTCCACGTACCTTTTCTCTTCCATTGTCCTCGAACACAATGTACTCCTTTGAGCACATCGGGGTGAGGTTGGAGAACCATTTATCATTCCCGGTCATATGGCGCGAACAACCAGAGTCCATGATCCACCTATTCTCCAAGCTCCAACCTACACATCAGTAGTGAGACAAAGGGTGAGCAAATGTCTCAACACTGGGGTTAGCAAAGTGAGAAGCAAACCAGTGTCGAGCCATTTGTTCTACAGAAGGGTTAGCAAAACCAGGCAAAGCGTATCCCCTGTCCCATCTACCGCGTGACTGACGAACACCACCGCGAGGAAAGCATAGTGCCTCGTAACCTCCTCCAAAGCCTCGGTCTCGTGGTCCATAGCCGTACTGAAAACGACTAGGAGCACGACCGGCAAAGCGACCACCCGCTGGAGCATGGAATGCACCACCGTCTCCCTGACCTCCACCTACACGGCGCGCCCTAGCATCTTGCTTACCACCACACCGAGGAGGACCATGCACCCGAGCAGAGTACATGTCCGCGTTCCGTCTCTCCTGCTCACGTCTCACAGCCCACTTCCTTCTGAAGCAAAACTCCTCCAGGTGACCTTCCCTGTCACGGTACTCGCAGTGGTACATCACCTCACACTTGGGAGGTGGAGGCCTAGCCTGCGGACGAGAAGGAGCAGCCCTCTTCTTCTGGGCAACCTAAGCTGTGGCAGCAGGGAGCGTGTCGAGGGGATTCCTCAGCTCATTGGGCTTTGGAACCCAAACCTGCTTCTGTGGAGGTGCTTTTTGTGGGTTTTTGAGAACACCATCCACGGGGTCAACAAGCAAAGGCTGCGTGCTTGTACTAGCAGTGTTTCCAGCAGCCTTGCCAATCTTACCATACAACTTGTCAAAGTCTGACTTCGTGTATGTGTAACCGACCCCAAAACCATCACCATGCTTGAATTGCTTAATCATCATGCCCAACTGCGGCTCACTAGCAGAAACCCAACTAAGAATCGCCCTAAGATAGGTATTCTCATTCTCCAAGTTGGCTTTCTCTACCGCAAGATTATCCAAATCAGAGATCAAACCAGGGCAAACAGAGCAGTCAATAGGTGGGCTAGACTCCACAACCTTAGTTTTCCCTAAAGACTTAACCAAGGCGT
Organism: Panicum virgatum; assembly: GCF_016808335.1. Classification (NCBI taxonomy): domain Eukaryota; kingdom Viridiplantae; phylum Streptophyta; class Magnoliopsida; order Poales; family Poaceae; genus Panicum; species Panicum virgatum. Next base: position 17,463,279 of record NC_053149.1, read on the forward strand.
TCTTCTCATCTAACTCCGACCTAAACGTGGGACAGAGCTTGCAAGCACCAAGCAGAACTGGCCTAGACTTCATCTCCTCTAGCTTGCACACAACAGTAGCAAACTTGGACTGCAACGAAGCTAGATCGGACTTAAAGATAGGACACTCATCACACTCAAGCACATCGCTAACAATAGGAGCATCCTTAACCAGTTTTAGTTCATGCTTGGCCTTAGCGAGCTCATGAGACATGTCAGCAAGCAAAGTCTTTGCAATATCTAAGTTCGTGACGTTCTCATCATGCTTGGCACGGAGGGCAACAAGATCATTCATGTGAGATATGCAGCCAGCGCACTCATCCTCACTAGATTTCTCCATAGCACAAGCCAGCTCAGCCCTAAGCTTTCTACGCTCTCTAGCTGCTTCCTTAAGCAGCCTCTTCTGGTTGTCGAGAGCGGCGTACAACTCCCTAACCTCCGTATCAAGCAGGTCGATTGTGGAGTTTACCTCTGAATCACTCTCGGATCCAGGAGAAGAGTCGACGTGCGTCGGTGTAGCATGTCCACCTAAAGACGCACGAGCACCATCGGCTTCACCCGCCATGGTGCAGAAGCCCTTGCACCGACCGGCCGCCAAGCAAAGGCCGATGAAGCCGGTGGCTTCCTTATCCCGCTTCTTCTTCTTCTTGTCGTCGTCGTCGGAGGTCGGTGAAGAAGAGTGGTCGGTGTCGGAGCTCTTGTCGAGCTGTGCCAGAAAGGCCTTCTCCCGCTTCTTGGCCTTGTACTGGAAGTGCTTCTTGAGCGACTCCTTGTCGAAGCATCCTCCCCGGTCACGACTGCGGTGCTTGTGGCGCCGACGCTCCTTGTTGTAGCATTCCTCGTCGCGGTGGCGGTGGCGGTAGTAGTCGAAGTGGTTGTTCTGGCCACCGCCGGACTTCTTGGGGCAATCGGCGATGAAGTGGTTCAGATCGCCGCAGTTGTAGCACCCGGGTTCTTCTTCCTCTGCATGTTGTGGTAGACGCGCTGGAACTTGCTGATGAGGAGGCACAAGTCGTCGTCGCCCAGCGTCTCCAGTTGCTCATCTGTAACAGAAGGCAAAGAGGCAAGAGAAAAGCCAAGAGCAGAGTTAGGGTTAGAGCTCGATCCACCTGGGCCAGTCACAAAAGCGATGCTCTTGGAAGGAGGGGTACCATTAAGCTTGGCTCGTGTCTGGTTATCCACCTCCGTGGCCTTGAGCTTGCTGAAAAGCTCGTTCACGGTCAGAGTCTCATAGCCAGCAGACTAAATGATCGTGTTCACCTTGAGATCCCACACAGAGCGGTCAAGTGTGTAGAGCAGCTTGAGGGCCTTCTCATGCTCTGTGTACTCAAGGGCATCAACAAATCTATTCGCATTGACTTTGTTCACAATTGATTGAAACCGACTGAACATGTCGCCAATGCTCTCACCCGGCCCCTGTGTGAAGTTTTCGTATTCACGCCGGTGAGTCTCGAACAATCTGGCCTTCACCTGAGGTGTGCCGTCTTGGTAGTTCTCAAGGCACGTCCAAACTTTGTGGGCTTCCTGAAAACCCTGGACGCGTGAGAACTACGCACGAGAAACGCCAGCGAACAAGGCCGTGACAGCCTTGGCGTTGGCCTCGTGCTCGGACACCTGAAGAGATGTGGTCCGAACGGCAAGCACCTCGTAAGCCTGGTTCCTGGTAATGTCCCAAACCTCAGCTCCCATGCTTTGCAAGAAGGCTCGCATACACACCTTCCAATAAGCATAGTCCTCGCCGGCAAACACAGGGATCTTACCAAGACTCGCCATGGTCGCCAAGTGGTTTTCGAACCGGTTAAGGTACTAAAAACCTCAACCAAGCTCTGGTACCAATTGAGGGACCGAAAAAGGCGACCAGAGGGGGGGTGAATGGGAGCCGATCAAAATTTCTCTCAAAATTGATCCGTCAGCCTATATCCCGAAAATCACCACAAGCCCTCGAACCTAGGGTGAGAGAGTAGCTATGGACTAGCTATCTCTAAGCAAAAACCCTTAGGAAGGAAACGGAAGCAATATGGAAAAACTCCCCAAATAGCAGCTCTGCTGAGTCAGACCGGTCTGACCGCTAGCACAGACCGGTCAGACCGGTCGGGCTGGAATTTTGAATTTCCAGACCGGTCAGACCGGTTACACAGACCGGTCAGACCGGTCGCTCCCAGACAGCCCGCAACCAAAGCTCCAAATGGCAAATCTCGAGCAAACGAAGTCTAAATCCAACGAAACTTGAAGGATACCTTCACACCTGTCCCGTGAACATATCCCCAAGAGATCTCTACCAAAAGATTAAAAGATCTTGAGAATTCGGGGGAAGATCAAAGTGGATTGGGGTTTTCTCAAGAACACAAAATTCGAATTCGTGAGAACTCACGATTCCAGGGGGTTTGGCACTAGGCTAGATGAATAGGAATCGTCACAAAGAGTTCCGCAAAACACAAATCCAAGGGCTCGATTCCTCTAAACACGAAGCATCCCAAAAGAGGAGAAATCATACCCAAAACGCAAGAGAGGAAGGGGAAAACGAATACTCAGCACACATAGATGATCTCAACAAGATTTCATTCATAAATTTCAGAGGAATTCACCTATACAAAGCTAGAGCCATCCGCCCATCATCCTACCCACTAAAATTGAGAGATTAGCTAAACCCTAACCCTCTTTTGCGTTGGAGTCCTTAGCCCTAACCTGGAGCAGGGGCAGGGAAAAGGAAAAACGAAGAGAATACAAAAACACTCAAGAGACTCACCCAGCCACGAGTTGGTGGGGGTATTTATACCTAGCTGCTGCGGCCAGACCGGTCTGACCGGTCCATGGGACCGGTCAGACCGGTCGGGTCTGCAGCAGCCCGCTGTACAGACTCAATCGATGGCGGAGTTTCTTTCTTTGACTTGAAGTCTTTGCTGCAATGCCGCCACGTCGACGAAGTTCCGGTCCGCGGTTTTGGAGGGTCCGCCAAACCCGGGTAGGTGGCCGGTTTTGAGAAAACCGCCAAAACTTCACGCGCGGGAAGATTCATGCCTCCACGCCGTGACCCTAGACGCCGTTCCCGCCTCGGCCTTCTGACGGCCCTAGACGCCGCCCGACGCCCGTCACCTCATCGCCCGCAGTGAGGCCCTAGATGCCGTCGACGCCCGTCGCCTCCGTCAACGCCCGTCGCCTCCGTCAGTCCCGAGACTGATGCCCGTGCCTCCACGACTTGGCGTCTTCAACCGCCGTCCGCCTCCTTGGTTTTGTGGCGCAAACCAAGAAACCCGCCTTCCGTCGCTGCTTGCGCCCTCGATCCAGGAATGAACGCCACACCTGCCGCCCGGCCCGAGCTCCTCCACGGCAACTCTCCGTCGACACTCGACGCCCGTGTACCTGCAATCCAAAGACCAAGCGCACGATCACACCGCACGGTTGACAATTCACTCATCACAAGCAGGATAGAGTACTCAACATTCCTCAATCTCCCCCTTGATGAGTGCATTGTCAACACACCACCTGAAAACAGAGAAGTGATAAAATTGAAGCAAGAAAATACACTCACCCTTGATAGAGTACTTAACATTCCTCAATATCCTGTTTCTACTCCAGTACTCGGCTATTCCACTCCCGCTCCCATTTCCTGCAATAAAATACATAAAGGGAAATGGTTAAGGGGTTTTCCCCCCGTTCCGTTCATTTTCATCGCCCGCCACCCTCACCCCTGTCTCATCCTCGTCAATCTCAGGGACGTGGCGCTTGGAATGGAAAACCCTGACTTTGGTGGGTCTGCGGCTCCTCGTCCTCGGTATCGTCATCTTCCTCCTCCGCCTCTGGGTCTATTTCTTGGGACTGCCCCTTCATGTCGCACCCGAAGGAGCAGGAAATGTTGTCGGAACTCATGGACTCTCTCTAGGAGAATGTTTTTTCCTAATATTTGCGTAGCATTTTGCTACGCGAGTATTTCTGAATCTACGGCTCCTTGGACAGCAATCAAAACAAATGAACACAAAGTGGCGGAACCTGGAACAAATTTTAAGAGGGGTCGGCCAAAACTTCATACTAAATGTGATAAAAATATATCAACATCTACTATCCGTGTCTGCCGATTTTCTAAATACTCATACATTCAGATAGAGTTCATATTTTTTACAATTACAGGTGATAGGAAAATTAGTTTGAAATTTTCATTTAGGCATACTTTATCTCTGGGAAATTTTTTGTGCCTCTTTCTTGTCAATCTCTCTTTGCAATCTCGTTCTTCTGGTAGAATGTCTTCTTTTTTAAGTTAAACATGTTTTACTTAAAAGATGATGACATAAATTAGCCTTTTTCACGTTTTGAATTAAGTGTTTATGACCTAGCAAAATAGATATATGTGAAGCATATGTGCACTAACTACTGGCCAAGTGCTAAAGTGCTCGTTGTGTTGCTTGGTGATGGGCTGCTAGCTCGCAGCGTTCTCCTACGTAGTCTGCCAAGGTAGAAGTTTGAGCGTGAGGAATTTCGTCTGATTCATTGTCAACAGCTCTGTAATAGCATGAGTTTTTGCCAGTTGGGAAACACAGATGCACCTACTGGCCTTGTATGTGGATATTTAAATCTGGTTTGGTATGATGGTAGGCCCGTAGAAGATGCATAATAGTGGTGCAATGATGACCTGCTATTTTGATCTTTAGAATGTACACATGCATTTTAAAATTATCACTGTGTTAGGGGTGCGGGGGGATGTCCCCCCGTTCCGCCACTAAACACAAAGAGTAGAAAAAGGAACATAGCTTTCCCCATCCCCATGGCTGACCATGGCTTTCTCCATCCCCGTGGTATAAATCATGAACATAGCTGCTCCTCCCAGTGATGAAAAGAGATTCATGGCTGCCTCAACCCAACCATCAGCACTGAAAGCTGTGCCGCAGCGATCGTGAGGAAATCTACGAGGATCAGCAAACCTTTAGTAGTTTCAAAAATGGACGTTCACTTCACGGTGCTGATCACTGAAGTGAGCCCGCAAACGCCTCTGAGCATAATATTAATGACTTTATAGAACAAACTCCGTCTGCCACCCGATGTCCAATCCTTCTACGTCGTCATGCTGTGGCCGCAATAGCAGTTAGGACTGCGCCCCAGGTCGGCTTTGGATCATTCACCAGCGGCCCCAAAGTGGTTGATGGCAGTCACAACACGTGTTTTTGAGTTGGCAGCCGTAGCTGTAGCCACTGCTGATGCGGCGCTAGCAATGGCGGCTGCGGCGATTGCCGCGACAGGGTGTCCAGCTGACATAGCAGCAACTGCATCAGCCAGGGCCTTCTTGGAGGCATCCATAGCGTTGTTGACAATGACAAGGGCGTCGGTGGTTTCGGCTGCGGCTACAGCCACAAAGTTGGCCGCAGCGACCAGGTTAGCCGCATCGGCGGCACCGGCTTCTGCAGCAGCCATGGTTGGGGATGGCGCGAGCCTTGGTGGCTACAGGCTACTGCGGACGGAGGAGTAGAGGAGTTATTCCAAGCTTTCTACATCAGTAAAGTTTTAGTTATAACAAATTTATATGTTTTAGACTATTACTCCCTCCATTCTCAAATATAAGGTGTTCTGGAGTTTTTAGGATAGATTATGGCTGTACAGAAAAGACTCTGTAAGGAAAATGGCCATATTAGGCCATTGTTATGTGATTTTGGTAATTGAGTAACAACGCAATCAATGAGACTAATGAGTTTGTCAAGGAAACATTAATAGATCCTAGGAATGAAGCAAAAAGGCCAACGAAAATGAAACACGAAGAAAGAACTCAAAAAAAGAATGAAATGGACGAGTTCTGCAAAAACCAGTGGCACCGGATGATCCGATGCAGGAGCACCGGTCTATTCAGGTGGCACCGGATAAACCGACTGTTGACACTGTTTTTTGGTGTGTGACAAAGGATTGGTAAAAGAGAGGAATGCCTGGTTGGAAATAATGATGGTACACGGAAGGTGAGGATCAGGCACAGTTTGATGCCGATCAGACGTCTCAGCATTTTCTAGGCAAGTTTTGATACGGGACGGTCTCGATTTGGAAGGCGGTGGTTTTTGTTTATTAGAATAAGTTTCTTTAGATAGAATCAATGCTTTGCCATAATCGGCTAAGACTGTGTTAGCGTGGGGTATAAATATAGAACCCCGGACTATTATAAAGATTGATACACATCTAAACAAACAAACTTTACTATTCGCAATTTACTTTCTTGTCGGCGATTTCGCCATCTTTTTTCTTCTCGCGAGCTCTTTCAAGCCGATCAAGGACGTCTCACATTCGAGTGACTTGGTTTGCTGGTAAGTTTTCGTTTACCGAGTAAATCTGAGCTTTAGCTTCCGAGCGCATCGTTGTTGCTTCGTTCAGATCTATTCAAAATTTACCGAATTTATCTAAGCTTTGATCTCTAGGCGCATCGCTATTTTCTCGTTTAGATTAATTCGCAAACTACCCGGCTTAGTGATCTGTTTAATCGGCTATAAGCTCCTTGTTTATCACGATAAACCTTGTAAAGCCGATTAGATTGAATCATAAGCTTAGCTTTGTCCAGATCCATACATTCGTGGGTTTGTACATTGTTACTCGGCACACGTCGACTTTAGATCTAGCCGTCCCGGTTGCTCATCGGCATCGGTAGGTTATTGCCGATCCGTAATAGATCGCTTTTATTACACGCTCATCTTACATGATCTTTTGTCGCCTTCTGAATCGGCAGGGCCTTGCCGATATCCCGCGTAAGAGTGATTCGGAAATCCAGTCGATACACTCTTGAATTTGACGGTTTGCTATTTCCTTGTCAATTTACAGGTCAAATTTACTGGCACACCTTGGTTCAAATCAGTGCAGTCCGCGCTTGGCGTACGGGGCTCCTGGGCTTGCTGTGTGATCATCTCGCGTCAACACCGACGCAGAGGCGTCGGTGCAATTTGCAGCACAAGTAGGAGAAGGCCAAGTGGCACCAGATGATTCGACGATGCCAAGTTGGAGCATGGAAGCAATCACCGGATGATGTACCAGAGATCATGTCAAGCGCGTTGAAACGAAGTCTTCAGCACCGGATGATCCGACAAGCACCGGAGCATTGCGTCGGAGCAATGACGTCAGCAGTCAGCCGAAGATGCCTTCAGCACCGGATGATCCGACGTGCACCGGATGAACCAACGCCGCCCCATCGGTTTATCCGGTGCCTCCTACGTCAGCTGTCAAAAGACTCAATGGCTACCTCAAGGCACAGTGTGACTGGATGAACCGATGCCCTACCGTCAGTCTATCCGACGCTACGCAGAAAAGTTGGGTAACGGCTCCCAACGGCTCTCTCCACTTGGTGGCCTATATATATGCCATCCCCCAGCCATTTGAAGTTTGCTGGAGTTGCTACAAGCCTCAAACACACCCAAGAACATCTCCAAGCCATCCAAGTGCTTATTGATCATATTTTTAGTTCTTAGCACATATTTGAGAGTGTTAGTGCTAGGTCAGCTCTTTAGAGAGTGATCAAGCAAGGCTTTGTGCCTTTGTGCTGTGGTTTTCTTGTGAACCAAAGAAGATATTTTGGAGCGCCGGCCCCTTGGAGCTTTGTGGCTCGCCGGCAACGTCAACGACCCTCCGACTTGGTGTGGAGCGGCATGGACGATCTTGTGCGGGGGACATGGAGACCCCCATCCTTTGTGGAGAAGCTTCTTAGTAGAATTCGGGATCAAGATGACCGTGATTGAGTTCACGGGAGAGATTTGATTGCCGAGAAGCGATACTCTTAGTGAGTGCTTCAACAACGTGGATGTAGGGGTGCATTTGTGGCTAACCGAACCACGGGATAAACACCCGCACTCCTATCCCGCTCTTTACGTTTCCGCATTTCATTCTAGCAATTCTTGTGCCTTGACTTTCATAGAGTAGTTTCTTGATAGAAAAAGCTATAGGTTGCTAAACTCTTTTGGGATAGGGGTTTCACACTAGAACAACCTTAGTTGCACATATAAATAGCATGTTTTAGTTTAATATTGTGCAGTTTAGTTGGAGCCATAGGTTAAGATTTTAACTTGCCTAATTCATCCCCTTCCCCTCTTAGGCTAGAGCACCCGATCCGGTCTTTCAGACTCTCCTACCCCTAATTATTAAGTATTGAGACTCTATTTGGGTAATTAAATATGTTCTAATTAAAGTAGCATGCGTTTTTCCATTCACGTCTTTCTATTAGAAAAGACCTAAAAATGATACACAATTAAGATGGTTGGGTCTACTCTCAATCTAAAATGTCTTATATTTGTGCACAAATTTTAAATCACACGGTGCCTTATATTTGGGGACAGAGGGAGTATAACTTGTGTATATAATTTTAAGATATAGAATATTATGGACTACTTTTTATGAGATAATTTTGTAACATCATTTTATTTCTACGTAAAACTTTTAGAGGACAAATGGATTTTATTTTTTTAAAAAATACAATTTTTACAAACAACTGGTATATAAATACAAAATTGCCGAGAAATTATGTATACAAAAGGAAAAATGGAAAGAAATAAGAGAAAAACTCACTTACCAACACTCATATGGCTCGGTTGCGGCGAGAGTGAACTGCCGAGGAGGCTCGCGTTACCCATCTTTATATAATCGTTTTGATACGGTGTGAGCAGTGAGCTTGGCAATCACAGGCGTATCGCGGTATCGCCTAACACCAACTCCCCTATCCACGCACCAGCTAGCCATGCGTTTAGGCAGCCGTGCTCCGCCGGTGCCGGATATGCCTTGGTGGCGATCGGGGATGATCGAGACCGATATCTCGCGGGCGGCCGAGCCCCCAACACACTGCCTCACCGTTTTCGGGAATAAGGAGGCTACCAGCACTAAGCAGGCTATCAATTTGGCAAGCCTAGCAGCACTAAGCAGGCTATGTGCTCGCATATTGTGCTCCAAATAAAAACCAAAGACTTCGTATGCTCCGAAAAAAATCTAATATTATCAAAAATTAAACCAGAGACCATGTCAAGCGCTACAATTTAAAATAATTTCCATGGAGTTCTTGAGCGTAGGGGGCTTGAGCGCCCCCCCCCCCCCCCCGCTGGCTCCGCCGCTGCTCCGGAACATGCCCAAAAACTGCCATCGCGCATCCTCGCTCGTGGATGATGCGTGTTTCGGTGTTTGCCTTCGTATCCGCACATTGCGTTGCGTTCCGTTCCGATCGATGCGTTGCTATCTCGAAGGTCTTGGTTGGTGTCCTCGCCAGCCGCCGCCGCTGGTGCGGCGACGCATTGGCTCGATCGGCTGTGCACAGAACATGCTATGGATATGTTGCACATCAATTTGGCAAGCCTAGCAGCACTAAGCGGGCTAGCAGCCTAGCACTATGCAGCGGCTCGATATGTGCTCGCATATTGTGCTCCAAATTAAAACCAAAGACTTCGTATGCTCTATCGCGAAAAAAAATCTAATATTATCGAAAATTAAACCAGAGACCATGTCAAACGCTACCATATAAAATAAAACCACCGCAACGCGTACAGACGTGCACTCCTTCCTGAAAAAAAAAGAAAGACAAAAGGCTTCATGTGCCAGGTCAGCGGGTGGGCCCGGCGACAGCGACGCCCAGCATTCCCTACGAGCACGCGCTGGGCGCGGTCGCGCACGCAGGCACCAGGCAGGCGGGCCCGCGCTCGAGGTTGATGTGTATGTTGTAAGAAATATGGCACTATTTATGCCATTTTAAGTGATTTTGGTGATCGAATGACAACACAAAATTTGGACTAATATGATTGTTAAGATGACCATTCTCAGGTTTTTAGGTTTAAGTGATGACAAAGAGAAAGAAAAGATAGGCGTAGCAAGGCCCGAAGGGCCGCCCCTACGGGAGAAAGAAAAGATAAGCTCTTCGGTCTGAAGCACCGGAAGAACCGACGCATGAAGCATCGGTGCATTCGATGGTTGTCGGAAGAACCGACGCCATGGCAGAAGGGAATCAAAGCCAAGTCAGCTTATGGGCACCGGATGAACCGACGGGTCAAAAAGGGGCATCGGTGCATTAGGCGTCCCATGTTCCAGAGACGATGTCAAGAGCCCAGGAGAAGATTCTTCAGCACCGGTTCAACCGACGGTGCGTCGGAGTATTGCGTCGGTGCAATGACGTCAGCGCCCAGGAGAAGATTCTTAAGCACCGGATGAACCGGTGATGCATCGGTACAAAGCATCGGTTCAATCGGTGATCACTGCGTCAGCTGTCAGGAGTTCAACGGCTACTTCGGGTTATGAGTGACCGGAAGAACCGACGCTACCTCAGCCAAAGGCATCGGTTCTTCCGGTGATACGCAGATTTTCAGCTGACCGTTTGAGCAACGACTACAAGACTTGGTGGCCTATATATATGCCTCACCCCGGCCATTTGAAGTTTGCTGGAGTCCCAAGACACCTCATACACATCCAAGAACATCTCCAAGCCATACAAGAGCTCATAGATCATATCCTTAGCTTATAACACTAGTTTTGTAAAGTGTGAGTGCTAGATTAGCTCTTAGTGAGTGTGATTGCAAGGCTTTGAGCCTTTGTGCTATGGTTCTCTAGTGAACCAAAACAAGAGCTTGGTGCGCCGGCACCTTGGAGCGTGAAGCTCACCGGCAACGTCATCGACCCTCCGACTTGGTGTGGAGCGGTGACGACACTTTGTGCGGGGGACGTGGAGACCCCATCCTTTGTGGAGAAGCTCCTTAGTGGAACCCGGGGCCAAGGTGACCGTGATTGTGTTCACGGAAGAGACTTGGTGGCCGAGTAGCAATACTCTTAGTGAGTGCTACAACAACGTGGATGTAGGTGTGCCTTTGTGGCTAACCGAACCACGGGATAAACACACGCGTCAAGAGTTTGCTATCTCCTATCCCGCTCTTTAAGCTTCCGCATTTCATACTAGCAATTTGTGTGCCTTTACTTTCATAGAATAGTTTTTTTATAGGAAAGGCTATAGGTTGCTGAACTCTTTTGGGATAGGGGTTTCACCCTAGAACAACCTAGTTGCACATCTAGATAGCATGTTTTAGTTTAAATTTTGTGCAAACTAGTTGGAGCCATAGGTCTAAGTTTTTATTAGTGCCTAATTCACCCCCTCCCCCTCTTAGGCTAGAGCACCCGATCCTTTCACATGTGTGTCCTAAAATAAAAGACTTGCGGAGATTAAGTTGGATTCAAAAGTTCCTTCTCCTCCTCTCTCGACCGCTACAGTAGAGAAGGGCGAGCGGAACGGTGACCACGTCTCCAGGGTCGATTCCGGCGGCTCCCCTCCTCTCCGACGCCACCTCCGGCGCCGGCGAGGTAGGGGAGCGGGGGAATCGACCGCCGGTTGTGCATACTACCTAGATAGGAGTAGATCTAGGGTAGGTTAGGTTGGCCATGGTGACGGTGTCGCTTTGGGCATTTTGTTCCTCGGCGGTGGCGGCGCTTGCATGTGCTGCTTGCTGTCTGGAGGATTTTGTTGCTGGCGAAGATGTTCTTCGGCCGCCGGTTGGTCTTCCTTTAGCTCGTCGACGTCGACGATGACGAAGCCGGGTTTGGTTTTGGCATCTTCTACGGCGACGAGTCTGGGTTTGTGTCCTTCCTATGTGCGATGGGGAAGGGACATTTGTGCTCCTCCTGGGGCTTCTTCTTCTGCGTCAGTGAGTTCTTCACTGGTGGCGGATTTTGTGCTGGGGGATTCTTGTTGCTTGTTCCGTTTGATTTTGCTCGGATGGAGGAGGTGACGATGAATCCTTTGCGGCTTCTTTTCCCTCTGCTGCTCGCTGCTGTTGGGGGCGAGGCAGAGTGGAACGCCTGGACCATTCAATTCGTTTTCGGATGGGTCCTTTCGTGGATCTCAGTTCTTGGGCTGCTGAGTTTCTCATCTGTGTGGCTCCAGTTGCTTTCCGGTTCGTGTGGTTGGGAGGTGGTCCAGGGGAGGAGGTGCCAGATCATGGAGCCGACGGCTGATGGTCTTTCACCGAGGATATCTTGCAGCTTACCAATGTTTGGAGTCCGTTCATTGATCTGGAAGGGAGAGGATGGAGGTTGGATGGATCGGTTTGCAGCAAGGGCATCGGGTGAGCTACAGAGGCAGCTTGAACTGAGGAAGAAGAAGCACAGTTGGGGTCTTTGTGTAATTTTTCAGTTACTCAGGGTCCTTTCTGTAAAAAAAGGATGTACTGCACTGCTCTTTAATATATGATATTCATCCTTTTTCGCAAAAAAAACAATGAAAAAATATATACTGTTATGGCTGCCAAAAAGCACCCATGAGTCAAAGAGTTTAAATTTTGACTAAATTTATATAAAAAGTACTAATATTCATGATTAAAATAAGTATCATTTAATTAGTTATGTAACATATTTTTATAACAAAATTATTTAGAAACATAAATGTTAATACTATTTGATATAAAGATAGTCAAATTTGATCCAATTTGATCGGCCAGTCGGGGGGGGGGGCGAGAGGGGCGACCGCCCCGGCCCCCATAACCAAGGCCCCCCTCCCATGTATACGTACACAACATGTATATGAGTCATGTATGAAGGATAGCGTGTGATATAAAGATAGAATTTATAGCACGTGACTCCTTGTTCCTGTCCAGATAGAGCTTCAGGACAGCTAACCCTCCGAATACGTCTCCGTATGTCCTTACTCATTAGCTTTCATCCTTCGTATTGCTTTTCTTCTTTTTTCTATTAGGTCTTTGCATGCATTTTCTTGAGCTTGAATGGTACTAGTTTGTAGATTGGTGGATTATAGTTCATTACTTGTGGATAGTTGACTAGTTCTGTATTGTAGTACTGCTACTATACTATCTAGTGCTTGTGCAAGTTTTAATAAAGGAGATAACATGGAACCTTTGTTCAGTGTAATCCACAAATACTAGTCTAGAACAAATCCAACTCAAATATTGAACAACTTAACATAAGCAATCATTTAAGGATACTGAAAGATCTTTTTGTTTGTGATTGTCAACCAAATTTGGCATTGTTCGCCAGAACTTTTGGTATTTTATTCGGTTGTTTAATTGATCCATGAAGATGATAATTAGATTATCAGTTTTAATCAAACAGTTGTGACCGGGTAATTTCACTCGATGGATTAAGGATTTGTTGAATCTCCCGGCCTGTTATCACCCGGCCACACACGTCACACGTGCCGGGGGCGCACACGCGGCTCCCAAAAGATATCCAACAAGAACTTATAGGTGTCCCACCACTATGCGTGCAGTGCATCTGCGTCGTCTGCCATGGCTGCTCTCATGTGCGTCACCGGTGGCGCGGTGCTTCACCTGGTGCCTGGTTTGTGTTGATTTTTGGCAGATTTGCATGTGTTCTTTCGCGATGTGTTTCTGCCGGGGTCAGCACCGCCAGATGCGGGTGCGGAGGAGGGAGAGGTAGTGGGCCACCTGCGCAGTTGCTTGCATGCTGGTTTCTATAGACGAGCAAACGGGCCGCCCAGCCCGGCCCGGCCCGTCCTGGACCCGGGTCGGGCCCGGCTTGATCGTGCCGGGTCAAGTTTGGCCCGTCATGCCATCGTGCCGGGCTGCCCCGGGCTTTGTGCTTGGCCGACGGCCAGGCCCGACCCATGAGCCTATTTTCGTGCCGAGCCGGCCCAAATGACCCGACCAAAATTATGTGCCGGGCCGGCCCAAATGGTCCATAAACATATGAAGATATCAATTTCACAAATATTTAAAGAATCGTTCCTCAAATATCATTAAGTTCATAAATATTAAAAAAACACCTAAGTTACATCTATAAGTTAACTTATTGACAAATCACAAGTTATAAGTTCATATATAAGTATATAATTATAGTTATATATAAGCTAACGGGCCTCTACCGTGCCTTCCACTAATTGCGGGTTGTGCCGTGCCGCCCGACGGGCCTGCCTGGCGGCCCAAGCCCGGCTCGAGACCCGTGTTGTGCCTAGACCGGGCCCGTGCCGTGCTTGGGTCGTGCCAGGTCACCCGTGCTTGGGCCGGGCTACCGGGCCTCGGGCCTTCTACTCATCTATACTGGTTTCCCACCAAAGCAGATAAGAAAGCAGTGCTCCATGCCATGATTATTTGCCTACTCCATTCCTTCCAAATTATAAGTCATTTCAAAAATCTTGGAGAGTCAAAATTGTCTAAGTTTGATCAAATTTATACAACAAGATAATAACATTTACGATATCAATTAAATATCATTAAATTCTTTGTTAGCTATATTTTATAGTATACCTATTTGATGTCATAAATCTTTGTATTTCTCTCTATAATTTTGGTCAAACTTTGAAATGGTTTGACACTCTAAAATTTTTAGAATCACTTATAATTTGAAACGGAGGGAGTAATAAAGATCAACCTAGCAAGAGACTAAAATACGGTCAGTCGAAATATAGCCGTGTCCTAATGATGGACAGTCCGGCCTCAATCATTTACGAATGATTATAAGGATGGGGGTGGTGCGGTTCGATCCATTGGATCATCGAACCTATCCATGAAAATAATCCAAACGGGCTCCTAATGTAATATAGGAATTAGCTAACGGTTAGTGGATCGTGACCCATAGAACCAATGGGTCGACTGGTTCGATCCATCACGGCACCACCCCAAAGGCCACGACGCCTAGCGTGAGGCAGGCAGGTAGCGGCTGCGCCTTGTTGCGGGCTAGTCGTCGCACCCGTCTACATCTTGTCAAATGATTGAGCAGCCGGCAAGGGAGTAAGCGGCTAGGAAGAGGAGTAAAGAGTGGCCACCTGCCGGAGGAGACATGAGCTCCGGAGTACATGCGACAGCCTATAGTCCATTAAGCACCAGTGCACTATGCTGTCGTAGACTCGCGATCTTCTTTGGTAAGTGAACGACCCACGTGAAGGGGTGCCTGTCGCTGCATGACATATAGTTGAGGATCGACCCACGCGATCCAATGGAGCACCGGGTCATAGCAGATCAGCCGGTGCTCCATGATATGTCATTTGGATCGACGGATCGATTATGGTTCGCTCCACGGAGCAACCATCCCCATCTATAAATGATTATTTACAGCCCGAAGAGGAAACAGACGCAGCCCTTAGACACCATTACAGTCAGTGGCGGAACTACATATCGGCAAAAGTGGGCCATGCCTCCCCTTGGTTCCAATGAAATCACATATGTATACGCAAAATTGAAGTCTTGAAAATCCATCTCCTTTGCACCCAATCATCCAGGCTGGCAGCCACGCGAGTAGTTGCAGACAGCAAGCAGCGTCGGAGTGACAGTCGCATCACCGCTCGCGCCGCATCGCCTCATCGAGCCCTGCCTCCCCCACCCTCTAGTCTGCGGTCTCCATCGTCTGCTGCTCGCCGGCCTCCGCAGCACAGTGATGAATTGGACTCCAGTTGTCGCAATCCGCCAATCCCAGTCAGTTTGTGGTTCGTCCAATCCCTAGCGCCATCTACCTTCTTCCTCCTCGGTTCTTAGTTGGGGAAAATGCCCCCCCCCCCTCTGCCCCCCGTTCATTCCTAGCTCCGCCACGGATTACAATATGAGTCGAAAATCAAACGCCGCGCTTAGATCGCCCACAAGCAAAGACACTACCCAACACAGAGTCTAAACCAACAAAACAAAAGGAGAGGAGCAGACCCCGAGATCCAGAACTAGGCTTGAAGTCTTTTCCTAAAATTCCAACCACGATTATCTTTGCCGAGTGCCTGGTATTTGGCACTAGCCATAAGCACACAACATAGCACAGGTTTCCATAGTCAAAAGGATGAATAACGTATTCTATTGCTTGAGATTCAGTATCAAAGGTGAGATCCGGCCATAAACTTTTTTAACTTTATATAAGATCACATGTTTTACTGTGTAAGGTCGACCAAGGTCACATTCGCTGTGTTCGCTTGGCTTGTCAGCCAACCAGCCAGCAGTACTGTCCTCACATACTAAATCAGCACCAGCCACCAGCTATCAGCCAGTCAGCAGTACTGTTCTCTTATAACAAATCAGCACCAGTCATCAGCCACAGACAAGCAAACACAGCGATTTTTATTTAAGACCTTTTCTTGCCACGCTACAGATGCTCTAAGGGTGTCTTTTTAGCCCAATGTTGTTTCTAGTCGTTCGGAAAGTGACTTTCCTCCTCTCTCTCTCATTCACATGGTAGCTCCCACTACAATCACTCCATCTCCTTGATTTTTACGGGTTAACTGAATCACCGCTCTCTCTTCTGCCTCTTTCCCTATTCTCTTTTCTCTTTGCTCAACTCGATTCCCTTTCCTGCAAATGAAACCGGATACTGCAAATGAAACGCGACGCTATCTTTCTGTTCCACTTTAGTGCAAATAGTCTCGCAGCGGATACTGCAACTCCGTCCGCTGCGGTTCCGGACAACCTTGAAAGTGCATCTAGGTCCCTAAATGATTTTGGTGATTTTTGACAATCACAATTTGGGGATATGATGCTTTCAATAAAGTGTGTGCATGAATAAAATGATAAATCCAAGAAGAAGATGAAAGGAAAGTCCCCAATTTCATTTCATATATGATGGAATCTATCGGAGATTTAATTTTAATTTTTAGTTTGAAATTGAGTATAGGTTCACCGTACTATCAAGGGGGATGCATTTGAATGAATTTTAGGTTGTCAAAATACTTCATTTGAGATGACATTCTTTAGAGTCACACACTTCACTCACAAAAGACTTTGCACAAAGTTTCTGCACAGGGTCAGATGATCCGGGGTTACTCCGGATGATCCGGCCAAACAGTGAAGTTCAGCATTGAGTAAGTCCGGATGATCCGGACCTGGAGTTTTGTGAGCGCCTGGCAGTGCCAGGCCGGATGATCCGGCCCTACACTGGATGATCCGGATCTGAGAAATTCAAGTGTGTTTTTAGCCTATTCTGTCACTACCCCGGATGATCCGAGGTTACTCCGGATGATCCGGGAACCACTAGAAAACACACAACGGTCACTTTCGGGGGTGGGAGTATATATACCCCTTCACCCCCTTCATTTATTTCTCTCTCTCTCTCTCCCCCCGACCAACCATGCCTCCAAAGCATTCATTCCTTAATTTATCTCCATCCTAGAGCTTAATTCTTGAAAGGAAACACCTAGGGATTGAGAGGAAGTGAGATTTGAGGTGTGATTTGAGAGCACTCCGTGAGCTACACTTGTTCATCTCAAGAAGCACTTGAAGCAACCTTTGATTCGTCGATTCACGTATGTTACTCTTGGAGCTTGGCTTCTAGACGGTTAGAGGTGCCGGTGAGCTTCCATTCCTTTGTGGTTGAGCCCCGGAAGTTTGTATTACCCCGTCCTTTGTGAACATTTGCTAGTGAGCAACTTAATCCTCCTACGTGGTTGATTAAGTGACGGAAAGGGTTATACGGCAACCCTGCTCTTTGTGAGCACCTCAACGGAGACGTAGCTCCTTCGTGGAGTGAACTTCGGAATAAATCTTGTGTCTCCCTTATTTATTATTGTTCTTATTATTCTTGAGTTATTATTTACTTTATCTACTTGTTAGTTGCATTCTTCTTGTGCTAAACTGGTTCACAGGCTCAGCTACTTCATTTGTCAACTTTGTATTCAAAGAGATTCGTCAAAAGCTAAGTAGATTTCAAATTTAGTGCAAGATTATTTCTCCCTGTTGGATCATCCAACCCTACGCCGGATCATCCGGGTCAGAGAAGGACCGGAAGATCCGACATAGGGCCGGATCATCCGAACCTGACGATTTTCTGTCAAGTTTTTTAGGAAATTTTCAAAACAGGCCTATTCAAACCCCCCCTCTAAGCCTAGTGTCAATCCTTTCAATTGGTATCAGAGCCTAATCTCTTGATTAAGACTTAACCGCTAAGGGAAAACACTATGACCGGTGAGACGTTCGAAAGTGGTGCTCCCTCCGCATACGAAGTCAATGATAGTGACTTCGAGGTTAGCGATGTTGAAGGTGACATGACTGAGGAAGAAAGGGCAACTAAGCGAAAAAAATAAAATAAAGAAGAAGATGAATGAGAGAGTTGAAAAGAAGGATCTAACTCTTTTCAATGAAAGGATGAAGTTGGAAAATGAGAAGAAGAGTCAACAAGATTTTCACACGATGTCTCATACATATGAGACTTCAAATTTCCAATCCTCCAACCTTTCGTTCTCTACCGTTCCAATGGGCAAACCTTCTCACTTTGATGGAAATGACTATGCCTGTTAGAGCGAAGACATGCACGTGCATTTATATGGACTTAATCCACATCTTTGGACCATTGTGTGTGTTGGTGTGCTTCAACTTGGAGAAGGCGAAGTGGCTACTCCGGAACATGAGCAAGATTTGTTTCGCAATGCCCAAGCCGTGAGAGTCATTAAAAGCTCTCTTTGCACAATGGAGTACAACAACGTAAGAGGAATCATAAGTGCAAAAGAGATTTGGGAAACTCTCCAAATGTCACACGAAGGCAATGATGAAGTCAAGGAAGGAAAGATGGATCTTCTCCAAGGAGATTTGGAAGCATTTGTCATGAAAAAGATGAAACCCTTCAACAAATGCATCATAGGCTCACTCTTCTAGTTACCGAGATTAAAACTCTTGATAGCAAAGATTGGGATGATTTCAAGGTCACTAAGAAAATACTTAGAGCATATGCACCCAAAAATCCAATGTTGGCAACCTACATTAGAGGCAAGGAATAATATAGAAAGATGAAGCCAATCAACTTGTTGAATAAGTTACAATTTCATGAGATGAATGTTCTAGATGTTGCCAAGTCAATTGGTCAAGATGAAGTCAAGACTATTGCTCTCAAGGCCGAACCAAGCAAGACGGTTGAAACAAGTGAGAAGCCGTTAAAGCAAAAGAAGAAAGTTGAGTCAAGTGATGGAGATAGCACCGATGAAGAAATAGCCATGATGATGAAAAACTTCAAGAAGTTTATGAAGAAAAGAAACTTCAAGAAAGGGATCAAACAAAGAAAATGCTATAAGTGTGGTGAAAAAGATCACTTCATAGTGGATTGTCCTCTCAATGATGACAATGAAAATAAAGACAAGAAATACAAGGGCAAGAGCAAGGACAAGAGTTATGACAAAGAGAAAAAGTACAAAGAGAAGAGCAAAGAGTACAATAAGAAGCATGGCAAGGCTCATGTTGGTGAAGAATGGGAGTCTATTGACGACTCCGACAATGAGGGCACGACATCTCTTGCCTTGCTCTCTACGTCATCGACACCAAAGCTCTTCAACAACCTCTCCGATGATGAAGATGAAGGCCCTATGTGCCTTATGGCCAAAGGGACTAAGGTATCAAACTATGCCATCCCTCCATCTTCTCCTACCTCCACGTCTAGTGAAGTAGAAAATGACTTAGAGAAAGAAGAGACCCAACTCAAAGAAAACATGATAAAGAAGTTTGGAAAACTAGGTTATAAACAAATTAAAAAACTTATGGAGAAATTAGAGAAAAAGAAATAGATTCTTAGAGAACAAGAAGAATTGCTCATCCTTGAGAAGGAGAGAAATCTTGTTCTAGAAGAATCTTTAGCCAAGAAAAAAGATAAGGTTGAGAAATTGGCAATGGACTTGTCTCTTGCCAATAACTCAAATGTGAGGATGTCAAAGGATCATGCCTTGGCAAATGATTCACTTGCTAGGTTAAAGAATGCTTATAGTGAGCTTCAAGAGAGGCAATCACGCCTTGCAGATATATACAAAAATCTTGAAGTGAACCATAGCACTCTTTGGGAGAGTACCAAGTCTAATTCCAAAGCTACTATTGACTCTAATGCCTCCACTAGCAAAGGGTTCTCTAAATGTCATAATCATGATATAAATGCTTGTGTTACTAACCTTGCAAAGCTAGAAGAAGCAATCAAGGCCAAAGATGCTCAAATCTACAAGTTGAACATGCTAGTTGGAAAGGGAAACCTTAAGCCAAAGAATGATTTTGAGTCACACCCGGCTTATAACATGGCTCAAAGGTTTCCAAGCATTTATGATAGACTTGGCCACACAAGAGGAAACAATACAAATTGTTCTAAGATTGTGAATGGCAAGTCCATCCCACGTTGGAAGAAAGGAGCAAATCTTGATGATTTAATGCACATGGCTCACCATGGCACAAAGATGAGTGTTGACCAAGATAAGAACAAGGTTGAGAACACAACGAAAGTCAACATAACCAACAAGAATGTGTCACCTCCCATATCACGCAACTACACTATTGACTACACCGTGATGATTCAAAATGGGAAGATGGTGGTCAAGTACATTGGTGCTCACACAAAAAGGTTGAGGAATGTTTGGGTGCTCAAGATGGCCTATACTAACCTCCAAGGACCCAAACAAGTTTGGATACCTAAAACTTGAGCCTTACTTTGTTTTGTAGGCATACTCCTCCGGTGGAAGTGCATGGTTGATTGATAGTGGTTGTTCAAATCATATAACCGGGGAGAAGGACTTGTTCACTTCATTGCAAACAGATGATATACCCAAAGAAACTATTGTCTTTAGAGACAATAGTAAAGGATAAGTAATTGGTTTGGGTAAAATTGCTCTTACTCATAATAATTCAATTAATGATGTTTATTGGGTTGCAAAGTTGGGATACTGTTGGCACTCCTTAAGTACCCATTTTATTCCTTGTTTATCCTTGATAATTGCATGAATTTAATATCAAAATCACTAACCGTCCTAACCACGGCCTAATTATTGGTCATTTTCACATTTGCACATATATTTTGGAGGAACTTCATTTTTTGCAGGTTTTTTACCTATTTTGGAGCATGAAATGACGAGGCCCGTGATCGAGCGCTAACACGGAAAAAGACGAAGGCCAAAGCCTAAAGGAAAGACCAAAGCCCATGTTGATTCGAAGTCCACTCATGCACATCCATCCTCCAAGGGAGCCCAAAGGACCAAGCCCACGAAGATGAGATCAAGATACTTCGGGATTAAGCAAAGCAAATGAAGATTTAAGGAAGGGTTCCCTATCCTATCCTTTCCTCGACGATATCTCCAAGATAACAACGTCCAAAGGGGTGCAATCGTGAAGGACATAAACTCTAGAAGATGCGAGGAGTCTACATGCGAAAGAGGAGACCGAGGCGACCCCGAAAGAGGGTAGGCCGGCCGGCCTAGGCCCATGAGGCCGGCCGGCCTAGCCCATTTCCGAGGCGGTTCGGCCTCCCCTTCGACCGGTGGCTTCCTCGGTTTATAAATAACTCGCACCTTATTCAACTCGGGGAATCAATCCACCCAGAACTCGACGAAAACCTTGGGCCAAGACCGGAGGAGGCTGACGGCCGCCGCGAGTCTTCGAGGGTACCTAGGAGATGTCTTAGGCCACCCCTAGCCGCCATGGCCTCCCTGCGAGGTTGAGCCATGGTGGAGTTCGGGAGTCATCCCCAACATTCGTCGGGGTATGTACACACACGATGGTGATATCAATCTACTCTTTATTCTAGTTGTCTCGACTTTGGTCTACTTCAATGCATGCTTTCTTTCTCATATGTGATGCATCCATATGTTCATAGTAAGATTAGATCTATTCGTGGTGATTAGTCTATATCTTGCAGATACATTGAGGTAGCGTGTTTTAGCTAGTTGGTTGATTACCCCGGTGTGGTGACAGCATGGCAGAGGAAAAAATTCTAGCGACGACATGATGAGGAATAGGATCGATGGCGAGTACCATGGGAGTCGTTGCGCGGCCACCAAGAGGGGGAGCTTCGACTAAGAGCACTTGGTGGGCGTTTGGGGTAAAGCTTTGGGAAACCTTAGGCGTCGACACGAACCTCTCACCGGTGACCTTGGGAAAGTAGGCCGCTTGCGAGCCGCCTTTCTGAGATATGATTTCGTATACCTTTAGTTGAGATGCAATCTATGTTTTGATCACCTTTTTGACTAGAACTGTACCTAGAGACGATAGGCCCTAGCTCCTTGGTTGTGTTATCTCATCTACGGTTGTGGGTGTGATGAACACTTATGCTTCATTCATATCTATCAAGTGTTCAGTTTATATACAATCTTCGCTTCATGTTTAGGATAGGTTCGATACATTAGATGGTAAACTCTAGTCGGTTCGCTTCTGATCCACGGATTGATAAACATTGGGGAAGTACGCTAAGGAAAAAGCTATCACGATCTGTGCACTTGCGGTACATAAATTGGGGCTCTAAGGAGTGTCAACAAGCTTTTCTGGTGCCATTACCGGGGATCGGCAACTCGAACCCTAGAGAGATCTATCTATCTTTTGGGGCTAACCCTAATTTCATTATTGCATATATCCTGTGTTTCTTGTTTGTGTCCATGAATGTAGTTAAAACCCTAAACACAAAGTGATTGAGAAGTTCTCAACGTCCGTACTTTGACAAGTCCAATGTCACTCAAGCAAGTTGATGGCTACATGAAGACCCGCTCTTTAGTGGTAGGTGCTAACTTTTGTTAGTGGCCCAGCATCCACTATCGAGCCCACACTCAAAACAAGTAAAGATGAAAAAGGTATGTCACCGTGTCAACTTTGGCTAATGTCTCTTGGAGATTTCTTTGTCCAAGCCATAGGTGATGAAGCATGCCCAAAAAGAAAATCGTGCGATCGGATCATCATCATCTCCAAAGTACTGCTGTTGTGATGAGATTTTCGTCCATGATCAGAGAAGTACCATGAGAGAAAATTGTTTATTGTAAAGCTCCATCAAGCCTTCTTTCCAACGCATCAAGAATCGTGAATTTTGGAGATCGGTGTGAAGAGTTATGGTAAAATCTTACAACGCTGCGCGTTCTGAAATGTCTCGGGACAGAGCGCAGTGCCGGAGTAAAACGACCATAACTTCTTCATCCGGAGTCCGTTGGGATCAATGACCACTCGTTGAAAAGGTAATTTCATAAGGCTTTCCATGGAGTAGAATTTTGGTACATGTTCTGTGCAGGATGATCAAGGAATTCAATGAAGAAGAGGCAGCAACAAACAATGGAGAAAGTGATGACGATGTCGCAAGATGTTTGGAGGACCTTGTGCACAAAAGTTGATAATTTGAAGTTGACCAATGCTGGAGGCAACAAGATTAGAGGAACCATGATGCCACCCATCTTCTCCATGGGATGCTCAAGAAGCTTCTAGTCGAGTACAATCAAAGAAAGAGACCACTCTGATCATCGACACAAAGCACGGGAGCCTCCTTCGATCCTGACATCTTAGGCAAATCAAGAACCATGGAGACATACCATTGGAGCCATGCTACTCACTGGTGAATCAATGGTGATGACCTTGAAGCCAAGGATGCACAACAAGACGCTCCGATGACCACAAGATCAAGATTATTGACATCTTCGGATCGATTCATAAGAAGTCATTGTTATCATCAATATTCTACTCAACCTCAGAAGAAAATTGCAGTATATTTTTAGATATTCAAAAGCCCCATGAAGTTTCGGTTCCAACGAATCAAGAATGAAGTCAATCGAAGTTTCCCACAAGAAGTTATGGCCAAAACATCGAAGGTCGTGCACTCTGAAATTTTCTGGACAGCACGCAGCGCTAAAGTAAAACGGTCATAACTCTCTCGTTTGGACTCCTTTAAAGCGAATGACCACTTGTTGGAAAGGTAATTTTATAAACTTTTCAATAGAGCTATATTTTGGTATATGTTCTATTCTGGATGTAGGGGAAAATCTACGAAGGAGAGGCGAAGAGCAACATGACGAGAACAAGGTAAAGGAGATAAGGATGACAACAATGAAGAGGAGCTTGGGCTGTGGTTTCATCAAGCGTACATGATCGAATTCAGAAGCTCAGGACAAAATAAGGGCCTTAAGGACATTGGCAAAGGAAGGCACGAGTGACAACATTCAACGCATGAAGATGTTAAGAGCGAACCACGATGGATTACGAAAGGCGACATCAATACAAGCTGCATGGACAATTCGAATTCTCGCACGAAGGACCATGGCTTCACATCAATGAGAAAGTATGTGAGAAAGTCAATCTCTATGACTTTAAATGAAGCGCTTTGCGGGAGGCAACCCGTTCATTTTATTTATATATATATATATATATTAATATGACCGTCTACATTGCACTTTTTAATCGGAATATTAAGTAACATTGTACCATTGCTCTAACAAAAACCACAACTTCATGTTGTTCTTTCTAAATGTTATTGAGGGAGCACTTTGTTATTTGATCTTGGGAAACTTGTAGACCTTTTTGTGTGCCTATTAGTCTTTTGAGTCTTTTTCTTTGTGTCTTTTTAGAGAGATTTATGAAGCATTGCACCACCCTTTGATTTTAAACTTCTGGCTAGTTAACTTAGGCTAACTTTTGTTTTGTTTTAGACCACCTCATCATGTCATATAATTTTGTTCACCCACCCCGTGTTGCATTGCATACCATATTGTTTGTCTCACCCTTGCATTGCATTGCATGTTGCATTTAAAAAAACTTTTTCTAAAACATTGACTAGCCTCGCTTTTGAGATCCTAAAACCCTTAGGAAATCCACTCATAGAGCAAGTTATGTTTTTCTTTCAAAAAAAATCTAACTTTTGTTTCTCTCTAGTTTTTTTATAAACCACCCTATATAGAATTTCTATACCCAACACTCTCTCTTCAAAATTTTTGTTTTAAGCCAAAAATATAGGAAACTCATAAACCTACTTCTAAAACCTTGTTAGCTCGGTTGCTTGGTCCTTTTCGATAAATAACATTTTCATTCACAAAAGCCTCACTTCTTATGAAGTGTCGCGAAGGCTTTTTGTCACTCTTAGCAATTGTTTTTGAATAAGCTAGTTGCGGAACGACATCGAAAGGTCCTTTCAACCTTGCTAACACTTGTTTTTGCTAACTTTGCATTTGCACTTTGCATCCATTCCATTGTTCATGCCCTCATTTTGCTAGTTTGGTCTCAATCTTATTGATGTATGCTTTCCTATCCATGTAATTCTTATCACGATAGCATTTACCTTTTGCAATCTTGTGTAAACGTGGTGTTTAAACTTGTTTGCGGACCTCCATCTTTAAGCTCTTTTGACCAAGATAGCAATCCATTTTCCTCTCATTCGCATACACACACCTCCCACTTGCATTCACATACACCCATTAGGTTTAATTTTCACTAGACTAATTATGCCACAAGTTAAGTATCTTAGGGGATGTTTTTGGTTTGTTGGCGATTGTTTCTACTCCCAACTGTCACCTTGGGGGTAGATTGTGCACTTGAATTGTTTTGCAGGCATGACAAAGCGTTCCCATGAATTCGTGATCAAAGAAGAAATCAATTTCACCAACACCTCCAAAGTTCGAGAGCAAGTCCCGCTGTTTTCATCAAATTGTGCACATGGAAAGAGACGTACAAGGAAGAAAAATTTGATATTCAGAAGCTCCATGAAATTCCCATTCCAATGCATCCAAGATCAATGAATTTGAAGACCCGTACAAGGAGATATGGCAAGAACATTGGACGTTGCGCATTCTGAAATTCGTCGGGACAGATTGCAGCGCTGGGATAAATGGACATAAGTCTCTTGTTCGGAATCAATTTTGGGTGAATGAGGACTCGTTGGAAAGGAAAATTCATGCACTTCGCAATGGAGCAATATTTCAATACATGTTCTGTTCTGAAAATTGAAAGAAAAATTTGTGAAGATGAGGCAGCAATGGGAGAACGAGGAATTGAAGGAGGCGACGACGATGTGAAGCAGTGATTGGGACCATGACTTAGTATAAGAAGAAGTTGAAGGAAATTGAGGCAACAAAGGTGAAGACACATTGAAGATGATATTCATACACATGAGGGAAGGACTTCAAGAATTGTAAGATGGTCCATCTTCTCCTTCCACGCCTAGCATCATGCTAAGCATGGGGGAGGATTTCGTGGACAAAGAAGAAAGATCTCATGGAGTAAGATAATCACGGTTGCCACAAGGTGCTCATGATTCTTTTTCCATGCTTACCACAATGCTTAAGTATGGGGGAGGCCGCGCTACACTTCATTACGAGCATCGAGAAGGACGGTAATTCTTCCTCAACTCTCTCTTTTTCTAAATGCTTGTACATATATGCCTTCAACCACAGATGCAACCTTTGTTTATCTCTCCCTATAATAACATGGCTACTAGGAGTACAACCTAGATTTGTTTTTGTTTTCAATGAATGATAACCACCATCACCTTGAGCTCACCACGATGATATTCTTATATGCTCTTGCTAATGGAAAAGTGATGAAAGTTGCTGCTTTGTTTTACCTACGCTATGTTGTATATGATTTGACCATTTGCTCTCAATTAAATGGAATTAAAATGATTAAAATACCGGCTTTTTTATTTGTGGAGGTTAAATGACTAAATTCTAGACCCACATATTCTATGTTGCTCTTTGATTTAAGTCTACCGATGACCTTACACCTTGTGTTGTTTAATTTGAAAACTTAATTCCTATGCTATCTATATTTGTGAATCTCTTGCAAAGTTCTACCTATCAAAGCCTATACATACATATTCTTTCATGATGAAACCTTTATATTGCAAACTTATATTTTGATGAGTTGGATTAAGATTGATTTCTTTGGTATGAGACTAAGAAGCTGGTCATTCCGTTTTTTTGTGTAACCTTCTTTTTGCTAGCCTATTTATCCATGCATTGTGAGTTTCTACTTCGGCAATTTTGCAAACCTCGCTGGATATCCACCCTAAACCAAAAATATCTTTTTGTGATTACCTCCTTGACCACAACCCAATTTGAGTATGGATTATCATTTTGACTGAATCAAAAGAATCAAGGGCACCATATAAAGAAAAGTTTTGGGAGACAAGGCTCCCCGGAGATTCAAGATGTTCTACGAAGAAGAAGGTGAATTTGAGATACTTACCCTAGCTAATTGGTTCTCCCACTATTCATACTCGAGGACGAGCATTTGTTCAAGCATGGGGGGATGGCTGGGTAAGTATTCTATGTTATCAAAAGTTTTAAGGAGTAAAAAGAAAGAAAAATAGAAAAATAGAAAAATGAAAAAAAAAAGAAAAAAATGAAAGAAAGAAAAAAGAGAAGAATAAAATGCTCCTTAGTTCTTTTTGGCTTCATTAATTTTCCAAGTTACTTTGAAGAACTATTCCATACTCAAATCTTCTAACCATGTGCAATCCCATAACGAGAACTTCATTTGTGTCTCGGGATCATCCTTTTGCCACTTGCACATGTCCACCTATCTAAATATGTGAGTTTCATCTTTCTCCCTCTCCAACATTATTTCCCAATGGCCTTTTTGACAAGTCTCAGTAAATCCAATAGATCTCTCTCTTAGTTTGACAATATTTCAGATATAATATTTTGCTAGGATTGTTTTTACCTACCAAGCTCCACATAAGCCTTCCACTTTTATATATGAGTAGAATATGTTGAAGACAGTCTAATGTAGGCTTGAGAGACTTGATGAGATGAGTATTTCCATGATATTTTGCAAGAGAACCTCACTTATGTTTGATATGCATTCTTTTGAAAACTCTTCACGATGAAACAAGGTAAAGGTTTGAAGTTCGCTTAAGTTTGAGAGCATTGCATTTATTTATTATTGTGGCTTGTTCTTTAATTGCTAGTCTATCTTCCATAGTGAAAAAGTAGCCGGTCACAACATAAACTTAAATGCTAAATACTTGAGAGAGCAATATGTCTTGTTATGTATGACTAAGTGCAGAGAGGACATTGAGGGGCAACGCTGATTTCTTTATAAGCAAAGCTCCTGGACTTACTCAAGGACGAGCAAGGTTTAACCATGGGGGGAATGTTGGCGCTCCTTAAGTACCCATTTTATCCCTTGTTTATCCTTGATAATGGCATGAATTTAATATCAAAATCACTAACCGTCCTAATCCCGGCCTAATTATTGGTCATTTTCATATTTGCACATATATTTTGGAGGAACTTCGTTTTTGCAGGTTTTTGGCCTATTTTGGAGCATGAAATGACGAGGCCCGTGATCGAGCGCTAACACGGAGAAAGACGAAGGTCAAAGCCCAAAGGAAGGACCAAAGCCCATGTTGATTCGAAGCCCATTCATGCACATCCATCCTCCAGGAGAGCCCAAAGGACCAAGCCCACGAAGATGAGATCAATATACTTCGGGATTAAGCAAAGCAAATGAAGATTTAAGGAAGGATTCCCTATCCTATCCTTTACTCGAAGATATCTCCAAGATAACGACGTCCAAAGGGTGCAATCGTGAAGGACATAAACTCTAGAAGATGCGAGGAGTCTACATGAGAAAGAGGAGACCGAGGCGGTCCCGAAAGAGGGTAGGCCAGCCGGCCTAGCCCATTTTCGAGGCGGTTCGGCCTCCCCTTCGACCGGTGGCTTCCTCGGCTTATAAATAGCTCGCACCTTATTCAACTCGGGGAATCAATCCACCCAGAACTCGACGAAAACCTTGGGCCAAGACCGGAGGAGGCTGACGGCCGCCGCGAGTCTTCGAGGGTACCTAGGAGATGGCTTAGGCCACCCCTAGCCGCCATGGCCTCCCTGCGAGGTTGTGCCATGGTGGAGTTCGGGAGTCATCCCCAACATTCGTCGGGGTATGTACACACACGATGGTGATATCAATCTACTCTTTATTCTAGTTGTCTCGATTTTGGTCTACTTCAATGCATGCTTTCTTTCTCATATGTGATGCATCCATATGTTCATAGTAAGATTAGATCTATTCGTGGTGATTAGTCTATATCTTGCGGATACATTGAGGTAGCGTGTTTTAGCTAGTTGGTTGATTACCCCGGTGTGCTGGCAGCATGGCGGAGGGAAAAATTCTAGCGACGACATGATGTGGAATAGGATCAATGGTGAGTACCATGGGATTCGTTGCGCGGCCACCAAGAGGAGGAGCTTCGAGTAAGAGCACTTGGTGGGCGTTTGGGGTAAAGCTTTGGGAAACCTTAGGTGTCGACACGCACCTCTCACCGGTGACCTTGGGAAAGTAGGCCGCTTGCGAGCCGCCTTTCTGAGAGATGATTTCGTGTACCTTTAGTTGAGATGAAATCTATGTTTTGATCACCTTTTTTACTAGAACTGTACCTAGAGACGATAGGTCCTAGCTCCTTGGTTGTGTTATCTCATCTACGGTTGTGGGTGTGATGAACACTTATGCTTCGTTCATATCTATCTAGTGTTCAGTTTATATGCAATCTTCGCTTCATGTTTAGGATAGGTTCGATAGATGAGATGGTAAACTCTAGTCGGTTCGCTTCCGATCCACGGATTGATAAACCTTGGGGGAGTACTCTAAGGGAAAATCTACCACGATCCGTACGCTTGCGGTACGTAAATTGGGGCTCTAAGGAGTGTCAACAGATACAATTTGTTGTATATCTAACAACTTTATTTGATGGACTACAATTGTCTCTTTACTAATGAGGGTGTGACTGTCACTAGAAGGGAAGATTTTTCTGTTGCTTTTACGGGTCATTTAAAGGGCAAAGTTTATCTTGTTGATTTCTCTAAGGAGAAAGTTGAGCCCAAGACTTGTTTAGTGGCAAAATCCGACTTGGGTTGGCTATGGCATCACCGTCTAGCCCATGTTAGCATGAGGAACTTGGCCAAACTTCAAAAGGGCGGGCACATCCTAGGACTAACCAATGTTGTATTTGAGAAAGACAGGTTGTGCAGTGCATGTCAAGCCGGGAAACAAGTTGGTGCTCCACATCCCCCCAAGAACATCTTGACATTATCAAGACCATTGGAGCTTCTACACATGGATCTATTTGGGCCAATCACCTACATTAGCATCGGCAGTAACAAATATGGTCTTGTTATTATTGATGATTTTTGTCGTTTCACTTAGGTATTCTTTGTGCATGACAAAAACAAAGTACAAAGAATTGTCAAGAAATTCATTAGAAGAGCTCAAAATGAATTTGAGTTGAAGATCAAGAATGTTAGAAGTGACAATGGCTCCGAATTCCGAAACACCAATGTTGAAGAATTTATTGATGAAGAAGGAATCAAGTATGAATTCTCCGCTCCATATACACCTCAACAAAATGGCATTGTGGAATGGAAGAATATGACATTGATTGAAGCCGCAAGAACCATGATTGATGAATACAAGACTCCAGATATCTTTTGGGCCAAAGCAATCAACATGGCGTGTCATGCCATCAATCATCTCTATATCCACAAGTATTTGGACAAGACACCCTACGAAATAATCACTGGTAACAAGCCTAAGGTGCACTACTTTAGAGTTTTTGGTTGCAAATATTACATACTTAACAAGAAAGCCAAAAGCTTAAGTTTGCACCAATGATTGATGAAGATTTTCTATTTGGTTATGGTACTAATGAACATGCCTATCGTCTTTTTAACAAAACCACCGGTGTTGTTGAGACCACAGTAGATGTGAAGTTTGATGAATCCAACGGCTCTCAAGTAGAGCAAGTTGATATGAACTTTATAGATGATGAAGAATCTCCAAATCTATCAATCATGAGGATGGGTTTAGCTTAAGTAAGGCCACGATAAGGAAGAAGCTTTGCTACAGTAGAAGTAAGAAATGACGACCCATCATCATCCACGAGAGTTGAGCCATCAAGCTCTCAAGTCCCTCAAGATCAAAGTCATGATTATGGTAACGATCATGATCATGACATGGATCAAGGGGAGGCACAAGATGAAGAAGCTCAAAAATAAGCACCTCAAATTGAAAAAGATAATGATGATGAATCTATTCAACCACAACGCCAAGTGTCTCATCCAAGAGTGCATCAAAGTGTACAACGGGATCATCCCGTTGACAATATTCTTGGGAGTATCCGAAGAGGGGTAACTATTCATTCTTGTTTAGCAAGTTCTTGTGAACATTACTCGTTTGTTTCCTCTTTGGAACCTCTTAAGGTAGATGAAGCACTTGGTGATCCGGATTGGGTAATGGCTATGCAAGAAGAGTTGAACAACTTCACAAAAAATAAAGTTTGGAAATTAGTGCCAAGACCCAAGCAAAATGTCATTGGAACCAAGTGGGTTTTCCGGAACAAGCAAGATGAACAAGGTATGGTCATAAGAAACAAGGCTAGATTGGTTGCTCAAGATTTCACTCAAATTGAAGGATTGGATTTTGGTAAAACTTATGCTCCGGTGGTTAGGCTTGAATCAATTCGGATATTGCTAGCCTATGCCGCTCATCATGATTGTTATATCAAATGGATGTCAAGAGTGTCTTCTTGAATGGACCACTATCTGAGCTAGTCTATGTAGAGCAACCCCCGGGGTTTGAAGACCCCAAGCATCCCGACTACGTGTACAAGCTCCATAAGACGCTCTATCGGCTTAAGCAAGCTCCTAGAGCATGGTATGAATGCCTTAGGGAATTTCTTCTCAAGAACGGCTTTGTAATGGGCAAAGCCGATTCTACTCTCTTTACTCAAAAACTAGATAAAGATCTCTTCGTTTGTCAAATTTATATTGATGACATTATTTTTGGTTCCACTAATAAAAAATTTTGTGAAGAGTTTAGTAGGATTATGACCAAAAGATTCGAGATGTTCATGATGGGTGAATTGAAGTTCTTCCTTGGTTTTCAAATCAAGCAAATGAAGGAAGAGACTTTCATATGTCAAATTAAATATACAAATGATATGCTCAAGAAGTTTGACATGGCCGATGCTAAACCCATCAAGACTCCCATGGCTGTGAATAATCTTGGTCTAAATGAAGATGGAAACCCCGTGGATCAAAAGGTATATCGCTTCATGATTGGTTCTTTGCTTTACCTTTGTGCATCTAGGCCGGATATTATGCTTAGTGTGTGCATGTGTTCAAGATTTCAAGCTAATCCTAAAGAATGCCATTTGGTAGCTGTTAAAAGAATCTTGAGATATTTAGTGATAACTCCAAACCTTGACTTGTGGTATCCCAAGAGCTCCACTTTTGATTTACTTGACTATTCCGATTCGGATTACGCCGGTTGCAAAGTTGATCGAAAGAGTACAACGGGGACTTGCCAATTTCTTGGTCGGTCCTTGGTGTCTTGGAGACCTAAGAAACAAAATTCCATTGTGTAATCCACCGCCGAGACCGAGTATGTTGCAGCCGGTGCTTGTTGTGCTCAACTACTTTGGATGTGGCAAACCTTGAGTGACTTTGGTTGTGAGTATAAAAAGATATCTCTCTTGTGTGACAATGAGAATGCCATCAAACTAGCCAACAATCCCGTCCAACACTCAAGAACCAAGCACATTGACATAAGACATCATTTCCTAAGAGATCACGAAACCAAAGGAACTATAACCCTATGTCATGTGAGTACCGATAAACAAATAGCTGATATCTTCACAAAGCCCCTTGATGAACAAAGATTTTGTTTTCTTCGGAGTGAGCTAAATATCTTGGATTCTCGTAACTTGGCTTGACATGTTGCACATATCTTGTATTGTTGCCTATACTAGAGAAAAATGCTATTTGTGTGAGTTATTTTCAAAAATTTTGATGTTGTGATCGTTGGATCATCCCTTACCTCAAATGATCATTGTTATGTATTGTTGATTGTGCCTGATCATTTTTAGTTAAGGATCTTATATGTCCATATATTATTCTCTATCTCATCGGATCAAAAATCTCTCATCAAATCTATCTTTGTTGGCAAAAACTCTCTGGACAAACCCGGATGATCCGGCCCTACCCCGGATCATCCGACATCTTCAGCCAAAACCTTACTGAGTAAACCTGGATGATCCGACCCCACTTCGGATCATCCAGACCTGGAGATCCCCGGATGATCCGGACCTACCCCGGATCATCCGGCCCCTGCACCCAAATCTCTCTGGTCATCTGCGGATGATCCGTTCTTACCCCGGATCATCCGGCCCTGACAGTTTCGGTATATATAGGGCCGGCGGCGGGGGTGCCCTAACTGTCCTCATTCTTTTACCGCCGCCCCATCTTCTCTCCTCAAAACCTCGCACGGCGATTTGGCGTTTCGACTAGGATTTCTTTGTGGTTTCTTGTGCCTTTGATTCTCCACTTCTCGGAAGATCCGGACCCCTCCGGAACTCCTTCAATTCGCGTGGGAATCTCAAAGGTATTTTATTCAAAGTCCACTCGCTCTGATCTCTCAATGTAGGAAGTTCTAGGTGATTTCTCCGATGAATCATCTCCGTTATCTATCTAGAGGTCATGCCTAGAGTTTCATAAGATTTCGTTGGCTAAATCCTTGGATTCATGAATTTGAAGTTCTTCCCAAGTAGAGCCGGATGATCCAGCATATGCCCGGATGATCCGGACCTGGACAGGTCTGGATGATCCGGACCATACCCGAATGATCCGGCTGTGGCCAGGAAACAAACACTTGTTCATTGAATTTTTCAATTCTTTGTCCATCATATCCTAAATCTTGGCTACTTATCTTGTGTTCTAGATGGTGAAAACCAAAGTGAGCAAGAAGAAGGGTCCTCCCATCGATTCCGACAGTGATGATGATTATAGGGGGAGCTCTGATGAGGAAGTTTACAATAGGCCCAAGCAAAGCACTAAGAAGGGCGCGACCAAGAGAAATGTGAGGTCGTGGTACAGCAAATCCTCCAGGACAAAGCATCGGTACTTGGAGAACTTCAAGGGGGCAACCTAGCTCCGCTCTAGCTGATCCTAGTAATTCTAGAATTGAGCCTGATAATGATATTGATCTTTCATATCTTGAGAATATCATGGCTACTATTGCTCGCCCAACTCGTGACCGTGGTGATCCTCCTATGATTAACTATAAGAAAGGGGGGAACTCTGTTGATCATCTGAGATATAGTGAAGATCCAACTATTGTTGAGCATAGCTTTCGTGGTGATCCTCGCTTTTGGTTTCCACATCAAGCCGACTGGTATGAATCAGTCATCATGACCAAGAAGCATGTCACCACAGAGATAAAGTGGATTGATTGGAGCCTCACCACTCAAGGAGGTAGTTGATGCTATATATGATCGTTGTCAAGAGATGGATTTGGTTGATATCATGAGTTTCTCTTGCCCCTAGAATGAGGAAATTGTGGCCCAATTCTATACCACACTTCATATTAGTGACTATGGAAGGATCTTTCGGTTTCTCATTGGAGGCAAAAGGTTCACATACAACATGGCTCAGTTTAGCATACTGTTTGGTCACACTGGAAACTCAGTTGGTTATGGCGGTGGATATATTGTGGATAGTGATTATTCCAAGGTGGACTTGCATGAAGGTAATGAACTTGACCCCTCCAAGATGCACTTCATGTATGATCGGGCTTATGGTGAGATTGTGCTTGGGCAAGTCAAGGGCCTCACTCCATTTTATAGATTGCTCAACACTTTATTTCGTTTCACTCTCACTCCTAGAAGGGGTGACTCGGACAACATCTCACATAGGGCCAAGAACTTGTTAGTACAGATGGCTCCTGGAAAGCGCAAGTTTGCAGTTATGGAATTCATTTGGAATGAAATCATCTCTTGCTCATTGGATCCTTCTAGTGCATGTCACTATGCTCCTTACATCTTCCATATGGTCAAGATAGTGACTCAGCTCAACATTCTGCATAGTACCATTCATGTGTCATATCATTCAAGCAAAGACAAGATTGAGCAGACTCTTCATATTGGCACTCACAGCACTGGGATTCCTCCTTCTGGACCTTTTCCTGGTGCTTATCCACCTATATCTACTCCTGCTCCTGGTGCATCATCTTCTAGAGGAGCTCCTTCATATTCTCGGGCAGCACCTTCTTCACCTGCAGGACCATCTACCTCACGTGGGCGAAAGGCTTCCAAAGGTAAAAAAGGCAAGTTGGATTTTATTTCTCAAGGCATTTTTGCTTGCTTCAACATGTGTCGCCAGAACTCCCAGGAGATCCATGAGCACAGGAAGTACATGGATGAGGAACTCCTTAAGTTGGAGAAAAGGCAAAAGGAAATAATGGCCAAAGTTGATCTTCCTTACTCTCCAGTTCGTGAGCCTAGAGATTTTCCTACTCCTCCTAGAATCTATAATCCATGGGATGACTATGTGCTTCAAGAGAATCCCTTTGATGATATTGAGCTTGACTATGGAGGTCAAAAAATGCCGAGTCAAACTCATGATGAGGAAGAGAAAGATGAAGACGATGATGAGGAGAGTGAGTCCGATGGAGATGGTCATGGAGATGGCGATGACGATGTCGACGAGTAGCTTCCTTTTTGGCGCTTGATGCAAAATGGGGAGTGAATTTGGCGCATGGAGGCCCCTCATTCACCTTTCATCATTTTATCTATCCTATTTATGTATTGGACATGTAAGAACTATATGATGGTGTTATTTGGGCTGTGCCACGTGAATAATTTTGGTTTGTAAGACTAAATTTGCTAATGTGATGTCTAACCTATTATTTATCTATGGTGTGATGCTTATGGATGATGTAATGTTATTTCTCACTTTATTGTTGTGTTGATTTTGTCATATGCATCACGGTTATTTCATCACACAAAAGCACATGTATGCAATGATGTAGGGGGAGCTCACTTAAATATGTGCATTGGCATTTGAGGCCACTTTAAAATATTCATGCACATATTTAGGGGGAGCTCTTCTATATCTTGATTAGAATTCTTGTATTTTATTCCTCCTTTTTTGAGCTCAAATTGGTATTGTCATCAATCACCAAAAAAGGGGAGATTGAAAGTGCATCTAGGCCCCTAAATGATTTTGGTGATTTTTGACAATCACAATTTGGGGATATGATGCTTTCAATAAAGTGTGTGTAGGAATAAAATGATAAATCCAAGAAGAAGATGAAAGGAAGGTCCCCAATTTCAATTCATGTATGGTGGAATCTATCGGATATTTAATTTTAATTTTTAGTTTGAAATTGAGTATAGGTTCACCGTACTATCAAGGGGGGCGCATTTAAATGAATTTTAGGTTGTCAAAATGCTTCATTAGAGATTACATTCTTTAGAGTCATGCACTTCACTCACAAAACACTTTGCACAAAGTTTCTGCACAGGGTCGAATGATCCAGGGTTACCCCGGATGATCCGGCCAAACAGTGAAGTTCAGCACTGAGTAAGTCCGGATGATCCGACCTTAACCCGGATGATCCGGACCTAGAGTTTTGTGAGCACCTGGCAGTGCCAGGCCGGATGATCCGGCTCTACACCGGATGATCCGGATCTGAGAAATTCAAGTGTGTTTTTAGCCTATTCTGTCACTACCCCGGAAGATCCGAGGTTACTCCGGATGATCCGGGAACCACCAGAAAACACACAACGGTCACTCCCGGGGGTAGGAGTATATATACCCCTTCACCCACTTCATTTATTTCTCTCTCCCCCCCCCCCCCGACCAACCACGCCTCCAAAGCATTCATTCCTTTATTTTTCTCCATCCTAGAGCTTGATTCTTGAAAGGAAGCACCTAGGGATTGAGAGAAAGTGAGATTTGAGATGTGATTTGAGAGCACTCCGTGAGCTAGCACATGTTCATCTCAAAAAGCACTTGAAGCAACCTTTGATTCGTCGATTCGCGTTTGTTATTCTTGGTGCTTGGCTCCTAGACGGTTAGACGTGTCGGTGAGCTTCCATTCCTTTGTGGTTGAGCCTCGGAAGTTTGTATTACTCCGTTCTTCGTGGACATTTGCTAGTGAGCAACTCAATCCTCCTACATGGTTGATTGAGTGAGGGAAAGGGTTATAGGGCAACCCTGCTCTTTCGTGGAGTTTACTTCGGGATAAATCTTGTGTCTCCCTTATTTATTATTGTTCTTATTATTCTTGAGCTATTATTTACTTGATCTACTCGTTAGTTGCATTCCTCTTGTGCTAAACTGGTTCACAGGCTTAGCTACTTCATTTGTCAACTTTGTATTCAAAGGGATTCGTCAAAAGCTAAGTAGATTTCAAATTTAGAGCAAGATTCTTTCTCCCTGTCAGATCATCCGACCCTACGCCGGATCATCCGGGCCTGAGAATGACCAGAAGATATGACATAGGGCCGGATCATCCGAACCTGACTATTTTCTGCCAAGTCTTTCAGGAAATTTTTAAATAGGCCTATTCACCCCCCCCCCTCTAGGCCTAGTGTTGATCCTTTCAGAGCTGTCGTCCGCCATTCCCAGGGTTGTACGGCACGTCCGCTACCGTCTGTGCCGGCCCCACCTCGCCTCCGCCCGTGCGCGACGCAACTGCCGAGCCTCTGCCGCTGCCGCCGCCGCATGCATAGGTTCGCCGCCGGGCAGGTCACCCGCCGCCGCGTCGTCGAGGCCGCCCCGCCGCTCGCCGCCAGACAGAGAGGGAGAGGAAGAGGACCGAGCCACCGCGGCTGCCACGCGCCGCCCACCCGCCGTGCGCTCGCCGGCCGACGCGCGGCCGCCCTTGCTCCGCGCGCTAGCCGGCCCCCACTCGCCGCGCCCGGGCCTCCGCTGCGCCGCCGTGGCCCCGCCGTGGCCGAGGTCGAGGCCACGCCGCCGCCCGCGCAAGGCCCCGCGCCGCCTTCCGCCCTTGCTAGGTGCGCACGCTGGCCGCCCGCGCCATGTGTGCACGCCGCGTGCGGCCATGTGTGCACGCCGCGGCCGTGGCCGCTCGCCGCCCGCGCACGCTGCCGCCGCAGTGGCCGCTCGCTGACCGCGCCGCGCACGCACTCCGCCGCCGCGCGCTGCGGCCGGTGCTTGGAGGGGACAGGGGAGCCGCCGCAGCCGGCCGAGGAGAGGGAGGAGGGGCGAGCTCGGTGCGGCGAGGAGGGAGGAGGGGCAGCGGGGCTCGCGGGCGGCGGCGTCGCCGTCCAGGCAGGTCGGGCTTGGGCACCAGAGGAATGGGAGGAAAGAGAGGGGGCGACGGCCGACGGTCACAGGTGGGTGGGTGTGATGGGTGGGATAAAATATTAAACGGTGAATGATATATGGGCCCGTGTTGTGGTAGAATAGAGGATGAGATATAGAGTACGATGGGTGCGGAAAAACTGAGTGTAGAGTAGAGAATCTTGATGACCAAAACAGAATATTCGTTTTAGAAAATGAATTTAGAGTATGACGAGTGCAGACAACCTCGTATGCAGCAAAGGGCTAGCACCTCTAACGGCGGCTTACGGCCTTTTTCATTTTTATATTTAAAAAAATAAAATTTTAAAAATATATAGCCATTCCAAAAAATTTCAAAAATGGGCCCCTGTCGCCCAGGCAGGGAGCAACAAGCCTTTTTTGTAAAAAAAATTACAAACCAGTCCTCGGTCAGCGCGACGCGGGGGCTCGGCGGGGGGGGGGGGGGTCGCCCCCCCAACGGGCGACAGGGATGGCCTGTCGCCCCCCCCCCCCCCCCCTCGGGCGACAGGGTCCCCTCCTCTATATAAGCCCCCCACCCTCATTCCCTCCTCATTTGAGCCCAAAAATTCCACCAAAAATCTAGAAAAAAAAAGAGAGGAACTTCCACCAAAAATCCTGAAAAAAAGAGGGGTGAGGAGAATGGAAGCGGCGAAGCCCTGCCGGATTACGCACTTGTGATCTGCAGGTAATTATATTTGAATCCATTGATATTGTATAGCAATTTAATATAATTAGTGCTATTGTAGAACAATTTAAGTACGAGTTCGAGGATAGAATTAATTTTTGGATAGTGAAATATAGAATTGTAAATTTATAATGACAGTACCTTATTGATATTACAGCATAAGGCAATGGCTGCCTCCAATTCTGGGGGATTTTCATGGACCGAAGAAAAATCTAGTATAATACTTGATATCATGACACATCTTTTAATCAGTAAGAAGTTGGATCCATTAGCGGATGGTACGATAGAGATGGTGTTGTCCAAAATAGTAGAATTTAAAGATTTCACAATGTTTCGAGGTATTACAACGCAAGATGTAAAGGGACACCTGCTAGAATGTCGGAATATGTACATGAGAGTATGTGAACTAACGAATCATCCTAATGTCATTGGATTCTTACAAAGTTCTTGTAAGATATGGATGCGGCCAGAGGTGTATGAGATGCACATTAAGGTAACTCTCATTCAATTCTAATTTCGTCCGTCATTTGGAATCGATATTTATAAAATAGTAAAATTATTGTTTAATTATATGCTAGGATTACCCCGAGGACACAGAGTTGATTAACAAATCGATACCAAATTTCCGTAAATTGGTATGTATCTTCGGTGGACTTATGCCGCAAATTAGGCGAAGGGGGTGAAGAAGATCTTCGGGTGATAGTACTTGGCCTCCACAAGAACAGATGACCGGAGGTTCGTCAAGTCATGCTGCAGCACCTCAAACACCAAGTTGTGTTAACTGGGATGACGACATGAATGACTTCATGCCCCCCAAACCATGGCCTCCAACACATGATGTTCCTCCCCCTGTACATGAACCTAGATCCAGAAAAGAGAGAAAGGGAAAGGGAAGAGGTTCGTCAAGTCATGCTGCAGCACCTCAAGCACCAACTTGTGTTAACTGGGATGACGATATGGATGACTTTATGCCCCCCAAACCATGGCCTCTAACACATGATGTTCCTCCCCCTGTACATTAACCTAGATCCAGAAAAGAGAGAAAGGGATAGGCAAGAGGTTCGTCGAGCCATACTACACCACCTGCAGCACCACCATCTGTCAACTGGGATGACGACCTAGATGATTTCATGCCATGATCTATAACATATGATGTTCATCGGTTTAAGATGTATTCACATTTAGTATTGTTAATGTTGTATTATGCTTGTATGTATGTCTCGTACCTAACTTGCATTCACTGGACATGTACATAATGTCGAGTTTGAATCGTAGTTAGTCCTAATGGAGCATCGAACCATAAACATACCATCTGTCATATGTAATTGAAAATACAAGAGTGATCAGAGGCGAACGTTGAAGTGTACAAATAAGCGGTCCACAGCTATCTCATTACAAATAAACATCAGAGATACAAACATCGGATATATCTAACCGCCCCTAGGGCGTCGGACCCTCTTAGCCCTCTGCTGGGCACGGACATGGCCCTCGGAGTAGGTGTGACAATCCGGAGACCTCACATGTCACTCAGGACGCAAAAGGGGCTGCGGTGTCTGCTGCTGAGAGATCCCAAGTGGTGCTCCTCCTAGCTGTCAATACCCCAAGACATCGGGGTCACCGTGCGCACCAGGTGAGTCTGGAGTCAAGCTGTCGAGTTCGTCTAAGGTGACGCCCTCGTTATCTGGAACGAACGTACTCGAAACAAACCCTGCGTAACATATAAACGTAAACCAACATATGTTGCGTGGTAAATTAGTGAGTGTATTGAGAGAGTGTTTTGTACCAGGTCGAAAGGAGGAAGAAGGTCCGGCGCCCGCATCGGGGTAGAATCCTATGCATAAAATGCGGATGTTAGCGTACGCTCGTGTCTTTCGTCATGACATGTAGAAACTGAAATATGAAACATAAACTAACATGTGTAGGTCGGTATCTGTGGCCCCGGTACCATCCCTGGATACAGTCCGCCAACTGGTGGTGCCCCTCTAAACATTCCAGTATGGCCGAATGTAGTAGCTGGATCGTATCCTATTTATGGTATTAGTAAATATGTAGCAACCCTGGATACGGTCAGCAGCATCGTGAAGTGCTTTTTGAGGACACTTCTTGTAGTTGTGACCCAATGCTCTACATTGGCTGCAACGCTTTTGTGCCTTGCTTGCCTCAGACTCGTCCATACCATTCCGAATACGACGTGTCTGACGGCGGCCTTTGCCTTTCTTAGTGGCTGGATCAGGAATAAACATCTTATCCTCATTATCCTAAATGAAAGGTCTCACTATTCCAATCCCATATACTCATGTCCCCAGGTGGATACAGCTGCTTCCTTGCTGAAGTAAGGTGAAACAAATACTCCTAGCTGCAACCCAGACTCTGCACATGCCGCAATGAGATGCGAGCATGGCAAATTCAATAACTTAGGCTTCATGCAGGAGCAGAAGGCTTTGCCATCTACTGTATTCAAACTCTCCTGTACCACCCTATCTCTACGGATACCACGACCAGTTCTATCCTTGCATAGAACCTCAAATCTATGCTCCATTGTACCTGTCGATATGACACGGTGTAGTTTGGTTTTTTCTATCTTCTATTGCATCTATTGCATATATTGTGTCACTCTTGTGCAAAACTGAATTTGGGGGTTGCTGATGTTTATGCTTGCAGCCATGTAACGCTCTCTGAAATACTTCATGCACCCATACATGATGAACTCAACAATTCCCACAAGAGGAAAGGCACGACAACGCCGCATAACCATATTGAAACACTCTACATGGTTTGTTGTCTGAATACCATACCGCATTCCGTTAGTATCATAAAGGAATGACCATTTCTCCTTAGGTGCACCTCGAATCCAGTGTGAAAATGGCTTCTCAATTGAATTCCTAGCCTCTGCAGCCTGACTCGTGCTGGTTCTTGATGCCCTTACCTTCACTTGCTCTGCAGTCAACTGATCAAGCATCTACCATAAAGCATTGAATTTTCTCTGTTGATTTTGGATGCACAACCTCTTAAACATGTTCTTAAGATCCTTGTTCTTGAAGTGGTCATAGAAGTTTGCACCCATATGCCTAATGCACCACCTGTTGTGGACATCGGGCCATAATGGAGGCGTTGTCGCAGTTCCGCGTTGCAATTTCATTATTGATTGTAGCAGACCTGCATGCCTATCACTAATAAGGCACACATCTAGACGTGTAGCAACAACATGAACCTTCACTCGTTCAAGGAACCAATACTAACTGTCTAAGTTCTCATTCTCAACAAATGCAAATGCAAGCGAAACTATTTGGTTGTTGCAATCTACCCCAATTGCGGTGAGTATCTGACCTTTATACCTTCCAGTCAGAAATGTGCCATCAATGCAGATCACCGGAAGACAACACTGAAATGCCCTAACACAGGCACCTAGGCAAAAGAAAGCTCGTTGCAGAATGCTTTGCCCCCTAGTCACGGCTGGTACGAGGTATGTGTCATAAAAGCTTCCAGGATTTCTAGCAGCAACCTGGGATAACATACGAGGTAGGTTATCATATGATGCCTCGTATGTGCTGAACCGCATCTCGAACACCTTTTGTTTAGCCCGCCATGCCTTCAAATAACTAATGGTGTACTGGTAAGTCTGCTCAATGTGTCGAACAATCATTTTTTGCTCATAATTTAGGTTGTTCATAATCAACTCATATATTTGCTTTGCAACAAAGTCGCATGATATATTGCGATGCGAGGGCTGAACTTCTGACTGCAAACAAGTGTGCTCTGTCACAATGGAATATTTCCAGTTTGACTTCTATTTTCCTTTGAATGCATGTACTCACCATGAACATCCATCATTCACACACTTCACCTCATATTCTTTATTGCCAGACTTCACGACTCTAAATTCTCGCTTCAATGATATTGCCCATACTCTCACAGCATCTTTTACGGCTTCAATGTTTGGATATATTGCACCTTATACTACCCCATTCCCTCTGTACTCCCACTCCTAATTTCGTACGTCATCTACGACATGATTGCCAAAACCATGCTCCTTCCACTCTTTTGGCAATGAGTACTGCTCGTCATCAGATGAGCCCTCATATTCTTCCATCTCTATTGCGGCTTGGTCTTCTGCCTCCATCTCGTCCACGATGCTATGTATCCTCTCTCCCTCATCAGCAAGGCCCTGTAGTCTGATGTTTTAGTTCTCTATCTCTTCTGACTCATCTTGCTCAACATAGTTGGTCTCTCTTCGAATACTCGGAGTTGCTTGATCTGCACCATGTTGGATTTCATTTTGTGTTTTCTCCCGATTTTGAACAAGAATGGCCAGACGCCACCCACGCTCTAGAGCTGATTGCATGTACTTCTGCCAGTCATCAGTGCTGTGTATCATCATCAATTCCCATAAATCACTTTCTACTTCCCAATTAATAAGAGAATGGACGGTCATCACATGTGTCTCCGGATCAACACGGAACCCACGCTGAAGCCACTTATATATGGAACCAAAACTCCTCTCCAGAGTTTATCTATGGCGCTAGATGTGCACTTAAAGGCAGAAAGGTCTACTCCATTTGGCCCATACAAAATATTGTAGTCACCAAAAAATACTTGAAACTGCATCTTGCTCGACATGTCTGTATATCACAGAATACTTATCGAGTTATACTCTTTACTTCACTAGATTATTCAATAATCCGTAAAAACTAAGTATGGATTTCAACTACAACATTTAAGTATTCATAACTACGTGATGACACTCAAATTCTATTCTAAATCGTAATTAATTTATAAATACGTCTCTAATAGTACTGCAATTGTAATAATAAACGCGTAGTCTTAATTTCCTAAACTAATAATAAACGTGTATCCTTAAACTCCTACTTAAATTGGTTCTACTATAGCACTAATTAAATTTAATTACTCTACAATATCAACGGAAAAATACATAAGTTAAATATAATTACCTGCAGATCACAAGTGCGCAATCCAGCAGGGCTTCGCCGCTTCCCTTGTCCTCACCTCTCTCTTTTTTTCTGGATTTTTGGTGGAATTTTTGGGCTCAAATGAGAAGGGAATGGAGGTGGAGGGCTTATATAGAGGGGAGGTACCCTGTCGCCCGAAGGGGGGGCGACAGGCCCCCCTGTCGCTCATTGGGGGGCGACCCCCCCCCCCCCCCCCCGCCGCCGCCGAGCCCCGCGCCGCGCTGACTGAGGACCGGTTTGTAAATTCCTGTCGCCCCCTGCCTGGGCGACAGGGGGCCTGTCGCCCTCCCCATGGGCGACACGGGCCCATTTTTGAAATTTCTTCGAACGGCCATATATTTTTGAAATTTTAATTTTTTTAAAAAAATATAAAAATGAAAAAAAAGGCCGGCTTGCGCGACTGCAGGCCCAGTGAGGCTCCGCCTAGGAGGGGCGGCAGGTTCTGCGCGCGACCAGGCCTGCACGGCGGCCCGGGTAGCTCTACGCCGAGGCAGTGGGGTGTTGCGTGAGGCCCGACGGTGACATGCTCGGTATGGCGGCCTGGGGCACGGGAGCCCAACGGCGGCTGGCGCAGTAAGGCTTCACCTGGGGCCCGTGGTGGGCACCACGTCGGCCGGACCTGCACGGTAGCGTAGCACTGCGAGCTCCGCACCGATGTCTCTTTTTTTCCCTTTTTCTTCTTTTATCTTAGGTTTGTTCATTTTTTGCCTTAATGTTTCTTCCAAATCTTTTCGTTCTCCAATATTTTCAGTTCAAACTTTGTTCAAAATTTTGAGTCAAGGTTTTGTCAGAAACTTTGTTTACAGATTTTGTCCCAAAATTTATTTTATAACTTTTTCATATTACTTTCTTTCTCTATAAATTTCTCTACAAATCTTCTGTTTATAAAAATTTGTGTAAAAATTGTACAATTATATTTTTTTGCAATATTTACGTCTTTATGTTTTTTACAAAAGGGAAAAATTACCGCGTATTGAGGGTGCTCCCGGCATTATGTCAACCGGACGCAATGCTCCGTCCGGGCAACCATAAACTTGATACGCTCATACAACCATGTTTTATATGAGGTGGTGGTCTTCCGCGATTTGTTTACCGCTAGCCTTCGGATGCCCTTGGACCCTGTGGTAGTGGATATTTTTCGTTTATTCAGAGTGTATTTGCATC
This sequence comes from Panicum virgatum, assembly GCF_016808335.1. Lineage (NCBI taxonomy): Eukaryota > Viridiplantae > Streptophyta > Magnoliopsida > Poales > Poaceae > Panicum > Panicum virgatum. The sequence goes on from NC_053149.1 coordinate 17,507,815, forward strand.
AGATGACACCTACTTCAGTCATTCGCCTAAATCTGTATATGTGGCTGACGAAGACCTGCCGCTTAGCTCCGAGCGCTGAAGGATTCGCTCGTGCCTTCTGAGTGCATTACCAGCCGAAGAAGATTTCAGTGGAATCGATCGGAGGTGCAGAGATATCAGCTGTTCCTCAGTACGGGTGTTATACCTTCGCATTTCACAAAAATCTTCCCAGCCCGGTCCCGGCGAGCAAGAACAAATGGGCCAACGACTGGTCCTTGTACTGGTTCTACCTTAAGGTTACTTTGGACTCCGTCACGAGGACCCATCCTCTCGTCGTCGACCATATCCCTGATCTTGGCGACGTTCCGAAGGCCTCCTCCAACGTCCGCGCCGAAGATGAAGCTCTTCTCGCCCTTCTTCGGAAGCTGTCGAAGACCTTTAGCACCCGCGACCTCATCGAAGAATTCGTCGCATGTGGCTGTTTTCCCATCAAGGCCGGCTGGAGTGTCTCCTCCTGGTTAGCCGAAGACCGCTGGATCGAGGGTATTCCGGTACCTGACTTCGCGACCGTTTTCAACTTCGGAGCGACCGTGAGTTTTTGAACATGATCTCGTTAAGGAGGTGCAACGCTTCGTGTTTTTGCTTACATCTGTTGCTACCTCGGTGATGCAGGGGTGGACCCTGCTGTTATCGAGACCCGGGCCGATGAGTTGATCGGGTCAGTGTCGAAAGACGAGTACAAAGCCCTCGCCGGCCATCTTGGTGGGGCCCGACGGAACCGGGTGTTCCACGCATTGGGCCTCTCGGCTCCTCCTCGATCGGCTGAGCTGAAGCTTGCCGAAGGTCATGGCGGCCCGGAGAAGGCAAAGGCTCTTGAGAAAGCAAAGCGAAAAAAAGCTTCTTCGTCCGCGGAGCCGAGAAAGAGAAGCCGGCTGCTGGATACCATTCTGCAGCAATCTCCACTGCGGAGCAAGGGGGAATCCGAAGATGGCGGAAGCACGGACAGCAATCGTCCTCCTCCGGAGGCGACGCCTCTTGACATCCCTTAGGTGGCGGTGCCCCTGAGGGCGGTCCGTCCTGCCCTGGATCTCGAGTTCAGCACTGCCCACGAAAGCGAAGACGAGGGGCACGTCGAGGAGGTTAACATCGTGGCTGACTCCCCCCGCCGCGTGTCCCCCCCCCCCCCCTCGCGCAGCCCCTACCACCGGCGAAGGAGCCGAAGTGTCTTCTGGAAAAAGGGGGGAAACTGCATCCTCGTCCCGGAATACCGCATCCCCCTCCGAGGCGAAGAAAAGCGGTAGCGAAGGTTCATCGAGCTCGTCGGACGGCAGTAGTTTCTTCGTCCGTGATGCTGATCCCGAAGCCACTGTTGTGGAACTCGGTGCGAAGCCCACCGCTGTGCTTCTTGGCGGGAAAATTATGAAATCTCTTTGCTTTGAGAGCCGGGACCGCGAACGTGAGCTTCTGGCCGCGGCAGGCGACTCCTTCTGCTTTCCCCTCATGGAAAAGGACTTGATGGGGAGCGGGCTAAACAACATCCTAGAGAGTGCCCAAGATTTATCGCTGAAGGCCTTCGTGGCTGCGCGGTGTGCTGCTCGGCAACTGGCGGCCGAAAACAGTTCAAAAACTGCTGTCGCCGACCTGGAGGCGAAGGTGGCGTCTCTGGAGAAAGAGAAAGCAGAGCTGGAGACGCGCCTCGCCAGATCTGCCGAGGAGAAAGCAACCCTCACCAAGGAGCTCCTCGCGTCCGCTGACCGAGCAGTGAGAGCCGAGGACGCCACCAAGGCCGCGAAGTTGCTTCCGGAAGATGCCGCGAAGCACCGAGATACAATGCAATAGCGGCTTTGCACCTTCAAGGAGGCAATAAAGACTGGGTCGGAAAAGCTGCAGGAAGAACTGCCTGACCTCCTCGCCCATTATGGGCTTGTGGCTCCGGATATGTTCCCGGAGGGCGCCGACTCCATTGGCCTGGGCTCCTTCTTCCAGAGGCTTCGAGCATGCGTCGCCATGCTGGATGCTGGGGCTCACTTTCACGAAGACATCAGCGCCATGGTCGCCGTCCGTACGCTCAGCGCCGCCGTGTACAGCCTCTTCCCCTCTGAAGCTGGTCAGGCTAGCATTGTGACGAAGGCTCAACTTCGTTCCCTTCGCGACCCCTCCTTCCGCTGGCCAGGCGAGGATACTGTCAACCCGGATGCGCTCCCTGCTTTGGCGAAGAACATCGCTGTCAGCTTCATGGAGCGGTTTTTCAAAGGTGAAGGTTGTGCCCTTGTTCAGCGCGAGGTCGAGCGGATGAAGAACCAGGTGACTTTCATTTATCTATTATTGTTTTGATTCCTTGACGGAGAACTTGCTGACTTCTGAACTAGAATCTTTCAGCTCCAGTCTAATGCTGACGCTATTGCGGAGCCCATTCTCCAAGAGGTTGTGCCCGTGGAAGAGAGACCTGGCGGCGAGGATACGAACGGCGACAACGGGCGCAGCGGTGCTGATGCAGCCCCAGGGCTCCAAGACCAGGCGAGGGCGTCCTCTTCCCGTCCTCCGGTTGGCGAGGTGCGAGGGTCACAGTAGGCTGTTGTATAGGGTCTCAGTTGTAATAATTATTTTTGTACTCTAACACCTTCGGTGCCTGCGCAGGACCCTGCGTTGGCCCCTGCGCAGGGGGCCGAAGACGTTGCTCCTCACCAGCTGAATCGAGGGAACTTTTATGTTTCTGGTGCGTCTTGGACGAAGTTCCATATTCATTATCTTGCGGTTTCATTTGAAGCATTTTGGGCGAATAGGGCGCGTGTGTATGATCAACGGAACAAACAGACAAAGCATTTTTTTTGCCGATTTTCAGCGTGATCCGGTGAAACACGTGAGGATCCTTGCTAACCGTAGGCTTCGTCGTGAAATAAAACGGATTCTTGACACCGATATGTCGTATAGTTCTCCGGCTGGTCTGCGCGAGCCGAAGCCGGAGCCAGTGGATGAAGAGCCCCTGGCGCCTCACGAATTTATGTATCGACGCAAAGGCATCTTCGCCGAGAGCTCTAGTTGATGTTCGTTGCCCTCGGTTCCAGGGGACGACTTTGAAAAGTTTCTTCGGCGGACGGCCGAAGAGATAATAGATGTGGCGGTCCGAGATGTAATATCCGAGGTGGACCGCCTAGTCTTCGAAGAAGAGGCCTCGGATGTGAACATGTGATTTGTTTCTTCGTGCTTTCACACAAAGTGTAACTTCACTTTGTACCAATATGTACTTTGTAATTTATTTCGTGACTTCGGGCGAAGTGTATCTTCGCGGTGTAACAACATGTACTTTGTAGTTTATTTCATGTCTTCGGGCGAAGTGTATCTTCGCGGTGTAACATGTACTTTGTAGTTTATTTCATGTCTTCGGTCGAAGTGTATCTTCGCGGTGTAACATGTACTTTGTAATTTATTATATTGTCCGGCGTTTCAACCTTCGATTGTGCACAAGTGTGTTTTGCGAAGCGCCACCCCCCCTTTTGTACGGGAGAGGTTACACGTTTTTTTGCTGTTCATCTTCACTGGCATCGTGCGTCTTGTTTTGCGAAGCGCCACCCCCCCCCCCCCCCCTCGCTCGACTGGCGGGGATGATGACCTCTGGCTTCTTATTGATTGTTGCATGCCTGCGGGGACTAGTGCCGTCGCTTCGGCGACAGGGATTTCCACCCGTCACTCCGGCGGTGGGATTTTTGTTAGGGGACCTTCAGCTCTTTAGCCGGAGAGGTTCGCACCTAGCCTTCGGCTTTCGCGCGATAGGACTTTCCACCCGTCGCTCCGGCGATGGGATTTTTGTTAGGGGACCTTCAGATCTTTAGCCGGAGAGGTTCGCGCCTAGCCTTCGGCTTTCGCACGACAGGACTTTCCACCCGTCGCTCCGGCGACGGGATTTTTGTTAGGGGACCTTCAGCTCTTTAGCCGGAGAGGTTCGCGCCTAGCCTTCGGCTTTCGCGCGACAGGACTTTCCACCCGTCGCTCCGGCGACGGGATTTTTGTTAGTTTTCTGGGAAGTGGAGCTAAGGGGAGCGAAGACCTCAATTGGGTTTGCTCCTCGTGCTCACTTCTTTCAAGCGTTAACGGCTTGTTTTCCGCGCCAATGACTCCCCTCTTCGCATTGACGAAGAGGGATAGATGCTTTGGCGCCTTTGTAACGCGCTCGTTTGTTGGGGGCCTTGTTTATATTTCACAAGGGGTTACATAGGGTTCCGCCTCGTTAAAAACCTCACACCTCCGGTGCCCTAGTGGACACTTGAAAGCTTCCCCCATGAGGAAAAGAGTACGGGCCCTTTGGTACATTGTGCTAATTTAGAGAAAAAAAGAATTTATTCTACGAGCCCCTTCGGTTATTTCCCTCAGGTGGCTTTTACACACTTCCCTACACAACTTCCCTACACGTAGTATCTTTGTAGCATGTCCTTGTTCCATGAATATGGGTCTTCGGTACATTCTAGCGTGCGGAGCCTGCAGGCCTCTGGTCTTGCCATCGATGCGATGATAAACGGGCCTTCCCACTTGTTGTACATCTTCCCTTTCTGCTTGGCCTTCGGTATTCTTCGAAGCACCAAGTCACCCTCTCTGATATTCCTGGGCTTCACCTTCTTATTCCTCCACCTTCGCGTTTCGTCTTGGTATTTACCCAAGTTGATTGCTGCTTGTATATTAACAGCTTCGATTGTGTCAATTGAGGGCTTGATGTCTTTTTCGATGTTTTCTGCTCCTTCGGTTGTTCTCCAAGATTTGAGCTTTATTTCCTCAGGTGTTACGGCTTCTTCGCCGTATAGGAGCTTGAACGGTGTGAACTTTGTGGTCCTAGACTCTGTCGTGTTATGAGACCACACGACCCTCGGCAGTTCGTCCACCCATTTTCCCTTCGGCAGCTCAGTGATGTTTTTCTTGATGCCTGCAAAGATGATGCCGTTGGCCCTTTCCACCGCGCCGTTGGACTGCGGGTGGTAGACCGATGCGAAGCATAAGTTTGTGCCAAGTTGTGTGGCGAATTGTCTGAAAGTTGCACAGTCGAACTGTTTGCCATTGTCCACTGTGACCTCCTTCGGGACCCCGAAGCGACAGACGATGTTCTGCCAGAAGAATTTTTGCAGGGCTCCTGCTGTGATGTCCCTGAGTGCTTTGGCTTCGACCCATTTGGAGAAGTATTCCACCGCTACAGCGGCGTACTTGTAGTTTCCTGGAGCCGTGGGCAATGGTCCGACTATGTCAATTCCCCATCGCGTGAGGGGCCACACCGGCGGCAGTAACTACACTTCGTCGGGTGGGAATTTGCTGTAGGGGGCATGCTTTTGACAATTTGGGCACGTGCGAACCACCTCGTGAGCATCTGCCATGGCCGATGGCCAATAGAAAACTTTACGGAAAGCTTTGCCGACCAGGGCCCTCGTCGCGATGTGCGAGGAACACATCCCTGCATGTATCTCTTCAAGCAGCTATTTTACCTCTTCGCGTGAGATGCACCTTAAGAGTGGTACGCAGACTCCCCCTCGATATAACTATTCGCCTATGATTCTGTAGTTTCTCGCCCGAAGTGCCATTCTTTTTTCTTCCTTCTCATCCTCCGGGACAAAGTGTCCGCGAAGATAGGCCATTATGGCGGCCCTCCAGTCTTCGCTGGTTATGGCATTGATGAATTTAGCTGGTTCTTCGGCACAATTTACGGAGGCCTGCTTTAATGTTTCAAAGAAAACTTCTGGCGGTAATGGATCAAACTGTGCTGCTGCCTTCGCCAGTTGATCAGTTTGCTTATTTTTTGTTCTGGAGAAACTCCGGATGCTGAACCCGAGGAAGTGTTTCTCCATGCTTCGCACCGCTGCCAAGTACTTTGCCAGCTCTGGCTTGAGAGCCCTGTTGGATTTGTTTATTTGACTTGTGATCAACTCTGAATCGGACCTGATAGTCAGTCTTCGTGCGCCTAGTGCCCTTGCTTTGCGAAGACCCAGGAGAAGGCCTTCATATTCTGCTACATTGTTTGTGCACCCGGTGAAGTCAAGCCTGACTGCGTACTTCAGTTGTGTACCCAAAGGTGCTGTAGGAACTGCCGAAGCCCCTGCTCCGTCTCTCTGGTAAGCCCCATCACACTCAAGTTGCCATATTGCTTCTATCTTCGGCAGATCTTGTGAAGGTGCGACTAGTGTCCAGTCTGTGATGTAATCTGCCAAGACCTGTGACTTGATTGCTGATCTGGAGACGAAGTCAATGGTGTGCTCGGCTAGTTGCATAGCCCATTTGCCTATCCTGCCGGAGGCTTCACTGTTCTCAAACATATCCCGAAGTGGGAAAGAGGTTGGAACCTTGATTTTGTGGCTCTGGAAGTAGTAACGCAACTTGCGTGATGCCATGACCATCGCATATGCCATCTTCTCCATTTCTGAATATAGCAACTTTGACCCATTTAGGGCTTCGGAGACGAAGTATATGGGCGACTGGGTTAATGCCCCTTCGACCATACGTTCTTCAACAAGGGCGGCACTGACGGCTGCGCCTGATGTGGAGATGTATAACAACAACTCCGCCTTCTCCGAAGGGCTGGACATGACAGCCAACTTCTCGATATACTCTTTGAGGTCTTCGAAGGCCTTCGCCTGTTCTTTGCCCCATTCGAAATTTCCTGATCCTTTCAGCGCCTTGAAAAATGGTAGGCACTTCTCCGCTGATTTTGATATGAATCGATTAAGCGAAGCCAACCTGCCCGTCAACTTTTGTACCCCCTTTCTGGTGGTCGGTGGCTTCATCCGCCTGATCGCTTCTATCTTCTCCGGATTTGCTTCTATTCCCCTTTCCGTTATCATGCATCCCAATAATTTTCCTCTTCGGACTCCGAAGACGCACTTCTCCGAGTTCAGCTTCAAACCATGGCGGCGAAGGTTCACGAAAGTTTCGCAAAGATCTTGGATATGGTCCTCCCTCCTCTTGCTTCGGACAACGACATCATCGACATACGCGGAGATATTCCTTCCCAGTTGATCTCCCAGTACCTTCTTGATCATTCTATTGAAAGTGAATCCTGTGTTGCGGAGGCCCTCCGGCATTCTCACGTAGCAATATGTCCCGAAGGGGGTGGTGAAGCTGGTCTTCTCTTCGTCCGCCTTGTTCATGAATATCTGGTGATAACCTGAGAAACAATCCAACACACTGAGCATCTCCGAACAAACTGCTGCATCGACCAAGGTGTCAATTCGCGGCAGTGGGTGTTCATCCTTTGGGCACGCCTTGTTGAGGATTGTGTAGTCAATGCACATTCGCCACTTCTCGTTCTTCTTTGGTACCATTACAATGTTTGCTAGCCATTCCGGGTACAGGACTTCGAGGATGACGCCCGCGTCCAGTAACTTTTGTACCTCGGCTTGAGCCGCTTTCTGCCTTTCTTCGGACATTGATCTTTGGCCCTGCTTCACGGGTTTCGCCTTCGGATTCTCCCTCAGCTCATGCTCGATGACTTCTCGACTGACCCCTCGCAGATCCGAAGAGGACCAAGCAAACACATCTTGATTGTTGCGGAGAAACTGTATAAGCCTGGCCTCTTCGGCCTCTTGAAGCCCTTTTCCGATGATCACCATTCGATCAGGCACATCTTCGCACAAGGGCACCTTCTTCGTATGTTCCGCTGGGGATACACCCCCTAGCTTCTCAGGCTCTTCGCAATTTTCACCATCATTGACCTCATTTGGTGCTTCAATGACATGGACATTCTTGTCTGAGGTTGATGCGTTGTCCTCGCACCTTCTTGCTTCTTCTTGGTTTCCGAAGACTGTGATAATTCCTCCGGTCGTGGGTAGCTTCATGCATAGGTACGACTGATGAATTACTGCTGCGAATTTGACCAAAGTGTTGCGACCGAAGATGGCGTTGTAGGGATAATTGATGTCGACCACGTCGAAGGTAATTGCTTCAGTTCTCTGTCCTGCACCTTCGCCAAACATTACGTTGAGCTCTATCTTTCCAAGAGCTTCGATTCTCTTGCCTCCAAACCCAATGAGTGGATACTGTGACTTCTTCAGCGCTGCTTCGGTGAATCCCATTTTGACGAAGCACTGCCAGACGAGGATATCTGCAGAACGCCCGTTGTCCACCAAGATTCTCCCTACATCATTCCCCGCGAAGTGCACTAAATTCTTGCCAATGTTCGCCCTTATGACAAGGGGGTCATTATGTGGGTAGTGCTGCAGCCGAAGGTCTGCCTGCGTGAAAGTTATTGGGACATGCGACCAAGTTGTCCGGAAGCATCTGCCCTCGCTGACGTGGGAGACTGTTCTGAAATATTCTTTCCGCTGCTTCTTCGTCTCATGAACTGGTTCGTTGGATCCTCCGGAGATGGCATTGATGATGTTGACCCTGCTGCCCGAAGGTGTGTCGATTGCTCGCTCGGGGATTTGCCCCGGTTCTAGTTTTGGAGGTGGAGGTAAATTTGTTGTGTCACAAGAGAGTGGTGTTGAGCTTCTGGACCATGTCTGATTTTACTGTGGGGGTGGTAGCATTGGAATTGATTGTTGCGGAGGTGGTGCATATGGCAGTGGGTTATAATTGAAGACCGGGTACGACACCGGCCAATTTGGTGTAGGAGCCCAAGTATTTGCCGTTGTCGAAGACTGAGGCGGCATCTGCGAGGTATGATTGACTGGTTTTGCTGGCTGGGAATTCTGCCGATCAAACTCCTCTTTCCTTTCAATGGCGAAAGGGCACTCATTTGTCCCGTGGCCTTTGTCCTTGCCGTGGAAGAAACAGAACGGAATTTTCTCCCTTCGACCACCGCTGTCCCTTCGGCCTTTGTTTTGTCGGTCTTCGCGATGGTGAAGATCATCGCGGTTGGATCTTTCTTCGTGTCGGTCCCTTTCGCCTTTGCCCTTGTGACGGTGTCTGTCCTCTCGGGGTCCCTCTTCGGATACGTTGTTTACTGTTCTTTTCTGCCTCGGCTCATTGGCGTGCCATGGTTTCGAATGGGACCTCTCACTGCTTCACGATTTCTTCTGCTCGTTCTTCTCCTCGAGCCTTCTCCTCTTCGCCCGGTCGGATATGCAATATTCTTGCATTATCTCGAATATCTTCGTGACTGTCTTTGGCTTACGCCGGGATATGTATTCCCCGCATGGTCCCAGATTGATCCTCTTCACCACCGAATCGATGATGCTCTGGTCGGCAACATTGGGCGCTCTTGCGCGAAGCTTCATGACACTCTGGAGATATTCTTGCAAGGTCATGTTTCCTTGCCTTAGATCGTGGAAGTCGCAAGATGTGACTTCGTCGGGCCTTACGGCGCGGAAGCTTGAACATAACTCAATGCGAAGCTGCTTCCAAGACAGAATGGTTCCTGGGGGGATGTTTGCGTACCAGCGCTGCGCCAAGCCCTTCGATGCGAGGACGAGCGCCTTCGCCTTACATGCGGTGCCTCCTCCTGATGCTTCGATGGTGGCTTCGTACTTGAGGAGGAACTCTTCGGGTCTGACTCTCCATCGAACTGAGGCAATATTGCTGGGTTAAGACGGTGAGGCCACTGTACCTCCTCCAGCTCTTCGGACAATGGTGATATCCTGTGATGGCTTCTTCGGTGACACTCTTCGCCGTCTGACTCAGAATGGTCAGAGATCTCTTTGACCGGCACAAACTTCTGGCGGGACCTCGGTGGTTCTTGCTGTCGCGGGTTGGCCACGACTGCCTCCCTCTGGGGTGGTTTTGGTGGAGCCTGCAATTGCTCCAGCTGCAGCCTCTGGGCACGGAGCTTCTCCTGCATCGCCTTGTAGCGAAGCTCCTCCTCCCTCAACTTGTTGTACTGCTCTTGACACTCTGCTTCGGTGAGCATGGTCTGCTTCCCCTTCGCCCTTGTCATCACTTGTGGCTCCGAGGGTCCTGATTCCAATGCCTGCTGCTGAACCCTTCGTGCCTCTTCGATGCGACGCATCGCAGCGATGTCTTCGGCTGTGACGCCGATGTCCAGAAGGTTGACTTCAAGCTGGCCATCTGCGAGGGCCTCGACGGAGACGCCGTCGCTGCTAGCTCCGTTCGCCTGTGTTGCTGCCGCTTCGCCCTGCGAGGGCGTTGTCGTCATGGTGTCCTCGGAAGTGGCTCCGGTGGTCCCTCTCTTCTTCGTTGCCGCCATGTGGTGTATCGAACCGACGGGTGGGCGCCAAACTGTTGGTGGAGAGTGTCTCCGGAACGGACGATCACAACAACAGTAATGGACAATACGGAAATTAAGTAATAAGGTGCTCTTTTTCCATTCAAAATCCTCTCCCTTCAATGAACATTACACAGGGTATTTATAGGTGGCATTACATCTTCAATGTACAATTACTCTATTGCACCCCTACAACGGGAATATTCTCGGAATATTCCTAGATGCGAGCGTAATTTGCCCGTTACAATTTGAGTGCACCACAGCTCAGCAGCGGGACCCACGCCGACCCCGGCAGCTTCGCCGTACCCGACGAAGCTCCTGGACCCGCTGCTAAGTACTCTGTGAGACTCGTGTCACCAAGTCTTCGCTCCTCTCCGTCTTCTTGCTCGTGGAACTGCGAAGACGGAACACCTCCGCGATTGCTCCTGGCGTCAGCTCCTGTGTTCCGGGTGCCTTGTCTTCACTTCCTGACCCGAAGACGCGCGAAGATGGGTCACCTTATGCTGGCTGTCGGCGTCGGCTCGCCCGACTCCTTGTCTTCGCGTACCTACGGCGATCTGACCGAAGGTGGTGACCCCAACAGGTACTCAAACGAATACCCAGTTTTTTGGCAAAACTTTTTATATATGTAGTCTATCCTATGTATATGAATATTACACAATATAACAGACTTCCAAACTTCTAGTTTCTACTTCATGTTGAAAAATTATAGCAGTCTTACATCCCAACCCTCCCCATGCGACGGCCCATGGTCCCATTAGCAGTCAGGTAGCCAGTGAGCCAGCCTGAGCGACAGGCCAAGCGCTCGTACACCCCCTCGATCTCTCGAATTCCTGAATCCCCAACCGCAAGACCGCAATCCTAGCTCCTCGAATCGGCGATCCCAGCAGTGATTGCGCAACAAGGCCATAAGAACAGACGGTGGGGGGGCTTGTCGACCGCGAGGACGAATGACGGTAGAGGCTCCATGGCGGCAGACGAACGGTGGCTCAGCCGCACGGATTTGGCAGCTGGGCAGGCCCCGAAGGCGGGCAGCTGCCAGACCAACGTTGCAACCAGGCAGGGATGTAGGGCTTGGGCGTGCACGACGTGACATGCATGGCCACGATGGGAGGACCGCCACAGCTCTGTTGCTCCAGTAGTTGTGCCCGTTTGGGGCGTGGGCGTGCAAGCAGAAACAGGCCTGAGCGAAATCAAGTTTGAGCGCAACATGAGCTGACTAGTGATAAATTTGATTTTTATTTTGAAAAGTATCATTGTAATTTATTGAATTTAGGCTGTCAAAAATAATTACACCTTTTGAAATTTTGAATACCCAACTTCCAAAACTTGAGGCCGCCCTTGGTACATACTTCGTAGTTAATGTAAAATTATATTATCAGCTACAATTATATATATCTATCTGCAAGTAAATGGCTTCTTTTATAGATGTAATATATTTTAATCTAAAGGGAGTATACATTTTTGGCTTGTAGAATGGAATCGTTCGGGTATACGATTGTGTGTAGTGTAGTGTACTCCGATATCTTCAGCAGATTACTTATTACTCTATTGTTAAAAAGACAAATTTTTAATATTGGAAGTATGGAGGATGGAGAGGAAAATCTATTGGTGATGCTGATATCCTGAGTTCAGGACTCGATGGCCTAACTGTTCGAGTCGGTCAATGTCGTGGGGCTGCAGTCGCCGCCGATTCTCGATAACCTTACCCACCTCTCTATTTCCACGTTGTTTTAGTTCTCCCTCTACTATTTCGGTCAAGCAACGCGGGCGCCCCTGATTTAATGAACACCACATACGAACGCACTAAGCCAATGCAACTTGCTCTTGCCCTTATCTCGGCAGCGCCATCGTGCTCCTGCCCAATCGCGAGCAACTGCGTCCGCTTGCAGATATTTTTTATGGCAAAACCACGTTTGACCGCACCAGAATCCAGCACTAGATATCAGCACACTGAAGCCCTGGTTGCAGATATTCATGTTTGCATCACATCATTGACAGACTACTGTAAACAACGCAATGCTAAAAAAAAAACCTCCACCCCAGCAGGCAACGGGGCTGTAAACTAGTTACCAGAACAAACCCTCTGGCGAGCCGGACAACAGTTACCAAACAATGGTATGTACATCCAACAAATGGTGTAAAACAAAAGCAGCAGCAGGAACAGACTCGCTGCCAGGAACTCGCTACAAAATTGCTGGCCATGTAACTATGTAAGCACAGCCATAATAGAGGGACGAACATCAGCACCGATATTTACACGGCCGCAGCACAGAACAGAGGACGCCCTCTACTTCTACAACAGAATGGTCTAGTGGTCGGAGTCCAGCCATCGCCTCAGCTTGGAGAGTGCCTCTGGAGACAAGCTCTTGCAGCACCTTAGCCTACTATTGGATGTCGGCTCTAGGGACGCCGGCCCCCCGCTGAGCTCCGACACGAAGCAGACCACGATCACCGTGAGGTTGTCAAAGGTCTCGAGCCTCTTCGCCTCCATGGCGAGCTCCCGAGCGCACCGCTCAGGGTCGTCATGCCGCCGCAGCCCCTTGCGGACCGTGCTCACCGCGTGTTGGCTGGTCATCACGTCCCATATCCCATCGCACCCGATGATCAGGAACTCATCATCCTCAGTGAGGGTGGTCCAGCGGATCTCTGGCTCGGCAATGAGGGGTGATGCCGAGCCTTGGGGCAGTTTCATGTCCCAGTCACAAAGAGCCCGGGTCACGGAGAGAACTCCATTGAGGTAGCCATCTTCAATATATCCACCAGACTCAATAACCCTTTGACGCTCTGCATCATATGTTGGCCTGTGATCCTTTGACATCTCCACTGCTACGCCTTTCCTACAAAGGACTGCACGGCAATCCCCGGCATTTGCAACCAAAAGTTGCCTGCAAGATACAAAGAGCAAAAGAGCATGAGTACCACTGCATCAAACAACTCATCATGATGCAACGAGGCTTGGTTTTTCACACTCAACTAACCTTCCCAGGATCAATGCTGTCAGTGCTGTGGTTCCAGAAGAACGGTTGATGAGTGAATCATCAGCCAGAGCAAGGTCAGCCCGCAAGAAAGCCTTGCGGACTGAATCCTCAACAGATTCAGCGAACATTTTATCTTCCTGTGAGGCTTGTGGGAATTCAGCATCCTCAAAGAACAATTTCATTGCATGCTTCTTCATGTAGGCAGCTGCATCTGAACCACCATGCCCGTCAAAGACCTAAAAGGCAAAATCACAGTTAAATTGGGTACAGAAATTTACATGAAGAATATAATTAGCTGAACGGCATTCACAGCACGTACTCCATAGAAGGCACTAAGTTCAGAGAACATAAGCACTGGAGCAAGATGAGCAGAAAGATCATCAATTCGAATATGTTCATCTTCCATGTACCGCCTAGGTCCAATATCAGCGAAGCTACCAGATCGAATGCTTGGGACAAACTGCAGGGGTTCCACAGATACACTATCCCCAGCATTAGAAAATCTTTTCAACTCCTGCATCAAGAAAAAAACTGTGAATTACACTGGTGTCTTTCCAGTTGTATAAATTGTAACCTCCTAAAACTTGCTTCTCCAAAATGTCCAATTCCGCGCAAAGCACAACCTCAAGCTCTGTTTCTTTTCTTATTATGAGAGCTGCCAACTACGACATATTGAATTGACCAAATAACTATTCCTTTTGTTCTAGGCGAAAACATCAATTGTTTAAGTTGGGCAATATATGAATTCCAAAGACCCGAGCCACACAATGCGTCAGATGATGGAAAATCCAGATGACCCCAGCAACGAATTTAGGGGAGTTTTACATATTTCACATGCGCAACTGATCAATATGAACTCTCCAAATCAATCCGTTCACTTCCAATGAACCATAATCAAATATTAGAAAAAAAATGAAAGAAAGGCCCTGTCCATTGAATATTTAGACAAACTATCCTTGCAATTTACCTATCAGGCTATCATACTAGGGAAAATATTCGAAATCAGGGTAAACACTATAAGAAACATTACACCCTTGATGATCCATGAAACATTTGACAACAGCACAGGAAAAATTCTTATGCGATGATTTCAGGCTATATAATTTCTTAGCAAAACATTAAACAGGACAAGAAAGACCAAACCTGCACGACCGCCTTCGGCGACGCCGGCGCCGCCACCTGCACCGGCATGGGTGCCACCGCGACCACCTCCTCGACGACCTCGACGCTCTTGACGACGCACCGGTGGAACGGTGCCTCCAGCAGCGGCACGACCTGATGCATGACCTCGGCTCCGGCTCCCATCTCCGCCTCCAACCCGCTCAACAATCGATTTCCCCCCACCGCGGCTGGCGACACCAACTCCTCCCAAATCCCTCGCCTTCCGCCCACTCCGACCCGAAGAACTCCCGATCCGATTCCGACCTCTTCTTGGCCTCAAAATTTCCCCACCCCCAAACAGCTCGATCCGAAGCCCGGTCGACTAATCTCGACGAGAAGCACGCGGAAATCTCCGAAAGGAGCGGCCTTTCCACAATCCGAGAGACGGGCAACACGGAAGAAAACTTCTTTTTTTCTTTGGACAACAACACGGAGAACTGACACGATCCGAACAGCGATTCAGGAAAGAAACGGCGAAGAAGCAGAGAGGTGTTCGCTATTTATTCGCGCGTGGCGGAAGACGAGAGAGGGCAGCCGGCGGCGGGTGACGCGGGTGTGTGACCGGCAGGTGGCCGTGGAGGGACCGGTTGCCTTCGGTATCGTGCCCGGTCGGGAGAACAGGGCTACCGGCACGCGTGCGCGTTGCGAGAGCAATGGGATAATCGCCGACCTCGTTTTGGCAAGACGGGCAGAATACAAGCGATGAACGATGCGTGCGCTCGTTTCACACCTTTTGCGTGTGGGAATCGAAGACGGGGAACCCTCGTTTTGTTTTTTTTCTCTTAACCTAGAATATTCGGAACGAAACTTAGCTTAATAATTTTGTATATCCCAATCGATGGCGTAAATTTTTGTACAGATTAAATTGCACTAATGTGCCATACACTAGTTAAATTAAATTAATTAACTCTCGTGGAGAGTGACTTTACAATTTGACATGGTATTGCCATGAGCTCATTGTGGCGTCAAAATGTTTGGCTTCCTATCCATTTCCTTCCCAATGTTAACAATATGAATAACTTAAACGAAGTTTGGACAATGTCAAAATAGCTATAAAAAAATGTCACCAGGCGCAAATGGGCAATATGCC
The DNA here is from genome assembly GCF_016808335.1 of Panicum virgatum. Lineage (NCBI taxonomy): Eukaryota > Viridiplantae > Streptophyta > Magnoliopsida > Poales > Poaceae > Panicum > Panicum virgatum. Next base: position 17,523,158 of record NC_053149.1, read on the forward strand.
ATACTTTACACTATCAATTCATATATGGCTATTTCGAGGGGGTTGTTAACATGGCATTCGTTTAACATTTGTTGCTCATTGATCTTTACTATTATACGTCGTTCCTCTGTAAAGAAGCCCACGTTTTGCACGTTTTTAAGAGGACGAAAATGGACTTTAGTTCATGTAGCAACAGCTAATTATATGCTTTCATCTTGGCGTATTCCGATAAATTGCCACTTAGCTTAACGCAATGATAGAATACATAATTCGTAAAAATATAAATGACTGCGACTTGTAGACTTTGGTGCGGCTGGTCTCATTATGCCACAATTGCTCCAAGTGATCGGCTGCTATTACACAAAATTTTGTAACAAGATGCATACAATTTTAATGAAAAAAATCCAACTTACATATAACTGAACCATGACCGAAAGGAGCCTGGTTTTAGCCTTTCACTGCAAAATCAGACAGTGAGAGCCATGAATTGTTTAAATTGGGTAAATTTGGTCTTTTGTTAGTTTTCTATTTTGTAGAAATTGATATTTTTGTTTAATATAAAAATCATAAGTAATTCATTTAAACCAGGGAAAATGAGTGTTGCGCCATCTTTTTCTTAATTTATATATTAATATTCTATTTGGATTATTTGGATCTTATTTGTTAATTGTTCTCTAGCGTATTATTGCTTGTGGTCGTACTTTTTATTTATTTAAATTGCCCTTTTACACTATATTGCACTTGGACCTTGAGATTAACCAAGAGGATCTGATGAACTTGTTATTTTGGTATCAGTTTCATATTTTTGTAATTTAACAAAAAAAGTATGATTTCTTTTAGATTGAAACATTTTTTCAATTTCTAAAAAATATATAAAACCACGTTTGCACTACTGAAATGACCAACTTATCGGTTTTCTAAAAAAGACAATCATCAGAAGTGTATTCATCCTAGAATGTAGAGTGAACTGGTTGTAACCATACCAACAATATACTCTACTAGAATATCATGCGTAGATCCCCATGGTCCCACGCGTCCCTCCCGGCTCAAGAGCAACCAATACAAAGGAGAAATTTGACAATGATCGAAAAAAATAGGAGCTGTCCATCTGATAAAATTTTATGGTGAAGATAGAAAGTACAAAGAAATACATAGGGTAAAGTACCTAGTAATTCCAAAATGTAGGACCAAGTACCCAAAAGTGGGACTGAATACTAATTTAATTTAATTTTTATAAATATTATTCATAGATCAAAGGCTAGAAAAAAAATTTAAGGTAAAAGTACCTGAAAGTATCCATTGGTACTTTACACTACGAAGAAAAGGTCCAGATCGCAAAGTTTTTTCGCTGAAAATATCACATCGAATATTTGGACACTAATTAGAAATATTAAATGTGGATAACTAACAAAACTTATTCCATATTACCAGGTGAATTGCGAGACGAATATATTAAACCTAATTAGATCATAATTAGACAATGGTGTGCTACAGCAAACAATTTCTAATGATGGATTAATTAGACTTAATAGATTCGTCTCACAATTTTCTGTCAATCCATATAATTAATTTTATAATTAGATCATGTTTAGTACTCCTAATATAATTAGTTTTATAATTAAATTATGTTTAGTACTCCTAATCTTGAGTTCATAATTGCTACATTAAATTTCGCAAAGTTTTTCACATATCTAAACAGCCCAAATAAAAAACCCCCCAAAACGCCGCTCAGCGCTGACCCAAACCAATGCCGGACTTGAGCTTCGGATCGCGGAGGACGGAAGTTATTAATAAAGCCAAACAAAGTCCAAGCGCCCCCGGTGTGGCACGGAGCTAGAGCGGCAGGGCAGGGCGCGTGCCCTCCACGCCACCCAACCTTTCCCTTTTGACGACAAGAAGCGTCAACGCGGGGCGCGCTACCGCCCTGTGCCGGGGCTTCCCGCGGGCTCCCGAGCCCGGTCTGCCGTCCTCGCGTGCGCCCCCCCCCCCCCCCCCCCCCCCCCCCCGGCCCCGCGGCGCGATAACTCGACTCACACCAATCCTTTCTTATTAACGAAATTAATATTACCCACACAACTACTGCAAACCAATTCAACCCAAATATTTGAGTTTATGATGAATAAAATATTAGCCAAACTATAATTACAACGCAATAAAAACATATTTTTCAAAAAACAAATTATTGTGTAGATTTTGCCATATCGTTTTGCACAGAGTAGCTGTCAGTTATACCGAGTCATCTCCAACAAATTTTAGTCAATTTTGATAAAATTTTATAGTGTGAACGCGAGGTTTCATTTCTAGGGTCCGACTCTTGACATGGGACCCACATATAATTCTAGCAACACTGCTTTGCACAAAGTAGCTGCTAGTCATACCGAGTCATCTCCAATAAATTTCAGTCAATTCCGATAAATTTTTTAATAGTGTGAACGCGAGGTTTTATTTCTAAGGTCCGTCTCTTGATGTGAGATCCATGTGTAATTCTAGTCACACTATTTTGCACAGAGTAACTGCTAGTCATACCCAGGGTTTTTTTATCCGACCGCCGGGACCTAACCGCCGGCCACCGGTTCCGGTTTACCGGACCGGTTGGACCGGTTACCGGTTGAAACCGGTCAAAACTCAAATTTGAATTTAAAACCCGCAGTTATACCGGTTTCGAACGTCTAACCGGCCGGTTTGACCGGTTACCGGTCGGTTTAGGCTAAATTCAAATTTTTTTCTTTTTTAGTTTAAATTCAAATGCCCGCAAAGTATACTAAATGAATGTTTGTATAATATGTTTTAGCCTAAATGAACCCTCCAACCCTTTTTTGTACTACTTTTATATTGTATTTATATACTTTTGTATGTATGTTTTTTTGTTTAACTTCAAATGCTCGCAAAGTATACTAAATGAACGAATATTTGAAAAAAATTTGACACCATTAGATTCGTCGCAACTTGAAGTATTTTTAAGAATTTTTTCGGATTTTTCCATTTTTTCGAATTCAAATTTAAAATTTGAATTTGGGCCGGTTTCTAACCGCCTGGAACCGGAACCGGGCCGGGCTGGTTAGACCGGTAACCGCGGTAACCGGTCCGGTTCCGAGCGGTTTGATTAACCCTGGTCATACCGAGCCATCTCCAACAAATTTCAGTCAAGTTCGATAAAATTTTATAGTGTGAACGCGAGATTTTATTTCTCGGGTCTGGCTCTTGACGTGGGACTCACGTGTAATTCTAGCCACACTGCTTTGCATAAAGTAGCTGCTAGTCATACTGAGTCATCTCCAATAAATTTCAGGCAATTTCGATAAAATTTTATAATGTAAATGCGAGATTTTACTTTTAAAATCCGGCTTTTACGCGACCAACACTTATATATAATTATACTATTTTGCAAAAAAATTCATTTCAGCCCATTCCAATCCACTCCAATATATATTTATATAAAACTCACTCCATCCACCTATTAGATAATATAATTTATTTAAATGTACTCAAATATAATCTATATGAAAATCCAATCCATTAAATCTATTTCAATCCAAACCATTAGTTAGCAGGGTGAGCTGCTGCCCACCGAAAAAGAACGCTTCGCGCCGGCGCAGCCATGCGTGCGGTCCGTCCACGGATGGTCGGCATTTCGTGGGGCGATGGATCCGTGGGCACTTGGCAGATTTGCCCAGACTTTTTTCCACCAGGATGCGCTCATGCGTTGCCACCGGTCAGCTCGGCTACTAGCAGACCAGACCTCATCCGTAAGGCCGATAAATGCGATGCGAGAGATGGTGGCGCTTGTTCCAGGCGACGCGTGGTCAGCGACGTGTATCTATTTGTCTCTACACGTGGCCGGCTGGCTTTTAGCTTAGCCCGCTGGCGATGACCGCGTCGCGTGGCCGGGACACGCGCACTACCGACTGTACGTGCTTCTCGCGCACCGATCGATGGATGATGAGGTGTTGCTCAGAGCCTCAGATCATCACATTCACTTCGAGTGACTCTTTAGTTGGTGAAAAAATTTGGATTTAAATAGTGTAACACATTTTATTATTATTTGACAACTAATATCCACTAATGAATTAATTAACATAATTAAATTCATATCGTAAAAACTAATTAGACTATATAATTAGTTATTTTTTTCAACAGTATTTAATACTCAATGTATATGTCCGAAAATTTAATGTGACATGTACTGCGCAAATTTTTTAGGAACTAAACGCCCCCTTAGTATAGGAGTATGAGCAAAAAGCAGCAGCTGTTGCCTTTTTGGAGGAAAAAGAAACACTTGCATTACCCAAAGGCAAAGGGATCAAAGAGGAAACCCGATCCACCTTGCCATGGGGCTCGCTAGCTCCTTTCTTTCTGCCCCGAAATGGAACACCTGTTGCTCTCTGCGCGACGGCAGGCGGCACAGGACACGTAACGGGAGAGGCAGTGCCACACGGCAGTTCACGGACATCAGAAACAGGGTATCGATCATTCGATCCACGGATACAGACGTGGCCGGAATCCTACTGTACTTACTGAACCTTGCCTGCCTGGCTCCTTTGGGAAGATCGAACAACGATGTGGTTTGTTTTTCCTCATTTATATGGCCTAACAAAATGGTTAAATACCTGCCCAGAAATATCTTGTGCAAGGCATTGCGTCAACATTTCCGGTCCTCACTTCAACCTCCATCTGCGAAAGGCCATCAAGCATCTAACTGTATTATTGTTATCAAGTTCGGTATATATACACGCAATAAGTATATAGTTCTGTTATCTGTAGCAGCAGCTCAGCAAGACCCCATCCCCAAGAATTCAAGAAAGATGGTACCCAGATAACGTTAAAACTTGTGACTATTCTCTTGTCAATTGGTTACTGGCATTTTTTGCTTTTGCCCGAACCAATCGCGGGGCCATGAGAGCATGACCGGAGAAACAAAAGCTCTATTGCTTTTTCAGCTCTTGGATAATCGAATTGGCACGCAATAGCATCAAGTTCTTGAAGCATCATCATACAACATTTCACTTTCGATGCCAAAAAAAAAAAGAACGGAATCAATGTCAAGCTCCAGACGGCCTAGCCCGTACGTAGTCATCCCAAGATAACAACTCATAGGCCATAAGCACTTTGGCAAAAGGAAATGGCTGCCAACAATTATCGTCTAGTATATAACTTGACGTCTGCAATGGCACAACGAAAAAAGAAAGAGCAATTTCGACTTTCTTAGAATCCTTTTCCTGGTCAAAAATGAAATCTACGACTGACGAGTGGTTGAGACAATGAGCCCTGGATAGAGATGAACCAAAGGAAACATTTTTTTATGATTAGAATATTTGCTCACTAATTAGAAGCATAGTTCCCCACTTAAAAACTTTACAACCGTCACATCGGATATTTGTACACTAATTAGGAGTAGTAAATTTAGACTAATCACAAAACTGTGTAAATCACAAGACGAATCTTTTAGATCTAATTAGACCATGATTAGATAATGTTGTGCTGTACTAATGACGAATTAATTAGATTTAAAAATTTTGACTCGTGATTTACATATGAGTTCTGAAATTAGATTTTTTATTAGTATCCAAACACCCCTCCCGACATCCCGTGAAACATCTGGTGTGATACTCAAAAACTTTACACCCACGAACTAAAAGCCCCGCCACGCATTTGGCAGCCAGTGTTTGAGACGCAACGTGAGCCTACTAGTGTCAGTAGACAGTAGGCACTACCGCACTATACCCGTAGCACGTCTACACACGAAACAAGCCGCGCGTCACTCGGGCCACCATCCAGCTCCCAGCACCAGCAGGCATCAGACCCTTCGATGACCTGATCTCAACGTCTGCAGTAGCCGCTATAGCTTCACTTTGGTTTGACGAGTTACGCACTAATTTTCTTCTCCAAACAAGAGAGAAACGCTTGCTTGGTAAACACCTAGTACTCAGTTCTCAGATAGATGTCCAGAAATACACGCCATCGACCTATTACTTCGGTTGCCGGATACACAGATGAATGCCTGAAGCAACCTTTAGTGGTATCGCAAAGGAATCACTGATGATACGTTCAGACGAAAGGACTAAATGAAGCCTTCATGGGCGAACAAATGCCGCAATAAACATGTGTACATTTTTTAATGAGCTGGAGCAGTGTATTAACTCATATGTACAACTAAATAACCAGTTCAGCTCCTTCGCAGCTTGTTACTGCAATTCTGTGAATTCAAACTAATGGTTAGCTATAAAGATTGTCAACCCAAAACTGGAAGAAGATGGGGAAGTCTGACCTCACAATGTGTACCAATGGTTGGTTCCGACTGAACTACTTCTGAAGAGAGCCCTGTATCATTGACGTTAGTGACGGATGGACCCGAGCTGTCTTCAATGATCGTGCAACGCTTCTTCCTTCTGAATATTCCTCACCAAGAGGCCATCTGGGCCGCAGCTCATACTGTACCACACAAGAACTGATCAGGCAAAGAAAATATGGAAGTAGCTCATGAAACTTTTTGCAGCAGCAATTTCAGCAATTCAACTGCTAACTCCAAGACATCTTTCGCAACAAGGAATAGGTCTGATTAAAAAAAAAGGCAAAACTCCATTCTAATTAGTGAAATTAGATGTGATGGTTTTGATTTCTGACACTGCTGATCTACATGGTACTAGATTATCAAATCTCAACCGTACAGTCAAATGCAGTTATTCAGGATCAAATTTGCCAATGTGGGACAATTCAAATTTTCAAAACAACTTCAAGAACTATATCCCACTTGGATGACAATTGAATTGCTGTTTGTTTGTCAATTGTTTTTTCCCCTTAAAGTTGACAAAAGGCCCAATTATACTAGATGATGGAAAGACACATCGCCTTGCTTTGTCTTAAGAAGGTAGTACTGAATCCTTTAGGGAGAAACTCATGAGCTCCGAGCACCCGGATGGGTATCCTCTCAACTAGACCTCTACTGAGCTATTGTTCAGTTTTCAAAAGGCCCAATTACACAAAAAATTTCAAAGAAGCTAAAGGTGTCATGAAAGGAAAAAGTGGTGCGGCATCGCTGCAACTTATTGTTAGAGAGTTGTATAGGCTGGCCCATGGGCCTTTGGTTGTGCCGGCCATATTGGCCTTTAGGGTTGGGGCGCCCGCACTGTCCAGGTGCGCCCCCCTAGGATAAGATCCGGTGATTAGGATAGGCAAGTATCCCCTGATAGGATATTTCCATATACCTAGGCATCCTTGCCTATATGTACTTGTACTCGTGCTTTGCACCCTAATCAATCCAATCCTATTCAGCCATACCTTCCTTCATGGTATCAAGAGACCGGGTCACCCCCGACCTCGCTTCCGCTAACCCTAGCGCGCGCTGGCCACCCCATGGCTTGATCCCACTCCGAGCCTTCCTCCCCCAAGACGGAGGAGGAACGCAGGGCTGTCCGCACCAAGGCTAGGGCTGATGCCCTAGCGCGCGCCGCCGAGGCCGAGAAGTTTGCTGACGCTGCAGCCAAGGAGCGTGACGCCGCCGCCGAGCGCCTTCGGGAGGCGCTCCTTGCTGCCAAGGAGCGCGTAGCGGCTAACGCCGCCGATCCACCCCCCGCCCCGCCGGCGCACAAGGACGACGACAAGTCTGTCCACGACGTCCACGGTGCCATGCTGCTTCACGAAGCGGCCGCCGTTCTGAATCTGCACGCCCAAGCTGTTGCGGTTCAGAACATCCGGAGCCTCGTCCCCGTCGTCCTCGACGTCGCCGCCGGCAACTACACCAGGTGGCGTGAGCAGTTCCTGCTCGTCCTCGGCAAGTTCTCCTTGCAGGACCACGTCCTCCTCGACGACCCCCCGGCCACCTATCCTGACTGGGTGCGCATGGATTGCATCGTCCGGTCATGGATCTACGGGACGATCTCCAACGACCTCGTCGAGACCGTCATGACGCCCGACGCCTCTACCCACACCGTCTGGGCTGCCGTCGAGTCTCAGTTCCTAGACAACCAGGAGACACGCGCCCTCCTCCTTGACGCCCAGTTCCGCGGCTTCAAGCAGGGTGATCTGTCTATTTCAGATTACTGCAGGCGCCTCAAGACCATGGCCGACCAGCTCGGCATCCTGGGTGAGCCTGTCTCCGACCGGACCCTCGTCCTCAACCTCGTACGTGGCCTCAACGCCAAGTACACCGCCATCGGCCGCCACATCCGTCGAGGGCGCCCCTTCCCCACGTTCTTGGAGGCCAAGAACGACCTCCTACCCGAGGAGATCACCGTGGGCGCCTCTGATCCGGATCCCTCCACCGCCCTCCTCGCCGCAGCCACTGGCCAGCCCTCTGCGCCCGCCCCACAGCAGCGTTCTGGCGGTTCCGGGGGCGGCAGCAGCCCCGGGGGCGGGTCTGGTGGCGCCTCCTCCAAGACCAGGCGCTCCGGCAAGCGCAGCAACCGCCAGCCGAAGTCTGGCGGCTCCAGCAGCGGCAACGGCGGCAGCAGTAGCGGCGGCGCCACGCAGGCCGCCCCCACCGTGCCCTGGCCCACCTTCCACAATCCGTGGACCGGGGCCATCCAGATGTGGCCCGGCCCACATCCACAGCAGGCTGCGCCTCCCCCGCAGGCCCTGCTCGCTCAGCAGGCGCAGCAGGCCCAGCTCCAGCAACTGCAGGCCTGGTAGGCGGCCCAGGCGCAGGCCCAGGCGCAGGCTTTCCAGGCGGCCCAGGCAGCACAGGCGCAGGCCCTCCAGGCTTTCCAGCCTGCGCCTGCTCCCGCTTCTCAGCCCGCCAGCCAGTGGGCTGGCGCCCCGGGGTCCTACAACCCCCTCGCCGGGTTGCCGTCGTGGGATCAACAATCCCTCGCCTCCACTTTCAGCACCATGACGCTAAATCAGCAGCCGCAGCAAAACGAGTGGTACTTCGACTCAGGTGCTATCTCTCACATGACCTCCGACTCTCGTACCCTTTCACATATTTTTCCCCAGCGGTACCCTTTTCCTTCAGCTATTGTTGTCGGTGATGGTTCTTTGCTCTCCGTCACCTCCACTGGCACAGCACATTTGTCAGGTCCTCTGCATCTTAATAATGTGCTCAGTGGAATTTGACCCCTCTGGTTACTCTGTGAAGGATCTCGGGACTCGGAACGTGATCGTCAGGTTGAATAGCTCCGGGTCTCTGTACCCTCTGCACCTCCCTGCTGCTGCCACTGCCTTAGCTGCCGGCTCCACCTCCACCTTATGGCACCGCCGCCTTGGTCATCCTGGTCATGAGGCTCTGACCAAATTAGCTTCCATGCTGCCGTCATGTAATAAAGATATTAGCTCATCTCTTTGTCATGCGTGTCAACTCGGCCGCCAGACCCGTCTTCCCTTTCGGGTGTCATCGTCCCGAGCGTCAAACAAGTTTGATCTTATTCATTGTGACATATGGACATCTCCTATTGTTAGTGTTTCTGGTTACAAATATTATTTGGTTATTCTTGATGACTGCTCTCACTACTTATGGACGTTTCCCCTACGTCTCAAGTCCGACACGTATGACACTCTCGCTAATTTCTTCTCTTATGTGACTACACAGTTCGGTGCCACTGTCAAAGCTGTGCAGTGCGACAACGGGCGCGAGTTTGATAACTCCAATGCCCGGACCTTCTTTCTCACCCGCGGCACACACCTGCGCATGTCATGCCCCTACACTTCGCCTCAGAACGGTCGAGCTGAGCGGATCATTCGTTCCACCAACAACATCCTCCGCTCGCTCCTGTTCCAGGCAAGTCTGCCGCCCTCTTACTGGGTCGAGGCCCTGCACACCGCCACCCATCTCCTAAACCTCCTACCAACCAAGACGCTGAGCATGGCCACGCCCCACATGGCCCTGTACGGCTCGCCACCGTCCTATGCTCATCTCCGCGTCTTTGGTTGCCTGTGCTACCCCAACATGACTGCCACTGCCAGTGATAAGCTAGCACCTCGTTCTCTCCCGTGTGTCTTCCTTGGATATTCAGCTTATCATAAAGGGTACCGCTGTCTTGACACCTCGTCCAACCATGTCATCATATCTAGGCACGTTGTGTTCGACGAGTCCGTTTTCCCTTTCACTGAGCTGTCGTCCCCCCCCCCACCCCTAAGGCATATGATTTTTTGGAGGATTCTACTGACATTGTGCCGGCTCCAATAGGACCGTCACAAACCCTTTTCCCTGCAGGACCTCCACCTCCGGCGCCTACCCCCTTGGCGCCAGAATCTGTCGGGACGCCGTCCTCCGCACTGCCATGTGCGGCCCCCGGAGCACCCGCCTCCGCACTGCCACGTGCGGCCCCCAGAGCGCCCGCCCCCGCACGGCCACGTGCGGCACCCGGAGCGCCCGCCCCCGCACAGCCACATGCGGCCCCCGGAGTGCCCTCTCCCGCACTGCCACGTGCGGCCCCGACGGTCCCGCCAGGCTTTGCTCCACTGAGCCCGGCCACCGCAGCCCGTGCTTCACCTGCACCGGGCTGGGACCCTGCCTCTCGCCAGGCAGCGCGTCCTCTCCCGACGGTGCAGCCCCTACAACCGTGTCTACACGCGACGTAGCCAGGCTGCGCCGCCTCCCCCTCCGATCACCGGCACACCTCCTCTACCGAAGGGAGCCGTGACGGTGGTCCCCGTCGTCAACGAGCATCACATGGTCACCCGTGCGAAGCTCGGCTTCAGGCAGCCTGCTCTCTTCACCACGGCGCCACTGTCCCCGGTCCCGAAGACCTTCTGTAGCGCCCTCGCCGACCCCAATTGGCGGGCGGCTATGGAAGAAGAGCAAGCTGCCCTCCTAAGGAATCACACTTGGGATCTGGTTCCTCGCCCGCCACGTGCCAATGTGGTCACCGGGAAGTGGATCTTCAAGCACAAGCTCAAGGCTGATGGTTCTTTGGAACGGTACAAGACTCGCTGGGTCCTGCGCGGGTTCACTCAATGACCAGGTGTGGACTTTGATGAGACATTCAGCCCTGTGGTGAAGCCTGCGACCGTTCGCACCGTCCTCTCCTTGGCGCTCTCTCGACAGTGGTCCATCCACCAGCTCGATGTGAAGAACGCCTTCCTCCATGGCACGCTCTCGGAGACGGTCTACTGTGCTCAGCCAGCTGGTTTCGAGGACCCCTCTCACCCTGATTTTGTCTGTCGGCTCAACAGATCTCTTTATGGGTTGAAGCAGGCTCCTCGTGCATGGTACAGTCACTTCGCAGCATACCTGATCAGTCTGGGCTTCGTCGAGGCCAAGTCAGACACCTCCCTGTTTGTCTACCGCCACGGCACCGACACCATCTACTTGCTACTGTATGTTGATGACATCGTTCTCACAGCTTCTTCGTCAGCTATTCTTCAGCGCACCATTCAGGCTCTGCAGGAGGAGTTCAGCATGACCGATCTGGGTGAGCTTCACCACTTCTTGGGGATGCACGTCCAGCACTGTGGTTCGGGCCTTCTTCTTTCTTAGCGGCAGTATATGGTTGACATTCTGGATCATGCTAGTATGGCTGAGTGCAAGCCGTGCTCTACTCCTGTGGACACCAACCCCAAGTTGGCGGCTGATGGTCCACCGGTTCAGGACGCCTCTGAGTTTCGGAGTCTTGCAGGTGCCTTGCAGTACCTCACCTTCACCAGGCCGGATATCGCTTACGCTGTTTAGCAGGTTTGCTTGCATATGCACGATCCGCGCGAGCCTCACCTTGCTGCATTGAAGCGTATCCTGCGCTATATCAGAGGGACACTTCACCTGGGGCTTCTCCTTCGACCGTCTTCACAGAGCGAGTTGACTGTGTACTCCGATGCCGACTGGGCAGGCTGTCCGGATACTCGCAAATCCACATCGGGTTATGCGGTTTTTCTCGGGGACAACTTGGTTTCCTGGTCGTCGAAGTGGCAGAATACAGTCTCCAGGTCCAGTGCTGAAGCTGAGTATCGCGCAGTGGCTAATGGTGTTGCAGAAGCCACTTGGCTGCGCCAGCTTCTCATTGAGCTTCATGCACCTCCTCGGCGCGCTTCGTTGGTCTACTGCGACAACATCAGCGCCGTCTACATGTCCTCCAACCCAATTCAGCATCAACGCACCAAGCACATTGAGATCGATCTTCACTTCGTGCGGGAGCATGTTGCTGTTGGTGATGTCCGCGTCATGCATGTTCCGACATCGTCTCAGTACGCCGACATCTTCACCAAGGGACTTCCGTCATCGGTGTTCTCGGAGTTCAGGTCCAGTCTGAACGTTCGTGCTTCCGACGGTCAGACTGCGGGGGCGTGTTAGAGAGTTGTATAGGCTGTCCCATGGGCCTTTGGTTGTGCCGGCCATATTGGCCTTTAGGGTTGGGGCGCCCACACTGTCCAGGTGCGCCCCCCCTAGGATTAGATCCGGTGATTAGGATAGGCAAGGATTCCCTGATAAGATATTTCCATATACCTAGGCATCCTTGCCTATATGTACTTGTACTCGTGCTTTGCACCCTAATCAATCCAATCCTATTCAGCCATACCTTCCTTCACTTATTACTTTGGTGGAGAAAAAATGATGCAAGGATGTTAAACCACCGAGAGCAGGATATTGAGCAAATACACATTAAAAAAGCATAAGAAAAAACAAAATGACCTGTCAAGCCAGGCAGTATAAATGGTTAAAGAAAACAAAGTAAAATAGTTAAAACAATGAGGACAGAAACTATGCATGAATTAAATGCGAATCAAGCTGCAGACCTGCATATCATGAGGCTCATCAGCAGCAGGTGGGGCCTCAAATCTTCCCGCCACAAAGTGCTCAATCCCAGTCCAAGCAATCATGACGCCTATGCAGATGCAGCAACATTACCAAAAGAATTTACAATAAAGTTGTAAAGACAACTACAGTAATTAGGGCACATCATACTTCAATATGATATTTAAAAAAAGAACAGTGCAGTCTAGGGTCTATACCCTATAGTCAAAAACAAAAACCTGCAATGAGTTGTCTGGTAACTGACTTTGAATACAGACACTATTATTGACGGTACAATACGTTACTAAGTTACTAAGACTTTTCAATCAACTCGTACCATTGTCAGTGCAAAGGCTTGGAGGAGGAGATACAAGCTGTAGGCCATTATTCTCAACAACTTGATTCAGGCGAGTCCTAACATACTTGTTTGATGCGACACCTCCTGAAACAACCTTTAATAATTGGATCAGTCCACTTACTGGAAAAATTAAACGAATTTAACCATCATCAAGATATGTGGATTACAAAGTATTTGATGGAAGGTTCCATCTTCAATGCCCATTCAACTGCTCGCTGGCATTTTTCTTCCAAATGCAACACAGCAACTCGCTGCATATATCAAAATGATCAGGAAAAACATTGAAATCCTCAATAAAAAATTGAATGTGTTGTCCATCATGTATAACCTGAAAAGAGGCAGCAATGTTCGCCCTTGATTGTCTGTCTTCCTCTGATGCAGACGAAATAGGAATATCATCTGTACATCTATCAAGTATGAAAATGAAAGACCAGTCAACGAAATTAGATATAACCATTTAAACTACAAAAACCCATACAAGAATATGCTTTTTACAAATTATAAGAATATACCATATTCTAAGATCGAGTTACTAAACTTTGTAGATGAATGCACAGGTTTTGAGACAAATCCTACGAGTCGTCTCAACATAGCCGGTCCCAAACCCGGGTAAAGGAGGAGGGTTGCGTTAGGTTTTGGCAAACCAGCATAAAAAATGTCATTCTAATAGATTTGAAACCCACAAGAAACTCGTTGGGGCATAACCCTCTTAGCGACGCGCTACACCGGAACCCGGGTGTGGTGATAAATGGGCAAGGGCCGGGTCGCCATCCCCCCAAGGGCGCGTCGTATCATGACCTGGGTACGATGATAAGTGAGCAAGGGTCGGGTCGTCACCTGAATGGCGCGCTACATCTACGCCCGGGTGTAGTGAAAAATGAGTAAGGGTCTTCGCACTTCCCTCGACGGGTGCGAAGGGTAAGGAAGCTAGCCGAGCCAACTAGGATTCGTATAGGTAGCTGGAACGTAGGGTCCCTAACGGGTAAGTTGCGAGAGCTAGTTGATGTAGCAATTAGAAGGCGTGTAAATATTCTATGCGTTCAGGAGACTAAATGGAAGGGCCAAAAGGCGAAGGATGTTGAGGATACTGGCTTCAAGTTTTGGTACACGGGAGCAACTCCGGGTAGGAATGGTGTAGGCATCTTGATTGATAGGAGCCTTAAGGATGGAGTCGTAGAGGTTAGAAGGCAAGGCGACCGGATTATCCTAATCCGGTTGATAGTTGGATATTCGGTTTTGAATGTGATCAGTGCCTATGCCCCTCAGGTAGGCCTTAGTGAGAGCACCAAGATGCAGTTCTGGGGAAGATCTAGATAGCATGGTTAGTACCGTGCCTACCAGCGAGAAACTCTTCATAGATCTCAACGGCCATGTGGGTGCGACTAATGTAGAGTTCGAGCGAGTGCACGGGGGTTTTGGGTATGGTAGCAGGAGTCAAGAGGGGGAGAATGTGTTAACTTCGCGTTAGCCTACGACTTGTTGATAGCGAATACCGTGTTTAAAAAGAGAATCCCATCTTGTGACGTTTCGTAGTGGACAACACTCGAGCCAGATCGACTTTATCCTTACTAGGAGGGAGGATAGACGTGATTGTTTAGATTGTAAGGTGATACCTGGGGAATGTGTTGTCCCTCAACACAAACTTGTGGTGACGGACTTTCGTCTTCGGGTACGTGTCCACCGAGACAAATGTGCCAAGATTGCGAGAACAAAGTGGTGGAAGCTTAGAGGGGAAGCGGCACAAGTGTTTAAGGAAAGGATGCTAGGTGAGGGGCCTTGGGAAGAAGGAGAAGACGCAGATGACATGTGGCTAAAGATGGCAACATGTGTTCGGAAGGTGGCCTCAGAGGTGTTTGGCGTGAGTAGGGGAGGCAAACAGGAGGGGAAAGACACCTGGTGGTGGAACGACGAGGTGCAAAGGGATATTAAGGAGAAGAAAGAGTGTTTCAAGCGCCTCTACCTTGACAAGAGTGCAGCCAACATCGAGGGCTATGAGTGTAGCGAAGAGGGTTACAAAGCGAGCTGTGAGTGTAGCAAAGGGTAAGGCGTATGATGACCTGTATCAGCGGCTAGACACGAAAGAAGGGGAGAAGGACATTTATAGGATGGCTAGGATCCACGAGCGGAAGACAAGGGACATCAACCAAATCAAATGCATTAAGGATGGGACAGATCGACTGCTAGTGAAGGATGAGGAGATCATGGATAGATGGAGAGAGTACTTCGACAAGTTGTTTAATGGGGAGAGTGAGAGCCCTACCCTTGACTTAGATGACTCTTTTGACGATACAAACAGACGTTTTGTGAGGAAAATTCAGGAGGTAGAGATCGGGGAGGCTTTGAAGAGAATGAAGAGAGGTAAAGCGATGGGCCCTGATGGTATTCCCATTGAGGTGTGGAGATGCCTAGGAGATAGAGCAATAGTATGGTTAACTAAGCTTTTTAATCTCATTTTTCGGTCAAACAAGATGCCTGAAGAATGGAGGAGAAGTATATTAGTACCTATCTTCAAAAACAAGGGCGATGTTTAAAGTTGTACTAACTACTGTGGGATTAAGCTGATGAGTCATACGATGAAGCTTTGGGAGAGGGTTATCGAGTATCGCCTAAGAAGAGTGACAAGTGTGACCCAAAACAAATTTGGGTTCATGCCTAGAAGGTCAACCATGGAGGCGATTTTCTTAATACGACAATTGATGGAGAGATATAGGGAGCAGAAAAAGGACTTGCACATGGTCTTCATTGCCCTTGAGAAGGCATATGGCAAAGTACCGAGAAATGTCATGTGGTGGGCTTTGGAGAAGCACAAAGTCCCAACTAAGTACATTACCCTCATTAAGGATATGTACAAGGATGCGACGATGTTTGTCCGGACATGTGATGGCAACACCACTGACTTTCCTATTAACATAGGCCTACACCAGGGGTCAGCATTGAGCTCTTATTTATTTGCTTTAGTGATGGATGAGGTCACAAGGGATATACAAGGTGAGATCTCTTGGTGTATGCTCTTTGCTGATGATGTGGTGCTAGTTGACGAGAGTAGGGCAGGGGTTAATAGGAAGTTAGAGCTGTGGAGACGCACGTTAGAGTCGAAAGGGTTCAGACTTAGTAGGACCAAGACCGAGTACATGATGTGTGATTTCAGCGCGACTAGGCATGAGGGGGGAGATATTAGTCTAGATGGGCAAGTGGTGGTCCAGAAGAATACTTTTCGGTATTTAGGATCGGTGCTACAAAAGGATGGCGAAATTGATGAAGATGTTAGGCATAGAATTTCAGCTGGCTGGTTGAAATGGCGAAGCTTCTGGCATCCTTTGTGACAAGAGGGTGCCACAAAAGCTAAAAGGCAAATTCTATAGGACAGCAATTCGTCCGGCGATGTTATACGGTGCTGAATGTTGGCCTACAAAAAGGCGACATGTGCATCAACTGAGTGTAGTAGAGATGCGGATGTTGCAGTGGTTTTGCGGGCACACAAGGAGGGATAGAGTCCGGAACGAAGTTATTCGGGATAGGGTCGGGGTGGCACCAATTGAGGAGAAACTTACTCAGCATCGGCTGAGATGGTTTGGACATGTCCAACGAAGGCCTCCTGAGGCGCCGGTGCGTAATGGGGTTCTTGAGCGGGTCAATAATGTAAAGAGGGGTAGAGATAGACCTAAACTGACGTGGGATGAGTTGGTTAAGAGAGACCTTAAGGATTGGAATATCTCTAAAGAGATAGCTTTGGATAGGAGCGCTTGGAGACTAGCTATCAATGTGCCTGAACCTTGAACTTATTTCTTTCGGGTTTCATCTCTAGCCTACCCCAACTTACTTGGGAAAAAAGACTATGTTGTTGTTGTTGTATAAAATAGAATTTACTTGTGTACTTAGGAGTTTAAAATGAAGTAGCTATATATCGGTTTAGAACTTTGAAGTTGAGGCATAGAGAAAGTATCGAATACTACTATCTCAAGAATACAAAGTGGATGATTCTACCAGAAACACCAGAAAGCCTGTACATATTATGAAAAAAAGGAGAGGACACAGACTGAGAGAAGATGGGATAGTATATGTTTACAAATTCTTAGATTCAATTGCCAATCGAACTTGAGTCTTCAGACCAGCATAGGAAAAAATTGCAATCTTTATGTTGTCGCATGGGAACCTGAAAGCACACAAAGAAAACGGTAAGCAAGTACATCATGTAGCCAAAGGTTAATAATAAATGGGTAACAATTTAGCTACATCTCAGTTAAGTTAAAATTACATCAGCAGACTTACTCTAAAGTTTACAGCGTTTGGATCACCATCTAGAGCAAGCTCTTCAAGAGCAGGACCCCCACCTTTCCTCATATCAAGTCCCAACCATCTTGCCGATTTGTCATATGCCTCACCGATCGCATCATCTATAGTAGTCCCTAGTTGAACGTATTGCCCAAGGCTATGAGCAAGAACAAGAAGATTGTGTCTTCCTGAGCAGATTAACTTGTTAGATACCTTAAAGCCATGAGAGAGAATTCAGGAAACAAGGACATTTCTTCTGTCCTGATTGTTACAGCAGCTTTTATGCCAAAATTAGCATAAATGCTTAAGGGATTTATGTTGAGCTAGTTCTGCATTGAGTTACATGCCCTTTGTCGATAGGCACAAAATTCATTTTGTAATTGACTAAAATCATCTGTCACATATATTTCATTTAATAATTTTAACAGGTACAGGAGTGCAGTGCATAACAAGTAATCAGCTTATGGATTGGGTTAAGGAGACATTTCGGTTTTTGTTTTCAGCTGAATCCTGGCTCAAAACCCTTGAAAAACTAATCCCAATTCCAAATATGTTGAGAATCTTATCAAGACGTATTAATCCATGGAGGATTAAGAAAATAATAGCATATAAGGCTCAGACATAGTACTGTAATTAGCATATACCTGAAATTAGAAGGGCCAAAAAAGGGAAATCAAGGTCCTTGTTCACTAGCCTGACAAGGATCAAACAACATTAACTGCGAATACAGTGCATGCATAGAGTTAGAAATAAGGTGAAAAGTTTATACAATCTTTTGTTCATGTTTGTAAAGGTTTTCTTTAGCATAAACATGTTTCATGTTCTAAGTAATTTAGCTTGGAGTTTCATTTCTTTCATCCACTACAAGACATGGATTAGCCAATAGGTGGACGATGTGGCATCAAGAATTAGGTAGTTTACAGGTACACGTCTGCTCCTACATTAAACAAAAATGAATGTTTTCACACAGGCTGAAAATTAGTTCAACTTTGAACATTTTAACTAAAAATATTGTTTGTTCACTGCTCATGCCACTATACCAGCTTAGTCTAATTAATATCTGCATAAGCCAGTATGACACTATGGAAGCATGAGAGGAGGTAGCAATGTCTAAAGTCTCAACAGATGTGCAATTTCGATGTAAAACCAGATAAAAATGTCAACAATGCAAGCAATTTATAACAATTACAACAAATGACTTTGAAACAAAATCGCAATCCTTTATTCTTGGAAACAAAAACCACTGCACCTATTTGATGATGAATTAACAAAATAACTTGCATAGCATATAAGAATAAGAAGAAGGTAAAAGCCCAACAGATTTAAGAACAAGGCTAATTGAACAGCGAAGGACCCTATGAGTAAAATACCTGGAAACTAATGCATGTGCCTCCATATGATGAACTCCAACAATAGGCAACCCAAATGATTTAGCTACTTGTCTAGCTTTGTGAACACCAACTGCAGTTTAGACATGTAATTGCACTAACATTAGAGAAGGCAAGAGATGTGATCTTAGAAACAGCAAGAAACTAGACTCCTAAACCTAATACACTGACGTGCTAGCATTTATCCGAATGTCTGGTAGATTGCACATCATATAACATCATGGAGATCCCAACCATGTTAAAAGTTCTCCAGGAAGGCAGAACAAATGCAAAGGTTTAATTGAACAATGAGTTTCTAGTCTGATCAAATACAACTCATTTGGATCATGTGAAAATTTTAAAACTGTAGTAAATGGTATCAAGTGAACAGACATTTCAGCAGCCCAATGAACAAATAGGAGGTACATCCATACCTCTAAGGCATAGACTAAGCCCTGGACCAACCGTAACGGCGACAGCAGAAAGATCACTTCCTGACAATTTTGCATCATCGAGGGCCTTTTGAACAACCTGGGCAAAAAATAAGGGAATGCAGTTAACATAAATGGCAGAGCCTCAAAAGGCTGTAAAACCTCTGTGGATCTAAGAAGCCACACCAGGTCAATTACAAGAGCATGAGCTTCCTCGGCCATCTTAGGAGCGACACCCCCATACCTCGCAAGCAAATCCGCCTTCCAAATGTTGGCCAGCGAAAAGCCACAGAAAAAGCAGACATGGTCAGCAAAGGTTTTAAAAAACGCTAGACGCTAGGTGAACGCTATCCTATGGTTTAGAGTTTTTTGTGATTAAATGTCTTTTGTAATTAAACGACACTGTGATTAAACGCAACGCTAGGCCAAAGTTTAGAGTTTAATCAAGATTAAACGTAGTTTTAAAACGTTTTTTAAAACAGGGTCAGCAATGCACAAAGAATTCCCTTCCTGTACAAGCTTGACAGCTGAAATGATAGAGCATAACATAGAAATAAAATTGTACTGGAAAATGGCTTACTTGGGAAGATACCACTTGGCTAAGGATCTCCCCGTCGCCTCTAACCGGCAACCAGCCAGACAAACAGCATCGAGGCAGCTGAGCGCAAATCCTAAAAGCGGCCGCAGGTAAAATCGACAGGAGAATCGAGGAAGAAAGCACTAGTACCACAGCGGCCGCAGTGTCGTCGCAGCTGGTCTCGATGCCGAGCATTAGGAGGTCGCGGCGGGCTGGGACGGCGCGAGCGGCGGTGCAGGAGGACGCCACGGTGGAGAGGGGACGGAGGGTAGGGGGAGGGGTTGCTGGATAGGGCGAAGAGGCGGAGGCGAGAAAGCGGTGGGGAGTGGAAGGAGGACGAAGAGAGGAGAAGGCCTTCGCCGGGACTCGTCGTCGGAGGATGGCGGCGATGGCGCGGGAAATGGGTGGCGATAAGGTCGGGAGAAGAGCGGCCGTCATTCCCTCCGGGGCTCCGCTCCGCTCCGGTGGCTGCTGACTCCTCCGGGCCAATCCCCTCCCCCACACCTGTTTCTCGATAAAAATAGCGGCAGCGGCGCGGCGGGACCTGCGGCGCCGGCGCCCGGCGGGGCGGCGATGCTTGCAGCCTACAGCGGCACAGGCGATTGTCTGCGCCGGCGGTGGAACTTGCTGTGCCGGTGGCGGATCCTGCCGGCTGTTGCAGCAGGAACGCTCGCGTCAATACCTGCGGCAGTTGCGGCGCTTGTGCGCCTGACGAGCAAGACGAAGACCAGCATCGTTTTGATTCAGCAGGCACCATATATCCTTTACCTTCTGATTTATTCCCTGATTTTTTTCAAATACCTTCTGAACTTTGAGTGTCGATTTAATGTTTATTATGTGCATAATCATCTGATTTTTTCTAGTTATTTTAAAAAACGTTAAATAGCGGAGGCTATAGCCCGCTTTAGCCTAGATAGCCTCTGCAAAGAAATTCCGCTTAATGGCTTGGCCGGTGTTTTAAAATACTGGTTATGGTCATGTACTAATGACTGTTTTCCTCTTGTGTGATAAGAGTGTGTGTATGCGCGTCAACTAAAGCCTATTTGGTCCATAACCCTACACTACTGCAATAGTCTTTATAGAGATGGTTGAAAAATATTTTCAGAGGCGGGCAAGGCTAACCACCTCTGAACAAATGGCTCTGTTAATTGAACAAAAAAATCCAAAAAAGGGGATGAGCCCGTCGAGCCCATCTGCGGCGCCGCCGCCCTTGTCCATCATGGCCATAATATTCTATCTCATAACAAGTAGTACCTAATATTCTATATCTTAAAATTATATACATAAATTATAATATTCTAAAAATTACAATTTTGCTGTAATTAAAACTTTACTGAAGTACTCCTAGAAAGCTTCACCAAGGCTCGCGCCCATCCCCGACCTTGGCTGTTGCAGAAGCAGGTGCCGCCGATGCGGCCAATTTGATCGTCGCGGCCAATTTTGTGGCTGTAGCCGCGGCCGAAGCCACTGATGTCCTTGCCATAGCCAAACGGCGCTGCGGCTGCCTCCAGGAAGGCCCTGGCTGATGCAGTTGTTGCTATGGCAGCTGGAGACCCTGTCATGGCAATCGCCGCAGCCGCCGTGGCTAGCGCCGCATCAGCAGTGGCCAATGATGGATCCATAAATAATTAAAGGAGGGGCTGATTTTTTTTCCTCTCCTTCCCTTCTTCTTCCTCCTCTTTTTCCTCATTATTTCTTCTCAGGAATGGAGGAGGGGCTCAAGCTGGAGCCCCCTGGACCCGGTGCTGGATCCGCCCCTGGCAGTGGCTACAGCTACAGCTACAGCTGCCAACTCAGCAACACGTGTTGTGACCGCAATATCGTTTCAGGGCACGATGATGCAGAAGGATTGGACATCAGGTGGCAAACGGAGTTTGTTCTATAAAGTCATTAATATTATGCTCGAAGGCGTTTGCGGGCTCACTTCAGTGATCAGCACCGTGAAGAGAATGTCCATTTTTGAAACTACTAAAGGTTCGCTGATCCTCGTGGGTGTTGACGGCCATAATTTCACATTCTAAGCCGTCAACTTCTTGGAAAT